>NC_138171.1:21699756-22301983 GCF_964165515.1 Mesoplodon bidens | reverse complement strand
GAAATTTATTAAAATAAAGCACTGATATCACACTTAAAATTAGCTTCATATGCAGTAAAGACTTAAATGTGAAAATAGTAAAATAATGTAAAATATATATGCAAGAAAGAAAACTACGAAAGCTTTAGAAAAAATACAGGAAAAATGGTTGTGATCTTAGTACAGGGAGGGACTTTTTTTTTTTTTTTTTTTTCCCGCGGTACGCGGACCCCTCACTGCTGTGGCCTCTCCTGCCGCGGAGCACAGGCTCCAGACACGCAGGCCCAGCGGCCATGGCTCACGGGCCCAGCCGCTCCGTAGCATGTGGGATCTTCCCGGACCGGGACACGAACCCGTGTCCCCTGCATCGGCAGGCGGACTCCCAACCACTGCGCCACCAGGGAAGCCCGAGGGACTTCTTTTTTTAAAAAATATTTTATTTATTTGGCTGCATTGGGTCTTAGTTGAGGCACATGGGATCTTTAGTTGTGGCATGCGGACTCTTAGTTGTGGCATGCGGGCTCTTAGTTGAGGCATGCATGTGGAATCTAGCTCCCTAACCAAGGATCGAACCCAGGCCCCCTGCATTGGGAGCGTGGAGACTTAACCACTGGACCACCAGGGAAGTCCCCAGGAGGGCCTTCTTAAGGCAAGATAAGATCCTAAATTTGACAAAGAAATGAAAAGTTCTGTAATGAAAGATACAACATAGCTAAAATGACAGGGGTCAGAATGGTAGAGAATTATGTGCAATGCATAGAGTAGACAGGGAATTAATATAAAAAATACATAAAGAAATCCTGTAAATCAATAAGAAAAAAACAACACAGAAGAAAGATGGACAAAGGAGATGCACAGATGATCCCAATGAGAAGAAATATAAATGGCCAGGATGCCCAGGAGGAGACCACAGCGTGACCAGGAAAACACAAATGAAACCAAGAAGAAACCACTTTCTTTCATCCATCAGATCCATAACCTTTAAAAGCTGGCAATGGTCTGGAAAAAGGAAGATTTACATTTACTTGTGGAAGGAGCTTAAACTGGCACTGCAACTTCAGAAGACAACCTGGGCTGTGTCTACTGAAACTAAAACAGTGGACACCAATAGAGACCAGAGTTCCACTCTCAGTACCTACCCTATAGAAACATTTCTGGAGCAGGCAGGTGCCAAGATGTTACCGGCAGCATTCTTCATTATAGGGGGTGGAGGGGAGGAACCCCTCAGGGTCTATGGATGTCAGAGAAGGGGAAACATGGTACAGTCACGGGAAGGAGTACTATACTGTACGGCTGTTAAAAAGCATGAAGAGCTGCTACATCACGGTCATGGGTAGATCCCAAAATATAAGATTAAGTGAAAAACACAGGATACACTTTAAAACCTATGACATGGTATAATTTATTCAAAATACCTCCATAAATACTATCTATATATTTACTATGGAAGGCAAAACATAACACTCTGAACAGTGGCCACCTCTGTGGAGGGGGAAGGCACCAGGATCTCAGGTGACCAAAGGAAACTTTAGTTACATTCATATTGTTCTACTTTCAAAAGGAAAATGTATTCATGCTTTACTTCGTTAATTAAAGTATAATCTGAAAAGATTCTAATTTGTTTTCAGCCAATTATGCCGGCTCTGTGTGTTTGGTGGTGCTTGCATATTTGTGCACCCGGAGGAAGAATGTTCACTTTGCGTGTGTGTCTGCAAGTCAAGCCCACTGATCGGTAAACAGGTTAAAATGAAATATGGAAAAACAAGGACCAAACAAATAAAGGGAGAGGAGACCCTATTCACAGTTGACAACAAAACCTGTAATAAACCTAGGAATAAATTTATCAAGAAATATGCAAGACTTTAGAGAAAACCATAAAACTACCCTGAAAGACATAAGAGTGACCGGAACTGAGAGACAATAGCAACGAGCATTGGCAGAAGACTCAAATATGATAAAGGTGCCAATTTTCTTCAAACTTACCTAAAACTCAATGTGATCCTAATTAAAATCCCAGCAGAATTTTTCCTGAAACTTGACAGGCTATTTTAAAATTCAAATATGCAAAGATGATCAAGGCAATTTTACAAAAACAACAGAGAGGGTGGGATTTGTCCTGCCAGTTAGCAAAGCATATTATCAAGCTCAGGAGTAGACAAATAGATCAGTGGACCAGGAAGAGCTCTGACACAGACCTGCATTGGAATTTAGTGTCAGGCAGGGGCAGCAGTTTTAAATCAGTGGAGAAATGATATATTATTCCATAAATAGTGTTGGGACAATTACCTATCCATTTGGGGGGAATGGGGAGGAATTAAAGTTAGATCCTAAGATTTGTGCATATGGAATTTATTTTTTGTATATAGTATAAGGGCTTAAATATGTATATATACAGAAACTATAAATTTTAGAGAAGGAAATACAGTAAATACTTATGACCTTGATACAGGGAATACTTTCTTAAATAAGACTGTAAAAATGGCCCAAAAGTAAGATTGATAAATTTGATCATATCAAAGTTAAAATTTCTCTAAGACAAAAGGATACTGCACAATTAAATGACACAAATCACAATGTAGAAAACATCTGCGATATACATGACGAAGTATTAATATTCAAATAAAGAACTCTTAAAAATCAATAGCAAAAAGACAAAAAAAAGCTTAAAAAAAAAAAAGAAACAGGCAAAGGATATGCACAAGCAATCCAGAGGAGGAAATGAAAATGGACAGTAAACACATGAAGACTTCAGTCTTGCAGGTAATTCAGAAAAATGCCAATTAAAGCAAGATACTATTTCTCACTCATCAGACTGGTTAAAAATGGAAAACTTGGACATGGTCTGGGGAAATGGACACACACACGCTGCTAGCAGGAGATTACATTAGAAGGCAATTTGGAGAACACTTTAGAAATTTCTATTAGAATTTAAGATATGAATACCCTGTGACCCATCAGTTCCATTTCTAAGTATCTATCCCAGAGAAATACTTGTACATGTGCAAAATGAACAATTATAAGATGCTCTTACAGGTTTGTCTTAATGGAACGACACTGGAAACATTTTAATAGTCAATCAGTAGGAAACAAGAAAATCAAACATGGTGTAATCCTAAGGCCACCAGTCGCCAGCTGCAAGGAACACTTCGGCAGGGCACGTCGGCTACACCAGGAGTCCCACAGGGTGCACTAAGCTGAGAGCAACACCTCCAGCTTGTACACATCATGTCTGTGCAAACAAACACACGAAAAGAGAACAGAAGATGTGTTTCAATGGGCATTGGAAAACATTTTGGATGAACAGCAAAAGGCTAAGAGCAGCTACCTCAGGAGGGGGAGAGGGATCTAAGGGTGGGGGGGTGTTCAGTAGAGACTTCTTTATCTGTAATACTCTAATTTTATTTAAAGGAAAATGTATTCATGTATTACTTGTATAATTAAATTTTAATTCAAAAATTCTAATTCATTTCCAGCCAATTAGTTCTACTTTATACGTGTGCTGTGCTCTCATTTGTGTGCCCAGGGACAAAGCACATTTACCCCGAGTGTGTGTCTGTGAATGAAGCATCGTCATTAGTAAATTGATTAAAATTTGGAAAGCAAAAAGAAAAAAGAAGAACCTTTTACACTCACAGAAGGAGCAGAACTGATAAGGTACTCAGGAATAAACCTAATAAGAAATGTGAAAAACCTTTATGACAAAAGCGACCAACCTTTATTAAAAGGCATTAAAAATCAAACCAAACAAATAAGACTTTGATTAAATGGAGACAGATACCGTGTTCACAGATGGGAAGAACTGATATCCTAAAGATGTTATTTCTCCCTTCAATGAAATCCCACACAAAATTCCCACAGGATTTTTTTCATGGAACTTTGACAAGCTGATTCTAAAGCATGTATGAAAAAGTAAATGTGCAATACGACCAAAGTAATTTTAAAAAAGAATAAAGGGCAAGGAAGGGAGGGGTGCTTAACTTACTGGGTAGTAAGATCAAGCTTTTGCTCATTAAAATCTGGTATTGGCCCAGAAGTAGACAAACAGATCAACAGACCTGAACAGAGGGCAGACATAGGGAACTGGGAGAAAAGATAGTGTTGGGACAATAAATGATGCTTAGCCAACTGGTTATCCATTTGGAAAAAAGATCAAATTAGATCTCTATGTCACACCATACACGGAAATCCGTTTCAGATGGGTTAAAGAAAAACATTTTAAAAAAATACAGAGGGCTTCAATGTAAATACAGAATGTATGTATCACTCATGTGGGGGGGGAGGTTTCTTAGACAAGAGTGCTACCTGCTCTAGTGCTAGCTAGCACTGCAGATGTTATCACCGCAGTTTGATATGATGCTTTAATATCCTGTTTCCAGTCGGACCATACCTCCAAGCTTCCGCACGTGCCTGCGGAGCGTCTCCACCTGGACCTCACAGACCCCTCTTCCTCTTCCTCTCAGCTCAACTTGGTCCTGGGAAGAAGGACTGTGATCCTGGATGGACTGAGGTTGAATCCAGCTCCTGCTACTTGTGCTCTATGTCAGAAAGGCACTTGCTTCTCCAGTTTCTGTTCCCTCCTCTATGATGTAGGGTGATGCTCTGTCGCTTGTGGGGGAAGGTGAAGTTCACATGAGATGATGAATGTGAACATGCATAAATGGCACAGAGCTTATGAGGATGAGGAGAGCCAACTTCTCTACTTTTTCTCCACCTACCCACCCATGCAAACCCCTGCCACCATGACTTAATACCCCAATTCTTTCCTGCATCTTAATTCCGGAGAATCGTTACAGATTCTTCCTGGTCAAAAAGTGTGAATGTTGACTTCAGATGTTTTATTCCAAGGCAGATAATATTGATTCAGCACCCAAAGAGCTTACTGCCTGTTGCTAGGTGCTGAGAAACACAAAAAATAAGAAGACAGGATCCCAGCCATGAGACAGGATAAAAATGGTGCTAATTAGAGCTGTAGTTGGTACATAGGTCAGATAAAAGCTCCCCAAAGAACATGGAGATCAAGTTACCCTCTAAAAGGTAAATAACTAAATTTTGCCCCATTCAGTCAAATACACATTATTGCCGCAAACTAATTTATCCATCACCACACTTGAACCCAACCCCTGTGGGAACTCATTTCACTGTCTCCATCCTTAATCACTCCATTACTCAGGCTCCCTTCCCTCAGAATATTCATATGCCAGCACTGCTCTTTCCTTGAAGACTAAAATTTAATTTAAAGGGCCTAGACTTTGCTGCCTCTCTCCTTCCTCTCCTGAATCACCCCCGGCACAAGCTGCCTCCGTTAAGGTCCCCAGAAGGTCTCCC
Organism: Mesoplodon bidens; assembly: GCF_964165515.1. NCBI lineage: Eukaryota > Metazoa > Chordata > Mammalia > Artiodactyla > Ziphiidae > Mesoplodon > Mesoplodon bidens. The sequence continues at coordinate 22,296,679 of NC_138171.1, read as the reverse complement.
ATGGGCCCTGGAGGTGGCAATCAGCAGGGACCCCTGGCTGCCCAATTCCAGGGGCACTATGGTGATTGTGCAGTTGCACATCAAAGGGGCTTGTGGATGTGCCCTTGACCCCTGACCTTTCTGCACATACCCACTGATGACCACTCCATCTTTCTGCTGAAAGACCTCTCTGGCCCTTTCTTTTCTGTACCTTAGGAGGGTCGTTCTTTCCTTTTACAGGCCCCAGTTGTTGGTGCCTGGCTTCTTCTTCCTCAGCCTCCCTCATCCCCTCAGAATGCTCCAGAAACCTGATACCACTTCAATTCACATTTCCACTCAGGACCCCTCAGGAGTTCTGAACCGGTCTCACTCTGTGTTCCAGGTCCATGCATTCAGCCACCTCCTCCCCATGTCCCAGCTTGGGTGCCTCAGCTGTCTACCACCAGACTTGGGGTCTGCCTCACAGGCCTAGTTTCTTTGTAGAAAAGCACTGCCACGTCACCAGTAAGGCAAGCCAGAAACTCAGGGGATTTCTGGAATACCTCCCCTTCTCCCTCCCCCTCTTCAATCCATCCAGCACCAAGACTGACCAGAATGTGTTGTGTCCAGACAGAAGCTCCCTAACTGGTCTACCTAACTCTATCCGTGATTCCTCTAATGACTTCTCCATGGACCAGCCAGAGTCTCAGATCACAGGAAATACTAGGGCAGGCCTCAGGCACGCGTCCCTCACTCTCAGGATGGACACAGGAGCTCAGCCCTGGCCTCTAAAACTCTGCCCAGCCAGCACTGCCTGCCTCTCTGGTCTCACAGCACCTCGCTTTGCACACACTGTTCCCTCTGCCCCGAATGCTCTTCTCCAATTTGTTCTGTCCAGTTAACTCTGTCTCCTTAACTTGGTTCAAGTGTCACATCCTCAGGGAAGCCTCCTGGAGTTGGCCTAGGGCAGGTCCCCTTGTTGTGCACCCTCCAGCACTTGGTACCTTTCTTTTGGAGTGCCTGTCAAAAGTTACACATTTATGTGTGCGATTATCTAATTCACGTCTTTCTCCCCTACTACCACACGAGCTCCATGAGAACAGGAAATCTGCCTATTATAACTCATTCACCACAGAATCCACAGTGCTAGGCACAATGCCAGGCACAAAATAGGTGGTAAACTAGAATATGTAGAATGAATAAACTTTTGTTGTCACTAAACAACACGTCACGTTTGAGCGTTGACATCTGCCTGTGAACTTGCTCCTGTCTTTCCTACGCTCAACTCTCCCACCCCTGTCCTTCACATCTCCAAGTCTTCTTTCCAGATTCCTCAAAGGACTCTCGGCGACAGATTCACCTCTCCCTCACATCTCAACATTATTTAAGCTTATGCCCCATCACTCCTCCAAAATGCTCTTATTAAGGTCATCAAAAGCTTACTCATCATCAAATCTAAAGAAAAAAATCCTGTCTTTATCTTACTGGAATTCTCTGCTGCATTTGACAGTGTTGATCACTTTCTCCTTGAAACTCTTCACTACCTTGGTTTCCATGGCAACCCACTCTTCTGGTTGGTTGTCGCATGCCTCAGGCCTTTCCTTTTCTTTCTCCTTTGTCGCCTACCCACACCTTGATTGGTTCTTCAAATGTCACTGTAACTCATGATTCTGCCCTGGGCCCTGCCCCATTCTCTGGTGATCTCACTCATTCTCCGGGTTCCCATTACTCGAGCGGTCATGGCCCTGGGCCAGTACTTCCAGTAGCATCTCTTCCTGAGCCCCAGACCCTTGATCCAAGTGCCTGCTGGGCTCCACTTGGCTATGACCCTGACCCCTTGGCTGTATCTGAGACCACTGTCTTGCCCCTCAAACTGGCTCCCCATGCTGTGGTCCCCTTCCCAGAGGTCTCTCCACCGTCTACCCAAGACACATGGGAGTCTTTGTCTTCACCCTCTCTCTCCCCCTAATAGCTAATGATCCATCATTTCTGGTTTTTATCTCCAAGTTTTGGATCTATTTCCATATCTACTGGTCTAGTTCAGGGCTCTCCCTCTCTTATCTGGACCCTGGCCTCCTAACAGGTCTCCCTGCCTCTGCCTGGTTACTTCCTATAATGGATGTCTGGGGGCGGGGGGGGGGTTGGGCTTTCTAGCATCCCTTATTCCACCCTAACAATGCTTGTTTAGGGAGACTTCCTGTTCCCTATTTTACGTGGCTGTGGTGGGACATGGGATGCTCTCTCACATAGAAGCCACAGAGGCCTCTCCTTCAGGTCTTGCCTCTCACCACCCCAGTCCTGTCAGAGGATGGCATGAGGCTCGAGCTCAGCCAGTTAGACCAAGGCTCCCTCTTTGGAAAAACATTGGAAAAAATAGAATTACTCGATGTCTAGGAGATACCACCAGGTAGTGGTGGTGAAGACCCTGAATGAAGCATTCAAGACTGTGCCCTATCCCCACCGACTTCAATGCCCATCATTCCTTCCCTCTATCCTGCCTCTCTGGGTCTCAGCTTCCTAACCTGTGAAATGGGACTAAAGGTAGCTGTCCGCCTCACTAGGGGAAGGAGAGTGGGTTTGCCATGACCAGATGAGACAATGGTCACAACCTCACCATAAAAACTGTAAAGAGCTGTGCCCACACCAGAGTGAAGAGTGCATTTCCTGAGACCCAGACAGCCTCACATACAGACAGCTTGACTCTTATTTCCCTCTTTGTTAATTCCTTGGTATTTGTCACGAAATCTTTGTGGTTAAAAAATTCTGAACCTCCATTTCAGACATTTGATTTCAAGCAGAAAATAATTATTCTGTCTCTACCTAGCTCGCTGCCTGTTGCTAGGTACCGAAAGGTACAAAAATGAATAAGACACAGCCCCAGACATCAGGCAGGATGAAACTACTGCTAATTAGAGCTGTAGTCAGTACTGGGAGGGCAGAAAAACAACCTCCAGAAAAACACAGAGATCAGGTTACTTGGTAAAATGTACATGATTTAATTTTTCCCCTTTCCACGAACACAACTAATCCCTTCACCTATACACTTAATCCCACTGCTCCGGGGGCCCCGTTCGTTACCTGTCCCTGCTCTTCTGTCCTCGCATAGCCCTCCTCCCTCCAAATGTCAGTGTGTAAGAAACAGCACCTTCTGTTATAAAGCAGAAACTAATTTAAAAAATTAAAAAAAAAAAAAAAAAAAAAAAAAAAAGAAACAGCACCTTCTAGAAACTTCTGTCCTCTCAGGTCTCCCTTTTCCTCCTGCTTTCTCAGCCAGTCTCCAGATCACCCCCACCCAGTTGGGCTTCTCCCCCCAAGTCCCCAAAGCCCAGGTCCCCGGGATGCTCTCACCTCCCCTGACTTCTGTGCATCTGGCACATAAATGGCCACCCTGACCTCTGGAAACTCTCTCCTCCCTGGGCTTCTAGGGCCCCCACTTTTTCGGTCCTCTCCTCCGGCCACTGCTGCTCAGTCTCCTCAGCAGCATCCTCTTCCTGCATCCATCCCTGAAGTGTCAGTCACAGCTCAGAGTCTGGCCCTGCTCCATGAGCTCCGCACCTTCTCCTAGTTCTCCATCTACCCCCTAGGGGGATGTCCACACTTCCTCTGTGAGCTCCAAACTGGCACGTAGACTTTCTCACTTGACAACAGCTCTAGTCAAGGTCACCAATAGCCATTTTTCCTCCTTACCGCCCATGCCCTTTGATCTTGCCTCTGATTTATACAGACAAGAGGACTTTAGGTGACAACAGCCCTTTCAACCTCTTTTCCATCATGTCTATCCTTGTTTCCTCTCAGCCCAGCCCAGAATTTCATCCTGACCCAAATCACAGCCCTAGCAGCTTCTCCCCCATATTCCAAACTCCCCAGGACAGGTGCCATGCTGCCTGCTTTCCCTCCTCCTTTCACTTTCCTCTCCCCACCTCGTGGGGGCTTCTGACCCATCTCTCACAGGAACTGCTCCTGTGAGGATCTAAGGGGCCCCTAATTGCTCCATCCAGTGGGCCCTCAGTCCTTACTTAACTGGCTTTTCTCTTTTGTCGGCTGATTATTCTCTCTTGGAAACGCTCCACATCCCTGGGTTTCCATGCCAACACAGGCTCCAGGTGCTTTTTCTATATCTTTCTGCTTTCTCTTTTGCCTTTGTGGGCTTTTCTTTCTCTCTGCCCACCCTTAAGTGGGGGAGACGTTCTCCGTCTTAGACCCCCTTTCTCTTCTCAGCTGCCACATTCTCCTAGGGCAGCTCACAAAAGTCCATGGCCACAACTGCCACCAGTCACAACCCAAATCTTTCATTCAAATCTCTGCTGGGATCCAAGCTCTCTCTTAGCTCCTCACAGGCCGTCTCCACCTGGATGCCCACCTTTCATTCAACTTGTCCAAAACTGAGCTCAACGATCCTCTTCTAGCCCCCCAAGCCTGCTCTTTCTCCTGGGTATTCTCCTATCCTCCCAAGACACAAACAGGGGAGGCATCCTTGACTCTCTTTCTTTGACCCCAGCAACAGTCAGTCAGCAGCTTCTCCTAACTTTACCTTCTCTTCATCCTCTTGGCCCCCACCCTAATTCAGGCCTTGCCCTCTCTACCTGGACCAAAGCAATCATCTCCTCACTGGTTCTCACACCTCCAAATGTCTCCAAGTAACCAGAGTCATCATCTTAAAACAGAAATCTTACCATGGCACCTGCCCACTCAAAATGCTTCAGTGACTCCCTGTTGTCAAGAGGAAAAAGACCAAACTCTTCAACTAGACAGTCATGGCACTAGGTGATCTGGTCCCGCCTTCTCCATCCCCTGCCTCTTATTTCACACTTTGGCAACCCTGTCTATGAGTTCATCCATGACGCCTCTCACTTCTGTCTCTGCCCTCTACCTGAATAACTCCTACTCATCCAGGCACCTCTTCTAGGAAACTCCCTGGATACTCCCATAAAGCTTCACACTTGTACCACCCACCCCAGCTGCTCCATGCTTTGCATGTGTCCCAAGCATATCTCTGGCCTTCTTACTACATATCATTTTAGAACCTGTGTGTTTTTCTACCTCTTTGACTGTGTGCCCAAGAGCAGACAATATATCTTATTTATCTTCACATTTTAACACCCAGCACCATGCCTGACACAAAGTAGACACTCAATAAATGTTGTATAAATATATAGGCCATTTGCCCTTTCTTGAAACTTTCATCTCTCTCCTCTCTTTGACTATCATATTACTTTCCAAAAAGTTACACCAATTCACATTCCCCTTTGCACTTAGCGCCTCTTCCACTGTATCCTCACCAGCATTGAGTATTCTTAAACTTTTTTCCCCTAATTTGTTGGTGAAAACTAGTGCTTCTTTTTTGTTTTTTATCTTTGATCTTCTGTAATTAGTGAAATTGAATATTTTTTCAGAAAATTTGGTCAGTTCTATTTCTTCTTCTGTAAACTGTTTATATGAATTACATACCTACCTGTTGCATTTTTACTGTTAAGGTTTTGTGTGTGATCTTTTACACAGTATGGATCTGCAAATAGTTTACCCACTCTGCCTTTTGGTTCTGCTTGTGATATTGTTTGACTTTGGAAATACTTAGTTTTGATGTATTCAAATTGGTTGGTCTTTGCGTTCTTGCATTTTGTTGCTTTTTAGCTTAGAGGGGCTCCCCCTTTCAGACACTTTAAATATCAAATTCCTTTTTTCTCTGTTTTTTTTTTTTTCTCTCTGGTTTTTAATGGGTTTCTGTCTCCTTTCTGATCAAAAGTTTTTGAATTTGGGGGTGTGCTCTGAGGTGAGGTTGAAAATGGATTATTTTTCTTTCAATAGTCAGAGTTCCAACTTTGGACAAGTCCTCCCCTTGTGGCTCTGACAATGAGCTAAGTTGTTCCTGGCTGATTATGGCATCAGGACCACAACATCCTCAGAGAATATGCCACCTGGACAGGGAACCAAAAGGCTATAGGAAGGTATGATTCTAGACACAATAACAATGAAATGCAGGGAAGCATTTAAGGGGTGGCAGCAGAAAGTCTTTCTGCAAGCCCTGCCAGGACAGTGTGCGGAAAGACGGCTCACCCACTTTGCCAATATGAGTGGCTGAATCTAGCTGGCACCCAACAAACAGTGCTGGAAGCTTCTGACTCTGCAAGGAAATGTTACTCGGGGACCACAAGGGAGGGACAGCCCAACCCCTCCCCTCCCCTGCATCAACCTACCTGCACAGACTCTGCCAGGACATTTCACCGTCAGTCAAAAAATCTCTCAGCCCGTTCCTGCCACGTTCAGCTTCCAGGGGGCTGCAGCCATCGATTCCACCATGCTCCAAGCTGTGGACTGACCCAGATCCTGGGGTCACCATGCCCCTTGTCCAATTACTGTTCTGGGTACCAGGGCATCGGAGGGTGATGCTAGAGCTAGAAAGGAACTCAAGGATTATCTAGTCCAACTGCTTCATTGTACACATGGGGAAACTGAGGCCCAGGGAGGGGAGGGGATTCACAGCCACCTGTTGCCACAGGAAGGATACCAGGCTATAGAGCCTTTTACAAGGTTCTTCTCACGTATCTTTGGTGACATATTAGTGTCTGTGATATCTGTGTGTAAAATGTGAGCTTAGAGGCTGGAAAATACTGCCACTTCAGAGTTGCCAAGGGGAGACTTGGGAGGCAAACCGAATTCCCTCACTTCTAGGAGAGTGAGGGCCACTTCACTCCTTAGGGAGTCTAGAGATTGACTGACTGAGCCTTCCACCCATCCACGCCCCTGGCCAGCCAACCAGCAGGTTCTATGCCAGGCCTGGTCAGGGAGGTACTGTGCCTGGTCAAGGGACAAAGATCAAGCCCCCACCCTCAAGGGTGGTGGTGCAGGGCTTTGACGGCCAAGCTGAGTCAGGACCACAAGCAACAGGGAACCAAGGAAGGGCTATGTTTGTCTTCCTCCCTCAGAGACCCTCCCAAGTCTGCTCTGACTCTAAGATTCTTGACACTTCTGCACCCCAGAGATGTAAAGTTTATTCTTTAATGCAAAAAACCCTTTGATTAAATGCTTGCTTGTCTTAACAGTCTTTCAACCAATACCTTTAGGACTGAAATAACGAGGATAAAGTTCACTGATATTTCACAGAAGATGGCTTTGGAAACGTTAAAGACTTCCTGGGCCAGCCCCTCCTAGGTGAACAGATGGGGAAATGGGGGCGGGCGTTGGGGGGCGGTGCCTGGAGAAGAATGAGCAGAGGAGAGCAAGGTCACGTGGCAAGGGGGTGGGGATCAGGCCCAGGGGCTCAGCTCCCTGCCCTGCCCTAGAGGGCGGCCACTAGCAGTGTGGGGCGGGGATTGGCAGAGGTTAGCTTCGGAAGAAGCTGTGAGGTGTCCCCCTGTAGACTCTCCACAAGTTGTCCAGGAAAAGAGGTGAGAGGCCAGAACCGCTCAAAGGGTTGGTCTGTGGAGAAGGTTCGTGCTTACCCCGTATCTGACAGGGCACTCTCAAACATCCCCGCACCGGGTCCTCATGAGGAGGAGGCCGAATAGGCAGTGATTTCTTTCCAAGAGGGAAAAATCCATGGACGGTCCTAGGCGAGCTGGGGGCCAAGCAGGGATGCAAAGCCAGGGTTCTGGCCTCTCAGGAAAGAGCACCGTCTAGGTGTTCCTCTCCCTTTTAGGCTCTTGTCATTTCGGGGATTGTAAAAAATAATTAAGGGAATTCACGGTGAGGTGCTGACATACGGCCTCGCAAATGAGGTCTCTCCCTAACTCCACACAGCCCCGATGACACAGCACGGTAATCATGCGCCTGCAGGACTGTCTCGATGCCCTCCCCGCTGCTGCAGGTGCTCCTCACAGAGGGCACGGTCTTATCAGGTGCGGGAATGAATGAGTGGGAGAGCTGGATGATCAGACCGCATCCCTGTGTAGCCTGAGCCCAGTAAGAGTCGGTGGAGGGTGGGAAGGCACAGAAGAGAGGCAGTAACATTTGTGAAGACTTGGCCTTGAGCCAGGCTACAGGGGGTGTTACCATCTCTGTTTTGCCAGTGAGGAAACTGAGGCTCAGGGAGGTGTGGTCAAAGAGGCGGGGGCATAGGGCCCGGGCTCCCCGAAACCTCGTCGCTCAAGGTTTGTCGGTCCTAAACTGTTCCCCAAGTCCACGCCCACTGAGTCCCGAGAGGGAGACCCAGGGCTTCTGTCTGAAGTCTCCAGCTGCTGCTCAGCCAGCTCCTCCCCTTCATCTTGAGCCCGCTCTATAATCAAAGTTTTTCTCGCGATATGGAATTCTCTCCCTGAAGCCTGGCAGACCAAACTCTGCCCCTTTTAGTCAGGATCGCCTTCCCTGGCTTGCTGAGGAGAGCACTGCTTAGTTCCTCCCGCTTTTCAGAGCAGTGACTCTTTCTCCCTTTAGGGGACTGGGGGGATGAGGGGTGAGCTTTGCAACAGACGCCAGGAGACTGGGTTCTGGCTCCGGCAGCCAACTGAACACAAGGGACGACCCCTCCCTGACCTCACTTCCTGCAGCTATTCAACGGGAGTCTCTCATCTTTCCGTGTCCTCCCTCCCTGGCCTGCTCTCTCTCCTGCCTTCCCCTCCTCACCCACCGTGGCTCCTTGGATCTACTTCTCCCATTCCCAATGATCTAGACAGGGCAGTGACCTTCTTGACAGTCCTGCTGCTGTTACTGCTCAAATGCTATCCTGTTCCCTACTGAAAAAAATCCCACCTTAAATTAAATGCTGTTCTGATTGGGTCACCCCCTGCTCCCGTCAGATCCTTGTCTGTGATGGCTCCAGTCAGTTGGAAACTGAAGACTTCTCACTCAGGACTGAGTTTGGGGGACCGCCACCAACACGTCAACCTTCAGCCTCCTCACTAATCTCCCGATACAGCCCTCCAGGGCAGCCAGATACTGGTGGTCCTTCAGTTTGCTTTCAGCCCAGTCTCTTCAGCTGTAAGCAGAGATGCTTGATTAGATGGTGAGAAATAACATCTCATTTGTTATTTCACTGCTCCAACATTTACACTTGTCCTCAGGTCTCAGCCTGAACATCAGTCCTCCCCAGCCCACACCAGGTCCCCCCCTAGACTCCTCTTAGGGCACCTGCCACAGTCCATATTATATCTATCTGTGGGATTATCTGCCCAAGGTCATCCCCTTTCCCATTAGCTTGGATGACTCCCTGATGGCAGAGATGGCCCACCTTGTCCACTGTGTGACCCCAAGGCCTGCTCCTGTACAGGATTCTGACAAGTACCTCGGATTAAATAACAATGCAAGCCCCCTAGGGAGGTGGGGGGAGCCCAATCACTGCGAAAGAGAAAGTCTGCATGACCACTAGCGCTAGCACTCAACAGAGGGCTGAGTGAAGTCATCGAGGCAACTGGATCTCTAGGGAGAGGGAAGAGTCCAGGAAGGCTTCCTGACAGAGGCATATCTAGGTGCATGTGGTACAATCATTAAAGCATAAAGCATATGCAGGCTGCCCTGCAAGGGCAGTGCCACCTTCCCAGAGCTCAATCACCTTCCTCAAATGCATCCAGGAGGACCCGAAGATCCTCGGAGAAAGGATTCCCAGTATATTAGGGGTAGGAAGACTGTGTTTGCTCCAAAGCCCACATCTTACCTCCAAGGAAACTGAGGCACAGAGCAGGGCACAGACCAGTTCCTAAAGAAGCCCAGACCTAGGCCTCATGGGATCTTGTGGTTTACCAGGTACCACATGAGCAACCATTTCACACTAGGAGCCACGACGACTGGCAGAATTGCAGGGTGTGGTTTTCTAAGACCTGGTACCCTGCTCTTTTCCAGAAGAGGTATCCACTTCTCATTTTCCTGAAAGGCATTTCAGGAAGAGGGGTGCTGCTGGTGCTATCTTGGCAGGTGGAAAGCAGTGCTGGGCAGACAGAATGCTGACGTGGCATCACCTTGGGAAAGGGTGGGCTGCAGGCTCCCTGCTGGAAAGGGCCACAAATTTTTCAGAGGGAGGCCTGTTTGTGACTCTTTAGTGAGCTTGACCTATGACAGAAAGCTGCTTTCTGAGGGAGAGCAAAGTAAGCAATAATCTTGGCTTCATTTGTCATCCAGGTGCCTCCACGGGAGAGCGTGGCCACAAAAGCCTTGTTTGTTTGTTTTGTTTTTGGAATTTGCAGTTGTCTATTTTCTTAAGTCTTCCCACTAGGCTAGAGTCAGGCGCTCCTGGAGAGTCAGGCCTGGGTCTTGCCCCTGAAATCCCCAGCAAGCTCAGTACAGGGGCTCAATGTTTGCTGAACAAACCATCCTTTCCACGTGTAACACTCCTCAACTTGTCAAGACTTTGCTGAACCACAAAATACATCCAGAAACGCAGGGATAAAAAAGAATGCAGAGGTAAAAACACAAAAGCATCAGATAGGAAAAATACCCAGCTGATATAATCAATAAGTTTGGTTCTCTGAAAATACCTTTAAAACCTTTGGCCAGTTTTGACGAAGAAAAGGAAAAGCACTGATAGGCGATGGTAGGAATGAAAAAAGGGATACACTGACAATGGGGAGATTGCAAAGGGAAGGAGAAAACTACACAAAACTTCATAGCAATAAATTACCAATCTAGGTATAACAGATGACCTTTTATGAAACAACCCAAGCCCTTTTACAACAATAAACTCTCACAACAGCCCTGTGCCTCGGACAGGCAGTGCTCCTGTTATGTTTTCTAGAAGGAGAAGAGATGGAGAGATGGACACCCAGCCCAGGGCCCTGGCAAGCCACCCAGCTTTGTCTCAAAGGTCACGGCCATGGGAGCACGTGCACATTGACGGCACAGAACCACGCCACTCCCGCACTTCCAGCCATCGCCCGGAGCCCCCTGCGTGGACGGCCAACCTTATTTATTTTTCCACTTGAAATGCCATAAGGGGTTTCACTTTATTTTTACTTCAAAAGCAGCACCATAAAAATTCTTGATGATTAGAGCTCCAGCTGTCTTAAGTTGTTTGTCAAGGGATCGGTTACTCAAATCTCCTACGGAGGGAAACAGTTTCAGGCGAGAAGCCATGGGAGCTGAGAAACGCAAATGTCTCATCTCTGAAAACTTTCAGACTCCCTCCTGTTCACCGCCTGGCCTGCCCCCTGCTCCCCCTCCCCCAATCCCACCATCTGCTCTCCAGAGAGCAGATCAAATTTTCAGCCTAAGGTACTGTGGCGCCAAGGACTCAGCCCCTCCATGCTACCCCCTGCCCCCCACCAACTTAGAAATCCAACACCACGACCCAAATGGACGGCAGCCACATAAAACCACAGAGTAAAGTTTATAAAGCTTTATTAAACATTTCAAACAGCTGTGCAACGAACACACCAGAAATAAAAGCTCCAGAGTAGCAGTCCAAATGTTCCACAAGTGTGGCCCCGCAGTCCCATTCCCTAGATGGACTGCCTCCAGTTCTGTCCTCTGCCTGGCCCACCTCCCTCCCCCTTCAGGCAAGAGAAAGATGGATGGTTTAGACTGGAAGGACAACCATGCTGATCCCCAGTGGGCAGGGGCCAGGAGACAGTCTCATTTGCCAACACTTTTACTGAAGCGCAGAAAAAGAAAAAAGCAAGTGACAGTCACAGAGTCTTCCCGTGTATTCTTCGTAATGTATACAGTCCATACGCGCAGGACCGGAGAAGCTCCTGGCACGAGGACGATGGCCACCGCTCCCCTCTGTCTCGTCTGAACCACCTCGGAGTCCAGTGTGCTGGTCACTCTGCAATCCCCGTACTAAATACCAACTGTAGCGGCCCCTACAAGCTAGCTATTGCTACACCTCAGAATCACAACACGTTCGATAAAGCTTCTTTAAAAAGGATTTACACATGTACTTGTACACGTACGTATACACACACACGCACGCACGGCACACCACACCAAAAAATATCCAAACACCTATCAGGGGATCGTGGCTGTTATGAAACACACAAGTACTCTCCCATTCACTCGGCTGGGGACTGCTAGATCTATGTAAACACACCACACATCAATCCTGCAGAGCATGCATGGGAGACAAAATGAGGCCCCCTCCTTGCAACAGTGGAGAAAGGCAGGAGGAAGGGCAAAGGAAGCGAAGCTGGGCTACTGAGCAGGAGCCCAGACCCCCAGGTGAAAGAGCAACAGGTATCTGTTACTTCTTCCTTCAAAATGAAGTGGGGAAAATACTGAAGATTTGTGGACAGCAGTCAAGACACAATTCTGTCTAGCCTGCCAGCCAGGGAAGAAGAATGAAAAAGCGAGGCTCTCGGGCATCAGCAATCTCTTTATATTCGAGATAAGTGCAAAACTGAGCCCTGTCTTGGACAGGTGCTCCCCAAAAAAGGAAAGGGCTAAAGAGAACTAACAGGAAGCCAAGAGAGGGACGGAGGAGTCAGTAACACTCTGAGAAGGGTGGAACCCCTGACAAGGAAGGGTCACGGAGGTGACAATGAGACTGGCATTTTATCTGCCCGGATCATGCTGGGGCAGTTGACCAGGATGGGTGCAGGCTCCTCGTGGGAATGAGACGAGGGGGGTGGCCATCCTGCCAGTCAGGGGCCAAGATGCGGACAGAACACACACAACCACAAGACCACCCACGACTACAGGACTCTACGATAAAAGCACCGGTCAGTGCTATTATTCACATTATAAGGATAAAACGTCACAGGCCAAAAAGGCGCCATCAGGAATGTGGCACCCGCAGGGCCGCGGGATTTGAAACTCCAATGCTTTATGACCTATGTCAATGCCTCCCCTCCCGTCTTCTGCTTCCTTGGAAAGCTAACTGGGCTGGCTGTTAGGTGCCCACAACGCCGGGGTCGTGTGCCGATTCCGGAAGCGGGGAATCAGAGCAGTGGTACAGGAAACAGTTTCCCCAGCAGCTATAGCAGATGAGGAACAGGGCTGCCAGGAAAACCAAGGCACAAATTGTGCAAGGCTTCCGTTCCAGGAGGAAGCTGAGCAGGTAGAAGCCCATGAACATGGAGTGGCTGAACCACAGGGCGGGGTTGAGGGGCTTGGGGATGAGGAGGACGGGCAGCAGCCACTGGAGGCAATACATGATCTCTGCTGGACAGGGCCTTCGCCAAGGCCACCGGGCACCGCTGCAGGAACCGACCTAATGGGAGCCAGCGGGCGCAGGCGGCTGCCCTCTGCTTTCTTCAACCCTCGCTCTCCAGGAGCTGAGCCGCTGTGGTCTCTGGCTGTCAGCCCGGGATCACCAAGGCAGCAGGGATCCTGAAGAGAAAAGTCAACACAACAGACAAACAGACACAAAACAGACAGACAGACAAAAAAAAAAAAAAAAACAGGAACAGAATGTATACTTATTTGGAAAAATGGATCATGGTTAACAACAGCAAATGTGAATGCCCTTTCCTCCCTGCCCACCCATGGAAGTCTACTCCTCTCCAAGTCACCCTTTCCAGAAGCATCCTGGGTGTCTCCCCTTCTTGGGGGCTAGGCCAGAGGGCTCTAGGCAGGTCCGGCACAGTGGCCTGGCTTTGCCTGGGCCCTGCCCAGCAGAGATCATGTATCGCCTCCTGGGGCTGCGGCCCGTCCTCAAGGGACCCAGACCTCACAATACCGCCCTGTGGTTGCCACCGGACGGCCATGGGCTCCATGCTGTGACCCCTGAGGAATAAGAAAAGGATTCTGTATCTAGTATCTCTCACAGCAGGTGCTCAGTGGAGAGTTAAAGTAGTTAGCGGCGCGCTGCCGGCGGGAGATTGCCGGCAATGGATCCTTGCAAGCTCTGGGAAGGCTCCGCGGCAGCATCAGCGAATATTTTGTTTTAAGATGGCAGCCTAGAATGAGCTTGCCTTTTTCAAATAAACCGGCGTCATTCTGCCAAAATCAGCCAACTTCTTCGAAAGTCAATGTAGGGGGAAAAAAAATCACCATGCTACTTAGTCCAAACTGACCTCTCTGGGTTCACTTGCGCTCTCCATCTGCTGCCGGCACTGTATAGAACTTGACCTCTATGAGCTTTTAATCAAAATTAATTTTCTATCCACATAGGGGCAAATGCCAGTTGGCCCCTGTGCCAGGCAGTTTGCTGGAAAGAAGTGGTGCTCCCGAGCAGCGGGCCACCGGTGCGCCAGGGCCGCGCTCGCAGACCGCATTCCGGTCTTCGTGCCGCGCCAGGAATCGGAGCGGCGGCAGCCACGACCCTCTGGCGGCGGTAGCAAAACCCTCCTCCAAGCTCCAGAAGCCCAGCGCAACGGGTACAAAGAACCTCGCTGGCTGAGGAAGACCCACCAGCGCCTGGGGGGTAGGGGAGCAGAGGTTGAATAACCCGCCTAGCAGAAAACTATCCCAGAGCGCATTCAGACCACTTATTTGGAGAGCTCATCCCATCCCTTCCGCGCATACAAAGGCGCCATCCCTCCTACAGGGTAGACACCCGATGACTATCGCTTTTGCACTTAGGGCTCAGTGCCCTGGCTCAGGGAGCCGCCACCGCTGTAGATCTAGCAACCGTAAGAAGTGGGATGCGGGCATCAGGCAAAGGTTCCGCGCTCAGAGGCTCTCGCAAAGCAGAGGACGTGGTCTTCTAATACGACAAATATTAGAAAAAGAGTGTTGAGCGGGGGGCCTGTGAAGCCAAGGCTTCTGGAAGGGGCACCTGTTTTTGCTCCGCGGGGCAGATGATCCCTCTCTAAATTAGGTCCCCCTGCTTTTCCATCCTTGCCCAGGTGTGATCTGGCGCGGCACCGGACACTGGGCTCGAATTAGCAGGCCCGGGCTCGGAGAGATGGGCTCCGCTACCAAGGGGCGCACACCCGTACTCTTACCCTATGCGCTAACTCAGAGTTGCATTTCCCCTCCATTTTACATTAAAATTCAAACGCGGGCACAGCGGAATCTTCTGGAAAGGGGCTAAGATGAACTCAGGAGGCGGGGGTCGGTGTGGAAAGAGCAGATGGATTATTTTTTTTCCTCTCCTGACGAATGAGGAGCGCCCCCTGCCACCCCTCCTCACGGACCCCCCCTACCCAAGCGCGCATGCGCACTTGGGCGGTGGGCGGATACTTAAGGCGCGGCCACCGCGGCTGCGGCAGTGCGCCCAACAGCGGACTCCGAGAGGCCAACGGACCTCGGAATCGGCAGCACTCGCTCTCACCCACCCACCCACCACTCTCGGAACCATGGCGGCAGTGGCGGCAGCATCGGCTGAACTGCTCATCATTGGCTGGTACATTTTCCGCGTGCTGCTGCAGGTAAGTGTGCCCGGGTTCTGGGTGGGAGAGGGTCGCGATGTGCGCCCCCTGAACCGGCAAGCCCGCGTCACAATTGCCGCATCCTGACCCGTCCTGTCCTGATTGCCGCGATCCCTGCCAACCCAAGTGCCGCAGCCGGCACCGCACGCCCCCGCCCGTCCCCTGCGCCCTCCTCCTTGCGTAGACCCTTCCCAGTGCGCCCGCCCGGGAACAAAGAGTTGGGGCGCGGCGGGCGCCAGCCGCGGACGATCGCCGAGGCTCTTAGCGACCAACGTGGTAAGAAAATACCGCTACGTGAGACTCGACCCCAGGAGGGAGGCGGGGCACTTCTGTTTTGCGAAAAGAGACTTTACCGCTCACACAGCGGAATTTTTCCGCCTTAAAAAAATTGCGCATTGCGGGGAAATTTTCCTTTAGAAAATACAGTACTTGAGGGGGTGGGACAAAAAATAAGTTAGAAAAAGGCACTTCTCAGGGGAAAAACAAAAAACAGACCTCCGCAAACAAGATTACAACAAATCAGAAAAATTCGCGGGAAAAAATGAATAAGAGAAAATGCGCATTGCAGGAAGAATAAATCAGACAAAAGCACTTGGCAGAAAAAAATGCATTAGGTAAAAAGCGCCTTGCAGAAAAAATATTAGACAAAGGAGCTAATAAACTATGAATCGATAAGAGCGCTTTGAAGAAAACAATTAGAGGAAAAGGTTCTTTTCAGGAAAAATAGAAAAAAAGCGCTTCCAAAAAAGGACAGTTCGCTTTATTAAAAAATAAAATAAAATAAAACAGAGGCAAAGCGCTTTGTGTAAAAAGAAATAAATCAAAAGAAATTGCTTTGCCCATAAAATCATCTACCCTAAAAGCACCCCTTGCAGGAAGAATTCCCTGCTAAAGGAATCCTTTGCCAAAGGAATCGCATATTTCCTTCAAGGTGTTCCTGGAATGCTGCATTTACTGGGTAGGATTCGCTTTTCGAAATCCTCCAGGGACACAGCCCATTGCGAGAAGTGAGGTATACCTAAGTTGTGGGTCCAATCAGCTTGCGGCCATGCAGCCTTCAGCACAGTTGGAAAAGCTCCAGCTGCCCTGACTCGTGGACAAGCTGCGCCCGCACCCGCCTCTCCTCATTGGACAGGCGGGCGGGGCAGGGGGCGGGGCGGGGGCGGGCACGGCAGCACTACAGACACGCTGCGGGTGCTCGCCTCTAAGGGCAGGTCCGGGGTCTCTCTCTCGCCACAGGTGTTCAGGTACTCCCTGCAGAAGCTGGCGTACACCGTGTCGAGAACCGGACGGCACGTGCTGGGAGAGCGCCGCCAGCGGGCCCCCAACTGAGGCTCCAGCCCCCTCCCCTGGGCGGCCGTGTCACCAGGTGCTCCTGTGCAGTTCCACCAGCATGGGAGCCAGTGCCGCGCAGGAATGGGGCGTCCCCTGTGCCCTCTCACCAGAGGAGCACTTGCCAAGGTCAGTGAGGAGCCGGTAGGCCCCCGGAGAAGCAGCACCGACAATGACGACACCAGATCCTTTCCCCACCCCTTTGCACCCGTCCTACTGCGGGTGGCGTAGAGGGAGGAGGGAGGAATAGGGGGAACAGACCCCTGAGATCTGGGCACAGGCAACGCATTCAGATCTGAACCAAGTCGGGACAGCGCCATCCCAGCCCCACAGCCACGGCCATGCCAGCAGGCCGCACCACAGAGATCCAGACAACCACACCAGCCAGCAGAATGGACATTTCAACTTCACCAGCCGAGGCCCTGAATCTCCGTGCAGCAGACAAGTGACAACTGCGTGCCTGTGTGGCGGGACTGGAGGGCAGAGGGTGAGGGAGGAGGGTTAAGAAACGTAGCGGGGCCCTCTCACTGTCCCTTGCCTACGGCATGTGCATTCCAGCCTTGCTGCCTTTGCTCCCTCAGTTCCTCTTTCCCCCCACTCTCACCCAAAAGAAATGTGTCACTCAATTTGGACCTACTGAACAAGAAAACGAATCCCATCTTTACCAAAACACCTTCTCCAAGCCCCCAGCCCCTCACTGATCTTGCATCCCCCAGGTCTCATGCAATTGTGGTCAATATTGTGGTAATCGCTAATTGTAATGATTGTATAAGTGTGCATTAGTTGTGTCTCCCCGGCTAGATTGTAAGCTCCTGGAGGACAGGGACCGCCTCTACAAAAAAATTAAAAAAGTACCTCCTCTGTCTCGCACAGTGTCCCAGGACCCTGCGGGGCAGTGGAGGCGCACCAAAAAGTTTTGTCTCCTGTGACTTCTTTTCCGGCTTCAACACATACTTCTAAGACTGGGCTGATGTGCCCATTGTGGAGTGGGCACTCTACTTGGGAGAGGGACAGAGGGGAAGCAACAAAATGGGAATAAACCACACACCCAGTTCCATCTCAACACTGTCCTGAGATAAAGGACCACATCCCCGCACCACCACCCAAAGAAAAAGGTGGACATCTTCACTTGTGGTCTCGGAATAAGGGACCACTTATACCTCCCCAAAGGTGTGGGTGCCTTCAGTTTTCCTGGGATAAGGGGCCTTGGCAAGTAATCAGTGGGAAAGATGGAAGGAGGGAAAAGGTAGGAGGGGGAAAAGTGGGAAGAGCCCTCAAAATGGAGGTACTAGGGACCAAGAGGGTGATCAGGAATTCAGAACACAGTCTTATCTCCATCCAAGATCCCCAAGGAAATGGGGGGGGGGCACTGGTTTGGACAATGACTATGGGGTAAAAGGTGTGGTGTGGCGCCTCCCCCGCCCAGCTCATCCCTCCAGGCCCTATCACCTCTACCAGAACCACTACAAGGGCATCCTGCCAGGCCCGCCTACTTTCCCAGGGTCTCCTCCCCCACCCTCAGGAACCTCTCTCCAGCTCACTCTCCCCACTACTGGGTCCTCTGCTTCTCCCAGCACTAGTCTCCATAACCTTAAGGGTGCTTACCAGGTCCCGGGCCCTGGGCTCTCCCCTGCCATCATGCCAGGGTGGTGGGGTGGGCTGCCTGCTCGGCTCCCAAGTTCTCTCTCCCACTCCTCAGTGAGTCAGGGCTTCTTTTACATGGGGTCAGCTGACTGCCTCACCAAATGGCCCTGCCGCCTGTTCAGCCTCGTCTCTGGCTTTGTGTGCCCCTGTCACCACACACCTGTTCCTGGGTCAACATCCAGGGAGTGAGTTGGAGGGCTATAAATCTTTCTGCCACTTCCTCAAATCCCTTAGTCACAGTTGTCACAAACAATTCTGGAGCACAAAGGACCTCAATCCCTTGAGCCTGATGTTACCCGCCCCTGCGCCAGACCCTAGCGTTTCTCAACCCAACCACTAGCACCTTTAGAGGCACCTATAACTTCAGTTCAAGATAAGAGAATTATGGGGGTGGAGGGTGTAGACCTCAATTCCAGTATTGGCTTTGCCATCAGTCAGCCCAGGGAACCTGGTCAGGTCACTCCTAGCCACCTTCGATTCTCCTCTGTAAAAGGACTGCTAAGATCCCAGTGAACCCCAACATACTAGAAACATTCTGCCATCAAAGTGGCAATCAGGACTCAATGGGACTAAGGTGCGGATGGGCGATCGGAGCCTCATCTTCCTCAGCTGGGTGGTTCCAGCCCCTACTGTAGCCTGTAGGTGGGGTAGGTCTCTTGCCCCAGGGTGACTCAGCAGCAGGCAATGCCCACACCTCCCTTCTGAAGCCTGTATCTTGGCAAGCCTCAAGACTGGGAGTTTCTGTGGTTTTCCACACTAAATGCAGAGAACCATGAACATATTTCAACATGTGTTCTCAATAAAGGGTGCCCCTCCCCTCAGAGCCCTCAAGGGGTGTACCCACAGCCCCACTGCCCCAGATGCTCTAATCTCAGCCCAGTTATAAGGTAGCCGGGTTCAGGGGGACAGGCTGCAACAGCATTGAAGTGTCTGGCTGCTCTCGACACTGTAGGCTCCCTTTTAAAAGGCAGGAGGCTGCTGGCAGCCCCAGGGCTTTCCAGATGATCTTGGCAAAGCCCAACTGCAGGGCTTTCTCCATCCATCCATCAGCAGGGCTCTGAGTGTGGCATGATGAAATGACAGACTTCCAGGCAAGGGCTGCCCTGATGGGCTGCACCCGCATGGGTAGCTTGAATGTGCAATGTCCACTCCCGCCTTTCGTGCCCCATCCAAACCCTCACGTTATGGCAGGAAACACAGTCCACCAAAGAAGATGGAAGGAATGTGTTCACTTTCTATTCCTGTGCAATGCTTAGAAGTCTAGTCCAAACACATCTTGTTTATAAATTTTTTTCCAGAAGCAATACCATTAAAACATTTTATTCTGATAGAGAGCAACAAAAAGAGTTGAAAATGACTACAGTTTTGTTGCAAAGCCCTTAGTCCACAGGCCCCCCTTTTGCTTAAATTTTCTCTACCACATCCTCAAGACTTTGCCCCGACGAGGCCAAGGATAGAGCAGTTGAGTTATGAGGGAACTGGAATGGCTTTGTGAGACTCCAGCAACAGGCAAGACTCTTGGGACTAATGCCCCCAAAGGATGTTAGTTTCTTAGCCTAACCAGTTGAGGTTAAACCGCAGAGGGGTTTAGGTACCATGACTGTCGGAAGTGTGTGGTGCTATGTGACACTGTTACCTCTACCTGTGGAATATCTGGATTGCGACTGAAGGACAAGTTTCTTGAGCTTCAGCTGCAGGACAGCAACAGCTTATTACATGTGGGTTGGGTTGGGTTGGGTTGGGTTGGATTGGATGAGGGAGCAGGTGTGCTGTGAGTCATTTGCTAGACATTTATTTTCAAACTTCTATCTACTCAGAAGCCAGTACCCTACAGTGAGATTCTGAATTTGCAGTGAGTTTTACCCCCAGAGATTTAAACGTGCATATATATACAAAACATTAGTCTAACAACAGTCTCTTTTTCCCAGGAGACCTCTGATTTCCTCTATATGCCCCAGAGACATGTCACCATCTTCTCTGGTTATGATCCTGCTCCCCCTCCCCCTCCCTTTCTCCCTCCCACGGGGCCCATTCCCCAGCAGGATCCAGATTCCAGAGCATTCCCAGAACAGGAAGTCAGAGAGGCAGGCAACACATGGTCCTTGGTATATCATACAGCGACAGGCTTGAAATGGAATGCATATGTTTCAAAGATAAGAGAACAACAACAGAAAAAGACAGCCAAACCCAAACTTCCAGATTCCTCTTTGAAACAACATGTTACAGATAAAAGGTTAAACTGTTTTTGGCAGCAATTCTAACAAGACCAATTTCAGATATGGAAGCGATCTGGTCACTGGAAACCGACCAGGGCTCGGCAATCTTTCAACAGATTTGCTGACATTAACTAGTCTCTGATTTAAAACAAACAAACAAATAAACAAGATCTAACACTTGGTATTAGCACTTAAGCTGGAACTTTGTGTGTGTGTGTGTGTGTGCGTGTGTCCTGGCTTTAGTGTTGCCGTCCAGAAGGCTGAGGGGATGGTTGTACCATGTCACGCAGGGCAAACAGAAGCTGTCCCCAAAACACCAGTTCCCTGAAAGGGATAAAACATGATCCGAGCCTATAAACAGAAAGGCCGTTTCTTTCCCAGGACAGACCCCAGTCTGCCCCAACATTTAGCGTTGAAAAGGGACACGGAAGCCTGGAAGGAAATTAAATAAGGTGTGGAAGAGGGAAGGAAAAAGCAACTGTCCCCCATCCCCCATTCTTCTCTCCAGGCCATTAGTGTGCCAGGCAATCCATTCCTTCAGCTGCCCTTGAGGGCCACTCCCCACATATATTGTAGGAAAGGGAACGGGTGTCCAGACTTGGTGTAAGATTAGAGGGAGTAAGAAGCACCCGCGACCCAAAGCACAGCGTCAACCTATCACCCCAGACACCAAGGCGGGGACCCGGGGAGGGAGACCCTTTTCTCCCCTCTCCCCCACGCCCCTTCTGGTTTTTTTTTTAAAAAAAGGCAACTTAAGTGGCGGGAACAGAGTGACAGGCGTCTCAGAAGCTGGGTCCCCTGCCACGGGCACCGGGGCCGGAGAGAAGGCTGTTGCACCCCCAGCCCCGAGCTCCCCAGCTCTGCCTGCCCCATCCCAGAAGCAGACAGGCAAGTGCTGACCTTGGAGGCCTGAACGAGAACCCAGAAGTCCAGTGATCTGCCCTCGGACCAGGAAGAGACCCTCAAGGCGCAGGCTGGGGGCCAAACAGGGCAATCACGTGACACCGGACAGGGGCGGCCCCCAGGGTGCGCGGAAGGAAAACCCCTGAGAGGGACCGGACGACGCCTAAGGTGACCCCGAAGGGACAACATGGCGGCGCGGCCGCATTGAGGGCCTCTCATCCCGCCCCCAGGAGGCCGACGCCACGGTACCTGCGAGCCCTGCCATGGCGCCGCCGCCACTGCTGACGCCTTCGCAGCCGCAGCCTGCCTCCACCTCAACTCGCCTCCGACGCCGCAGGAAGCAGGATAGACGCCCCCTTCGTCTTCTAGTTGAGCCGACCGAGGACCCCTTCTGGGATCGGGCTGCCTACGGCAGATGCCTGATAATACGACCTAAATTGGGAGGGTCTTCTATGCCCGATATCCTCCTAACATGTGCCACAGATGACCATTTGAAGACTTTTTGCTAACGTGTTCAGAAATCTGGGGGTTCTGAAGTCTTCAAATCCGAGGAATTTTTGGTCAGGCGCATCCAGGACAGCCCCGAATCACGCCCCCCACCTCCCTTGGTCCCCTCATACATATGCAGTAGATTGTGATCTTTACACATTTAGAGCGGAGGGGGCGTACCCCTAGTCTCTATAGATGAACGTTTGTTCGCTTTGGTCCTCGTGAATGACCCGTGTAACCTGTGAAAACGTTCCCGTGGCTCAAAGTCCGCCTCCTCCCTGGCCCCTTTACCAAGGCCAAAGGTCAGGAGCGGAAATATTCCGGCTCAGAATTTAGGATTTGACTTGGGTCAGGACCTGACTCTTCTTCTTGCCCTGTACTTTGGGCGAGCCACTTGCCCACCCCGACTGTTAGCTTCCCCGAATCTGATGAAATGCCTACTTCACAGGGTTGTTATAGGGATTAAATGAGTCAATGTATCGATTTATTAGCTAAATAAGCACATTCCTTGAGCGCTTACTATGTGTAAATGCAGTGCTAAAGGCAAGAGGATAGAATGGAGCGTGAAATAGGCGCTGTTCTAATTCGAGGCGATGCCTGGCTACTGGGGGAGAGTGGGGGAGGGGTGGAAAAACAATCATCAAATTACTTATATGTGCAATCTAAAATATGACACAAATGAACATATGTACGAAACAGACTCATAGATACAGAGAACAGACTTGTGGTTGCCAAGGCGGAGGGGGTGGGGGAGGGATGGATTGGGAGTTGGGGATTAGCAGATGCAAACTATTATACTGTATATAGAATGGATAAACAAGGTCCCACTGTATAGCACAGGGAACTGTTCAATATCCTGTGATAAACCGTAATGGAAAAGAATATGAAAAAGAAATGTATATATAGGTATAACTGAATCACTTTGCTGTACAGCAGAAATTAACACAACATTGTAAAGCAACTATACGTCAATAAAATAAAAATTTTTTAATCATCAAATGATCACTATCTGTTAATAATTTAAATCAAATCAATATATAATTATGCATGATGGGAAATGCTGTGGGGGAAGATGAAGAGTGCTATGAAAAATTAATGGAGGGGAATTCCCTGGCAGTTTGGTGGTTAGGACTCCATGTTCTCACTGCCGGACGCGCGGTTTCGATCCCTGGTTGGGAAATTAAGATCTTGAAGGCTGCGCAGTCTGGCCAAGAAAAAAAAATTAATGGAGCCTTCATGTAGTGCGAAGGGTAAGGGTGGAAACTCCTTGAAGCTGGCATTTAGGCTTAAAAACCAAAGATAGTTTTGTAGGGCAAGAGTGAGAGGGGAAATGCTGTAGGCAGAAAGAACCGCTTGTCCCAGATGTGGAGGTGGGAAGGAGCAGCTGAGGGTGAGGAAGGAGCAAGTAGGGTAGGTAGTGCTACCTAATGAATTTGGATTTTATCTTTATCTTTTTATCATTTTCATCAGGGGAATGATACCAGGTTTGGGTCTCTGAAAGACCACCCTACATGGCTTGGAAAACATTTTCGAGTGGGTGTGGGGAGACCAGCCAGAAGGCTGTTGTAGGTTTCCAAGTGCAAAGGAATGGTGACCCTGGCAGGGCGGTGGCTTGGGAAGGTGGAGAAGTAGAGAATGTAAGATGGAATGTGGGTGGGTGTTGAGGCATTGACAATGACACCTAGATCTTTGCCTTGAGTATGAAAGAATGAAAGAGCCCTTGAGTAAGGTGGTAAAGCCTGCAGAAGGCTCAAATTGAGGGGGAAGATCAAGAGTTTGGCTAAGAAGGTAAGTTTGAAAAGCCTGGGCAATGGTTGGGTGGAGAGGGTCAATAGGCAGCTTTATATGAGACTGGTGCTCAGAAGAGAGATCTGGGCTGGAGATACATATTTCAGTAACATCAGCACACAGTACACACATCGTGGTGCTGGATGAGGTCCCAAAAGAGTGAAGGTAGATTAATAAGTAGGCAGAGGAGGAGGAGCCAGGATAGGAGTCTGGGAAGCAGTGACCCGTGGGGTAGGAGGAGGACCAGGTGAGCATGGGATCCCAGAGAGGAGGTTTCAGGAAGGAAAGAATGTTCAGTGGAGCTGACTGCTATGGAGGACAGAAATGGCACCATTCGGTTTGGTTACAAGTTGGGGGGGTGGGGTTAGGGACTATATCCTTTATGATTCAAGTTCCAAAAACAAGACCCTAAATCACTTGGCTTAAAAAAATAAGTACCCTGCCACTCAGTGGCAGGTTAGTTGAGTGGCTTGACCATGTCATCACAAACATTCCACCTCTTAGGTTCATTCCATCTCTGCTGTGCTGTCCTCATGTTGGTTTCATGCTCGTGGTCATAAGATTGCCACCCCAGTTCCTGGGGTCTCATCCACATCAAGGAGATGACCATTCCTCCTGTAGCTGAGACTCAAACAAACTAGATGTGACCTCTGTCTTGCTGCTTCTGGGCCGAGGGATCTATGCACTCATGCCAGGCACACCCAATATCCAACACTGGAGGAAAAGAGGAGTCTCATAGTGGAAACTCTTGTTTAGAAACAAGAAAGGCTAAGCGTTGGCAAGGATGTGGAAATTCTTGCACACTGCCCGTGAGAGGAAATTGGTACAACCACTTCAGAAAACTGGCAGTTTCTACTAAATGTAAACAGACACGCTATGACTAGAATTTCCACTCCTAGCTTTTCATTCCAAAAGAAATAAGTGGCTATTACAAATAGACTTGTGCAAGGATTTTCATAGCAGATTTACTCATAGCTCAACGTGGATATAGCCCAATGTTCATCAACAGGAGAATGGATAAACAAATTATGGCATGTCCATCCAATAGACTACTATGTTTTACATATAAAAGTACAAATTGCTGGGAGTTCCCTGGTGAACTACTGTTTTGGATTCTGGGCTTTCACTGCTGTGGTCCGGGTTCAATCCCTGGTCAGGGAAAGGAGAACCTGCAAGCCGTCTGGCGTGGCATAAGAAAAAAAAGTAAAAATTGCTGACACACGTGACACTATAGATTATACTCACATATGGTATGTGGACTAAAAGAGTCCAGACACAAAAGCAGTACATATTGTATGATTCCATTCACAGGAGGTTCAATGGCAGGCAAAACTAATCTATGGTTCTAGAAATCAGAAGCCACCTGGGTCGGAGGGGGCTGGGGGAGGGGGAGATAGATATGGGGGAGGAGCAAGAGGGACTTTTCTGGGGTGCTGGAAAAGGTCTATATCTTAGTCTGGTTGGTGATTACATGGGCAAAAATTCAAGTTGTACCTTAAGATTAGAGGACTTTACGTACTTTATATATGTTATACCCTGAGAAAAATAAAATCTAATAAGAGAGGAGGATGTCCTGCCATCCATGGCGTGTGATGTGTGCTGCTGAGCAAGAATCAGAAGGTCTGTTTTAGGAGGGACTTCACACTCCAGTAAACTTCATGCCAGGCCTAGGCATTGACAAAGTCGTGGTAGCCAACCCTCTCCCCCTCAGGGCCCCAGAAAACAGGAGAAGGTGAGGCAGGGGCTCTTATTCACATGGAGCTGACTTCTCTTCCCTTCCCCTGGACCCACAGGACTGCTCCACCACCACCCCCAGCTCCGTTCCAGGTGGGAGAAATGACACCAGAGCTGAGCTCTGACTTGAGGGATCTGGAAGTTCCTTCTGCCCTACAATTTTGTTCAACAGACCTTAACTTTCTGTCAAGGCCTCTCCAGCCTGCCCCCTCCCCCAGACAGCTGGACACACCTGTGACTCCTGCCCTCTCGTGCTCTGTGCTCCCCATGTCTTGTCCATCCCTTCAGAATCCCCCTTCGGGCCTTTTCTGTCCCCGCTCCAGGCCACAACCCTCTCTCTCCTCGGCCCTGTACCAGCCTCCTTGCTGGTCTTCCTGCCCACCGCATCTGCCCCAGAACCATTGTCCTCCACACAGCAGCCAGGATGATCTTCCTAAAATGATCCTGTCACTCTTCCTCTTGAGGGAGTGTCCCATCTCCCCTGTCTTCCCCTGTCCATAGCCTCTCCAGTGTCCAAGCCCCAGGTCAGCGCCACCTCCTCCATGAAGCCTTTGCATTCATTCAGCAAACATTGACTGAGCTCCTAGAATGTGGCCAGACACTGTGCTGGGCATGGAGGAGAGAAAAATGAGTAAGACCAATGCGGTCTGTAGACAGTCTGGGGAGACAGGCAACCAAGCAACGCCTATGTGTGTGCACTCCCTGTGTCTGTTCACTCTGACTTGGCTATGAGCTCCTTGAGGGCAGGGCTCATTCTAAGGTCACTGCTTAGCCTCAGAGCCCAGTAGAGGGCCTGGCAGGGAGGAGGGGGCAGTCTGTTGAATGAATGAATGAATGAAAAGCTAGGCCAACCTCCTCCCTGTTTCACTTTCCTCCAAGCCTCCGATTTAGCTGGTAACCAGGTCCATGGAATTCAGTTGGAACTGGATGGCAAATTTGGAGCTAAATGATAAAGAATCAGCAAAAGGTTGGTATTTATAGAACAAGGTTTTGTGAAGGCATAATACCTACTTTCCTACATCATCACTCCAATTGACAATTTTTTTTTTTTTTTTGACTGCACTGCATGGCATGTGGGATCTCAGTTCCCCAACCAGGGATCGAACTCATGCCCCTTGCATTGGAAGCGTGGAGTCTTAACCACTGGACCTCCAGGGAAGTCCCCAACAATGATGTTTTTTGAAGATCAACATTATTTCCTTACCAAGACTTAGGTTCAGGAAATTTAACTGTAGTAGAGCAATAGTTATTTCTTAAATCAGCAAAGAAGCTACGTGATATCAAAAGATTTAAAATGTAATAAGAAACAAATGAACAAATATAACAAAACAGAAACAGGCCGACAGATATTGAGAACAAGCTAGTGGTTATCAGTAGGGAGAGGGAAGAGAGGAGGGACAAGATAGGGATAAGGGATTATGAGATACAAACTACTATTATAAAATAAATCAGCAACAAGCCTGCGCGAAGCCATGAAGACCCAACACAGACAAAAGTAAATAAATAAATAAATAAATAATTTTAAAAGTGTATATTGTACCACACAGAGAAATACAGCCATTATTTTGTAATAACTTTAAATGGAATATAATCTATAAAAATGTTGACTCATTATGTTGCACACCTGAAACTAATACTGTAAATCAACTATACTCTAATTAAAAATATGTAATAAGAAACATTGTTACCAAGGTGACCAAAGAAGTGAGCTCTAGGGTAGTACATACTGCAGCCAGAATGATGGGTTGTTTTTTTTTTGGTTTAATAGTTAGCCATTCTTTTTTAAAAAATATTTATTTATTTGGTTGTGTGGGATCTTAGTTGTGGCAGGCAGGCTCCTTAGTTGCGGCATGCAAACTCTTTGTTGAGGCATGCATGTGGCATCTAGTTCCCTGACCAGGGATCAAACCCGGGGCCCCCTTCATTGGGAGCACGGAGTCTTACCCACTGCACCACCAGGGAAGTCCCCAGAATGCCAGGGTTTTAATCCCACTCAGCATTTACTAACTGTGTGTCCTCAAGCAAGTTACTTAACCTCTCTGTGCCTCACTTTTCCCATGTGTATAATGAGGAAAACTTGAGACTCTACCCCAAATGTTTATTTCTGGGAATTCAGTAAGTTCATGTTTTAAAGAGCTTAGAATAGCACCTGTCACAAAGTTAGCACTCAGAGGGCTACCTATTAGTACAAATGGATAAAACAGCCTATCCCAAGGACTGGATGAGCTGTGGGAACCCAGATGGGGAGGGCCCCTCCCAGCCATGGCCCTTAAGTTTGCCACCCTTAAGGAGGCAGTACAAGTGGGTTCAAATCCCAGCCCTGCTCTCAGGACCTCGAGAGGTCCCTGTGTCGCTGTCTTCAGTTTCTCCAAGGTCCTTTTGTTCCAGACTGAGGGCTTTTACATTTGGGAAGTTAGTGCTGCTGTTTTAGCCTAGTCCGTGGCGACATCTAGTGGTAATATGGGGAAATGCCTAACATTCTTATTAAAGTGTCTTCAACCTATTAACGATATGAACAATAATGGTACAGTATATTAAGTTCTTCCTATGCTAGACACTGAGTGTTACACGAGCTGTATTAGTTAATTTTAAATGTAATTCTATAAAGAACAGACTGTTATTAACCTTATTTTACAGAAGTCAGTTGCCTAAGGCTACACAGCTATAGGTGACAGAACTGGATTTGAATTCAGGCCATGCAGACCTGAAGTTTGCATTATTAATCCCTCTACATCAGGCCCCTGCATGAGTACTGGGAAAACATGAAAAATTATATTCCTGCCTCGTGCAGAACATAACTATAATCTATAGTTATTTTAGGGAGAATAAATGAAACTTAGACTTCCATGTTTGAATAAGCTGTAAAATGTCTCTCGAATATTCCTTGGAGAATTTAGGACCTAGGGAGCTCTTCCTTTCCAATTGGTCAAGTCAATCCCAGAAGATTATGGGATCCTGGTAAGGACTATCTATGAAGCCTAGATTCCTGAGTCCCAGCTGTCATTCATTCACTCAAGCCTACGACAAACACTTATTGAGTACCTAGTGTAAGCCAGGCATTGTGCTAAGCTCTAGGGATACAAGGGTGAACAAGAAAGAGAGAAAGCCCCTGACTTCACTGAGCTCACAGTCTGATGGCGGAGGAACCAGACATGGAAAATTAGATTATAAACATGTCACTGTATCATGGCGAAAACTCATAAACAGGGGAAACTAAGTTAGTGTGGGGATGACCAAGGAAGACTTCCTGAAGGTGATAACATCTAACCTGAACACTGAGGATGAGTAGGGAGTTTTCTGGATCATGAATGTGGGTGACAGCATTATAGGGAAAAAGAATAGAATTTGAGACAGCCTAGAAGTGAGAGATTAGGGATGGTCCAGAGAACACAAACAGGTCAGCCTGGCTGGATCTCTGAGGGTGAGAGGGGATTGACCTGGTCATGGTCATATCACACAGGGTCTTACAGGCCAAGGAGAGGGTTTGGATTTTATCCTAAGACAATGGAGAGTCAATGGAGGGCTTTAAGCAGAATATTTGTATCTTTAAAAGATCACTCTAGGTGAAGTAAATGGATTGAGAGCCAGAGGGGTTGTGGGGAGATGGAGGGGAGGCTGAGGCAGATGTCAGGGTGGTGGTGGTGGCTTCGTGGAGGGTAGAGGAAATGATGATACAGGGAGGTGGACTAGTTTGTTTCTTTGGAGGCAGGGCTGTCAGAATTGACTGACTGCTTAAATATGAGGGGGTAAGGAAAGGAATTGAGGATGATTCTTGGGATTTGGGCTTGAAAAATGGATGGATTTACTGAAATGGGTAAGACTGAGGGAATAGCAGACTTGAGGAGACTATCTTGAGTTCAGATCTACCCCAGCAGGTAGAGATTCCTTTTGTCATTGTTGTTTTAACTCAGGTTATGCTGTGACATTGCCCCAGACACAGGGATGGGAGGAGGTAATGGGTGCCAGAAGTGTTGCTGAGAGAGACCACTGGGCTCTGATGCCCTGGTGTGTATAGGATCGTGCCAATGACTTCTGAAGAATCAACGCGAGGAGAAAAGGAAATCAGAATGCTTTCCATACTTCGTTGCACAAAAGAATACTTTTTTGACTTTTCCTTGGAGAAGGCAGATGGGCCCACATGTCCATTAGCACAGGAACTTCTTTCTGACCAATGAGTCCTTTGAGGTGAGGATTTATTTGAAACTCAAGTTGATGTGACTCTGAGGAAAGGGTGCAGACTGTGGTCAAAAATTCCCACCTACAATTTGAAGTTTTTACTCCTTCGGTGGAAAGCAGTGCAATTTCAGCTACTTTAAGTAAAAAAGGAAATGTATCAGCAGAATCTTGGGGCTCACGGAATTGAGAGGCAATTAAAGAAGCAAGCATCAAAACCTCCCTTACTGCCTCAGGGCCTTTGCACATGCCATGCCCTCTACCATTCTACTGGAATACCTCCCCTCCCCTTCTTCATCTGGCTGACTCAAACTCATTCTTTTCTTCTTTTTAAATTAAAAAATATTTATTTTAATTTTTTGGGCTGCCTTGGGTCTTTGTTGCTGTGAGCGGGCTTTCTCTAGTTGCGGTGAATGGGGCTACTCTTCGTTTCAGTGCACAGGCTTCTCATTGTGGTGGCTTCTCTTGCTGCACAGCACGGGCTCTGGGCACGCAGGCTTCAGTAACTGTGGTGCATGGGCTCAGTAGTTGTGCCTCACGGGCTCTAGAGCACAGGCTCAGTAGTTGTGGCACGTGGGCTTACTTGCTCCGCAGCATGTGGGATCTTCCCAGACCAGCGCTCAAACCCGTGTCCCCTGCATTGGCAGGCAGATTCTTAACCACTGTGCCACCAGGGAAGCCCTCAAACTCATTCTTAAGGTCTTGGTTTTACTGTTGCTTTGTCAGATGTCTCCCTGGTTTTCCAGATGAATTCAGGTACCCTTATAGATGCTGTTCCCAGTAGCAAGTACTTTTCCATTGTAGCCCTTAACATAATATTGACTAAATAATTATTCATTTGGTTAGCGTCTGCTTTCCCCAGTAGAGTGTGAGCTCCGTGAGGGAGGAGACTAAGTCTGTCTTGGTCCCTGTTGTACTTCCAGAACCTAAGACAGGGGGTGATATATGAGGTTATGCTGCAAGGACAAACCAACCCAAGACCTCGGTAGCTGATGACCACAAATGTTTATTTCTCATTCATGCTTCATGTCCATTGTGGCTCAGCTGTGGCTCTGCTGTAGATTGTTTCACTCTGGGACCCAGTCAGACAGAGCACCCTCATACTGGCAGGGACTAGATCTGACTCATCTGTGTGTGCTAAGACCCTAGCACAGGACCAGGCAAAATGGTGGTACCACCTGAAGTTGGTTGAGTGGAATTGTGCTGAGGTCCTGGCAGGGAATGGGGGTTAGTCTTAGGAGTCAGCTGAGTGGGAACACCACAGACTCTCCCTTTGGGATCTTTGTCAGTCATCACACATGCCTCGTATATCCTTCCAATAGTAAATCTGAGTCTTAGGTTAAGCAATTTGCTCAAGGTAAAGCTAAGGAGCAGCCTGGAGTAGAGAAGAGTGGTTAAGACATAGGCTTTGGAATCAGAAACATCTGGGTTCAAATTCTGCCTCTTGGGACAGTAAAACATCAGCTTAAATAATGACAGTAATACATTATTTCCCCTGGAATAAAATAAGAATCCATGAGTCCAAACTGTTAATAAAGAAATAAATGGGAGAGAAGGGAGAGCTCTTTCTTACAGCAGAATGCCAACTAATACATACAGAAGGGATGATGGGGTTAGAAAAATCACTATTTTGCAACCACAATAGCAAAATACAAAATACGAATACTCTATGAATAAGAATAAGAATCATCAATGAATGCTAGAACCTCTGGGTGAAAGTTTGATGAGGAATAGTATATTCACAGTCTCAAAGTGTCTCCTTCCAAATGGCTTATTAGTTACAAAGGAAAAAATGATGATGGTGGAGAAATCTGGCAGACCCCCACCTTAGCCCAGGGATCAAGGTTAACATCACAGTGACAGGACAAACCGACATGTGTACCCCTCAATGAGATGCACTAAGAAGAGTACCACTTATGTGGTCTTCCTGCCAAAAGGGCAGAACCTGAATCTGATCATGAGAAAACAATTAGACAAACTGAAATTTGGGATGGTCAACAATGTAACTGACTCTCCAAAAATGTCAATGTCAAGAAAGAAAAAGAAAAGAACTTAAAGGAGGATATGGAGATGTAACAACTAAATGCAACATGAAATTCTGTATTGAATTCTGTCCTGGAAAAAAAATGGCTGTAAGGGACACTATTGGGGAAGTTGGCGAAATTTGGATGCAGACTATGAATTAGATAATGGTCTATTTTTCCATGTTAAATTTTCTGATTTTCATAGTTATACTATGATTATGTAAGAAAATATCTTTGTTCTTGGGAAATTTAGGGGGAAAAAGGCATGATGTCTGTAATTTACTTTCAAATGATTCAACTATACATGTACATATAGAGAGAAACAGCGAGAGAGAGAGACAGAGAGACAGAGACATAGAGAGAGAGACAGAGAGAGAGGGAGACAGAGAGAGAGAACGGGAAAGAGAGGGAATTTTAAAGTAAATGTGGCAAAATGTTAATAATATGGGATTCTGAGTCAAGGGCATATGGTAGTTCATTCCACTATTGTGAATTTTTAAAAATAAATTTATTTATTTTAAAATTTATTTTGGTTCATTGGGTCTTCTTTGCTGTGCACAGGCTTTCTCTAGTTGAAGCGAGGGGAGGCTACTCTTCATTGTGGTGCGGGGGCTTCTCATTGCGGTGGCTTCTCTTGTTGTGGAGCACAGGCGCATGGGCTTCAGTAGTTACGGCACACGGGCTCAGTAGTTGTGGCTCATGGGCTCTAGAGCGCAGGCTCAGTAGTTGTGGAGCACAGGCTCAGTTGCTCCATGGCGTGTGGGCTCTTTCCGGACCAGGGCTCAAACTCGTATACCCTGCATTGGCAGGCGGATTCTTAACCACTGCGTCACCAGGGACACCCTTCTGACTCTTTCTTTAAGTTTGAAGTTATTACAGAAAAAAAAGTTAAAAATAAAAAAAAAACTTTAAAAATCATGGTTTCCTCATTTTTTTCTATATTTCATCAAAATCCTAATCTTAGCAATGTGAAAAAAAACTGCATATTAGAACTGAATAAACATAGAAGTTGTGTGATCAGAAAGCAAGGCGCACAGCAAACACTCAGGAAGCAGTCGCTGCCCTGATGATCTCTGGGACCCCACACAACCCCCTGTGCCATAGGAGGGAGATCGCCAATCCCACACAGTCTGTCAGCCATAAGACAAATGCCGAAAACCTTTTTGTGGCCTCAGTGATCCGGTTATAAACTCAGCTCAAGGACTCACTGAAAGTATTTTGCACAAGATAAAGAGACACTTAAAAATTGAATTGAAAGATCGTGAGTGGGCTTTCCTGGTGGCGCAGTGGTCGAGCGTCCGCCTGCCAATGTAGGGGACATGGGTTCGAGCCCTGGTCCGGGAAGATCCCACATGCCGCGGAGCAACTAAGCCCGTGTGCCACAACTACTGAAGCCCACACACCTAGAGCCTGTGCTCTGCAACAAGAGAAGCCACCGCAATGAGAAGCCCACACACTGCAATGAAGAGCAGCCTCTGCTCGCCGCAACTAGAGAAAGCCCACGCGCAGCAGCGAAGAACCAACGCAACCAAAAATAAATAAATAAATAAATAAATAAATAAATACATTAAAACAAAACAAAACAAAAAGACTGAGTATTTTTCCAAGCTGGAAAGCAGCCCCGAGAGGTTAAGAACACTTCTCCTATCACTTTGTGGACATTGGTAAATAACTTGACACACTCCATGAAAGACTGATCCTGGAGATTGCTTCAGATGGTTTCCAGAAACAAAAGTTTGTTGTGCAAAAGTCGTGACATCATGTTGATAAGGAATTAATTCTCAGTGTCTGACCCTGCCAGAGAAGGGGGTTAATATCACTCTTCTGAACTGTTGACTGGATACCATCGCTTGGATATCTGGCAGGTATCTCAAACTCAGTGTCCAGAACAGGAATCTTGACCCTTCCCCCACCCCAGATCTGCTCTACCTGCCGTCTTTTCCATCTCAGTTGATGGCAAGGCCCTCCTTCCCTTTTCTCCATTTTCTCCTTAGAGTTATCCTTGACACTTTCCTTACCTCTGGTCAATCTCTGTGACTCCTGCTTTGAAAAAGCTCCAGAATCCAACCATTTCTCACTATTTCTGCCACTAATAACCTGATCCAAGGTACCATCATCTCTTACCTGGATTATTGTAAATGCCTTCTTACTGGCCTCCTCGTTCCAGCCTAGCTCTGCTGTGGTCAAGACCCAGCAGCCATGGTGATTTTGTTAAAAATAAATCAGATTGGACTTCCCTGGTGGCGCAGTGGTTAAGAATCCACCTGCCAATGCAGGGGACACGGGTTCGAGCCCTGGTCCAGGA
Source organism: Mesoplodon bidens (assembly GCF_964165515.1). NCBI lineage: Eukaryota > Metazoa > Chordata > Mammalia > Artiodactyla > Ziphiidae > Mesoplodon > Mesoplodon bidens. The sequence goes on along the minus strand of NC_138171.1, from coordinate 22,262,937 downwards.
AGATCCCACATGCCTCGGAGCAATTAAGCCTGTGTGCCACAACTACTGAGCCTGCGCTCCACAGCCCACGAGCCACAACTGCTGAGCCCACGCGCCACAACTACTGAAGCCCGCGCACCTAGAGCCTGTGCTCCACAACAAGAGAAGCCACCACAATGAGAAGCCCGTGCATTGCAACGAAGAGTAGCCCCTGCTCGCTGCAACTAGAGAAAGCCGGCGCACAGCAACAAAGACCCAGCACAGCCAAAAATAAATAAATAAATAAATTAAAAATAAAATAAATCAGATCATGTCAAGACTCAAAATCCTCAATGTCCCTTTATTTCTCCCAGAGTTAAATCCTAAATCCTGTAAGACTCTCCCTGAGCTGCCTCCCTGCTACACCTTGGGCAACACCTCTGCAGCACTCCAGACTCATGCTTGTTCTTTGCAGATTGCACACATCTTTTCCCCACCCCCCCCTTATGAATTTGCATGGGCTGTTCCCTCTGCTGGAATGCCCTTCCTTCAGATATTTGCACGGCTTATTCCCTCACATCCTGTAAATCTATATTCAAGTATCATCTATTAAACAAGGCTGACCTCACTATCCTATCTGAAACTGCAACCTACCCCACACTCAGATCCCTTTCATTCAGTTCTGTTTTTTCCCATAGCACTTACCTTGTAACATGTTACCTTGAAACATGTTATGTAATTTATTCATTTAATATGCTTATTGTTTATTATCTGTCTCCTCCTCTTCCTGGGAGGCAGGGATGTTTGCCTGTTTAATTCACTGATGTAACCCTGTTTTCTTGCAGACTACCTGGTGAAATAGTCCATATTTGTTGAATGAAAGAGTCTGCACACTTTCTGAGGTATGTATATATATATATCTGAAGAGGGATTCTCACTGCTGGATTTTTAAAAACTCTGAGAATGAGAATCGTATAATTGCCTTATTGTTTAGAACTTTATCTTCATCCCAAACTAAGTAGCATTGAAATGAAGGGCTTGTTCTGATTGATCATAAATATTTCTTTCTCTTTACTGAGGAGCATATATACTAACATGCTATATTCTTAAATTTTAAAAAATAACAGAAGTAAAACTGGAAAATTCACACACTTGTGGAAATTAAACAGTACATTTTAAAACAACAAATGATCAAAGAAGAAATCACAGAGGAAATTAGAAAAATCTTACAGATGAATGAAAATGAAAACATAACATACCAAAACTTATGAGACATAGCAAAAGCAATGTTAAGGGGTGATTTATAGCTATAAATGCTTATATTAAAAAAAAACAAACAAGAAAGATCTCAAATCCATAACCTAACTTTACAACTGAAGGAACTAGAAAAGGAAGAACAAATTAAACCCAAAGCCAGCAGAGGGAAGGAAATAATAAAGATCAGATCAGAGATAAATGAAATAGAGAATAGAAAACAAGAGAGAAAATCAATAAAACCAAAAGTTGGTTCTTTGAAAAGTTTAATAAAATTGACAAACCTTTAACTACATGGACTAAGAGAGAAAGAGAAGACTCAGATACTAACATCAGAAATGAAAGTGTGGGCATTACTACCAACTCTCAAGAAAAAAAAGGATTATAAGATCATACTAAAATAATCCTACACCAACAAATTGGATAACCTAGAGGAAATGGGCAAGTCCCTAGAACACAAAGCCTTCCAAAACTAAATAATAAAGAAATAGAAAATCCAAATAGATCTATAACTGATAAGGAGATTGAATCAGTAATCAAAAATCTCCCAACAAATAAAAGCCCTGAACCTGATGGCTGTACTGGTGAGTTCTACCAAACATTTAAAGAAGAACTAATACCACCCCTTCTCAAACTTTTCCAGAAAATTGAAGAGGAGGGAACTTTTTCTAACTTATTTTATAAGGCCAGCATCATTGTCTTGATATCAAAGCCAGATGAAGATACTACAAAAAACAAAACAAAACAAAAAAATCTACAGACCAACCTCCTTATGAACTATGACACAAAAATCTCAACAAAATACTAGCAAACCAAACTCAGCAGCATATATTTTTTATTTTTCTATAAATGCTTTTATTTATTTTTTAAATTAATTTTTTATTTTATATTGGAGTATAGTTGATTTACAGTGTTGTGTTAGTTTCAAGTGCACAGCGAAATGATACAGCCACACACATACGTATATCCATTCTTTTTCAGATTCCTCTCTCATATAGGCCATTACAGAATATTGAGTAGAGCTCCGTTCGCCACGGAGTAGGTCCCCGCTGATCATCCAGTCTACATACAGCAGTGTGCATATGTTAATCCCAATTTATCCCTCCTCCCCACCCCTCCCCTTTGGCAACCACAAACCTGCCCCTGAAGTCTGTGAGTCTGTTTCTGTTTTGCAGATAAGCCCATCTATATCATTTTTTTAGATTCCACATATAAGTGATAATCATATGACATTTGTCTTTCTCTGTCTGACCTACTTCACTTAGTATGATAATCTCTGTGTCCATCCATGTTGCTGCAAATGGCATTTTTTCGTTCTTTTTAAATGGCTGAATAATATTCCATTGTATATACATACCACATCTTCTTTATCCATTCCTCTGTTGATGGACATTTAGGTTGCTTCCATGTCTTGGCTATTGTAAATAGTGCTGCAGTGAAAGCTGGGGTGCATGTATCTTTTTGAATTATGCTTTTCTTGGGATATACATCCAGGAGTGGGTTTGCTGAATCATATGGTAACTTTTTGTTTTTTAAGAAACCTCCGTTCTGTTTTCCATAGTGGTTGTACCAATTTACATTCCCACCAACAGTGTAGGAGGGTTCCCTTTTTTCCACACCCTCTCCAGCATTTATTATTTGTAGACCTTTTGATGATGGCCATCCTGACCATATGAGGTGTGAGGTGATACCGCACGGTAGTTTTGATTTGCATTTCTCATATAATTAGTGATGTTGAACATCCTTTTGTGTGCTTTTTGGCCATCTGGATGTCTTCTTAAAAGAAATGTCTTTTTAGATCCTCTGCCCATTTTTTGATTGGGTTATTTGGTTTTTTTGATATTGAGCTGCATGAGCTGTTTGTATATTCTGGAGATTAATCCCTTGTCAGTTGTTTGGTTTGCAAATATTTTCTTCCATTCTGTGGGTTGTCTTTTTGTTTTGTTTATGGTTTCCTTTACTGTGCAAAAGATTTTAAGTTTCATTAGGTCCCATTTGTTTATTTTTGTTTTATTTTCATTACCCTAGGAGTTAGATCCATAAAGGTATTGCTTCAGCAGCATATTAAAAAGATTATACACCATCACCAAATGGAATTTATTCCTGCAATACAAGGATGGTTCAACATACAAAAATCGACCAGTGTAATGCACCACATTAACACAATGAAGGGGAATAGAAACCCACATGATCATCTCAATTGATTCAGAAAAGCCCTTGACAAAACGCAACACCCTTTCATGAGAAAAACACTCAACACAGTAGGAATAAGGAAGCTACTTCAACATAATAAAAGCCATACATGAAAATCCACACACACATCATACTTTATGGTGAAAGACTGAAAGCTCTTCCTCTAATATCAGGAAAAAATGCAAGGATGTCTGCTTTCACCACTTCTATTCAACACAATACTGAAAGTTCTAGCCAGAGTAATTAGACAATAAAAAGAAATAAAAGGAATCCAAAGTGAAAAGCAAAATGTAAAGTGATCTCTGTTCATAGATGATATGATCTTATATGTAAAACCCTAAAGATTCCACCAAAAGAACTGTTAGAACTAATAAATGAATCCAGCAAATTAACAGGATACAAAGTCAACGCACAAAAGTCAGTTGCATCTCTGTACACAAACGATGAACAATCTGAAAAGGAAACTAAGAAAACAATTTCCTTTACAGTAGTGCCAAAAAGAATAAAATACTTATGTGTAATTTACCACAATAAAAAAATTTAAATAAGTTGTATAATAACTAAAGTGAATAGGAAGATTGGCCAAGATGGTGTAGTAGAAAGACCCTGAACTCCACCGCCTCTCACAGGCACACCAAAATTATAGCTAGTTATACAACAGCATTGACCAAAATTACAGCTAGTTATACAACAGCATTGACCAAAATCACAGCTAGTCATGCAACAGCATTGACCAAAATTACAACTAGTTATACAACAAGCATTGACCAAAATCACAGCTAGTTATACAACAGAATTGACCAAAATGACAACTAGTTGTACAATAAGCATTGACGAAAAAGACTGGAACCTACCAGAAAAGATCTTCTATGACAGACGTTACAAAGAAGGAACCATAACAAGACAGGCAGATTCTTTCCAAGGAGCGAGGGGCCTGAGCCCCACATCGAACTCCCCAGTCTGGGGGTCCTGCACCAGGAAGATGGGTCCCCAGAATGTTTGGCTTTGAAGACCAGCAGGGCTGGTTTTCAGGAGTCTTAAATGGTGCACGCAAAGTTGCACACACTCCAGGACCCAGGGCAGAAGCAATAATTTGAAAGGAGCTTGGGTCAGACGTACCTGCTGACCTTGGAGAGTCTCCCAGAGAGGCAGGAGGCAACTGGAGCTCCCCCTGGGGACACAGACACTGCCTCCCGTTTTGGGAGCTCCTTCTACCACGTAGACACTAGTGCTGGCAAGTGCCATTGTGGAATCCTCCCTAGAGCTTACTAGCCTCAGGAGCCAGCCCAGCCCCTGCCCAACAGTCTGTAGTACTGGGACACCTCAGGCCAAGCAACTAACTGGGTGAGGACACAGTCCCACCCACCAGCAGACAGGCTGCCTTAAGACCCTCTTAACCCACAGCTAGCCCTAGATTTGGCCTTGCCCACTAGAGAGCCCAGGACCTGGTTCCACATACCAGTACACAAGCATTAGACCCAGGACCCTCAGGGTCCTGCAGCCTTAGTCTCCGGGTCCCAGCTCTACCCACCAGTGGCACCAGCCCCAGAACAATAACAGCCCCCCAGCCTGTGGACCCAGCCCGCCCACGGCAAGCCAGCATCTGCCCTGGGACCAGCTGGGGACTGACCCCAGCCAGCAGCAGGCTAACACAAGCTTTGGGACGATCGGGACCCCAAAGTTAGCTGTCAGGAACTGGTCCCATCCACCAGCCACCTGACACCAGATCTGGGCCCCCTGGGCCCTGCAGCCAGACCTTAGGGCCCGGCTCTGCCCACCAGTGGGCTGGCACTAGCTCCAGAACCTGGCTTCACCCACCGGTGGGTGGGCACCACCCTGCGATCTCCTGGACCTTGGCTCTACCCACCAGAGAGCCAGCACAAGCCTTGGGGCCCCCGGGGGTTCTGCAGCCAGCCACCTTGTGACGTGGCCCCACCAATCAGTGCCAGCCGCCTCTGCACAAGGCAGGGCCTGGCAACCAACCGGACTGGGGGCCAACCAAGCCTACCAGACCACCCTCAGTAGTCAGCCCACCACAACAGAAGGACCCATGCAGCCCACATAAGGGACACCCCTAGAACATATAGCTCTGGTGACAAGAGGGGAGTGTGATGCTGGGATGCTTAGGACATTTCTTACAAAAGGCCACTTCTCTAAATTCTGGAAACATAACCAACCTATCAGATACATAGAAATAAAAACAGAAAGTTAGATGAAATGAGATGATAGAGGAACATGTTCCAAACGGAGGAACAAGATAAAACCCCAGAAAAAGAAGTAAATAAACTGGAGATAGGCCATCTACCTGAGAAAGAGCTCAAGGTAATGATTGTAAAGATGTTCAAAGAAATCAGGAGAAGAATGGATGTACAGAGTGAGATTTTAGCACTTTAAAAAAAGAATTAGAAAATGTAAAGAATGGGCTTCCCTGGTGGTGCAGTGGTTAAGAATCCACCTGCCAATGCAGGGGAAATGAGTTTGAGCCCTGGCCCGGGAAGATCCCACATGCCGCGGAGCAATGAAGCCCCTGCACCACAACTACTGCGCTTATGCTCTAGAGCCCGCGAGCCACAACTACTGAAGCCCGCGTACCTGGAGCCCGTGCTCTGCAACAAGAGAAGCCACCACAATGCACTGCAGAGAAGAGTAGCCCCTGCTCGCCGCAACTAGAGAAAGCCCACGCGCAGCAACGGAGACCCAAAGCAGCCAAAAATAACAAATTAAATAAATAAATTTTAAAAATAATAAAAATAAAAAACATTAAAAAAAGAAGATACAAAGAACAACTAAACAGAGATGAAGAATACAATAACTGAGGTGAAAAATGCACTGGAAGGAATCAACAGTAAACTAAATGATACAGAGGAATGGATCAGCAAGCTGGAAGACAGAGTAGTGGATGTCACTGATGCTGAACAGAAAACACTTTTAGAAAAAAAACATAGGAGAGCATCTTCAGGATCTAGAGCCGGGCAAAGAGCTGTTATACATGATAGCAAAAGTATGATCCATAAAAGGAAAAACTGACCTCATCAATTTTGACCTCATTATGAATTTTGCTCCATGAAAGACCAGGTGAAAAGGATAAAAAGACAAGCCCTTCCCACCGCCAACCCTACCCGGACCCTGACCCTCCCTTGCTCTGAGCCCTCAAATGCACACTCCTGCCACAGTCTCATTTTCCACTATTTAAGGTCTGTCTGGCATTTTGCAGCTTCTAAGAAGCTTCCAAGAAGTAGGGACACCATCTCACAGCCAGTTCACGTAGTCTCTCCCTGCTCCTCCCAGGCACTCTGGGCTCTGGGCAAACCCACTTCTTTTCTCTTCCTTTAGAATCCTGTCTCTTGGCCTTCGTTCACACTTTGCCCTCCACTGGGATGCCACACACACAACCCCATCTTTTTTTTTTAATTAATTAATCTATTTATTTATGGCTGTGTTGGGTCTTCGTTTCTGTGTGAGGGCTTTCTCTAGTTGTGGCAAGCGGGGGCCACTCTTCATCGTGGTGCGCGGGCCTCTCACTGTCGCGGCCTCTCTTGTTGCAGAGCACAGGCTCCAGACGCACAGGCTCAGTGGTTGTGGCTCACGGGCCCAGTTGCTCCGCGGCATGTGGGATCTTCCCAGGCCAGGGCTCGAACCCGTGTCCCCTGCATTGGCAGGCAGACTCTCAACCACTGCGCCACCAGGGAAGCCCCACAACCCCATCTCTTGAAATCTCACAATGACCCCAAATCCCATCCCAGACACCACTGTGACCTAGAGGTTTTCTTGTCCCTTCTCACCCAGTTCCATTTAATTCTACAAGCAGCTACCGAGCACCAGGTTCACGTCAGGCCCTGTGCTGGTCCACTTGCTGCTCGTGGCCCTGGTAAGTCCATCTCGGATGACGGCAACTGGGCCTCCCTGGTCTTTCCCACCCACTCGGGATGCCCCACACTCTGTTCCCCTCAGGGAAGTCAGTGTGATCTTTTAAAAGAGAGATCAGGATCCGTCACCCATCTGCTTAGAACTCTTCAGGCTCCGCCCATCGTCCTTGGAGAGTTTCCATTTTAATTCCTCACTGTGACTCTCCTGGCAATATGTCTTAGCCCAGGTTCCCCTCAAACAGACCCTGAGACAAAGATTTGGGTGCAAGAACTTTCTATGGGAGGTGATCACAGGAAGTACACCTGAGAGTTGGGAAGCGAGATGAGAGGGAGGGCCAACAGGGGGCGCTGGGATGGGTACATTCCTGCTGTAGGCCACGGGCTCAATCCACAGGGGACCTTCAGAGGGACTGTGTGGAGATAAAGGTACCTGAATCAGAAGGCCGAGGAATCAGGAGCCGGGACTAAGGTGAGGCGAGCGAGGTACCTAGGATGCCAGAGCTAAAGAGAGACCACGAGGTACCCCTTCACACCCCGTGGATGGCTCCAATCCAAACGACAGACTAGAACAAGTGTTGGCGAGGATGTGGAGAAATTGGGGCCCTCATACGCTGCTGGTAGGCTTGTAAAATGGTACCGCCGCCGTAGAAAACAACCTGGCAGTTCCCCACACGGTTAAACACAGAGTTACCGTATGACCCTGTAATTCACCCAAAAGAAATGAAAACGCACATCCTCACAAAACTATACATGAATGTTCATAGCAACATTTGTCATAATAGCCCAAAAGTAGAAACAACCCAAACGTCCATGAACTGAGGAATGGATAAACAAAATGTGATTTATCCAGACAATGGAATGTTATTCAGCCATAAAAAGGAATGAAGTACTGACACACACTACAGCACGGATGAACCTTGAAAACATTATGCTAAGGGAGAGAAGCCAGTCACGAAAGGTCACATACTGTATGATTCCATTTCTGTGAAATGTTCACAATAGGCAAATCCGCAGAGACAGAAAGCAGATGAGCGGCAGCCTGGGGCTGGGGGGCGGGGGGGCGGGGATGGGAGGTGAGCTAGGAAGTGACTAACGGGTACACGGTTCCTTTCAGGATCAGGAGAATGTTCTGGAATTAGGGAGTGGTGATGGTTGCCCAATTTTGTGGAAATACTAAAACCATTGAATTGTACAATTTAAGAGGGTGAACTTTATGGTAAGTGAATTACATCCCAATAAAGCTGTTATAAAAACATTTAAGAAGGTGCTTGCTCTTGGGTGCTGACTCAACGCTTGCACAACCCCGAGAGTATCTCACATTTCGTGCCCCAGGTGTCTCCCTTCCTGGGGTACAAACTGGCCTCATCCTGGCCCCGAGGGAAGATGGGGTATTTATCTTCTAAACCCTGATCCTCATTGATCAAGGGTCACCCTTGGGGTTTAACTCTCCAGACTTTTCCTCTGCACGCAGCCAAGCTCAGGGTTGTGGGTAAGTGACTCCCTCAGGCAGAAAGACACTGGAAGCCACCAGGGTGTGAGGGTGCTGTTAGCTGTAGCACCGTCAATGTCTCCTACACCCTGTGTCATATAGCCACCACCACCCTTGTAACCTCACCTTGCTCTCCTTTTCACCACACTGCTCCAGCCACCTTGGCCTCCATTCTCATCAGGGAACACATCACTTTCCCACCTCAGGGCCATCGCACGACTGTTTTCTTTGCTTGGAACACTGTCCTCAGCCTTTCTTCTTGCTGGCTCCTTTAGGATTCAGCTCAAATGTCATCTCACAGAGGCCTTCTCTTCTTGCCCTATCCAAATGGGTTCCTCATTATTCTCTCTTCAAACACCCAGAGTGATTTCTTAATAGCACTTACCACAATTTGGAAATTATTTACTCATTTTTTTGTCTGTGTATGTAGTCCCTTAAGGCTGCAAGATTCAGGGGAGAGAGACTGCATCTGTCTTGCTCATGGCTGTATCCACCATATCCTTCACTGTGCCTGGCATACAGAAGTTACTAAAGAAATGCTTGTGAACTTTATATGAATAAGACACACCCCAGACCCTTCTCCTCAAAACAAACCCAGCCACGTAGGAAAGGAAGCATCTGGAAGGTGTCTATGGCACCAGATGGTTCATACTATAACAGGTAGGTGAGCAGAGGGGTATGGGAAGCCTGCTGAGGGAGAAATTGATTATTCTGGGAACTCAGAGAGGGAAGAAAATGCTGAAAGCAAATGTTATTTGAAATGGATTTTGAAGGATGAATAAGAGAGCGTCAGGTATATATAAGGATGTGGGAAGAAAATGTCAGGCAGAAGGAACAGCGTAGCTAAAAGTCTGGAAGCAGTGCTGCTCTAGCTGTGTGTGTGTGTGTGTGTGTGTGTGTGTGTGTGTAGGGTGGGAGATGAGGAGGGAGTGGATGTGGAGGCAGTGAGATCAAGGAATCCTCCAATGCTGAGGGGATGAGTTTGGACCCTGTCCCAGGGGTATGGGAGCCACTGAAGGGGGCTGAGCAGGGATGGAGTGTGGCCAATTCTGGGATTTAAAACGTTTGTCTGAGGTGGCCTAGATGGGGTTAGGGGGACAGGAGGCAGACAGGGCTTCCACAAGAGGGCTGGTATTCCGGGTGGGAGATGCTAAAGCTTAAACAGAATGTCAGGGGAGCAGCTGGGGGCTGGCAGTGGTACCCAGACCCAGTCGCCCTGCTGATGGGCATAGGCCACCTGGGATGCCCACCCTGACACCCACTCCTGATCCTCAAGAGGATACCAGGGAAGGAAGAGGAAAGAGGCTGGATGATTTGAGATATGACATCAAGTTAATGATTTCACAAGAATTTTAAAATAGTATATGATTTTAATAGTTTCGTTTTGAAGATAAATATACATAAATCAAACAGGCAATTCAACTTGAAGAAAATATTAAGTAAGTAACAAATGCAGGTGGGTCAGGGAGAGACGACTGATAAATGCTGCTGAGGCTGGTGGGAGCCACAGCAAGGACGGAGAGAGGGAGGAACATGGCGAGGCTGGAACCTTGAGGTTTACTCTGACACCTCATTGGCCTGGATTGACTGGGGAGTGATAAGGAAGACATGAGGCTAGGAGGCCATGTCCTCCCTAGAGGACAGGGAGGAGGGCAGAATGCACAGGCCTCGGGGCCTGACTGGATATGGGAGTAAAGAAAGTGAGGCGTTGGGGGAAGCCCTGGGTTTTGGCTTGAAGGGACCAGGCTGCTTCTAACAGGAGGTGCCAGAGTCAGCCATGTTAGAGAGGCTGCACCTTATAAGATTCAGATCCTTATAACCTGCAATGAAATAAAAATTGCAGAACTCTCTATACCTCCTGCCCTGTGTCCCCAGTCAGATGCTGTAGCAGATGTGGTTGGTGCCCTGCCCATACCCCTCCCTCGCCCCATCCTGGAGATGGCCCGCAGACAGTACTGCCCTCACCGACATCCTTCTGTGTCTCTCTCTGCCTGAGGGCCTTCTCTGGCCAGAAGCAGGTCAGCCCACACAAACCGGGCAGCTGGAATCACCAAGGAGTTCATGCCCCAGGACTGGCCCTCGACCATGTGCTCCAGGCGGTGTCCTGGAGGCCTCCAGCCAGATCAGCCCCAGTTGCACACAGCGGGGACCTCCTCCTTAACCACCCTGTACTGGCTTTCTTCCCTTCCCAGGCTCGCTTTCTGCTCTCAAACTGTGCTTCCTGGGACCACCACCCACAGAAATCACCTGCATCCTAATCTTTGTCTCAGAGTCTGCTTTCATGGGAACCCAAAGGGAGACAGGGAGGCAAGAAATGCCAGGGACACCTCTACTTCCATCTCCTGCCCTGGAGCTGCAGGTTTCATTCACTCAGATGAAACCCAGAGCTGGAGTGGGCCCTATTAGCACACCACTTACAGCAGTCTGTAGGAACAACCAGAAAACCAAGACCAGTATGAAGGGGGAGCAAGCCCCCTTTTTATTGTTTTATTTAGGCCAGAAATTGGCAGCCCTTGGGTATGTGAAGGTATAAGCTTTGTTTCAGTTATTTGGGGCATGAAGGGAGGGTCTTTCCTACCTCAGGGTCTTTGCCCTTGCTGGTCTTTCTCCTGAGATGTTTCCCCTAAGATACAGCCAAGTCCAGCTTGCCTATTTCAGCTCTCAGTCTGAATATCAGCTCCTCAGAGAGGCATCTCTGACCACATTATCCTAAATACACCCTTTCTCCATTCATCCTATTGTCTTTATAGCTGTTGGCACTGCATCTTTTAAAAAATCAACTTTATTGCGGTATAACTTACATACAAGACACTCATTTAAAGTGTGCAGTGTGATGAGTTTTGACAAATATGTATGTCCGTAACCAGCACTGGAATCAACGTTTCTATCACCGCCCCCCCAAAGTCCAGTTAGATGGCTTTCTCCCTGCCCCAGGGACACACTGGCCCACTTTCTGTCACTGTATCTCAGCTTTTCCTTTTCTAGAATTTCACATACATGGAATAATTCAGCACGCGCTCTTTTGCATTTATTTTCTTTTGCTCAGTGTAATGTTTTTCAGATTCACGCACTTTGTTGTGCGTATGGGTAGTTCATGCAGTTCTATGGCTGAGTTGTATTCCATCATATGGTTGTACCTCAGGTGGTTTGTTCACTTTCCTGTTGAAGGACACCTGGGCTGTGTCCAGTTCTCAACGATCAGAATTAAAGCTGCTATGAACATTCACATGCAAGTGCGTGTGTGGACATATGGACATATATTTTCATTTCTCTTGGGTATACCGAGCAGTAGAACTGCTGGATAATCAACTGGGATCATGTTACCTATTTGCTTGCTTTTTGTATATGGTCCATCTTCCCCACTAAGTGTCATCAGGGCAGGACTTTGCTAACCACCTGATGTGAATAGTGCCCAGCAAACACGTGGCATGCCCACAATGAATGAATAAGAAGCCGGCAGGGCTGATTTCCAAATGTAAGGGCTCTGAGCCAGGGATCTGCTGGATTTTGGGGTCCTCCTCCCAAGTGGCAGGTTCCTGCTGTGGTTCCTGGGATAGCCTGACACTTTCTGAACCCCGCAGGGGAACAGTGTACACAGGAGAGGAGAAACCATGACAAACCCCACACCCGGAATTTCCTGAGGGTCTCCTGGTGATTTTCTGGGCTCCTGGGACCACTGGAAGGGCCCGGGTGGTATTGGGCCCATGTTTTAGGGTGGGCCTAGAATGTATCTGTGTCTCCATGTGTCCGAATCTCTCAGCAGCCACCCGTGGTTCCAGGCCCTGGGGGCGCTGTCCACCTGGGAGGCCACGCGGCCCTCCGCCTGCAGACAGCACCCGCGGCGGCCGGGACCAGGACTGCCCTTCCGCCTCTCTCCAGCAGGGGGCGCCAGCGCTCCGCGGAGAAGCGGCGCCCCATCCACGTTCGTCTGCCGCGGGCGGAGGGCGGACTGGGACCTCGAGAGACCGCGCTCGGCCTCGTGTGAGACTCCCGCAGTCTCAAAATACCTCTCCTAGTCCAGAAAGGGAAACTGAGTCCCAGAAAAGGGGAGGGAGGCTACTCAGATCTCCTAAATCCCAGTCCCAAATCTCCAGACTTAGCGTGGGAAAAGAGGGGGTCTCTCGGACATAGGGTGGGAGTACTGCTGTCTAAATGGGCCGCTCAGACTTGCTCTGAGGCAGAGGGATGGACTCGAACTCTCAATCCCCTCTAAGTCCTTCATTAGCTGCTGGGGAGTCTGTGAGCCCAGGGGAGAGGTCTGGAGGGCAAGGCTGGGGAGGCGCCCCTCTGGAGGTTGCCCAATATAAGGGAGGGGTTGAAGGGACTGAAGATGAGATGTTTACTCATCTGTAAAATGGGTATGTAGGGAACCAGCACCTCCAGTTCTCTCCTGTCCTTTCTGCTTCATCCTTGCTCAGGCTAGAGGCTTAAGAGGTGGCTGGACCATGTCCTGGGGACTCCATCCTTGCCCCGTCCAGACAACCACTTCTAGACGAGACCACCCTGCTCCTTCCTGGACCCTGCTCACTTGGAAAATGGGATGGTGATATGACTCAAGAGTGTGTATTTTTATTACCTAAGCAGCCTGACTCAAAATGATGAATTGGGCCAATCAAGTATCTGCTCTTCCAGGAATGTATACGGGGCCCCCACAGGGCAGCAGGCTTTGTGCTGGGTCCAGGGGACACAGCAGTAAACAGGAAAATGAGGCCCTGCCCTGGGGGCCTCGCCATCCTGAGCGGGGAGACAGATTGTCCAACAAGTAAACAACAAACAAATAATTACAAATTGGGATCAGTGCTGTGAAGGAAACCACGAAAGGGCAGAGATAAACAATAACTGAGTGGCTTCCCTGGTGGCACAGTGGTTAAGAATCTGCCTGCTAATGCAGGGGACGCGGGTTCGAGCCCTGGTCTGGGAAGATCCCATATGCCGCAGAGCAACTAAGTCCGTGAGCCACAACTACTGAAGCCCGTGTGCCACAACTACTGAAGCCCGTGCACCTAGAGCCTGTGCTCCTCAACAAGAGAAGCCACCGCAATGAGAAGCCTGCGCACCGCGACGAAGAGTAGCCCCCGCTCGCCGCAACTAGAGAAAGCCCGCGTGCAGCAGCAAAGACCCAACACAGCCAAAAATAAACAAATAAAATAAAAAAATTTTTTTTAAGAAAAAGAAAAAGAATAACTGAGGAGGGGGAGGCTGCCCTTAGCTGGAACTGTCAGGGAAGGGACTCTACTGAGGCAGCATTTAAACCAAGAGCTGAAAGATGAGATGGAACCAGTCATGCAAAGGTGAGGCAAGTGGAAAGGGTGAAATAGGGCAAGGAAAATGATCAGATTAATATTTTTAAAAGATCCTTCTGGCTGCTGGATGGAGAATAGGCTGGGGCGGGGCATGAATGGAAGCTGGAAGACCAGAGAGGAAGCTGTTGCAATAATTCAGGGGAGAAATGCTGGTGCCTCAGGGTGGTAGCCAGGGAGGTTGTGGATTCTGGATATATTTTAAAGCAGAGGTGATGGTTCTTCTGTTAGATGAGAGGTAGGGGACAGGGAAGAATCCAAGATGATGCCTTAAAAAATTAGGTGGTTGGAGGGGGCTTCCCTGGTGGTGCAGTGGTTAAGAGTCCGCCTGCCAATGCAGGGGACACGGGTTCGTGCCCCGGTCCAGGAAGATCCGACATGCCGCGGAGCGACTGAGCCCGTGAGCCATGGCCGCTGAGCCTGCGCATCCGGAGCCTGTGCTCCGCAACAGGAGAGGCCACAACAGTGAGAGGCCCGCGTATCGCAAAAAAAAAAAAAAAAAAAAAATTAGGTGGTTGGAATGCCCTTTGCTGAGATGGGGGAGGCTGTGAGGAACGCTGGTGGAGAGAGTCACAGAATTTAAGAACTGCTGGCAGAAACTTAGGGATCCCAGAACGGAGTCCAGCCCTGCCTCTGTATTCCCCTGCCTTTGGGGGTGGGTTGTGGTTCTGAACTCAAGGATTAAGGCTCCTAAACTTGGCCTGGCCTCAGCATCACTCTGGAGTGTTGGGAAATATCCCTGGGCCCCAAATCTACTGACTCAGAAGCTTCCAGGTGGTGCTGATTCGGCTGATCTGGGTCTATGTGTGGGAGGCCCTGCCCCAGAGCTCAGGGTTTCTGTTCCCACTGGGACCCTGGTGACCCCTGTCTTCCTCTGCCCGGTGACTCTACCCAGGAGAGGGAAGAGGCAGTGGCAAGAGAATGAGGAGGGAGCCCTGAGAGAGACAAATGGGCAGAGGCTTCTGGAGGTTCTGAGATGCTGAGAAATGCCAGGGAAAAACAAGCCACCTTTTAATTTTGACCTCGTTTCTAAACGATGCCAGCTACCAAGATATTACTTTGCTTCCTGGGAAGTGACTGGGGGAATCACCAAGAGGAACGGGCAAGCAAAACAGGATATGGAGGTTCAAGTCCTTGCACGATGTACTTGCAGAGGTTTAGGCGGGGGAGGCTGAGGCCCTGAGGGCCACTCAGGCCCCAGGCTCACTCCAAGCTAAGCCTGCCAGCTGAGGGCAGCCCAGTTCATTCTGTACTCATCCCGCTAGTGGGTCTCAAATGGTCTAAAGATCCCTTGCCTTGCTGGCCTGGGAGGTATGGAATATTGGCTTGGGAGAGAATAGAATATTTTCTCTCCCTGACCCTCTTCATCTGGAGTCATCCCTTAGGTCTCTGGCACTTCTCCAGGGAAGCCCTTTCTCACCTCCCCCACCCCACCCCCCCACCCCATAACTGGGTCACATCCCCAGTTGTGAGCACTCTCTTGGCAATCTCTTTCCATGTTCACATACACCATCTGATTTCACCCTGCAAGGCAGGCCTGCAATCTCCTTTTACAGACGAAGGCACTAAGGTTCAGAGAGTTTAAGCAGCTTGCCCAAGGTCACACAGCTAGCATATAGCCTTGAACATCTGCAGCTGCAGCAGATCTGGGAAATGTTGCCCCCAAATCCTTTGTTATAGTTGACTACTACTGAGCAGCGGAAAGCTATGGATACCCAAAAGGGTCAGATGAACCATCTCAAAGGACCAAATAAATATCCACGCAGGGCTCAGACACAAGGTAGGGATCTGACTTTAGACTCCATGCCCTCCCCGCGACAGGACCCCAAAGGCCAACCTCAGCTGAATGGAGCCCTCCCCTTTCCCAAAGTCAGCTGTTTCTCTTGCCTGGAAATGCCTCTAAAATGTCAGTTGTGGGCCAACCTCCCTCCCTCCCCTCTACGAGTCATATAGCAGCTCAAATATATTACACATATTAAGAGAATATATTCTCCGGCAGCCCCGAAGGGGATAATGAAATATATATATATATATATATTTATACACAATGGATTGGCTGAAAATGCTCTAAATATCCCTCCAGCTGTGGCAACCCTTTGAAATATGAGACTCCAACAACACCTCCCCCAGTGGTGGGCTGGTGGGAGATATTAAAGATTTAAAAAAAGGGAAGGAAGGAAGGAGAAGAAGGAGAAGAAAAAGGAGGCAGCTGCTTTTGCCTTTGGCTGTGCAGCAGCAAACTGTGTTTAAATATTAAAACCACCCATCACCCAGCCCAGCTGTCCGCCCCTTCGGTGGCCTGGGTACACACCAAGGTCTCCTGTGGCTCCTGTGGTTGAGGGTTGCCATGCACATCTAACCTGCCCCCCACCCAACCCCGACCCCAGTGGTGAGGGTGGTGCTGGGAGACCAGTGGCAGGGAGGCTCTGCTTTAGATCTCAGATTCTGGGTTTGTCTAGGCTGGGCTGGGAAAAGGGGCCTGATGCGGGAGTGGGGTGGGGGGAGTCAGCAGGATTTGAGGCAGAAGATGCAGGTTTGGATCCTGACTCTGCCCCTGAGGTGCTGTGTGACCTTGATCTTGGGCTGCAATTTTTTCATCTATATTATAAGAGATTTGGACTGGCTCATGGGACTTTAGGGGTCCATGAATATTCAGAAATTACATGCAAAATTGGGGGGAGTGGTTTCAAGGGGCTCATCAGGCTCATTAGAGTGACTGGTCCTTCTCTGAGTGCCCAGAGCATCATTTCTATCTCAACACTGGCACTTTAGGGCTCCCCATCCAGGCGGGGCTTAATTTTCTCCGTGTCCCAGTTGCTGCAGGGGAGGAGCTTTGAGATGTTCAATAATGATCAGAGCTATAGGTACATCTTGTTCCAACAATATAATTAAAGGTGAGCCAAAGTGATAAGACCTATCTTGCAAGGTAGTGAACTCCCTACCACTGAAGGAATTCAAACAGATGCCGAATGAACGCTTTGGGGGGATGCTGTACAGGAGACTTCAGCATTTGACAGGGCCTGGCGGTGAGGTCCCTTCCACCCCCAAACGTCTGTGATTTTAATTTTCTTTGATTGAAGACTATATAGAGCTTCAACTATGACTGGGGAGGGAGAGAGAGGGAGAGAGCAGTTTGGGGTTTCCACATATGTCACGAGAATGTAAAATGGCAGGAATATGGCTTTGCCTCCTAGGTACCTCTCATGGTGGTTGTGGCATCTTGCCACCTTGAGTGACATTCAGGGTTTAAAGATATGTACTTTACTACACCATAGCCCCTAAACTCACACCAAATCCTTGATCTTCAGCTCAACTGAAAAGGCAGGGATTCGTTCCATCCCTGGACTCACTGAGCAGTGGATGGCTCCAGCATGGGGTCTCCTGAAGAATTTACAGGGGGAGGGGGTTGGTTTGACTGTCCTGGGTTGGAATATTTGCTCACCTGCTAACTCTGGAACCAAATCCTTGAATAAGATGTGACTCCCCTAAATGGGATACTCCAAGTCTAAGATCAGGAGTCAAAGATTTCAGGATTCCAGAATCTAAAGTTTCTATAACTTGGAGTTTCTGGGAGTCAACATTCTTAAGACCCTTTGAGTCAAGAAATCTTTAAAGAGGAGGTCAAGATGGGCCTTTTTTTATGAGGAACATATATGGAAAGGTGGAGGTGCCGAGAGGGAGATATGAAATCTTTTTTTGGTTCCCAAGGTGAATCATCTACCCACAGAAAAGAAATCTGTGAAAAGACCACATGCAGAATGCAAAGTAATTTAGCTTTTTAAACTGAGAAATATACAAAATATTTTATACCTCCAGACAGCACTGGGGTTCAGGTGGGGGTCTGCTAAAGGTATAGAGTTCATTGTGTGCTGGTAAACCAGCTCTTCATAAAAAGCCTGGTTTGTAGCATTTGCCAATTTCCATGATGGAAATATTCCCACTGTGGCCAATTCAAGTTGCCAACAGTTTAACCACCAGTTCTCAAAATTCCCAGCAATCTACCCGTCGTCTCTTATGACCTAGCAAAAGCTGGCTGTAGCACATCTTGGGATGGGGTGGCTGCCCAGGCCGCTGTAGTTGCATCTGGAAGGGCTGGGGGGAGGTTGTGGCTCTGAAGGCAGTTGTTCAAGTAGGATGAGGGCTGATCTGATTTCAGCATAACTGGAGTCTGATGGGAAGCCTTCCTGCTTATAAGGGAGGGAATCAGAGGCTTCTTCCTCTGGGTCAGGGAAGCATGGCAGGGACAGAGGCGGGGATTCCTAGCTGCTGGGACTTAGGAGGGCAGCTGGGAGGTGGGGGTGACAAAGAAGGGCAGAAACTGTGCTTTCACCCAGGGCTACCCCTCAGCTAAGGTGGGACATGTGTTTATTTGTCCAGTCAGTTTTTCACTGCAGGTTTATGCAGAGCAGGTATCAATGTGCCCATTTTACAGATGAGGAAATTAAGACCTCGAGAGACAAAGGTATTTGTTTCCAGTTGCCAAAAATTAAAATGATAGTAGCTAAAATGGATTGAGCCTTTACTCTGAGCCAGGCCCAGGTTGAACAGATTGACTTGTTGCTTAGGCCAGGGTCCCCAGAAGCAGACCTGGAGATCAAGATTTCTTTGCAAGAAATTTATTAAGAAATTGTTTCCAGATAAGGTGATGGGTAAGGGAGCAGCGTGATCCCATGGGGAGCTCTGCAGTGTGAGGAATGCCTCAGAGTTTGTCCTACCTGGAAGGAAATGAACTGGGCTTTCATACTCCTGTAGCTGTCAGTCATTGGCTATGGACCCCTCCATGGGTACATAGACTCAGGCACTTCAGTGCAAGGTCAGGCTTCTGAATAAGGTTTGCAAACCCATAGGAGGTGAGGTATGGACACACAGAACAGGTTAAAGGGGTTTGGGGCATCCAGTGTCCATTCCACTTGTATCAGCTCATTTATTTCTTACAACAACCCTAGGTGGTATTATTATTCCCCCCACTTTGCAGAGAGGGAAAATGAGGCACAACTTGGCCAGCATCACACAGCTAGGGAGTGGCAGAGCTGGGCAGAGCCCAGGCCAAGCCAAAGCCTGTCCCCAGATCCCTTTATCCTCTTCTGGGAGGAGAGGAAGGTGGCAGCTGGTGAGGGATGAGAAGGGTGGCCAGAGGTGGGGAAAGATGCCAGCAGCAGGGGAGAGAGAGAGAGAGAGAGAGAGAGAGAGAGCTACAAAGGAAGTACGGAGGTGGGGTTGCAGAGACAGGGCTCACACAGGGCCTCCTTCTCCTTCCCACAAACTTCCTAAACCAGTTCTCAGAGCCTCAGTCTTTTTCTCTGTAAAATGGGGCGAGTAGAGGTACCTGTTCTCTCATGGTGCTGCTGAGAGAATGAAATAAGAAAGTGCCCGTCAAGTGTTTGGTCAGGGTGGCCCACTGTGTGGACTGACAACCACAGCTGTGCTCTCTGCCTGGCTAAGAGGCACCAGCCTGGGCGCCAGATGAGAGCTCTGCCTCTGGCCTGGGGGTGCCAGGGCTGAGTGTATGTGTGCGAGGACTGGGCAGCATCCCTGTGGTGGGACCAGCTTGGGGCACTTTCCACTCACCAGTGCATTTCATTACCCATTTCACTCCAGGGATTATTTATTTATCCCGATCTTGCAAATGGGGAAACTGAGGCTTAGAGTGGTCAAGTCACTTCTCTGTGTCACCTAGTCAGAAAGGAGCAAGTGGGATTTGATTTTGGGTCTCCTAATTCCAAGTCCTGCATGTTTGCGTATTTCTCTCTCTCTCCGGGTGTGTCTATATAAAGGCTTGACCATTATTCATTCATTTCTTTATCTACTTATTCCTTCATTGCATAAATGCATATGAAATGTTTCCAGTGCCATGCCCTATGAGAGGCACTGGGGATGTATGTGAAGGAGGCCAAAACTGACACAGTCTCAGGGAGCGCCCAGCCTAATGGAGGCGAGAGAGAAAAACATCACACACTCACATATTTTGTCATTGCATCTCTGCCCAGTGCTTCCAAGGAGAGCATAAAACAGGGAGATCTGAGCAGGACCATGGCTCAGGGAGGGCTTCCCAGAGAATTGGTGTTTGAGCTGAGAAAGAGTCAGTCATTAGGCAAAGAGGAGGAGGTGAGGGGCATGTATTCCAGCACGTGAGCAGTGTATGCCAAAGCCCCAGGCCTGGAGCAGTGTGGGCCTCAGGAGGCTCGGTGAGGAGGCTGGTGAGGCTGGAGAGTGGGAGTGTGGTGAGCTGAGGAGGGCAGTGGGCCTGTCAGGGTTTGGTCTTTGCCCTAAGAGCAAATGTGTGTTTGCAAATTTGTGTGAGTGTGTGTCTGGCCCAAACCCAGCAGGCTGGGGTGGCAGAGGGGCTGGAGGCCCCAAACAGAGGCCTGATGAGGCAGCCTTGGCATCCTCTGGAGCACCCATTCACCGTAGTTAGTTTCCTGACTGAGCAGGAGGGATGGTGACTGCAGACCGCATCCTGACAGTGCCATCACCTGGGGCTGGAGGAGGCTCGCAGGGTCTGGGGAGGGGCCGAGCTGGAGGGAACAAGGATGGTGGGTGGAGCCGGATGGGCCTGGAGGAGACTGGTTACACACCTAGGACAGAGCCACCTCCCTGGGCCTCTGTGTCTGTGAAATGGGCCTTGATGAGCAACCCCAAAAGGTGAAGGTGACTGGACCCTCCCACATCTGCTGGTTCAAACCCCACTTTACACCCACGGCCCAGAGAGGGCAATGACTTGATAAATGTTGCTCAGCAAGTCAGTGACTGCTTGGAGGTCAGATCCCAGGCCTTCTTTGGCCTCCTGGGCCAGGGCCCTCTCAGGAATCCTGGAACACCAGCACTGGGGCTCCTATTCTCCAGATGTCACGCAACAGAATGATTCAGCCTGAAGGCACAGGACTGATAGACAATGCCCCTCATATCCTGGCAGATCCACAGGCTGCCTTCAAAGCCTGACATGACATAGGAATCCCACCACCATCACTCCTACCCTGTCCATTCTTTAGGATTTCAGGGCCAAGAAACAGTTTTTCTACCTGCCCACCTGTCTTTCCACCATTATCAAGTCAGTCATTTTGCTGTGTGTATACTTCAAGTGTTCCTTTTAATAAATGTAGGTCTTTTCAAGAAGTGTTCTACTTTCCATCTTGGTTGTCAGGTAAGATTGGGGTCAGGGGTTTGGGTGGGAATATCTGTGGAGCCAGTTTGAGGTGTGGCAGGGGTGTGCTCTGAGCCACACAAGCCAGTTCCTTGTACTGGTCCTGAGGAGCCCCAGGCTGGGAGAAAGGAGACACTCCAGTGAATCAGGTAATGAGAAGGAGAAGGGAGGAGTATGTAAACTGAGGCACCAAGGCTGGGGCCACAGCAAACATCCTATGAACAAACATCTTAGTTAATATTTAACACCCTAGTTAATAGCCAGTACCTTCATTAACTATTAGCATCCTAGTTAACTGCAAACACTCTGCTTAACAGAGACGTTTCTTGTTGTTGAACATCCTAGTTGACAGTGAACACCCTACTTAACAGCAAACATCTTTATTAACAATTAACACCCTAGTAAACTGCAAACATGTTACTTAACAAAAACCTTGGCTGACGATGAACACGCTAGTCTGCAGTGAACACATCCTAGTTAACTGTCAACCACCATCATTAACAGTTAACACTCAACAACAAGCACTTTAACTAACAGCTGATTCTTTGACAGGAACTCAGCCCTGCGTTCCTGCAGCAGTGCCTCACCTGCCCACTCCACACCGCAACGGGCTGCAGCCAGGCTCCACTCCAGAACCCAGGTTTACAAAGGGAAAGATAAAATAGCCCTGGAACGTGAAATGCATCATTCAGCTCCAGCCTAAACGCCCCTAGCTTCCCTCAAGGGGAGCTCGGGTTCTTCTCGAGTCAGAGATGAAAGTCCAGGCGGTGGAGGGAGAGGAGCTGGGAGTAATTTGCCGTCTCTCTCTTTCCTCTGAACCCTCCTGTCCTCCCTGGCTCTTTGTCTCTCTGTTCATCCCCTCTCTCCCCAGCCCTCAGTCTGTCCAGCTGACTGAGTCTGGCTCGCTACTCTCTACCTCACCCTCCAACTGTCTCTCTCATTTCTGGCTCCTTCTCTTTGATCATCATCTTCTCTCAAACTCTCTAACTCTGTCTTTTCCCCTCTCCGTCTCTCTGTCTCTACCCCTTTCTCCCTCTCCTTTTGTCTCTGCTTCTCTCTCTGCCTCCCTTTCTCCCTCCCTCCCTCCCTCCTCATCCTCCAGATTTCAGCCCCAGCATCCCCTCCTTCGGAAAGCCCTCCCTGACCCACCTCCCCATTAAAAAAAAAATTTTTTTTTTTTGGCCACGCTCCACAGCACGGGGGATCTTAGTTCCCTGACCAGGGATTGAACCCGTGCCCCCTGCACTGGAAGTGCAGAGTCTTAACCACTGGACCGCCAGGGAAGTCCCCAGGCCCAGCTTATGTCCCTGCGTCACACACTTCTAGAACCGTGTTCCTTCCTTTCAGAGCCCTTACCCCTACTTCTAATGAATGATTACAAATCAGGGTGATTATTTAATGTGTGTCTCCATCTCCCCACCAGAGTGTAGGTTTCATGGCTGCTTTCGCCTTGCTCACTGCTATATCCGCAGTGCCTGGTATACAGGAGGTGCTTAATAGATGTTTTTTGTGTTTTGCCTTTCTTTCTGCCCCTCCTCCTCTCTGCTGTATCCTGGCTGCCCGCCTGCCCCAGCCTGAGACTCCTCTTCTTGTCTTTCATTTATCCTCCCGCCCCCTGGGCCCCACAGCTCCCGGTGACGCAGGGTGGGCCTTGGCTCTCAGCCTGCTGACCCAGGACCCTCGCAGCCCAGAGTGGAGAGCAGCAACCATATGAGGCCCCAGAATGCTAAGCCTGACCCAGCCAGCAGGTGCTCATTGTACTTTTGTTGAAGGAATGAGTGACACAAAGAGAAAGGGATTTGGCATTCCAGTTCCTGCCATTCCCCGCTCAGCACCATGTGACCCTGGGCAAGTCATGACAATTCTGAGTTTTTTTCTCCATCTGTGAAGTTGACGGGGCGGGACTGGGGGCAGGGACGACAAAGACATTTGATGAGAATATGCGCTGTAAACCATAAAGTGCCTGGTTGGTGTCGGTGACCATCGGATGTTAGCACGTTTTCTTCTGCTATCCGAGCACTGAGGGGATGAAAAGCCAATTTGCACCCCTCCGCCTCCAGGAACCCAGGCTGCGAGACTTGGGGTGCCGGGGCTCTTGGGTGAGGGGATTGGGGGGAGAAGGAAGTCGAAGTGTAAAACAGTTCTTTCATGTGTGAATTATTGAGCACCTACAGTGTGCCAGGCACTGGTTAAGACTCAGGCTCTGTGAGCAAACAAAGCAGAACCCTGCTCCTCGTTTCCCATGTGGTCATTCCACCTTCCATGCATTCAGCAGATGCGCACTGAGCACCTACTGTGTGCTGGGCATTGCGCAGGCGCTGGGAGACGCCATGAAAGAGCCGGGTATGGCCACTCCCCTCTCCCACTGTTCTGTCTATGCTCGGGGCTGGGCGCCCTTCCACACTCAGCATTACTTTCAACCTGCCCCTTCGAACTGTGAGGAGGGCCTCTCCTCCCCATTTGTCGGATGAAGAAACTGAGCATCAGGCCACCTGCCCCAAGTCATGTGTGCGAGAAAGCGGAGGACGCGGGTCAAGATTCAGATCTGTCTGACTCTAGGGTCTTAATTCTCTGGAGACATTGGGTTCGACCTGTCGTCTCTCTCCAAGCCTTAGTTTCCCTGCCTGTACGCTGAGGAGGTGAACGGGGTGACCTTGGAGGTCATCCAGTAATGCAGGTCAGTGGAAAGAGAGCTGGGGCCAGCAGAGGTGGGGGGAGGGTGTTTCTAGGCAGCTCCGCCTCCGCGGGACTTTCGCGGCCTCAGAGTCCGGAGTTGGTTCTTATTATTGGCTCCAAATGACATTTATATCCGTTTATTTGCTGCATTTTGATTTTGCATTCAATTCCCGGGCCGTTCACGGTGTCTGCCCTACCTGGGGGATGCGAAATCGAGGCAGCCAGGGGCGCAGTTTGGACACGCCTGACAGCCACCGCTCCTCAGAGGCAGAAACGCTTGACCGACTCCACAGCGGAAGGTGAGCTGGAGGCTGCCCTGCTCCCCGCACGTTCCCCACCCCCAGCCAGAAACTGGCTGATGTGCCTTCTGCTTGGGAGCTGGACTCCTCCACCCCTCACACCCCAGCAGGCGTATCTGAGATGGGGCCCTCACCAGCAACTGGGCCCTGTAGGAAAATTAGGCTCTGGTTTGCACAAAGAATTTGAAATCCTACTGGAAATATGCAGGGGCACTTGAGAAGGGAGACCAGATTTGAACCCCAGTTTGACCCCTCCAACCTCTCTTCCTCAGTCACCGTCAGTGATATCTTTCTAACAGTCTGACTATGCCACCCTCCTACTCAAGACCCTCCCATGGCTCACCCTTGCCCTCAGGCTTGGTTACAAGTTCCTGGCCTTTCAAGCCCCGCCCACATCAGCCTCCTCTCTCAGCACTTCCTGCCACACACCCTAAGCTCCAGCATCTCCCAGCAGATCATATTTCCTAATGTCCACACCTGTGCACCGGCTGTTCCCTCTGTCCAGACTATTTGCCTCCACCTTGTCCTCTAGGCAAACTCTTAGTGCTCCACAAATCGTGAGAACATCAGCTAGCCTTCTGTACCAAGCATTATACTTAGCACCTTTCATGCCTTACTCACTTGGCCCTCACAGCCCCCCAAGAAGGATTCCCACTACCAGCTCTCCAGAATTCAATGGAGAGGCTCAGAGAAGCCAAGCAAATTGCCGAAGGTCACACAGCAGGATACCAGTGCAGGCAGCCCAACTCCAGAGGCCACGCTCCCAACCTCAGAGGCTCAGAACCGAGCTCAGAGACCGCTTCCTCAGAGCACATCCTCGACTATACACACCCATCCCCTTCCCGGCAGATGGACCCCCTTCCTTGTCTCTGACTCCTATGTATCCAGGAAATTTTTGATTATTGTGCTTCTACACTGGGGTGTTTGCTCTTATTTTTTTGCATGTCTGGCTCTCTCACGAGAGGCCGAGGCTTACCAAGGGCAGTGGCATGGGTCCCCCGTGTTGGGCGTGGGGCTTGGCACAAAGGGTAAATAGAAATTAGGATTATTCTCACCAGGTACCCTGCAGGATGATGGGAAGAACAGATGTAGTAAGAGCTGTAAATAGCCTTGTGTGGCTTCTGGGGGAAGAAGTGGGAGGGAGTTTTTATACAGAGAGGTGACATGAATCGCCCGAGGCCGCCCAGCTGTGATCAGTAATGTCTTCCCTCCGCAAAGACAATGCAGGGATATCGTGTCCTGAATGATCTCTTAAAATGCATGCTGTCAGCTGGTTCAGTAGCACTCCAACCTCCCGAACCCCAGCCTTCGGGAGTCTGGGGGAGAAGGAGGGTGCCGCTGGGGTAGGGGGCTCTGATGGAGGCCATACATCACAGCGGCAGCTAAGACAGAGAGACCGGGAGTGATTTTTCTTCATGGTTTGCAGACAAATGAGGTGGACAGAAAATGGATGGCAACCTTTGGCAGTGAGACGCCTGGGGCCAGGGGAGCCGGCCATGACTGCCCAAGCAGAGGGGAACACATTCCCAGGCGATCTCCGACTCCCACTGCAGGCTACTCTCCCTCTCTAGGGGTCGGAGGCAGCCCGGGAGTGGGGAAGGAGTCCTGACGGGAGGGGCAGCAGGGTGTGTGTGAGATGGCCTGGGTCTGCGCTGCTGGCTGCGCGACCAGGGCAAATCAGTTCCTGTCTGGGCCTCAGTTTCCCCTCTGGCCCAGTGAATGGACCAAGGACTCTTCAAGGGAAGGCCATACAGCTTTGACTGGTGGGAGTCTCTGTACCCTGCCTCGTCAAGGCCTGGCAGAATCTAGGGCCAAGAAGATCAGGGGCTTCCCTACCAAACCTCTTTATTCCTTAGCTGCCCGGAGGGGGGTTAGAGAGTCAGGAAAATGGACACAATCCTTGCAGAGGTCTCAGGAGCCACAATGCTAGACTTTCCCTACTTCCAAATTGTCCTTGAACCATGAGGTTTGGGAAGCTTGGAATCTTAGAACCTGGGACACATTTTCCTAGAAATCCAGGTTCCTCAATGCCAAGTGCAGTGGGTGTAATTCTCCACTCCCAGCAAGTGTACAAGGAATGTTGCTTCCTTCGCTTTTCTATAGTGCAAGGTCATTTCCATTTGGGGGCCCTGTTCTGCCATGGTGGGAGAAACTCAGGGTGATGGGGGGACCCCTTTTTCATGGGGCTGGAAGACATTTTGGGGATGACATGCATTGTGGGGGAGGACAATTGACCCTCAGTTGTTGTCCGCCATCAAGACGTGCTGCCCTCCTCTCTCTGTTGCTGGCCACCCTGGGTTCTTGCGGTCCAGGGGCCCCTCTGGGTCTGGGGAGTCTCCCTGCCGGGCCCGGCCCGGAGGCCTCTGTGAGGCCATCTCAGGCCTGTGTACCCAGACTTCTCTGGGGTTCAGCCTGGAATAGGGCACAGGTCACCCCTGCTCTCAGGTCCTCCAGACGTGGCTACGGGTCTGTAATCACCCTCAGCCCTGGAACCGGGATGGGACTCCTTTCTCGGGGGCTTGCGGCTTTCAAGGCTCCTTCTGATTCCTCTCCCAAAGCCCAGCCAAGGGCACGGTGTTGGGGTCTCAGGGGTGACTGAGAGCCTGGTCACTCCCCAGGCCATCGGCCCCTCTTCCCCCTCTGCTCTCTCTGCTCCTAAGCACTCCTCTTCCCCTCATAGCTGCGGCTTTGCAAACTCAAGACCAGGAGGACACCAACTGTTCTGAAATAAGAAAATGGATTCATATTTCAAAAGCATCATTGGACTACATAGAAATATTAGAATGATATAATTTGGGGATCTTGGAATCTCAAAATCACAAAAACCAGGATTACTTAATTCCCGTCCACAGGAGGATGGATAAATAAAGTGTGGCAAATTAGTATAAATTGAATTTACCAGCTATAGGTAATGAACTTCAGTCACATGTATTGGCATGGATAAATCTCAAAGCTATAATGGTGAGTGAAAAAAACAAAAAGCAAGTCGCAGAAGACTATGTATGATTTAATACCATTTATGTAAGTATCAAGACCTCACCAACAGTATGGATATGTTCACAAGCAGTTAAAACACAACACAGATGGATTCTCTGAGAGTGTTTCCTTGGGCTGGGGAGAAAGAGAAAGGGATTGAATTGGGGAGGGGTATATACAGGGGTCTTCAATTTAGCTGTAACATTTTATTTCCTTTAAAAGGTCATAACTAATAAACTGTGTATTTATATATATATAGAAATGTACATGCTTGTGTAAGTTGTTTATAAAGATTTTTTTAGAGTGGCATGCTCTATGCATCCCTCTTTCACTTACTACTGTATTGCTAAGGTTCATATTTATTGTTGCTTGTTGCTATTGTTCATTCATTTTGACGGCTGGATAGCATTCCATGTGTGAGGATACCAGAGTATGTGGACCCCCAAGACTTCTCAGACACTGCTGGTGGAGTGCAAATTGATACAACTACTTTGGAAAAACAGTTTAGCGGTATCTCATGAAGCTAAATTTTCAGCAATTCCACTTCTAGGTATATACCCAAGAGAAACTCTTGCACGTACACAACAGGAAACATGACAAGAATGCTCATAATCATACTGCCCACAATAGCAAAACACCTGGAAACAAATCCAAATACTCATCAACCTGAGAGTGGGTGAAGGCATTCATATGCTGACAAAATTAGTTTGAAAAAATAAGAGGTAAGAACTGAAGCAAGTCATTCTGATATAAGTTAAAACTGGGTAGTGGAGCAGAATACTCTAGGACATAAATCACAGCAAGATCCTTTTGGACCCACCTCCTAGAGAAATGGAAATAAAGACAAAAATAAACAAATGGGACCTAATGAAACTTAAAAGCTTTTGCACAGCAAGGGAAACCATAAACAAGATGAAAAGACACCCCTCAGAATGGGAGAAAATATTTGCAAATGAAGCAACTGACAAAGGATTAATCTCCAAAATATACAAGTAGCTCATGCAGCTCGATATCAAAAAACCAAACAACCCAATCCAAAAATGGGCAGAAGACCTAAATAGACATTTCTCCAAAGAAGATACACAGATTGCCAACAAACACATGAAGGGATGCTCAACATCACTAATTATTAGAGAAATGCAAATCAAAAGTACAATGAGGTATCACCTCACACCAGTCAGAATGGCCATCATCAAAAAATCTAGAAACAATAAATGCTGGACAGGGTGTGGAGAAAAGGGAACCCTCCTGCACTGTTGGTGGGAATGTGAATTGGTACAGCCACTATGGAGAACAGTATAGAGGTTCCTTAAAAAACTAAAAATAGAACTACCTTACAGCCCATCAATCCCACTACTGGGCATATACCCTAAGAAAACCATAATTCAAAAAGGGTCATGTAGCACAATGTTCATTGCAGCTCTATTTACAATAGCCAGGACATGGAAGCAACCTAAGTGACCATAGACAGATGAATGGATAAAGAAGATGTGACACATATATACAATGGAATATTACTCAGCCATAAAAAGAAACAAAATTGAGTTATTTGTAGTGAGGTGGATGGACCTAGAGTCTGTCATACAGAGTGAAGTAAGTCAGAAAGAGAAAAACAAATACCGTATGCTAACACATATATATGGAATCTAAAAAAAAGAAGAAAAGAAAAAAGGTTCTGAAGAACCTAGGGGCAGGATAGGAATAAAGACGGAGATGTAGAGAATGGACTTGAGGACACGGGGAGGGGGAAGGGTAAGCTGGGATGAAGTGAGAGAGAGGCATGGACATATATACACTTCCAAATGTAAAATAGATAGCTAGTGGGAAGCAGCCGCATAGCACAGGGAGATCAGCTCGGTGCTTTGTGACCACCTAGAGGGGTGGGATAGGAAGGGTGGGAGGGAGACGCAAGAGGGAGGGGATATGGGGATATATGTATACATATAGCTGATTCACTTTGTTATACAGCAGAAACTAACACAATGTTGTAAAACAATTATACTCCAACAAAGATGTTAAAAAAAAAACTGGGTAGTGAGTACATTGATCTTCATTATATTATTCTTTAGATATTTGAAATAATTCATAATAAAAAGAAATTTGTTTTGTTTTGTTTTTTGGCTGTGTTGGGTCTTCGTTGCTGCGCATGGGCTTTCTCTAGTTGCGGCGAGCGGGGGCTACTCTTTGTTGCAGTGCACGGGCTTCTTATTGCGGTGGCTTCTCTTGTTGTGGAGCACGGGCTCTAGGTGCGCAGGCTTCTGTAGTTGCAGCACACGGGCTAGGTAGTTGCAACATGCGGGCCCTAGAATGTGTGGGCTTCAGTAGTTGTGGCGTGCGGGCTCAGTAGTTGTGGCCTACGAGCTTAGCTGCTCCACGGCATGTGGGATCTTCCCGGACAAGGGATCAAACCTGTGTCCCCTGAATTGGCAGGCGGATTCTTAACCACTGCACCACCAGGGAAGTCCGAAGAAATTGTGTGTGTGTGGTTTTTTTTTTTTTTTTTTGCGGTAGGCGGGCCTCTCACTGTTGTGGCCTCTCCCGTTGCGGAGCACAGGCTCCGGACGCGCAGGCTCAGCGGCCATGGCTCACGGGCCCAGCCGCTCCGCGGCATGTGGGATCCTCCCGGACCGGGGCACGAACCCGTGTCCCCTGCATCGGCAGGCGGACTCCCAACCACTGCGCCACCAGGGAAGCCCTAGAAATTGTGTTTTTAAAAATCCAGAATTGCAGTATCCTGGGCTTAGGAGACCTGTAATCTTTGGTGTCAGCAGGGATTCGAGATGATCTAGTGTGTCTGTAACACCCGGGGTCTCACTCAGCTAGCATCCAGCCTCTGTCTATGTGCTCCCTGCAGTGGAGTGGCCTGGAACTGAAGATGAGATGAACTCTGGGGGTGGATGGGGTCAAGAAACAAACATAACCCTCATCTGTAAAAATTGCTCACAAGGAAGAGAGGTGACCTAGGGTGATATAGGAGGAGTTGATAACACATCAGGGGGACCAAGGAGGGACCCCCAGAGACTGTTAAAGCTGTGCCCCAGAGATGGGTTGCTGGGAAAACCAGGTTGGGGTCTGCATAGCTGGAAAGGGATGTTCCAGAGCAGAATGTGGTGTACAGGTCCAGCCTGACAGAGGGGAGGCTGGTGGGCCCTGAGTATCAGGCCTGGAATACCATACCTCCCTCATACCCTCCCCTCTAGAATACTCTTCTTCTCACCAAGTCCCCTTATGGCTTACAGTCCAGTCCTCCAGCTCCTCTTTAACTTCAGCAACATGTTCCAGGATGCAAGTGTGCCTGAATACATGGACCATGTACCTACATATGTATATGCCTGGGCCTGTGTACACATGGGGTGCCCAGGGGTCATTAGCTGTGGACATGTGTAGCTCCCCCTGGACCAAGTCCAGGCCACATCATCACTGTTGCCGGATGACTCCCAGCCTCTTCCTGGCTTCTCTGCCTCCCATCTCATCCTCTCCATGCTCCACATTGAACCAAGAGTTGGGGAGATCTTTCTGAAGCACAAAACTGACCCTCTCACTCCCCCATGTGGATGAACAAATATGTGTCACAGACAGATTAATATGCTTACACATATGGGTGTCTGCATTAATGTGTGTGCACATGTACATGGGTGTAAATACCATTTTTTGCTTTTATATATATTAATTTTTTGATTGGCTAATACCTGAATGTGGTAAAAACCTCATACAGTGCAAAAGATACATAGGAAAAGTCAGTGTCCTAGTGGCTGACTTCTGGAATGGTGGAGGAAAGACTTCCAAAAATCTAATCCTCCATAAAAGCAATGAGAACACTGGAAAAACTCTCAAATACATCTGTTTTGAATGTTGGAAATTAACTAAAGACATACAACAAGAAAAATGGCTGAATCTTGGTAAGAACAGTGAGTTTTATGATGGTTTAATTTGCTTTAATCCCATCCCCTCTCCCCAGCTCCATAGTAGCCTTGAAAACCAACAGCCTTGCAACCATAGAACTGTGTAATCCAGCAGCCTAGCAGCCACTAGAGAGGACGGAGCAGGTTTGGAGGACCCCAAAAGTTCCATTCCCAGAAAACTGTCATTATTTGACCTGTCTGGCAGCTTGCTCAAAAGCTTTATTTCTTTATTTGTCCTGAATTAGAGCCCTCTCTATGCAGAATTTCTACCTCCAGGGGCTTTTGTGACAACAATCAGAGGCAATTGTTTAACGTCACAGCTGTCTGAGGCAGCATTACCTCAGTTAGAGCTAAGAAAAGACTAACCAAAAATATTAAAAGAAAATTGAGGGAATGAGTGAGGGACTTTGACAATTTTTAACATATTCCTGGGAATCTAGAAGTCCATGTGCATGTGCATGCCTAGGAAAGATGTGAGAAGGCCATAGTCTTTTACCTGTGGCTGACCTGAGGCTCTGTGTAAGCAGCAAGTGAAGACAGAGTTTTAAATTCCCCAACACATACACACAACCCCATGGCAAAGACTGTGAGACTTATTGGTTCACAGCATTTAAGAAAGCCTTAAATGTCCAATTATTAGCTGACCACTAAATTAACTGAGCAGAGACATCAATGACCACACATGACAAAGAATACAGGCTTTACAGAAGTAGTAGAGGAATGTCACTAAGCAAACAAACAGCAGCAGTGACTACAGCAAACAGAGACAACAACAACAAACCCTGGAGAGGGGAACTGACTTCCAGAATTCTCTATCCAGCAAAACTACCCTTCAAAAAGGAAGGGAGAATATTTCCAGATTTTTTTGTTAATTAAAGAATGTGTCACTAGCTGACCTGTTTTATAAGAATTATTAAAGCGAGTCCTTTAGGCTGAAATGAAAGGACACTAGATAGTAATTCAAGTCTGCGTGAAGAAACAAAGAGTGTAGAAATAAAGAGCAAAGGTAAGTATATAGGCAAATATAGGACAGTGTAAACGTAATTTTGTTTGTAACTTTTTTCTTCTCCTACCTGATTTAAAAGACAACTGCATAAAGCAATAATTATAAAACTATGTTGATGAGCTTATAATGTATAAAGATATAATTTGTGTGACAACAGTAGTACAAAGAAGGAGGCAGGGAATGGAGCTATATTGGAACAAAGTTTTTGTATACTATGGAAACTAAGCTGGTATTGATCCAAACTAGATTATTTTAAGTTAAGATGTTAATTATAATCACCAGGGAAACCACTAAGAAAATAACTCAAAAATATAATAAAAGAAATGACAAGAGAATCAAAATGATATACTAGAAATTATCTATTTAACACAAAAGAAGGGAGTATTGGAGGAATGGAGGAATAGAGGAACAAAGAGACATAAGACATACAGAAAACAAAGCAAAATGGCAGACACAGACTCTATCAGTAAAAAGATGAAAAAATATATAACATGCAAAGGGGAACCAAATGAGAGCTGGGGAGGCTACCCTAATATTAGAAGAAATAGACTTTAAGACAAATATTGTTGCTAGAGACAAAGAAGGTCATTTAAAAATGATTAAAGGTTCAATCCATCAGGAACATATAATTATAAACACACATGCACATAACAGTAGAGCCCCTTAATATATGAAGCAAAAACTGATAGAACTGAAGGCAGGAATAGTTCAATATTAGATGGAGACATCAGTACTCTACTTTCAATAATGGATAGAACAACTATGCAGAAGATCAACAAGGAAATAAAAGACTGGAAAAATACTGTAAACTAACTTGACCTAACAGACATCTGTAGAATACTCCCCCTCAACAACAGCATTCTTCTCAAGTGCACATGGAACATTCTACAGGATAGACGATATGTTAGGTCACAAGATAAGTCTCAATACATTTTAAAGGATTTAAATCATACAAAGTATGTTTTCTGAACACGTGGAATGAAGTTAAAAATTAACAGTGGAAGAAATTTAAGAAATCACAAATGTAGAAATTGAACAACACTACTAAATAATGAATGGGTCAAAGAAGAAATCACAAAGAAAGTTAGAAAATATTCTGAGATGAATGAAAATGAAAACACAACAAAACTTATGGACTTATGGAATGCATCTAACGCCTTGCTAAGAAGGAAATTTATAGCTGTAAACACTGATATTGGAAAAGAAGATAGCTCTCAAATCAATAACCTAAACTTCCACCGTAAGAAACTAGAAAAAGAAGAAAAAACTAAACCCAAAGCAAGCAGAAGGAAGTAAATAATAAAAACTAGAGAGGAAATAAGTGAGATATCACTTTATACACATTAGGATGGGAATAACAACAACAACAGCAACAAAAAAAGGCCAATAACAGATGTTGGCAAGGATTTGGAGAAATTGGAACATTCATACACTGTCATTTGGAATGTAAAAGGGAGCAGCCTCTTTGGAAACAGTTTGGCAGTTTCTTAAAAGGTTAAACACGAAGTTACCATATGGCCCAGCAATTCCACTCTTAGGTGGATATCCAAGACAAATAAAAATGTATATTCACACCAAAACTTGTTCATGCATGTTTATAACGACATTATCCATAACTGCAAAAGGTGGAAACAACACAAATATCCATCAACTGATGAATGGTTAAACAAAATGTGATATATCCATACAATGGAATATTATTGTCAGGAAAAGCAGTGAAGTGCTGATAGATATTATGACATGGATGAACCTTAAAAACATTACGCTAAATGTAAGAAGCCAGACACAAAAGGTCACATATTGTATTATTCTATTTATACAAAATATCTAGAATGGCAAATTCATGGAGACAAAAAGTAGATGAATGGTAACCTGGGATTGGGAGCAGGAGGGAATGGAGAGTGGCTGCTAATTTGTATGAGGTTTCTTTTGGGGGTGATGAAAATGTTCTAGAATTAAACAGTAGTGATGGTTGCACAACTTTGTGAATACACTACAAACACTGGATGTATACTTTTAAAGGATGAATTTTAAGGCAAGTGAATCATATCTCAGTACAGCTGTTATAAAATAAAATTTAGTATCCTTCCCATGCTGTTTCCCTGGTTTCTTGTGTATTCTTCCAGAGATAGTCTAGGCACATGGCAGCACATATGTGGATATCATATTTCATTAAATCTAAGACTCTATCAATGGTAATATGTACCATTATTTTACATACTAAAAAAAAAAAAAGATAAAAAAAATCAGGGAATTCCCTGGCGGTCCAGTGGTTAGGACTCCGCGCTTTCACTGCTGAGAAAAAAAATCACTGCTTATTTTAATTGTAAGGCATATGCCAGTTGCAGGGGTGTTAGCATGTTTAAAATGTGCCTCTTAGAACAAATGCAGGTAGTATAGCTTTTTGTTTTTTTTTTTTTTTGCTGTACGCGGGCCTCTCACTGCTGTGGCCTCTCCCGTTGCGGAGCACAGGCTCCGGACACACAGGCTCCGCGGCCATGGCTCGCGGGCCCAGCCGCTCCGCGGCACGTGGGATCTTCCGGGACAGGGGCACGAACCCGCGTCCCCTGCATCGGCAGGCGGACTCTCAACCACTGCGCCACCAGGGAAGCCCGGTAGTATAGCTTTTTATGTACTTTTATCCCTCCGCCTTTTTACTTGTTTTTGAGCGCATATGTGTTGTCGTGTACCTTGTGTGTAGTGGACACTTTCAGTGCCCTACTCATATTCCTGGCCTACCTTGTAGGTCTCCCGTGGACAGCTCTCGCTTACGCTTATGGCTTTCTGTGTCTCCATCTAAAGGCGTGTACTCAGCTTAGAAATGCAAGAGAGTTAATGCCCAGGGGAAACACTCAGCCAATGAGGGACAGGAATTTCAGAGAAACACTCCAACTTCCATGCACAATTCCAAAGTGTGCTCCAGAGTGTGTCCAACTCAGCAGGACTGAGCCCCAGGGACCTCCGTTGGCAAATCATTCATTAACACATCTTCCTTGTCTCCTGTCTTCCGCACTATGCTTCCTGCAATCCCAAATCAACTACTTACATCCAAATCTCTGTCTTAGAGTCTTTTTTTGGAAAGAACCCAGATTTAGACTCTGAGTGTACATGTGTGAATGTGGTGCACACATGTTCGTGTTCATTGAGTGTGTAGGAATCCAGGCATGAATGTGTGTATGTGTGCACCTATGGCAGCTTTTCTGTTCGAGAACAGAATGTGTACATGTACGTACTCATGTTTGTGCATGCTTATACTCCACTGCAGATGCAGCCACTGCAGACTCTGCACGTCAGTGTCCACGCACATGTAGATATTTGTCATATGGTGCATAGATGGACTCTCAGACCTGTTTAAGGGCATGTTTGTGCACAGGCATGTACCGGCGAGGTCAAAGGAGCCTGAGAAAGGCCCCCAGAGGCTCTCTGGTGATTAAGAGCCTCTTGTCGGGTGGCAGTGGGGAGCTGGCCAGGGTGTGCCCTGTAATAGCAGACCGTATCCCACCTCTCTCTCCCTCTGCAGCCGCCTGTCTAGAGACAGCCTCATCAGGCTAGTCTCAGATGTGTGTTCTCTCTGATGGGAGAGACTGCTGGAGTGGCTGTCAGGGGCCTCGCTGGCGATAGCCAGCAGTCTGCCTGGCACCTGTCGGCAGCACCTAATCACTGTCCTGGTGACAGCTGCTGGGAGGGAGTGGAAAGGTGATACGGGGCAGCTATTCTTGGGGTCTGGGTGCTCTTCACTGTTCCTTGACCCCTCCACATGGAAGGGTGAGTTTCAGTTCCTATACATCTTCTGGAATCACAGACCCCCTCCCACTCCACCACCAAAGGACTGACCTCACCAGCTTTGACTCTGGCCTCTGCCATCCATGGTCTCCACTCCTGCTCTTTTTGGAAGACAGCGTTAATGTTATGCCTCCCTGTGTTTCCCTCTCCATCTACCTCCAAGGCTTTGGCTTCCCTCTTCTGCCTGGTGAATTCACCCTTTCCAGGGCCAGCTCACAATCTTCTTTTTCAGACAGCCTGTCCTGCTTCACCCAGGCCGATGCTTCCTCCCCAGACCCCCACCCCCTACCCCAGCTCTTTGCTCATTTCTCTGCCATTATACATATTAGTTGCCAGGAAGGACAAGGTGGACACGTGCCTCTGACTCCCAATCCCAATGTTTGAGGCTCGAGGAGGGAGACCAGGTGGGCTCAGGTGCCCTTAGTCCAAAAGAACAAGGGCCAGAGGCAAGGCAGCATCTGAACCCCAGGAAGGCAACTCTGTTGGTGTTAACATGATACCACCAGCTGGTGGGGAGGAGAAAGCATAGAGGGCATAGAGAGGGACTCAGAGCCCTCCTGCCTCTCAAGAGTAGGGGCTGCAGACCACAGAGCATGATGTCAGGGTCCCAGGAAAGAGGCATAGAGGTCAGGACAGGGCTGTAGTCCAGCAAAAACTGGAGGGAAAACCTCATGCTTCTAATTGAGCCCACCAATCATGAAGTAGGCTGGAGCCCCCTGGGCCTGGGTTCAAATCCCATCTCCTCCATTTATCAGCTGTGTGACCTTAGGTAAGTGGCTTCACCTCTCTGAGCCTTGGTTGCCACCATTATAACATGAAGATAACAGTACTCAGTATAAGGAGATGATGCTGGGGAGGGCCCCCACATAGAGATGGGCACATAGCAAGCACTGGTATCTACCTTGGGGAAAGAAAACCACAGTTCTGCCTACGAGGGTTGTCCGAGAAAAGTTAGGGAGATAGTGCCAACTCTAGCTCCCTATTGTTGGTGGGCAAGGACTCCAGGCAGCCCTCAGACTGCACTTGACCCTTCAGTCCTTCACTTCCTAACTGTATGTATGACCTCTCTACACCTCAGTTTCCAGTCCAATAAACTGGAGATACTAATAGGAGACAAACAAATGGAGGTTGGTTGCAAGAATGAATCGCTATTAGTTGCTATAGGAGTGAACTACTTGTTAATTGCTATGAATGTTAAAAATTAATGGCTGTAAGAATTCATTGCTCTAAAGTACCCATCACAGTGCCTGACACATAGTGAGCGCTCAGTACTTATTAGCTATAATTATTGTCCTTACTGAGTCAACATTCGAGTGCCTGCTCTGTGCCAAACTTCATGCCAGGTACCAAAGGTCTTGGGAGAGAGTGCAGAGCTGGACATGATTTAGTCCCTGAGCGCTCAGTCCACTTGGGAGATGGCAGAAGGGAAAGATGGAGGCATCCAAATGACCCGGGGAAAGTACAAAACATTACAAGAGAGAGTCAGAAAAAGGTGAGGCGTGGGAGGGCTTCCTGGAGGAGAAGGACTTTGACCGGACTGGTGCTTGGATGACTGCAAATGCAACAACAATGTAATTAATGTTTATCAAGCAGTTACTATGTGCCAATAGTATTGTGTTTTACCTGCATTATGTTATGTAAAGCTCATAATAGTGGTAATTAGTTAGGACTATTGTACCCATTTCATGGATGAAGGAACTGAGGCTTAGAGAGATTAAGATACCTGCCAAGATCACTCAAGCCTGAATTTGAATTCTCAATTACTTGAGCTCTGAAACCCCACACTCCTCTGCACTCCAGGTAGAGGGATGTAAAGTTGCAGAATTAGAAAAAGGCTGGGTGCAAGCATTAATTGCACCCCTGTTCTGGAGGTATACCAGACCCTGGGCTAAGCACTTGGCCTACTTGGTCACATGCAATCCTTATAACAAGCCATATGAGGTAGACAACATTTTATCTCTATTTTGCTGATGTGGCAATTGAAGCTCGAAGTAGTTGAGCATTTTGCACAAGATCAGACTAGAAAGTGGTAGCACTGGGATCTGAGTCTAGGTCGTCCAAATCCCAAACCCATGTTACTTCTCTGAATAACACAGAAATCAGGCGTGTGCCCTGGGAACAGAGAAGTGATTGTCTAGTGTGTCTAAAGATTTGGGTCCTTAAGGGGAACAAAGCATGGAGCAGTTGGGGCTGGATGGTGGAGGGCTAGATGCCCGTTCATGCAGTTCATACAGTAGGCAATGGGGAGCCACTAAAGATTGTAGAGTAGGGGTATGACAGGGCCAGAGCTGCGTCTTCCAAAGATAAATCTCACTGAAGCACCTAAGATGGATTGGATGAGGGTGAGAGAGGCAGTGGGAGCCCCATCAGGAGACAGCACCAGGTGATGCTGACATTAGATGACAAGTGATATGAACAAAGTGGCCTTCTGCTGGGGAAGGAAAACAGACAGCTCAGAGATGAGAAACAGCCAGGGGCATGGCCATTAGCCTTATCAAAAAGCTGATTGCTCTTAGCAAAGTATTTAATACAATTTCCTGCTATTAGGGCCCAAACCTGGGCTAGCAATATTATTAATTCTAAAGATAATCATTAAGCTGGGCAGATGGTATTTTAATATATGGCAACAGGTGAGCTATTGTCATCTTTTCCCTTCTATCTTGATTGTGGGTCACCCAATTAGAGCTGGCTTCAAATGCCCCTTCCTGGAGGTAGTGAGATAAGGCTTAATGTCCTCAAACAAGAGCTATTGGCTGTGACAAAGGTCCATAAATATTAATAAATCTATAATTAGTCCTGTGAAAAGGGGGTCAATCCAGGTGAAGTTTCCACCCATTAATACTGGAAATCACTTTTGCAAAGTTGCTGGGAAAGCAAGGCTTTTCTATTCCAAATGCCAGACTGTTCTTTGTTCTAAGAGGATGCAGTTCTGTTGAATCTACCAGATTCTGATTCACATCTTATTCTGAGAAAGTACCCCAGGGGTGGTGAGAATACCTGGAGGGCTCAGCAGGGAAGAAAGGCTTTCCAGAGGCAGTGAAAGGAGATGGTTGGGGTCCCCATGATCTTGTCTTTACTTATTTTAATGTTTTTTTTTTTTGTTTGTTTGTTTGTTTTTTGCGGTACGCGGGCCTCTCACTGTTGTGGCCTCTCCCGTTGCGGAGCACAGGCTCCGGACGCGCAGGCTCAGTGGCCATGGCTCACGGGCCCAGCCGCTCCACGGCACGTGGGATCTTCCCGGACCGGGGCACGAACCCGTGTCCCCTGCATCGGCAGGCGGACTCTCAACCACTGCGCCACCAGGGAAGCCCAATGTTTAACTTATATTGTTTTAAGTTGTGTTTCAGAATCTCGATGAAGAAAATACTTCTTATTTTCCATATAAAATTCGTGTGGGATAGTGGGCTAAGTGAAGGGGAATTGTAGAGCTGTAAGGTGCCCAGAGATATGAATATGTTACTTTTCTTTCTTTCTTTTTTTCTTTTTTGGCTGCGCCGCCTGTGGGATCTTAGTTCCCAGACCAGGGATTGAACCCGTTCCCCCTGTAGTGGAAGTGCAGAGTCTTAACCACTGGACCGCCAGGGAAGTGCAATACGTTACTTTGCTATTTAAAATTTTTTATTGAGGTCTAACATACACCCAGTAAAATATACAGGTCGTGAAGTGTACAGCTCAATGACTTTTACATATGTATACCACCACCTAGATTGCGATAATGTTTCCACGACTCCAGAAGCCTCCCTTGAGGTCGGCTAACCAGGTAACCACATTTCTGACTTCTAGTACCAAAGACGCAGTTTGCTCGTTCTTGAACTTTGTTGGAATGGAATCATAGAGCCTGGTACAAAGGTGGTGCCTTCAGATATTGTTGACTAAATGGATGATAACAGCATTTCTCAAGCATTCACCGTGTACCAATTCTCCATAATTTTCTAGACATCTTGCTTTTTGCTCACAACTGTCTTCTGTGGTAGTATTTTGATTTCCATATAACAGATTTGCTCTTTTATTTCTGTCACTATTTATTTGCCATCGAGTGTCTGGGGTGTGCAAGACAGGCAAGATACTGGCTCCCTTTCACGAAGCTTACAATCTAGTGGATGGGGAAACTGAGGCTGGCAGAGGCCGAGCGGAGTGGGGCGTGGGGAGGTGGGTGGGATTGGTAGGAGGAGGCCCTGCAGTCTCCATCTGGGGGAGCCCAAAATAGTGATGAGAGAGGTCACCCGAGCTCTGAGGTGGGCTCAGAGGGGAAGGGGTCTCTGCAGCTTCTTCCCTGGGAGCCCGGACCGGTTTCAGCCAGTCCAGGGCAAGCGGGCTGCTCCAGCCTGGCCCTCTCCCTCGCTCTTCCCCCTCCTTTTCTTCCCTCCGCTGCCTCCGGCGCAGTGATTGACGCGGTAATTGGCGAGCTTAGGCTCCGGGCTAATTGAGGTCGGGCTGCAAATTGCTGCATCGGTGGGCGCGGGGGATACGCGCTCTCCCTCCCTCTGCAGCGCCGGGTGTGGAGCCGGGGCGGGAGTGGGGGGGGGCGAGCGACCCCCCCCTCCTTTCCTGGTGGAGGGGGGACGCTGAGGGGGCCCTCTGATTCCGACGGGATGGGACACTGCAGGCGGGGTGGGGGGTAGTGGGGGACAGGGGAGCCCCCCCAACCCAGGTTGAATCCCCTTCCTGGTGCCCGAGCTCCTGGGGAGGGAGGGAGCAGGGGAAATAGCCCAGAATCTATCCTTGCCTCTTGGAGCAGCTGGCGGCCAGTGCTGAATGCTTTCTCCTCTTCGAGCCCCGATCTCATTCATCTACTCAACTCATTCATTCATTCCCTCATTCACTCAACACATTTATTGAGCGCCTGACGTGTTTCAGGCACAGGAGATGAAGGTGAAATCAGACAGACACGGTCCCATCCTCTGGAAGCTA
The DNA here is from genome assembly GCF_964165515.1 of Mesoplodon bidens. Classification (NCBI taxonomy): domain Eukaryota; kingdom Metazoa; phylum Chordata; class Mammalia; order Artiodactyla; family Ziphiidae; genus Mesoplodon; species Mesoplodon bidens. Next base: position 22,222,183 of record NC_138171.1, on the reverse strand, counting down.
AACGTCAGTGGGGAGACAAACCAACCAACCAGTATTTATTATTACAAACAGAGGTGCTGGGAGAGACATATTCTGCAGGACAGCATTCCTAATGGGGTGGTCAAGGGGGGCCTCTCTGTGGAAGGGAAGTTACAACTGAGGTCTGAGGGATGAGAACACGGTGGGAGTGGGGTGTGTGTGTGGGTGTGTGCGCGCGTTTGTGCATGTGTGTGAAGGGGTCAAGGAAAGACCACCTCTCCAGGAGAGGCCTGATGAACAGTGGTCCAGTATTGTGCATGTCCCTGCAACTTGCTTGTTTGGACTCAGATGTCCCAGAGATGGAGCCATGTTGATACAGAACCCAACATTGCAGGGGTGATTTCTCATCTGCTACCCAGCGGGACTCAGCTAGTTTGGGGAGGGGCAGAAAAGCTGACAGGGCTGGAGGCTCAGTGCAGACAGCTGGCATGGAGAAGGAAGGGCAAGCCATGTACGGGGAAATATTTATCTAGCCTTGCAGTTACGCCCCAACACTTACCAGCCTGAAGGAGTCAGGGAGAGGGCATGGACTGAGAGACAACGGGTGGCCCAAGTCCTCGTCTCAAATCAAACTCAGTGTGAAACTTTGGGGAGGTCCTTTACCCTTTCCCATCTGTAAAATGGGTGTATGTGTGAAAACAAGACAAGATCAGAGGTTTTCTACTGGGTTTTTCTTCTAAATCTGTTTTCTGAGATTCTGAATTTGTCTTTTTGGCATCCATTAGTCACAGGGCCAAACTATGGCCAAAGTTGTTTCCAGCTTCTCTGGGATCCAGAGCCCATACTCTGAACTACCTCCTTTAGCTAACCCTCACACAACAAGCCAGTATTTCCCCTGCCCTAAATCCACCCAGGGCCAAGTACCAGACAACTAGGGACAGCCCCTATGCCCCAAAGCCCACTGGAATTATTCAAAGTAACCAGTCATAAGCTGTCGACTCTGGCCACCTGCCCTTCCTGCAGAAGTGCCAGTAAAGGCTGTGGCTTCTGTCTTCCCCTTGCTCCCGCTTCCTGACCAAACCTGGCCCTTCCTCGTGTAGCCCCGTGTGGTGTGGTACAGCAACCCCCAGCCTTTTTGGCACCAGGGACCAGTTTCGTGGAAGACAATTTTTCCACGGACGGGGGCAGGGGATGCGGTGGGGTGAGATGTTTCAGGCGGTAATGCGAGCGCTGGGGAGCGCTGGGGAGCTTCACTTGCTCACCCGCCGCTCACCTCCTGCTGTGCGGCCGGCTTCCTAACAGATCACAGACCGGTACCCTCTGTGGCCCAGGGGTTGGGGACCCCTGGTGTGGCATGCTCCCTGCTCCCGGGAATTGTAAGTAATGAATTCTTCTTTCAGTGGCATGTCGTCCCTCAGTCATCTTTATAAATTTAGACCTGGACACAAGTCATTTCCTCAGAGTCAGGTGGTTATGTGAAGTCCCTTGAGGGGCTTGGCAGGAGGACTATGGTGAGGAGGGGGCCAGCTGCGGAGAGGGGACTGGATGTGTGGGTGACACGTCCCCTCTCGACCTCAACTAGAGCCGCTCTCTGGGATACATGCAGCTGCCACAGCTGGGAAAAGAGTTTTGCTGCTCCTTAAACTTCAGAAAATGCTGGTCCTAAGGACTCCCCCATATCAAAGATTTGTCTGGCTCCCACCTTGGTGCTCTAACTGACGTAAATCCATCCACTTCTGTTTGAGGTTATCAGAGGGGTTCTTATGTTATTAGCTTTGATGGCTGAAGAGGTCTGTGGGCAAATTATTTGCTGTTGGCCCTCAGTCCCACCTCACGCCTCTCTACTCTCTTGTTATTGCCAGGGCTAGAAGCCTGCAAACTACATTTCTCAGATGATTTCGTCAGCTGGGGCTAGTAGGTTCTGTTAATGGGAGGTCCTAGCAGGAGATGAAACGTAGCAGTGGCAGCAACAGACAACTTCAGTCGACCACTGGCAAACATGGGCTCCAGCAGTGCCAATAGTTTCAGTAGTGACCATGGTGGTGGCTTCTGCCTGGTGACAGTGGCAGCACCTGTGGCTACTCAACTCCAAGTGGTAGCAGCTTCGGGTGACCTTTTTTTCCTCTGCTCCCCCATCCCAGCACCTTTGTTATAAATTTCATGCCTTTAATTTCTTCTTTGCTTGAAATACCTAGAGCAGTTTCTGTTTACACCTCGGTCAACTAGAAACGTGTGAAAAAGACCTCATGCTTATGTGGACATGAGTGCCATCCTTGGCTGCATTACTAGGAGTATAGTGCCTGGATCTAGGAAGGTGATGTCTAGATCCCTTCTGTGCTGTTAAAAGAGCTCTTCTGGGAAACCAACCCCCCTACCCCTATAGGGTTTGTACAGTGTCCACTGCTGGCATTTGGAGGGGAGAGGGGCTGTTTCCCTCACAGCCTCACCAACACCATGTGCTATCACACTCTTAAAGTCAGATATAGTCCCGAATTGGACGTGACAAAGGAACTCTGATTCCAAAGAGGATTGATTACCCAGTGAGGTCTGCATGTCAGAGGTACAGTCACACTGACCCACGTGCCCCTCCTTCCGCGCTGCTTGTAAATTCCCACCTCTCTGCCCTTACTTAGGCTAGGCCTTTGCTCACTTCACCTGTCCATAGCTCTGTCCTTCCCATAAGGCCCATGTCCTATTTACCACCCCCTCTCCCTGCAAGAAGCATCTCCTGACCTCTGCTCCCAGAAGTGACGCTTCCCTCCCCCAAGGTCCCTCCGCTCATTTGTCCTGTTCTGATGGCCGTTCTGATGGCTTTTACCCAGCTTATTATTTCTGCTCAAGAGAAACTCAGAGATCGTTGCAGGCCAGGACTCACCTTCCAGGAGAGTGCTTTGTACAGAGAAGTCGTGGAGCCATTCTTTGTGAATGAACGTGAATGAACGCCCGGCCCAGGTCATGTTCAGTGAGCCTTCCTGAACTCCTTCTGCCCTGTCCGCCTCCAAGTCCTGCCCCTTCCCCTCATTAGCTCTGGTTCAGACTTTGACATCTGTGCTGATAATCAAGGCCCTTGACAAGTCCTGTTCCATCCCTGCTTCCTCCTCCTGACTCATTTCTTCCTGTCCTCCACCTTCTATTCCAGCCCTGCGAACCATTCACGGTTCCCTAAAGATGATAATGGTGACTGTTGTCTGAGCCACTTCCAAGGCCCTGTGCTAAGCATTTTACATCCACATGATTCCTGTGCAGGAGGTACCATTATCAGCCCCATTTTACAGATCAGAAAACCAAGGCACAGAGAGGCTAAGTTCACACAGTTGGCGAGCAGTGGACGCAGGGGCAGGCAGGACGTGCAGGGAGTTAAAACCTCTGGGACAGCCCTACTTCAGGGAGGGCAGGATTCCAGCTTCCTTGCTCCATCCACCAGAGACAGTTCTGCAGCCTGTTCTGCACACGCTCTCGAGGGTCCCCAGCAGGACTGGGGTCCAGTTGCCCACAGCAGCCGCCCACTCATGAACACTCCCTGCACTGGCTTCCTTCCCTTCCGTTCTCGGTCTCACGCCCCTCACTGTTGTGGGGTCACCTCCCAGATACATCGCTTGCGTGTAAATTCTTGTCTCAGGATCTGCTTTGAGGAAAACCCACATGAAGCAGCCTCAGACTGGGATTTGCACTCAGTCTGTCTGCCTGGGGCTACTCTGTTCACAGCCGCATGCCTTAGCCCACCCTTACCCCTAAAACCCTACCTGGAATACACTCTCCATCCCTGATCACCTCACCTTCATTTCAAAGACCCAACTTAGATAGATTTTTATAAGAAAATTTGTCTGACATCCCCTCCCTCAGAATTGGCCACCCCCTCAGTATCTCAGTGGACAGACCTCTAGTCCCAGCCTCTATACTATCCCCGTGCTCTTGTTTCTGGGCTTCTGGCTCCCCTGCCACTCTGGGAAGGATCCTGTCTAACTCACCTTGGAAACCCCCAGGTCCACCGGGGACTAAGTAACAGAGGAGGCACTAATCCATGTGCACTCAGATCCCTCTTCTTCCCTGTGCCTCTCTCACTCCTTTACACCTCCCCACCCCCCTCCCAACCATTTTACATCATGTCCCGGGGGCCAGTCATTGTTTCTGTCTCTTAGTCTGCTTCTTTGGGCACCCCACCTCCCCTACGGTGCCTCACCTCTCTCTCTCTGGCACGCAGTCTCTCTGCGACTTCCATCACACTTCATTGCACTAATTTATTTTCCTATCTCCCTTCCCAACTGGATTGTGAGTCCTTTGAGGCCTCCCATGTATCTTGTTTATCACTGTATCCACACTGTGCCCCTTGCACAGTACTTCTTACATAGTGGGTGCTAATAAATGTTTGTTGAATGGATGAATGAATTAATTACTTAATACACATATCCCCAGATCCCTGAATGGAAGGATAAAGGAACCGGTATACATTACTTAGGGATCTTTGGGTTGTAAATCAGAGAAGCACATCTCAAGCTGGCTTAAGTAAAAGAGGGACTTTATTGGCTTCATCACTAGGATGCCCAAGTGGCCTTCAGGCATGGCTAGATCCAGAAACCGAATAAGGTCAGCTGCAAATGCTCGCTCATTTCTTCTCTTCGTTTCTCTCTGTCTCTTTCTCTCCCTCTCCCCCTCTTCCCCTTTTCCTCTCCCTTTCTTCTTCCCTCCCTCTCTGTATATTTCTCTTCATGTTGACTCTGTTTCTCTTTGAGTTTTTTTAAAATATAACTTTATTTATTTATTTATTATTTTTATTTATTTATTTATTAGTTTTGGCTGTGTTGGGTCTTCCTTGCTGTGTGCGGGCTTTCTCTAGTTGCCGCGAGCAGGGGCCACTCTTCGTTGCGGTACGCGGGCCTCTCACTGCTGTGGCCTCTCCTGTTGCGGAGCACAGGCTCTGGACGCGCAGGCTCAGCGGCCATGGCTCACGGGCCCAGCCGGACCGGGGCACGAACCCGTGTCCCCTGCATCGGCAGGCGGACTCTCAACCACTGTGCCACCAGGGAAGCCCGATCCTCTGTTCTTTTCATCTGGAAAATGAGACAATAACAGCAACAAGGAGCCCTACCTTCTGGGCTGTATCGAGGACACCAGGAGGAGATGAGAGTAAAGCTCTCAGCACAAGGCCTGGCAGAGGCAGCGGGGACATAACTCATCCCCTTTGTCTGGGACCATCCTGATTTTACAACGTAAAGTCTCACAATCCAGGAACTCCTCCATCCCAGGCAAACTGAATGGCTGGTCACCCTATCAGGCAGGCACCCACATCTGGCAGCAGGGAGGGAAGGGTGTCCTCAGAGGACCCCAGAGATCAGGATCAAGCAAGCCAGATGCCTCAGAGCAATGGAGGAGTCTTGCCCAAGGCGATGCTGGGAAGCGTTTCTGGGCCCTTTGCAGTTCAGAGCCATTTGCACAGTAAGGAGGCCTGAGATGCGGCAGCTGCCTCCTTCCCTCAACACCCTTCCCTAGTTTCCTGAACATTCAGGGGCTCTCAGAAACTCTGACTCCAAGAACTCGTAGCTGGAAGAGACCTTGACCCTCACCCAATCTCACTGGGCACACTCCTGTAGTACAGATGGCAAAACCAAGGTATGGAGGGGGGAAACAACTGGCCCAAAGTCTCATGGTGGGCTGTCTCCAGCACGTCTGACTTTGCAGATGGGCTCCTGGATGCTTTCAGGGAAAATTCACAGTTTACACATATGCTGGGGATGGGAGCTGGGAGAGACCCATGAGTGATGTCAGAGCCCAGCTTTCCTAGCTACAGACTTGCTTAGTAAGCTCCCTGGGCCTAAGTGACCCATCTGTGAAATGAAGGTGATAATCTCACCTGGCGTGCCCCTGGGGCTGTGGTTTAAGAGTGCCCAAGAGCATTTGGTATTAGTCCTTGCATGGACGGCAGGCTGGAAAGAGCCTAGAAAGACTGCTTTAGTGTTTCCGAAATCTTGGACATTCCCAGATCACCCTTTAGGTACCACCTGTGTTATTAGTTAATATTTTTCTTTAAAATAACTTGCTTTAAAAAACTTAAATAAATATATTTAAAGACATTATGTCACATCAGTTGTTTGATGTACTGGTTGTATATCTTTAAAGTAAGTTCAAAACTATTCAAGTAAAAAGGTGTTATTCTGAAACACCCCTAAACCTAGTGTATACCCCGAGCAGCATGCACATAGTACTTTGCAAAACACTGATTTCATCTAATCCCCACCCCTTGTATCCTGAAGGATGTAAATCGAGGTTCAGAGAGGAGTAGGGATAAGGCTGAAGTCACACAGAGCAAGTGTTGAGGCTGAGTGCAGACCCTCCCTCTGTTGCCACCAGTCTGGGGCATGAGCTGGTGCCCAAAGGAGCCAGGGCTTTTCCTGTTTCTAGGCATTTGCATAGCTTGTGCCCTCCCCTGGAAAGCCCTTTTTGCCCAGCTGTCCCAGGCCAACTCCTGTTCATTTGAGACTCAAAGAGTCATCTTCTCTGGAGCATTCTTGGCAGGCAGAGTGAATCTGACTCACCCCAGATTGTAGTGACCTCCTTGGGAATCTCTGTGCACTGAGACAGAGAGACTCTCAAAGGCTGCGCCAGATCTGGTTCATTTCTGCCGGGAATATGTACCCTGGGGCTGGACACCCGGGAGTCCCTGCGCAGTGCTGGTTAATTAGGGGAGGCTGAGGGCAGTGGGGCTCAGAGGCCTGGATCAGTCCTGTCCAGGGCCCAAGAGGGACAGGGCCATCAGGCCATCAGCTTGTCCCAGGTGATGAAATACTTCAGCCGGGGCCCCCGTCACTCCACCAGCTACATTGCAGTGGCTAAGAAAGAAGATCAAGGGCTCACCTGGGTCCGTTGCTTAGCAACAGGAGGCTGTAAATGACATCGCTCCAACACTTAACTAACCCTTCCATGGCAGGCAGAGGATAATGAAGGTAAAGGCAGATGGCGAGACGGAGTTAAAAACCAGACCCAGGAAAGAGCAGGGGCAGGTGCTGGGGAAAGTGGGAGCCTGCAGCAGGTAGATGTGGGCCTGGGGAAGAGATGCAACTGTCTCTGAGACACTTGGTGGCTGCTCTGTTCCCGGGATCCTTGATCAGGAGTTCTGAGCATGTTTGCTAACCTAACAAGGGGATTTGCTGGGCTTGGTCCCTAATCACAGGTTAGTCCTTCCAGGGCACGATGCCTGTAATTCCATCAGTTGCCACTAGGAGGACAGCAACGACTCTAAGGGTAGCCAACTCACGGTAGACAGAACGCTTTAGAGACCTTTTATGGAATCTCTGAGTTGGCAGGGAACCTAGATGGCGGTGGGGGGCAGGGGGAGCATTTATTAAGCACCACTTTACTTTTATTAACTCATCTGATTGTCATAATAACTCCATGACTTAGGGAGGTACTTCCATTTTACAGATGAAGAAACTGAGAGCCATTCATTGAACAAATATTTATTGAGCTCCCCAGTGGGCCAGGTCCTGTTCTAGGCTCTGTATATAGAGCCATGAGCAAGACAGACAAACGCCTCTGCCCTCATGGTGCTGCCATTCTAATCAAGGGGATAGATAATAAACAAGAGAAATATAAGTAAAATATATCAGCTGATGACAAGGGCTATGGGGGAAAATAAAGCAGGAAAGGCTGAATAAACTGAGTAGTCAGAAAAGGCCCTATTGAGCGGCATTTGAGCAAAGATTTGAGGGAAACGAAGAGCAAGCCGTGTGAATATTCAGAGGAAGTGCGTACCTGGCAAAGATCCTGAGGTGAGGGTAAGGTTGGTGTCTCTCAGGTTTGGTAAAGAGGCCAGTGTGGCTGCAGCAGGGTGAGAAACCAAGAAAGTAGAAAGATGGGAAGTGAGGGGCGGGACCAGAACATGCAGGGCCCTGGAGGCCAGTGTAAGGACTCTGGGTATTGCTCTGAATGATATGGGAGCCATGGGAATATGACTGTTTAATTTACCAAATAAAAATACAGGATGCCCAGTTAAATGTGAATTTCAGGTAATGAACAGCTATTTTTTTAGTGTAAGTTTGTCCCATATAGCGCATGGGACATACTTACAGTAAAAGTTACTTGCCATTTACCTGGAGTTCAGATTTAACTGGGCAGCCCATATTTTACCTGGCAACCTAACATGGGAGAGTATCATACAGAAGGGTGACATGGTCTGACTTGTGTTTCACTTGGATCACTCTGACTAGTGTGGGGAGCGTGGACCAAAGGGAGTAATGGTGAAAGCTGGGAGCCTGATAAAGAGGTTGTTACAGATGATCCAGGTGCGAGATGATGGAGTCTTGGACCAGGGTGGTAGTGGGGCAGGTGGTGAAGAAGGGGTCAGATTCCAGGCACATGTCACAGGTAGAGCAAGCAGGGTTTCCTGTTGGATTAAATGTGGGCGATGAAAGAAAGAGGAATCAAAGGTGACTCAGCGGGTTTTGGCCAGCATGACTGAAAGGACAAAGTAGCCACTCACTGAGATGGAGAAGGCTGAGAAAGAAGCAGGTTTGGGGGCAGAAAGGGAAGATTGGGGTTCAGGTTGGACATCTTAAGTTTGAAATGTATTGAGGCATCCCATAGAGAGATGTTGAGTGGTGTATTGTACAGGGTTGAATAGTGTCCCCCTCCCCCAAATTCATGTTAACCTGGAACCTGTGTATATGACATTATTTGGAAATAGGGTCTTTGCAGGTGTCATCAAGTTAAGATGAGGTCATACGAGATTGGAGCAGGCCCTTAATTCGATGACTGGTGTGTTATAAGGAGAGTGAAATTTGGATACAGAGAAACACATAGAGTGAAGATGATATGAAGACACATAGGGAGAAAACCATGTAAAGACGGAGGCAGAGGTCAGAGTGATACATCAGAAGCCAAGGCATGCCAAGGTGCTGGCCACCAGCAGAAGCTAGGAGCGAGGTAGGAAACATATTCTCCTTCAGAGCCCCCAGAAGGAACTGACCCTGCTAACACTTTGATCCTGGACTTCTAGCCTCCAGAACTGTAGGAGAATAACGAGTTGGTGGTAATTTGTTATGACAGCCCCAGGAAATGAATATAGCTATAAAGGTCTGGAAGAGAGGTTCTGCATAGAGATATGACTTGGGAGACATCAGGGCATAGATGATATTTAAAGTCATGAGACTGGATGAGATCACCAAGGCAGTGAAGGTAGATGAAGAAAGAAGAGGACCAAAGCCTGAGCCCTGGGGTCCCCACACTGAATAGATGGGGATTTGAGGAGGGGCTGGCAAAAGGTACAAAGAAGTAGCAGCTGGTGATGTGGAAGGAAAACCAGGCAAAGCCAAGTGAAGAAAGTGTTTCCAGAAGGAGATCATAATCAGTTGTATCTATCGTGACTTTCGGAGCAAGGAAGATGAGAACTGAGCCTTAACCATTGGATTTAGCAGTCTGGGGGTCATTGGTGACTTTGACCAAAGCAGTTTTGGAGGAATAATGGGAGATTTAGCTTGTTTGGAGCAGCTCAAGAGAGAATGGAAGATTCTTCCTCTTCTTTCTCTCCTCTCCCTCCCTCTCCTTTCCCCCCCCCCTTCTCTTTCCTTCCCTTCTCTTGGAGGGGACAGCATTGCCAGGGGCTGTAAGATGACAGTGGGACCAAAGAGGCAGCAGGGCCAAGGACAGGGTTGGCATGGTCGGGGCATGGTTTACATATGGGGGGACTGAGCAAACAAGTAAATATATTGAGGATGATGGGAACGAGGTGCCCCAAGCTCGAAAGAAACTTGAGGTATGAGGCTGGAATTGGAGGTGTTGACAAGAACTGATGGTTACAGGTAGTTATAGATGTGGATATAGGTATTCACGTATAGCTACGTGCAGTGTGTGTGTGTATGTGGCATAATACTTCCTAGCTCTGTTGAGAGGGCCTGTAAGCAATGACACTCAGCATTTTGGTTTTTTTGTTTACCTGTTTGTTTGTTTGTTTGGCTGCACCCCACGGCTTACGGGATCTTATTTCCTTGACCAGGGATGGAACCCGGGCCCTCGGCAGTGAAAGCGCAGAGACCTAACCACTGGACTGCCAGGGAATTCCCCATTAAAAATTTTTTTTATTTATTTAATTTATTTTTGGCTGCGTTGGGTCTTTGTTGCTGTGCGTGGGCTTTCTCTAGTTGTGGCTGGCAAGCTCCAGAGCGCAGGCTCGGTAGTTGTGGCATGTGGGTTTAGTTGCTCCCCAGCATATGGGATCTTCCCGGATCAGAGCTCGACTCCGCGCCCCCTGTATTGGCAGGCGGATTCCCAACCACTGCGCCACCAGGAAAATCCCCCATTTTGTTTTTTAAATACCATCTTACACTAAAGAAACACAGGATCCAATTTGAAGGGCCTCCCATTGGCAACTGGGGCAACTTGAGCCTCAAAATGAATAACAAATGGTAACAAATGACAATCCATCAAATAAAATAGGAATCCATGAGTCCATACTGATACAAACAAATAAGTAAATAGTCAAACAAACCCAAACCCAGCAAACAAAACAAATAAACAAATAAGATTAGAAGGGAAAACTCTCCCTTATGGTAGAATGATAACTCATCAGTGTAGAAGAAATGATGGAAATAGAGGATCTCCATTTGGCAGCCTTCATGGTGGTGGCTGGTCAGGTGGATGTCATAGTGGAAGCTAAAAGCCTGTTCCTCTTCCAGAGGTCATGGGAGTTAGGAAAGGACTGAGGGACTGCTCCAGATTGAAGGAGACTTAAGAGACATGATGACCATGTTAGTCAGGGGTCTCCAGAGAAGCAGACCAACAGAATAGATAGACAGATAGATAGATAGAGATTTATTATGAAGGATTGGCTTACATGATTATGGAGACTGAGAAGTTCCAAATCTGTCATTTGCAAGCAAACTAGAGGTCCAGGAAAGCTGGTGGTGTAGTTCTAGTCCAGGCCCAACAACTGAGAATCAGGGGAGCCAATGATGTAAATCCCAATTTGAGTCTGAAGGCCTGAGAACCAAGAGCGCTCATGTCCAAGAGGAGAAGATGGATGTCGTAGCTGAGGCAGAGGGAGCAAATTCACACTTCCTCCACCTTTTTGTTCTGTTTGGGCCCTCAGTGGATTGGATGAGGCCCACAGGAGGGTGATCTTACTTACTTCGTCTACTGATTCAAATACTAATCTCTTCCAGAAACACCCTCACAGACACACCTGGGAGATAAAGTTTTACCAGCTATCTGTGCCTCCCTTAGCCCAGTCAAGCTGACACATGAAATTCACCATCACAACAACTAAATGGAATGGATGATTCTATGTGGGGTCTTAGACCAGAAAAGAAAATGAGACATTGTTGGGACCACTGACAAAATCAGAAAGTGGTCTGTGGATTGGACAATGATACTGAATTAGCATTGACATCCGCCTTTAGATGGTTGTTATGAGGGTCCATAAGAGAGTGTTCTTGTGTTTGAGGATACATACACTAGGATATTTAGAGGTGATTTCTTCAACCTGCTCTCAAACAATTCGGAAAAAAAAAATGGTATGCGTATGTGTGTGTGTAGAAGTGGAGCAATGTGGTAAACTGTTGACACCTGGGGAATTTTGATTAAGGGGATATGCAATTCTTTGTACTTCTCGTAATTTTGAAATGATTTCTAAATAAATTATTTTAAAAGGTGAGAGAGGGAATTGGGGGTGAGGGCAATTGGAGACAGCAAGTATAGACCAGTGCTACTCAAACTGTGGTCTGTAGACCAGTGCTGATCTGAGAACCATTTGTTCTTGATCTGATATGAGATGAGCAGACAGACAGTGAGAGTAGGTGTCTAGAAATATTGACAGAAATTCAATGCTGTTACAACACCCAAATGTGTGATCAGAGCATAGACCAAAAGAATGTCCATGACAGTCTGGAAAAGACAATCTGATTCTTCACCGCAGATAGTTTGGGAAGCACTGGCACAGACAGCTAAGAGTTTTGTTTTAAAGCTCGGAAAAATGAAGTTACTGTCCCAGGATGGCCCAGCAAGTAGCAAGGCTGGGATTCAAACTCTGGTCCTACTGAAAGCATAAGGTTTTCCATAATGCTCGAGTTCATGCCTTTGCCTTCCTCTGCCTTGCTCCTTCCCTCCTCCCTCCCCATCCAACCAGTATCCCAGTCCTGCCAATTCTTCCTCCACAATCTCTGTGAGCTTCGTGAGACATGCCTCTGCACAAATAGTTACTACAGCTCTCATCACTCATTTGTTCAACAAGTATTTTTGAGCCTGATGCTGAACTGAACTCTAAGGAGAAATCTGTGAACAAGGTGTAACCTCTGCCCTCGTGGAGTTCACATCCTAGAGGGGAAGACAGGCATTATTCCAAGAATCATACAAAGAAATGTTCAATTACAATGATGACAGGTACCATGCAGGAGAGGTCCATGGGTGCTTAGCACACAGTCATAAGAGTTTGGCTTTCTTTTGAAACCACACAACTCGGATGGGAATCAAACCCAGACAAAACCCAGATTGAGACTTGAACCCACAGGCTGGGACTCGAACCCACTTTTTAAAAAAATTAATTAATTATTGGCTGCGTTGGGTCTTCGTTGCTGTGTGCCGGCTTTCTCTAGTTTCAACGAGTGGTGGCTACTCTTCGTTGCGGTGGGCAGGCCTCTCATTGCGGTGTGCAGGCCTCTCGTTGCAGTGGTTTCTCTTGTTGCGGAGCACAGGCTCTAGGCGCGCAGGCTTCAGTAGTTGTGGCACGTGGGCTCAGTAGTTGTGGCGCATGGGCCTAGTTGTTCCGCAGCATGTGGGATCTTCCTGGACCAGGGCTCGAACCCGTGTCCCCTGCATTGGCAGGCGGACTCCCAACCACTGCACCACCAGGGAAACCCCTTGAACCCACTGTCTTTTAATTGAGATCACACACCTGGTCTCAGGACTTAATGAAGCTCAGCTTCTTTATGTCTCAACGTGGAAGGAATTCAGCAAGAGGCAAGGTGATAGGTAAGAAGTGGATTTATTTAGAGAGATACACATTCCGGAGACAGAATGAGGTCCATCTTGAAAGGCATGTGGCCCAGGGAGAAACACCCTCTACAGACAGAGTGTGGGCATCTCAGAAGACAATAGGCCCCAGAATATGGGGTGGTTAGTTTTTATGGGCCGGGTAATTTCATAGGCTAATGAGTGGGAGGATTATTCCAACTATTTTGGAGAAGGGGTGGGAATTTCCAAGAATTGGACCACCGCCCACTCTTTGGCCTTTTATGGTTAGTCTCGGAACTGTCCTGGCACCTGTGGGCGTGTCATTTAGCATATGCTAATGTGATACAATGAGTGTATAATGAGGCTCAAGGTCTACTGGAAGTCGAATCTTCCGCCATCTTGGACCTAGTTGGTTCTAACCAGTTTATGTTGTATCCACAACGACTCTGTCATTCTTTAAGGGTGTGCCCTGCCTCCTTCCATCCTGTCTCACTCTGACCCAAGGAGGTAACTTTGAGTGGAGTCTTGATGGCTGTAGGAGTTAACTGGGCGGAGAGACAGAGAGGAGCGGTCCAGGCCGAGGGCACAGCATGGCCAAGGCCTGCTGGGGAGGGGGGTGGAGGGACCAGGCCCAGGTGAGGCAGGGCAAGAAGGCTTGTGCGGTTGCAGGATAGAGAGGAGGAGAGGGGAGCACGATGAAGCTGGAGAGATGAGCAGAGCCCAGAGCACGCAGGACCTGCAGGTGACAAGAAGGAGTTTGGTTCCGTCCCAGGAGCAATGGGGAGCCATTGTAGGGGTTTAACAGAGAAGCAACAGCACTGATTTGTGTTCTGCAAAGATCTCTTTGGGTGAGGTCTGGAAAATGGATTATGGGGCTGCAAGCGTGGAAGCAGAGAGACCAAAAAGGAGGTGTTTGTAGTAGCCTGAGAGAGAGGGCAGTGGCTGGACTAGGGTTTTGGACATGCAGAGGGGGCAAGGGGGAATAGGAGGCACAGCTACCAGGAGGCGGGGTGCCTTGCCTCTGGGGCATAGTGAGGGGACAGGTGTGGAGCTTGGGAATGGGGCAGGTAGTGGGCTGGGCCCTGAGATCTCAGAAGGCGGGGAAGAGCAGCAGCTTTGGAGGGACGTTGAGGTATTTGGTTTTGAACTTGGAGCAGTCTAGTAAGCTGTTGGGTGTACAGCTTGGAATTCATCTGCCTCAACTTACCAGGAACAAATATCCAAACAGGCCTAAATTTTACTTGTCTCAACTCACAGATGGTGATGAGCTGTCCAAGAGAGATGACCTAGGCTGGGACGATCAGGGAAGGTTTTATAGAGGAGGTGAGACTGGAGCTGGGACCTGAATGATAGGATTTGAGGAGGGGAGGGAGGGCACACCAGGAGGCGTGAGCAAGACACAGAGGTGGGAACAAACATGGTGCACGCGTAGGATCACGGAAAGCTGTGTGTGCGCATGTGTGTTCATCTGGGGAGAAGGTTGAATTGACCCAGAAAAGACTCAGCAAGGATGTCTGGCCCTCCTCTGAATCTGCAGACGTATATCAGAGGCAAAGTCAACCTCTTTCTCACTGTCCTGCCTCTGCTTGCCTTCTCGCCTGCCTACTGCCTGCGGGGGAAGCCCCAGGAATAGTTGAAGACCTCCAGGCAGCAGAACCCCATCCTAGGCCCTCAGGACAGCCCCTTCCTCAACTCAAATGAAGCAGTTCTGCTTTTATCTGCTTTTTATGTTGAGCTTCCACAAAATATTTCTTTTGAAGAAAGGTTTACACATTGCGGAAAGCTGGGAACAACCTAAATGTCCATCAATATGGAGAATAGATAAATAAACCATGGATTATTCATACAGGGGACCGATACGCAACAGCAAAAATGAATGAAATAGAGCTGTTAGGATGAAGCTCACAACATAATATCAAGTGAAAAAAAAGTAGGTTGCAGAAAGATACACAGAGAATGATGCTCTTTATATAAAATCTAAAAGTGTATAACACAGTACTGTCTAAACATACGCACCAGAGTAAAAGTTTTAAAAATATGGATACAAATGCTGAACAGTCAATTTTGCATGATGGTTACCTCTGGAGAGGCAGGGAGGGAGGGAGGGAGTTCCGGAGGAAAACTTAGGGAACCTCAAAGGTCTCCGTGATGTTCTACTGTTTAAACTACGTGCTGGGCACAGGGGGCGTTTGCTACATAATTGACTCTATATTTTGTAGGTCAGGGTCATCTTTGGTCATCAGTGGTCTAGAGGCAGGAGCAGACTTGGGAGTCTGCCGGGGCTGGGTTTATATCACAGCTTCCTAGAGGTGTGGCTACGGGCCTATGGGCAAGGGACTTCACTTATCTGAGCCTCTTGAGAGCTGTAAAATGGGCATAAAGAACTCTTACCTCATGGTCTCTCTCTTCCCTCCCACCTCCCTCCCTCCCTCCCTCCTTCCTTCCTTCCTTTCTTTCAACGGATATTTACTGAATGTTTACTGTGTAGAAGGTCCTGTACAGGTACTGGTGATAAGGTCCCTCAAGGTGCTTACAAGTCTTTAGAGAGACAGACATGCTTCAGACCAATAAATTATAACACAGTTTGCAAACAATGATGGGTTAGGAAGAAAATAAACAAGCTTCGGTGACAGAGAATCACCAGAGACTCAGATCCAGTGGTTGGGGATGGTATCTCAGAGATCTGAAGGCATGGGGGTGGTGAGAGAGAGGAATGTGGCAGAGGGAACAGCATGGGCTAAGGTCCTGAGGTGGGGAAGCACCTACAGTGCTTGGTGTATTGGAGTAACAGTGAAGCTGGGGAGGGTCAGGTGGGGGAGTGGGGTGTGACACGAGAGGCTGGGGAGGAGGGGGTACATGATGAACCATGGGCTTGCAGGGCACGTGGCAGGACACTTGGCATATGTGCTCAGGAGATGCTGTGGCTTTCCCCCCACCTCTTTTTGGGGGGATGGCTGGAGGGACAAATGAACATCTGAGGGCAGGAAGGGAGCCTGATCCCCAGACAGCCTCCAAAAGCACCTGCAGTAGCCTGGATTATGGTTCCAAATCTTTATATCCCTCAGTACTTCCCTGTTATAGGTCCCTGCTCTTTGCCATGTTACTTTGCAATGACTTCCCACTGTGACTCTGACTTGACATTGCTCAGCTGTGTGACTTGCTTTGGCCAGTGGGATGTCAGGAGAGGTGCCGCGAGCAGAGGCTTGAAAAGCACTTGTGCGGTTGTTCTCCTGCCATTGCCGCAAGAACGTGCCCAGCCTGGCCTGCTGGTCCTGGGAGGAGGTGGGGGCAGAGGAGGAGAGCCACCCCAGCTGAGCCATAGATTTGCAAGCTAATTAAATGCTTGTTGTTTACCACTGAGATTTCCCCCCCGCCCCCCGCTGTTTATTATGCAACACCCAGTTCCTTGCTCCAGTGCTGTTCCTGGATGCTGGGCCTTTCCTGCCTTCACCCAAGCCCAGGAGGGTGGGAAGAAAGATGATTGGGCTGAAGCCCAGGATTCTGGCCTTGAATCTGCCAAACCCTTATCCTAGGCACTGGGCAAACCCTTCCCCATGTGGGGTCTTGGTTTTCCCATCCATAGAGTGAGACATCTCCCCCTGATTGTGAAGCCCCTCATAGATTATAGCCACAAGGAATAAGAGCTTAGTCCGTCCAGATATAGCCATGTCCCTCCCCTACTTAAAACCCTCAGTGGCTCCCTGTGACCTTAGAGAAGTCAAAGCTCCCTAAACTGGCATTCAAGACCCTGCATGACTGCCCCTGCCCTCATCTACAGCTTGCCTCTTCCTACCCACTCTTTGCTCCAGGCATGACTTACGGTTCTCAGTCAGCTTCCTTATCACCCTGTGCTTGTTCATGCCTCTGGGTCTTTGCACCTGCGGTTCCATCTGTTTTCAAAGTCCGCCACTGCATTTCTCTGCTTTGTGAATTCTCATCTATAGAGCGTGTTTTGTTTTTAACCAACGTTCGTCAAGCTCTTACTGTATGCCAGGTACCATGCTAAACCCTTTATATATGTGTTCCAATTTAGTCTTCCCAGCAGCATGATGAAGTAGGTATTATTATCAACTCCATTTTAATTATGAATAAACAGAGGCTCAGAGAAGTAAATTGACTGGTTCAAGGTTATACAGCTATAAAGTGGTGAAGCCAGGACACAAATCCCGGCAGTCTGACTCCTAGTCAACAGGAAAATAGACAACAGATTTGAACCCAGGTCTATCTGTTTCCAGAGCCTATGTATTTAGTCACTTTTCCATGCCTCCTCTGCCTGCAGAATTCCTATGCAAGTGAGTGAACTATATTCTTTCACCGTACAAACATTTTTTGAGCACCTGCTTGGTGCCAAGCACTAAGCCAAGCTCTTCAGGAGCAGTCACTTCCTTAATCCTCACACTTGCCCTAGGCAGTCACCATTTTTACTGATCCCATTTTGCAGATGAGGACAACTGAGGTCCAGAGAGGTGAAGTGAAGGTCATGCAGCCAGTAAGTGGTGAAGTTGGGACACATACCCAGGCAGTCAGATGTCCAGGCTCAAAGTTGACCTCTTGGCCACACTGACTCTCAATTTGCCATAAGCTTCAAGATCCAGTTCAGATACCATCTCCAGAATGTTGAATAGTGGAATCCCAGGGGATTCATGCTTTGGCCTCTCCATCAGCCCCCTCACCCAGGGGCTTCACAGCTGACAATGCAGGATACAGTGTGGTTTGGACTGAAGTAGGGTACCTGATAACACTGTCAGGCACCCCCCGCCTCTAGTTTCCAGCCTGATGTACCGACACCCAGCTCCCACCCCACCTCATCCCTACCCCTTGGGCCTCAAGCTTTGAATCCAAACAAACATGAAGCCAAATGACTTTCACTTTGTCCCTTCCAACTCAGTGATTTTGGAGGAGAATAAATACCGAAGCCACTGGCATGAATAAAAATTAATGTAGAATCGTGCTAACTGTGCAGGGATGCTTTTTAAAAAGAAAAAATCCTCAATTTAGAATCTCAATGCAAATAGACTCTTATAAGGTCAAATGAAAGACAAATGCCTCTGGAAAGCAAAGAAGTCATCATTTGGGCTGAATTCTCTCTCTCTTTCTCTCATTTCCTCTGCCTTGCCTTCATTCTGTCGCCCGCCTACATTTCTTTTTAGTCCCTGTCTTCGCCTCTCCTCTTACCAGTCGCTTGCTCTTCCTGACTGTGTGTTTGCATGTGTCAGTTTCTCACTTTTAATTCAGTGCAGAATTTTAACCTCAGGAGAGTAGTATGACCTTGGTGAAGTCATTTTTCAGCTTTGTGCTTCAGTTTTCCAATCTTCATAAAAGGAAGTATAATTATTCCTTGCAGAGGGACACTAAGCATAACAAGACAGCCCTTCGTAAAGGAAAATGATGCTTCCAACCAGTGATGGGCAGTCTCACCCACCCTCTGGGTTTGGGCCTGGAAGGTGGGCAAAGATTAGGAGCAAGCACCATCTGGTCACCAAGTGATGCCAATGAACCACTGTGGTGGATGGTCTTCTGACCTTGGCCTTTTTACTGTCAGTCTGATTCAGCCTAGACTTATCCTAAGAAGATGATTCTGGTTTTTAAAAAAGGAGAAGCTGAGAGAAAGGCAAGGCCTAGTGAGGAGGAGTCTCCTCAAAGGTGAGATAAAAGACACAGTGAATGGGAAAATAACCACATGACAAATTTAAATTAAAGTCAGAGGATTGTGACTAGCAGAAGGAAATGTCCTTGACAACTAAGGGAGAAAAAAACCCTGGGAAAACCCTATTGGAATGGGAGACACTAGGCTGTGATCTCTTTAGGGAAGGGATCACATCTTTCTTGTTCACTGTATCTCCCCAGGGCACAGCAGAGGTCTTGACTTCATAAATATTTGTTGAACAACCAACTTAATGGATGAGTATATCTATTCCTGGAACCCCCTAAGATAAAGACTAGACACGATTTTCCCTAGAGCACAGCATGTGCTCATCAACCATTGGCTGAATATTGAATATGTGAGTTTTCTGGTTGCAGATCTGCTGCTACTGCCCAGGTATCTCTTGAGGACCAAGTGGATATGAGAGGGAAAGGGGGGCATCTCCAGGGTGGAGCAGGAAGTGGGGGCACCTGAGTAGCCCAGGCATCTCTACCTGGTCAACTTGAGACATTTTGATAATGGGAGGCAGAGGGCTGGATTGAAAGAATGACAGTAGCCCACGTATCATCTCCTTCCAAGGGGCACCAAGCCAGTAGACTGAGAGAAGAGGGATGGGACAATGGAAACACTGGAACCGATAGCTTTTTGGCCCAGTAAGGCACTTACTTGACTGGGAGTCAGGAGCCTTGGCTTCTAAACTCAAATTGCAACAAGAACATCAGGAAAACACCCAAGAGCCTGCTAACCAATAGGATCCGATATAGTCCTATATCACAGACTGGGTTTCCTAGGAGGCAGACTCAGAGATGGAGCTCAGTATGCAGGGTGCTTATTAGGGAGTGCTCTTAGGGTCAACACCTCATGAGAAGGGAGAGGATTGGGATTGAGCAGGGGGAAAGTAGAGCTGTAATACAGCCTCCACAGAAGTCTCAGCCTACGCTATGGATGGTTCTGAAGCTAGGATGACATTTCAGTTGTCCAGAGTTGGGATGGGCCTTTACACTGCCATATAAATCAGTTACTGATGGAGCCTGCCCCAGGAAAATGTGTTATGTCGAGTGAAGCAGCATTCCTCAGCTGAGGCAATCCCTATAGGGGACTGACAGCTGGTGACTTTCTGATGATGACACCCCCCATTGGTGGAAAAAATCCTTCAGTTCTGAAGGGGGACCTGGGTGTGCATCACAGCATCCAATGTAGCTTGCTACTTACTTCCATTAACACTAAACCTTATTGCAATCCTACAAAAGAGATATTACTAGTTTCACAGATGAGAAAACTGAATTTTGGAGAATGTATCTACTGGGCTTTTCCCAAGCCACACAACTAGTAACTATTAGTGGTGGCGCTAATTCAAACCCAGGTCTTTTTGGCTCTTAACCCCTTCCTTTTTCAACTACATCTCACTGGCTTGAGATTCATTCACCCCGCCCCAAATTCTACCTGTTCGCTCTGAAGCCTTTGACAGATGGCCTCCTCTCCATGGGGCTCAGCCTCTCCATCTGCAAAATGAGGGGTTTAAACTAATCTGAGTTTCTTAACCAGGAGTCCACAAACCCCATGAAATAATAGGCTAAGTTTGGTATATATGAGCAAAATTTTGGACTTGTATATATTTCTTGGTAGAGGGTCCTAAAAGGTTTTTGAATCCCCAAAGAGGTTGAGACGTACCAAGCTGGATGGTCTAAGGTCCTCTTCAGCTCACATGTGCTGCAATTCTGCACCCTTGAGAGCCGAAAGATCACAGCCCCAAAGCTATTCAGCACCACGGACAGAGCCACAGGCCGCTGTCTTCTGTGGCAAGGTCCCACCAACTTTTATACTGACCCAAAGAATGGATGATGGAAGACCCTTGACTACCCAGAATCGGTGAGATAAGAAGTCAGAGCTTGTAATAGATACAAATGGCTTTTCCTCTCCCTCCTGTTTTTTTGTGAAAGAGTCCCAAATGTTGCAGTTGTCCTCACAGTGACATTTCCCCCATCCTGGGGGCCTCTCGTTCCTCTCCTCCCAACAGTGACGAAGAGGGTATTGAGCCGGGCAGTGGAGTACCCCGGTGACGGATTAGTGCTGCCAACCACCGACACAAAACCATTTGGTGTGGGGAAATGATAGATGCTAACACTCATTTTAAACACAGGCAACTGAATTCCTGCAGACAGGCACCGCGGCTGGAATTTAGGGCACAGCTGCTAGGTTCAGATAAGGTGCAGAATCAGTCCTGCATACCTCGATGTTACTTAATAATGAAAATGTGGTGATTGATGCTGCTGTCTAGAGGATATAACCTCTCCATTTGGAGGCTTTCAGCTTCCAAATCATCCATTCCACCATTTGTTTGTTTGTTTTCTTTCTTTCTTTTTTTGGAAAGGCAATGTGGGTGAGGAGTGGATAAAGTGGGGGGATGCTTGACAGCAGGAAGCTCATGATCCTAAAGAATTTGAAAAAGTCCAAAGAGCTTAAGTTGAAAGAATTCAATTCTGGCAACTCACATGGGACAGTAAGTTTAACACGAAAGACTGGGTTAGACCAGTTACTCTCAATATTTTCATGGTCAAAGGCTACTTCTGCTACACACTCCCCATTTCTATGATGTCACAAAGAGCCAATCAGAGTTTCTGATACAGAGCTTTACCTCCCACCTCTCCCCTGAGCTACAGGAGAGATGGGCCATTTATCTGCTACCTCCTGAACGTTTCCCCTGGAGAAGCCTCAGATTCGGCATGTCCAAAACAGAGCTCATCATCCTTCTACCCAAATCTGCCCTTTTTTCCCCCACTTCAGCAAGTGGTGCTACCCACGACAGACACCTGGGCATTATCCCGGACTCCACCTTCTTCCTCAAGGCCCATGTCCAGACCCCAATCCTGCTATTTTTATCACCTGGATCCCTCTCTCTTGAATTCACCTACTTTTCTGTATCCCCATGACCTTAAAATACAATCTCACCCTCTTTCCCCTAAATAGCCTTTGGGGCTCCAGTTTTTCTCTCCAATCCATCTTCCATCTTGAACATGAGTAATTTTCCTAAACAGAAACATACATGTTCCTCCTCTGCTTAAAACCCAGCAGTGGCATCTAACTTCCTCTAGGACAAAGTCCAGTTTCCTTATCTTAGTCCCCAAGCCTTTTAAGATCTGGTCCCAGCCTGTATCTGCAGTACACCCCTCAATGTACCTCACACTCTTTGCTGGAACTATCAGTACATGAAACACATGCGGATCTCTGCCTCCTTGCCTTTGCATGTGCTGTTCTCTTTGCCTTGTGGGCCCTCCCTCCTCTTCATTTTCTTCAAGACTCTATAATGTTTTCTACATAGAGAAAGGTTTTCTTTACGATCCCTCCACAACTCCTGACAATGTTGATTTCTCTTTTTTATGTGCCATTATAACTATAGTCACCCCGTAGTACAGTGATAGGTAGCCGTCATCACCTCACTTGCTAGAACTGGGTTCAAATCCCTGTTCCACCATTTATCAACTGTATGATCCTGAGCAAGTTGTGTACTCTCTCTGACCCTCAGTTTTTTCCTATATAGCATGGGGATAATAATAGGACCCATCTCATCAGGTGGTTTTGAGGATTAGATGCTAGATGTAATTGATTTAGCATGGACTCTGGCACACAGTAGATGCTTAATAAATATTAATTGCCCAGTAGGGAGATGTTGTTAAGGTAGAGCCCACGGAAGATGGCAAGTGCCTGTCTCAAGTCAGAGTCCTAGAAACAGAGTGTGAGAAAGATTCAGTACACAGGATTTACTGAGGAAGTGCTCTTAAGAAAAACCAGTAAAGGAGGGAGGGAAGCAGGAAAGGGAAAGGAAAGAGGACAAGCACAGATGTCATCTCAGGTTATCCACGGGGGGCTCTGGAGCATACATCCCATTGTCACCCATCATCGGCTATGAGCTGCCTCTGGGAGGGAGGTGGAGGGTGTAACCTCCCAGAAGAGGTGGCCTGGTCAGTGAGGGCAATTTTGCAGAGAAGGGAGCAGCTGTTGAGGGGGCATCCAAACCTACAGCAGCAGGGGGATGGGTATGCCTGCCTGGGAAAGGGGGTCTGGATGGGGTACCAAAAAGACCCACTACAGCGTCTTAGGAGAGAGTCACTGCTTTCAGGGGACTGAGAGGTTGTTCATGGAATGAAGGCGGAGTCCAGACTTTATAGCTGCCTCAAGTTTCATTCACTCAATAATTCATGTATCCACTCTGAAGTTATTTATTGAGCATCTCCTATGTTCCAGAGACATTACTAGGCTCTGGAGAAAAGCTTGGAGAGCAAAAGGTGCCCGTAGGGACCTCACAGTCAAGGGCAAGTGACAGACGGTTGTCAAATAATCACACCAAAAGACAAAGGTCTCTGAAGAGAAGGAACTCAGTTTTGTGAGGATGTATAACAGAGGGACCCAGGTCAGCCTGGAGGTGAAGGAAGGCTTCCTGGAGGAGAGACTTTTGAGTACAGGTCTGAAGGATGAGTTTACCAGTGAAAGATGGGGTTGTAATTAGGTGGGGAAGGGGGGATGTGTGGCTCTCTTCCTACTTCCTTCTTACAGTCCTACTACAATTGGAGGGATTGCCACTGCCCTAAAGCTGTTGTCAATCATCTACACTTGAGTATAGATGAGATTTTTAATTCTTTTCTGAGAAAAGAGTTTGCTGGAGAAGAATGAAGAGAAAGTCTAGGGGCTATAAATGCTTTGGAGAAAAGTTATTTTAAAAAAAACAGAAAAGGGGAGTTGGGCAGAAAAGGAAAGCAAGAGCTTTGAGAAAAGCTTGATTTTGCATCGTGCAGCTGCCCCACCTTCTCTTATAGCTTCTCTCCCTCTCTCATGCAAGCTTTAGGAGCTGGGGGAAAAAGCTTGGCCTGGAGCCACCCATGCCCAGGGTCTGCTTTGCTTGAAGCCAGAGGTGGCAGCTGCCTATGCAACATGATATAAATCCTCCTCTCTGCCCAGTCTTGCTGCTGACTTGCCACTGGTCACTGCCTGAAATTCCCACCATTAGCATCTCAAAGCCTAGGCTAGTGCCAGGAGCTTGGTTCTCATTCTGGCTCTCTTCTTCTGACATTGGGCATGTCCTTTCCTTTCTTACACTCAAGGGAAGGCCTGGACTCAATTTCTCTGAGGTCCCTGCAGCCCTAGCTGTCTGTTTATTTCTTGCTCACTCACTATTGCCCCACTAAGATTGCAAACTCAAGGTGGTGATCTGGAGACTGCCTAGAGGGCTGGGGGATGCCTGAGCACCTGGAACCCAGGCTGGGCCCCTTTCTCAGCCTTCTGGCTCTCAGAGGAGTTGGGAGGGAGGAGGGCACTGGAAGAGGCCTTCGGCCTCCTGTGGCCCTTTAAGTGCCGCGAAATGACTTCTACTCCCCAGATGGCTGCCTGCGGCTGTCAGACACGCCTCAAGGTCAGGGGTGTGCATTTGCCCCAGACACAGCAATAATGGCTTCTAATGGACTGTAAACAGGTGAAGTTTGCTGCAAAGATGCTGCCACAGCTGCTGGAGAAATAAAAGCTCCTTTCTCCTTAACTCTCTCCTGGATTTTGACCGCACCATAACTGAACTATCTCTAAACAGTGCCTTCTCCAAAGACTATCTTGCCTGACATCTCATCCACCCTTAAACAACAGGCCAAGAGGAAGGCTATTATTATGTCCACTTTATAGATGGGAAAACTGAGGCCCAGAGAGGGAAAAAGACTTGCCTGAAGTCTCAGAGTTACGATGTGGCACAGTCAGGACTAGAACTCAAAGCTTCTCTGGTCTCATAGTCCACGTTGCTGTGAGACCCTGCTCCACTCGGTCTGCAGCCTGCTAATGCTTTGCGGTGGACTTTGCCAGGAGTTGCAAGAGAAATAAAAAGTGACCTTGAGGACCAGAGTTCTAAATGAAGGCCTTTGAATCAGACCAACCTGAGTTCAAATCCTGATCTGCCTTGTACTTGCTGTGTGACCTTGGGCCCATTAATTAACCTCCCTGAGCCTCAATTTCCTCTCCTAAGAGGGAGCAATAGGATGATCGTGAGGGCTGAGGGAAACTGTGTGCATGAAATGCCTGGCACAGAGGTCTCAGTAAAGGTCAGACTCCTCTCATGCCCCGTCTTGAGTAAAGCTGAGATGTCTGAGGCTTCCTAGAGGATGTGACCCTAGCATTGGGGCTGCCACATGAAAGGCAGTGACCCAGGTTCCAAAACCCACCCCTCCTCTAGGGACCCTGGGGGACACTGTCCCTAAGGTCATCTCGCACCAGGCAGGCAGACAGCAGCGCCCCCTCCCTCCCTCCAGCCCCACACTAGAGGGCAGGAGTGAAGACAGTGAGGGCCATAAATAAGGCCAACGAGGAGGCAGTAACTGGGTGGCCATTTCCCGTCACGCTGCTACTTTTAGTGCCGCCACCGTCACAGCGAGGCTGCAAGGGCTCTCCCGCCCTACCCCTCCATGCTGCCCTCCACCCCCCAAATGGAGATCTGTCTCCTCTTACATCAACTTCTCCCAGTGGACCTCCGAAGAGGGACCCTTGTCCTACACTACAGATGCACATGTGTTCATGCTCTCACCACCACCCCCGACTTTATTTCTCTCTATAGCCCTTTTCACCATGTGACGTAGTGATCCTTTATTTACTTATTTTTTTGTTGCCTGCTTCTCCCCAGCAGGCTGTCTCCTCTCACCAGACTCCCTGAGGGCAGAGATTTTGTGTTTTGTTTACTGCTCTATTCCGAGCACCTAGAACAGCACCCAGCACTTAGTCGGTGCTCAGTAAAGTGCGGAACGTACGTATGCACGCGGCCACTCTTTGTTATCTCATACTTCATTCAAAGCATATTGTTGCTAATAAATGAACCTATCAGTTCCAGGTACCAGGTGAAGCGCTGGTGGCATCTAAATGAACCCCACAGCCCCCATCCGTGCCCTTGAACTGGGGGGACACACAGCAAGGTGGCACAACAGGGGAGTTATGACTACTGACTCTGGAGTCAGAATACCTGGCCTGTGTGACCTCGGGAGAATTTCCTATACCTCTGAGCCTCAGTTTCCTTATCTGTAAAATGGGGATGGTTGAAGGCGTTGTAAGGAGTCAGTGAGGGCATGCATTGAAATGTGCTTTAGCGTAGCGTCAGGTACTAGGAGTGCTCAGTGAACAATGGCCATTGGTCTTCGATTCCTATGATGTGAGCTCTAATAGAGGAAGAAACCACGTGCTGAGGGTCTGCTGGGAAGGAGCAAGTGATCCTGACATGGAAGGTCAAGGGTATGGTCTCCAAGGAAGCAGCATGTGATCAGGGCATCCCAGAGCCCAGCGTTCCTGGTGGAGGAGACAGAGGAGCAAAGGCACAGAGGTGTGGGAGGAGCTGCAGGCTCCTGGTGAGTGTGTGTGTGTGTGTCTGTGTGTGTGTGTGTGTGTGTGTGTAGGGTGGGAGACGAGGAGGGAGGGGAGGTGGAGGGGGTGAGATCAAGGGAATCCTCCAATGCTTAGGGGATGAGTTTGGACACTGTCGCAGGGGTATGGGAGCCACTGAAGGGGGCTGAGCAGAGGAGGAGTGTGGCCGCTGGGATTTAAAACATCTGTCTGAAGTGGCCTGGATGGGGTTAGGGGGACAGGAGGCAGAGAGGGCTTCCACAAGAGGGCTGGTATTCTGGGTGGAAGATGCTAAAGCTTAAACAGAATGTCAGGGGAGCAGCTGGGGCCTGGCAGTGGTACCCAGACCCAGGCTCCCTGCTAATGGGCATTGGCCACCTGGGGTGCCCACCCTGATGCCCACCCCAATCCCTAAGAGGGTACCAGGGAAGGAAAGGAGAAAAACCTAGGGTTTACGTCCCCTTTCCCCTCCTGAAATATCCATGACCCTCAGATACCCCAGTCATCCACCCAGTTTGGTGGGTGGAAATCCCAGCTCCTCCACCTACCAGCGGCATGACCTTGGGCAAGTCACTTCTCGCTTCTGGGTCTGCTCCTTTACCTGAAACAGGGGGGAAGGCTGAGAAGGGAATAACCCATGAGTCCCTACTCTATATCAGGCCCGCCACTCGCAGGGGAAATGCCTCTTCTCTTGGGTAGTTATAAGAATTCCACATGAAGCCTCCAGAAGGAACCTGGTACTCAGTGGGGGCTCAGTCAGCATCCTCCCTTCCTCCCCCACCCCCTTTTCTTATTTCCTTGGCACTCCAAAGAGGTCTTCTGTTTTCAGTTCTCTGCTCTGGACTATCTGGCCCATGAGAGCATTATCATCTGGACAGGACTTCATAGTTTACACAGCATCTTCAGCTCCATTAGCTCACTGGATGCTCCATATCAGAGGAATTTTGAGCTCCATTGTATGGATGAGGAAACAGGTCCAGAGAAGTTAAGCAACTCTCCTAAGGTCGCACAGGATTCAAACCCAGGACTGTTTGGTCCAAACCCAAAGTGTTTTCCCTTAAACCTTGCCTCCTCCCCAGCACGTGGATTTCCTGAAGACAGGGCCCATCTGCTGTGGCTCCATCCTCCAAAGTATCTCCCCCTAAGCGTCTGTGTAAACAGGCAGAAGGTGTCAAGGGATGCTCCTGGATTCCTTGAAACCTGCTACGTGCCACGTTCCTTACATTCCTTCTCTCTCATCTTTATGATGGATTCTGTGAGCTGGGACTTGTTCTCTCCAATTACAGATGCAGAAACCAAGGCTCAGAGATGTGCCAGGTCCGGGGTCAGGGGTGGGGAGGAACAGCTGAGATTCAAGCCCCACAGCTGCGTGAATCCTTGCGCCAAAGTGTCCCTCCATGGGCAGGAGGTTGGTGGTCCAGGTAACAGGGATGCAACAGTTGGTGGGGGAGGAGAAGCAGGGCAGGGACAGCTGTGTGCAAAGGCCTTGTTTGGGTTAGATCTCTGCCTGGGGTCATGGCTGGGCCCGGCCAAGTGTCCTTGGGTCACAGCCCAGCTGGCTTCTCCTCTCTGTCCCTGGAGCCCCCTCTCCAGCGAGCTTCCTTGCCGGCCTTCCTTTGGCTTCTTCAAGCACAGGAGGACCCTCTGGGCAGCCAACAGGTGCTTGCTCTCCACTTTGAAGACCTTCCCAGGAACCTGGAGTATGGCTTGGGGGCAAAGTCTCATCAGGAGTCAGGCCCTGTCCAGAAGCCACAGATCCAGCCAGTGCTTCCCTCAGTCCCGACTTAAACCTCCCTGGTCTACAGACTTGGTCCCACTGACTCCTCAAAGGGCCAAGGGGTCAAGGAGGTCAAATTACTCAGCCCCCGATTCAGGCAGATTGAAATTCAATTCCCACCCTCGCCACCCCCTTCCTGAGAACCTTTGGAGAAGCCACTTTACCTCTTGGAGGCCTCATTTTCTATTTAGAGTTATATGGGGCTAATCCTTGCTGAGGGAGTCTTATTCCCATTTTGCAGATTGGGACACTGAGGCTCAGAGGAGCGAAGTGAAGTGATGGAAACAGGCAGTCTGGTGCCAGGGTCTGA
This sequence comes from Mesoplodon bidens, assembly GCF_964165515.1. Taxonomy (NCBI): domain Eukaryota; kingdom Metazoa; phylum Chordata; class Mammalia; order Artiodactyla; family Ziphiidae; genus Mesoplodon; species Mesoplodon bidens. The sequence continues at coordinate 22,194,202 of NC_138171.1, read as the reverse complement.
GGTGCTCTTGACTCTGTCGTAAAATTAAGTGTAGTAGAAACCTCATTGCCTGCGGAATTACACTAACCTTGTGCTTTCATCTCAGCTTCACAATAGATTAGTTTTGTGGTCCGGGGCAAGTGACCTTCCCTCTCTGAACCTTAGTTCCCCACCCATAAATTGTGCGTTATTGCAAAACAATGAGAATAAATGGTAATGAGTGTGAAAATGCCAGGTACATAGTAGATGCACTGTAAGGTAGCTCCAGCTACAGTTTCTCCATCTGTAAAACAAGAAGGTGGCACCAGAAGATCTCTCACTGAAGGGTCAAGTCAAACCCGTAGCTCCCATGAGAACTGTTGACGTGGGCAGGGCTGTTTAGGTGTCCCCAGACCACCCTGGGCAGGCTCCCAGTTTCATCCTTCCATGAACAAGCGGCCTGCAAAGGGAGGGGTGGTCTGCAGGAGGGGAGGATGAGAGGTGGACAGGTGAGTGAGGAGAGGATTTTAGAGACATTGACTGTCAGCCACCAGAGCTCCAAGTGTAGGGCTGGACTTCAAGTACAGTCAACTGTAGAGGACTTGGGCCCCTGAAGGGAAGCTCAGCTGAGGCTCAGACCCAGGGGAAAAGGAAAGGACACTGTTAACAGAATGTGGCTTTGTTCCCGGGAACAGAGTGTGAAAGCCTTAGCTTGGCAGAAATGATGCTTAGGAACCTGATGTATTAGGAGGTGCCATCTTGCAATACAAAGAGCATTGGTACATGTGATCAAATTGTATGAAACACACACACACACACGTGAATACAAGTAAAACTGGGGAAATCTGAATAAGGTCAGTGGATTGTATGTTCATATCCCGGTTGGGATATTGTATGATAGTTTTGCAAGAAGTCATCACTGGGGAAAACTGGTAAAGGGTGCATGTTATCTCTCTGTACTGTGTCTTCCAACTTCATTTGAATGTACAATTATCTCAAAATAAAGGTTTAATTGAAAACTGAGGGACAAAGACAGACAGACAGACACACACACACACACACACACGCACACAGAATGGGGTCTAGAGTGTCTTGGGTCCAAATCCCAGCTCTGCCCCTTTCTCATTTTGTGGCCTCAGGCGAGTCTTTTTACCCCTTTGACTCTCAATTTCCTTACCTAAAATGGAAATAAAATACAAGCCATTTAGAACTGAAAGGCAATGATAGCATGTCATATCCCCACTGGTGGCATGCACACAAGAAAATATTCAGAGGGAGATGTATAGCTTTTTTTTTTTTTTTTTTTTTTTTTTTTTTAAATTTATTTATTTTTTGTTTATTTATTTTTGGCCGCATTGGGTCTTCATTGTTGCACACGGGCTTTCTCTAGTTGCGGCAAGCAGGGGGCTACTCTTTGTTGTGGTGTGCAGGCTCCTCATGGAGGTGGCTTCTCTTGTTGCAGAGCACAGGCTCTAGGCACGTGGGCTCTAGAGCACAGGCTCAGTAGTTGTGGTGCACGGGCTTAGTTGCCCTGTGGCATGTGGGATCTTCCCGGACCAGGGCTCGAACCCATGTCTCCTGCATTGGCAGGCAGATTCTTAACGACTGCACCACCAGAGAAGTCCCAGATGTATAGCTTTTAATGCATTTGTTAGAAAGCAAGATTGAAAAATTAAATTAATTAAATCTTCTGTTCAAGGTAGTAGAAAATAAATCCATAAAAAAAAGGAAGGAAGGAATTTTAAAAGATCAAAGCAGAAATGGACAAATCAGAAAATGAGATGATAACCCTTACAAAGTAGAGCTGTGGCATGAATGAAGTAGGATCATTCATTCACTCAAGAAAAGTGCGTGGCACACACTGTTATGTCCAGCACATCCTGTATTCCAGGCACTGTGTTTAGTACTAGGGGGACAAAGGGAAGCAAAGCACACAGCCCTGCCAGCAGGGAGTTTTCAGTCTAATGAGAGAGGCAAAAGCAGTACGTACGGTGTCTAGTGAAATCAGAGAGGAAGCAAAGGGGGCTGGAGGAGTCTCCAGAGGGAGCAGGAAGTGTTCTCCCCGGAGCTGATATCTAAGGTAAGCACAAAGGATAAATGGAGTTGTCATAAGAGTGTTTCTGGCAGTGAAAACAGCAAGTACCAGTGTCTGATGCAAAACAACTTATGTCCCCGAAGGAAAACCAAGCATTCCTGACATTCACGGAGTACTTACAACAACCCTGTGAGGTAGGGACTATTATTATCTCCATTTGTAGTTGAGGGGATTGAGGCTCAGAGAGGTTCCTTAACTTTCCTCAGATACTTCAGCAAGAAGTGATGAAGTAGGGGTTGAACACAAAGGCTGAGGTAAAGCTTACATACTTCATTGGGGTGTGATTCTGGGGCAGCAAGAATGAGGGGGAAGGGGAAGTGAGGTAGAGAAGGAGGGAAACACACAGTGATATGTTTCCAAGCTGGCCCCAGATTGGAGTCAATGCAGCGGGGCACTAGGTCATGTGGGGGTGGCACATCCACAAGCCATGTGAGCCTCCATTCTTTGGAAGAGTCCATTCATCTGTGGCCCCATCCTCTCTCCCAACTGAGTATTCCCAGTTTCCTCCATGGGGTGCAGTTACTTGGCATCTCTGGGAAGCCACTGGGGAAGCCAGATCCCATGCCCTGCACGTGGTTCTTTATCTGAATGTGAAAGGGCCCGAGCTTCCCTCAGATTGGGTTGGACCCAAGTGTCAGCTGCTGCAGCCTGGCAAGCTTGATGGAGTCCATGCTGAAGGGAAGGCTGGTCCTCAGCCAGAGGAGACTCAGGTGGCTGGGTTAGACGATGAGGCAAAGGCAGAGGCAGGGCTCGCCATTGAACGAGAGGGCTCAGGTGGGAATGAGTCAGTCCGAGAAGATGCATAAACTGGGTCTGGGGCACCAGGTCTGCCTGATTCTGGAATTTATGCACAAGTGGCCAGAGCTGAGTTTGCAGAGGTGGGCAGGGCCTAAAGCCCAGAAGCCTAATTGGTTGACTGGAGAAATGGGACTTGATCTGCAGGGCAGTGGGGAGCCATGGGAGCGTCCTGAATGCCTGGCTGGATGGCTGGCACCAAGAGCAACTCAAGACCAGCTAGATCCCATTGGTGGGGAGTCGGGGGCTGCCCCATCGGCCACTCAGCGCCCCCTCCCCCAGGTCCAGCCATGACGACTGCAGCGCACATCCTTCAGTGTGACACTGGAACATCGCTGGGGGAGCGGAGGGTGACGGAATGCCATGCCGTGCGGTAATGGCTCCAGCGCCAGGAGGAAAATGACATAAATAATATCCCATTAGAGGCGCCGAGCTGCTCTGCTGAGTGCCTTGTTTTGCTGGCAACATTATGGACTTCATAAACAGATTCATTTATTTTCCATCCCTCACTCTTGTGAGGTTGCGGGCTGGGGGTGGCTGCCGGGGAAGGTGACTGGGGGCTGCAGAGGCGATGAGGGGCAGGATCTTCCAACCTCAGCCGGCACACCTGCCTGCCTGTCCCACCCCTAGCCTTTCCCATACTCCCCTTCTCCACCTGGAATGCTCTCCCCAGCTCAGTCTTTAGAAATCACACTGCAGGACTTCCCTGGTGGTCCAGTGGGTGAGACTCTGTGCTCCCAATGCAGGGGGCCCAGGTTCCATCCCTGGTCAGGGAACTAGATCTCGCATGCTGCAACTAAGAGTCCACACGCCGCAACTAAAGACCCGGCGCAGCCAAAATAAATAAATAAATAAATAAATAAATAAATATTTTTTAAAAAAGAAATCACACTGCTTCCTTCAAGACCCGACTCCCTCCCCCATGCAGCCTTCCTTGATTCCCTGTTCTTATGGGACCTCAAGGCTCCCTTAGCTCTTGTCAAGGACGGATGGCATTCTGGAAGGAGTCCTGGTGACAGACAGATCTGCATTCAAATCCCGACCCTGCCACTTGGCAAGCTTGGTGACTGGGGTAAGTCCTCTAACCTCTCTGAGCCTCAGTTTCCTCTTATGAAAGGCAGCGATAAGAATACCTTATAGGCGTGTTGAGAGAAATATCTTTTAGGCTCATCTGACACACAGTAGATTTCCATATATAATTGCTCTTCTTGTCCCCTTTGTTTTGTACATAGGAATTTGGGTTCTCTTCTCCTTAAAGGGACAACTGATTTTCCTGCCTCTGTCACCTCCTGGAGTCTAGACTTGGCCTTGCATGGTAGGTCTTCAGGGCAGCATTGAGGATGTAGCTAGAAGAGCTCTAGGCTAGGAATGTGGGCTCTGGGTCTTGTCCCAACTTGAACATCGATGAGCTGTGTGACTTTGGGAAAGTCCCTTCCCCTCTCTGGGCTTCTCTTCCTCCAAGTGTAAAACAAAACGACATTTGTGGTCCCTGTTGGCTCCCACTTCCAGGGTCCCAAACCAGTACCTCATTCCTCTTCCTATCCGGAGATGGGCTCTGGCTTCGGGGTCAGAGGCAATCAGGCTAGGATCCTGCTCTGCTGTGTGGCCTTGAGCAGGGACTTGTCATCTCTGAGTCTCAGTTCCTTTAGCTGTGAAATGGAGAGAATAAAGCCCACTTTTCAGGGCTAATGTGATAGTTTAGTGAAATCATCAATTCAGTGGTATTTACGGAGCACTTATTATGTGTCAGGTGCTATTCAAGGTCCTGGGGACACAGCAGTGATCAAGGCAGTGATCCTTTCCCCCTTCGCAAAGCTCATATTTTAGTGGAAGAAAGAGAGACAAAAATCAACCATCACATAAATAACTGCATAATTACCAACTGTGATACGTGTCATGAAGAAAAATAAAATGGAACTAGGAGGATCTGACCTAGTGCCTTTAGTTAGGGAGGGCTTCCCTGAGGAGGTGACGCCTGAGCTGAGATCTTGTCCTGGTTATTGATGCTGCATGACAACTGAACCTAGTGACTAAAACAACAGCAATGATTTTGTTGTTGCTACTGGTTTCTGTGGCTCAGGGATTTGGAAAGGGCTCTACTGAGCAGTTCTGGCTCTGGGTCTCTCAAGGAGTTTCAGTCAGATGGTGCTGGGGCTGGAGCACCTGGGGGCTGCTGGGTATCCCTTTCTCTCTCTGCATGTAATCTCAGGGCTTCTGCATGTGGTCTCTCTGCATAGGCTAGCTTGAGCTTCCTCATAGCATGGTGTCCTCCAGACAGTCATGCTGCTTACCTGGTAGCTCAGGGCTCCAGAGTCGGTGTCCTCAACCTCTATTCAGAAGTGCTCTAGTGTCACTTCTGCTGCATCCTATTGGTTATAATCAAGTCATAAGCCCACCCCAAATGAAGGGGGAGAGTGTCAAGGTTATATTTTATGAACAACGTGTAGGATGTGACCATCTTTGGAAAATACACTCTTCAATAGATCTAAAGGATGAGTAGGAGTTAAATAGGGGAAGAGAGGGAAGAGATTCTAAGAAGAGGGATACTTAGTACAAAGACCCTGGGGTGGAGGACACTATCTGTCCTGGCACTGAGGAAACATTCAGGATCACAGTGGTGAATGAGACACAAGTCCATGACCTTTTGGAACTGACCGTCTAGTGGGGAACACAGACAATAAATAAATATATAAATAAACAACATAATTTACGGTTGTAATAAGTGCTGGGAAGGGCATACACTGGTGCTGTGACTGAGTGAACTTAGAGGCTGGAAGACCTCTTTGGGGAGGTGTTAGCTGAGCTGAGATCTGTGGTTGAGGAGGAGCTGGCTGGGCATGCAAGGAACTGGGGAGAGAGCTTTCCCAGCAGAGGGAACAGCATATGCAGAGACCAAGAGATGGGAAAGGACTTGGCAGTGTAGCTGGAACTTGATGAGCAAGTGGGCAAGAAGGTACAATGTGATGATGGACAGGAGGGGAGACCAGAATTTGCAGAGCCCTGGCAAGGACTTTGGATTTCTTTCTTTTATTTTTATTTTTTAAATTAAATTTATTTATTTACTTAGTTTTGGCTGCATTGTGTCTTCGTTGCTGCGCAGGCTTTCTCTAGTTGCAGTGAGCCGGGGCTACTCTTCGTTGGGGTGTGCGGGCTTCTCACTGCAGTGGCTTCTCTTGTGGCAGAGCACGGGCTCTAGGTGCGCAGGCTCAGTAGCTGGGGCACACGGGCTTAGTTGCTCCGCGGCATGTGGGATCTTCCCGGACCCGGGCTCGAACCTGTGTCCCCTGCTTTGGCAGGTGGATTCTTAACCACTGCGCCGCCAGGGAAGTCCCTGGATTTATTTCTAAGTGTGAAGGAAGTCATTGGTGGGTTTGAAGTAGGGGAGTGATATGATCTGATTCTGTAATAAAGATCCTTCTGGCTCCTGTGTGGACAGTGGAGTATAGGGGCAGGAAAGGAAGAAGGGAGCCCAGGCAAGAGATGATGGTGACCTGAACCAGGGTGGTCCCAGTGGAGATGATGATGAAACATGGACAGGATCATGACAGACTCAGAGGCAAAACCAACAGAACCTAGTGATTGGGTATGGAGCATGAGGAGAAGGAGAAAAAAAGAGGAGCCTCAGGTTTCTGGCAAATCTCAATCTCATTTTGCATCCCAGAGAGGTTAAGTGACTAGCCCACAGTCACACAGCATATCCACGGTACCACCAGAAACAGCATCATACCCGGCAGTCAGTGCCACCCTCTGGGTCAATCCTGGGCCTGGGGATGTTGCTGTCGTGGGGTCCTCGGTTCTCCTCTCTCTGTCTGTCCTGCCCCACCCCTCCCAAAGCCCCTCCTCTCTCCTCCTGGGATGCTGGTAGCTCTGGCTGATGCAGGCCCAGCAGGTGTGCCTTGTCAAACTGTCGGCCTGATGAACAGCCTCCCTTGGCCGAGCAGATAACAGTACACACACAGGTCAGGGGAGCCCCATGTAGCCCATCCATCAGGCCCAGGAGCGGGCGGAGGGCCGGTACACCCTCGTGCCTGGTATCTACCACAAATGTGTTTTTCCCCCAAAGTTAACAGGAAGAGTGACAGCCAGGCACCTGACATCAGCAGGGCTGGTGCTTGCGGGAGCTAGCCAGGCCTCCCCTTTCTCCCTCAGCCTTTGAAGACTCCTTCCTGCCTTCCCCAGGAGGAAGGCTCGGCCTCCTGGTTGCAGAGACACTCAGAGCCACAGAACTGCAGACTCTTCAAGCCTTGAGCACTGAATCTTTGAAAATTAGATGCATAGAATCCTCAGTTCCTAGAGGCAAGATCGTGTGGTGGTTGAAAGCATGGACTCTGGATGCTGCCTAGCCTTCCTGGGTTCAAATCCCAGGCCTGCCACTTACTAGCTGTGTGATCTAAGGCAAATTACTTCATATCTCCGTGCCTCATTATGAGGATGATAATAATGTCTACACCACGGGTGGCAGATTAAAGGAGCTACTCTTTGTAAAGTGCTTAGAACATTGCCTGGCACACAGTACATCTCTCACTATGTTAGCACAGATAAAGAGCTCTTAAAGACACAGTGTCTTAAATTCTCGGTCTTAGAGACACAGAACCTTAAAACCTTTGAATCTTCTTAGGGACAGGGATTTTCAGAATCTCGCTCTTATAGACTATTACAGCCACACCTGCAGTGAGAGTGCTAAGGGGTGGCTTAGTGGGGCTTTAACTCTCTAATTCCCATTAGCCCTTTCTCCTTTCTTTCACATGGACAGCTGATAGTTTCTCAAACTTATGTAATTTGTTCTTTGAATATAGTGTCAAGCCCCTCTTTCAACCAGTTTGTTGCACCCACATAGAAATTATCGGGCATCCACTGCACAGCACCTCGCAGTCCCTGTATACTCGATCTATCCACCCATCCATTCATCCAGCCCCTCATTCATTTACCCATCCATCCTCCCATCCTCCCATCCTTCTAGCTATCCATCTTCTCATCCACGGATTCATCCATACTCTCATCATCCACCCATCCATCCATCCATATGCCCATCCCTGCTCCCTCCCATCCATTTATTTTCTCCCTTCCTTCCTTCTTTCCTTCCCTCCTTTCTTCCTTTCTCTCTCTCTCTCTCTCTCTCTCTCTCTCAGCACCCTCCTTCCTTCCTTCCTGAAAAAAGTACAAAGAACAGAAAGAATACCCCGACTTCTCCCTCCCTCCTGCCCTCCAATCTCTATGTGCTATGGCCCGGGGCGACAAATCAAAGAAGATAGCCCCTGCCCTTAAAGCCTACAGAGCCTAGAGTATTACTTCACAGAGTATGTTCCTCAAGATACTGTCCTTCCAGACAGTTCTTGAAAAAACATGTTCAGAGTCAAATCAAGAATGGAAATGCTAAGTGCAAGCACTCTGTCCTGCAGATCTGCCAGGCTCGTTAGTTACCACATTGAAGACTAGTAACAAGTCAGTGGTTAAGAGCCCAGGCTCTGTAGTCAGACAGTTCCTTCATCTATCAAATGGGCATAGTAATTAATTAATTAATTAATTAATTAATTAATCAGCAAACGAACTTCTGTCCTCAAGGAGCTTACAGTCTAGTAGAATATAAGCTAACAGATTGATTGGACTATAAGGGAATAAGGTGATGTATGTAAAGCACTTAGCATAGTGCCTGGCATATAGTAAATGCTCAGTAAATGTTACCCTTAAAGACCCTGAAAAGTCTGGCAGTAGACCTCTCTCAAACCCAGGGCTTTCCAAACTTATTTGACCTTGAAACCTCCCTCTCTTTTTTCCCCTATAGCTTGTACACATGCTCACACACAGAGAGACACACAAAGATACAAATAACTACTACTGCTGGATAGTAAAATATTAATCAGGCTTTAAGGAATTGAGAATAGCTCATCTCTTGTTTTACTTTAAAATGACCACATTTTGTGTAAATCTGTTCCTAGGAGGGTGGGCAATGGTGTTCACTTTCGTCAGTTCTCTCTACCAACCATGGGAGTCATTCATTCATTCAACAACCATTTATGGGGACTTCCCTGGTGGTTCAGTGGGTAAGATCCCGCCCTCCCACTACTGGGGGCCCTGGTTCTATCCCTGGTCGGGGGACTAGATCCCACATGCCGCCACTAAGAGTCTGCATGCCACAACTAAGACCCGGCACAGCCAAAATACGTACATACATACATACATACATACATACTAAAAAACCAAACCAAACCAAACCAAAAAAACAACCATTTATGTCATCTTCCTCCATTTTGTGCTGCATGCCTGGCACAGGGATACAGAGATTTCTCCAATCTGTAAAGGGATCATTCTAATGCAATGTGTAGGATCTAGATATGCCCTATATATTGGGAGTTTGAAGAGAAACTGCCCATGACCATCTGGGAAGGCTTCCAGGAGGAGGTGTTGCTGAGAAAGGAGTTGAAAGGTGAATAGAAGTTAGCAGAAAAGAGGGCCCCTATAGGCATGAGTATTCCAAGAACCAGCCTGGCCTTGGCCCTGACGCCTTGGGGTCACAGTCAACCATAGGCCCAGGAGGAAGGCAGATGTGAACTGAAATGTTCTGGCTCCCCTTTGCTACTGCTTCACTTGTGTTAGGGGTTTGGGGTCCATGGGAAGATCACCATGCTGGGAGCCTGACAGTCCTGAAGGCAAGCCCAGTCCCCTTACTCACCAGCCTGTGACCTTGAATAAGCCACTCCCCCACTCTCTGAACCTCAGCTCCCTCATTGGCAAATTGGGGATAGCAAAGCTTACCTCAGTGGGCTGATGTGAAGAGCAAAGGAGATGATGGATAAGGAAGTGCTTTGTAAACTGTTAAGTGCTTTGCAGACTGTCGAGTGTTGTGTATACTGTAAAGTCTTGTGTATATGCAACGTGTTAGCTGCAGGTCTTAGCTCAGGGCCCAGCTTGTAACAGGGGCAGGAAGAATTATAGAACCAAATTATTCTGCCACCTTTTGAGCTCTGTTCCTCTGATTCTTGAAATCGTTTGGGTCTTCCTGAAGTTCCTTATTAATATGCCAACACCTCGAGAGGTGTTAATGCTTACTAGCTAATACCTTAGTTAGTGCTGGCACTTTCATTAGCAGTTAACACCTTTAGTTAGCAGCTAACTCCTTAAAGGGAATCACCTCGCATTCAGCTGTGAGAAGAATGGGGCCAGGAATGGGGCCAGGAGGGGCTCCTTGTGGTCGTGGGGCACAAGGAGCAGAAGAAAGGGGTTCTGAAAGGAGAGAAGATTGTCCAGGAAAGATATCCCTGACTGAGCTGTTTTGCCAAAGGACAATTCCATTGCCTCTCCTTTAACTGAGCCCCAGACAGCAGTACCCAGAATCTTCTTTTCCACCTTCCCTAGCTGAGACACTTTAGGCAAACGACTTAGCCATCATGAGCCTCAGTTTCCTTCTTTATTACATGGGCTATTTGGGGTCACCATGGCCAACACGACATTTTTTGAATTTGCTGTGTATTTGTAGGTGCTACAGAAACATTTTTCATTTTAATAGTGATGCATTTATATCAGTCAGCTTAAATAATGTCGTGCTGTGGTGACAAATGACCCTCCCCCAAATCTCAATGGCTTTCAACAATAAGGTTTTATTTTTTGTTCACACTGCGTGTCGGCCACGGGTCTGCTTTGATTCTACTCTGTATCATCATTCTGAGGACCAGGCTGAAGGGGCAACCCCTGCCTACAATGCTGCTGGTTACATGGCAGCAGGAAAAGAGCAATGGCAGAACCACATGAGAGCTTTAAAGCTTCCATTCAGAGAAGACGCACACGGTTCTGCTTACATTTCACTAGGCAAAGCAAGCCATGTGGCCAAACCTGATGGCAATGAGGTAGGAGGAACAACCCTTTGCAGGGAGGCACCTGGTAAGGAGGGCAACAAGTATCTTTTTTTTGATACAATGTAGTATAGTGTTTACATTAAGGTGCATTAGAAAAATACAGAACTATGCATATATATGTATATATGTATATATGCTTACGTATGCCTAACTCTATATGAGAGAGAGAGAATGGTAAATCAAATGGGGTAAAATGTATATTACTGGTGAATCTGGGTGAAAAAACTCTGTATGGATGTTCTTTGCAACTTTTCTCTAAAGTTTAAAATCATATTAGGGAATTCCCTGGCGGTCCAGTGGTTAGGACTCCGCACTTTCACTTCTGAGGTCCCGGGTTCAATCCCCGGTCAGGGAAATAAGATCCCACAAGCCGCATGGCACAGCCAAAAAAAAAAAAAAAAATTATATTAAAATTAAAAGTTATATATACATATCAAATCAAACCATGATTTCATGGTAGCTTAAGGCAAAGCAAACACAGAGAGAATAAAAACTAATTGAGGGCCTCCCTGGTGGCGCAGTGGTTGAGAGTCCGCCTGCCGATGCAGGGGACGCGGGTTCGTGCCCCGGTCTGGGAGGATCCCACATGCCGCGGAGCGGCTGGGCCCGTGAGCCGTGGCCACTGGGCCTGCGCGTCCGGAGCCTGTGCTCCGCAACGGGAGAGGCCACAACAGTGAGAGGTCCGCATACCGCAAAAAAAAAAAAAAAAAAACTAATTGAGCCAATTTAACAAATATTAAATAATAGTGCCCGGTATTTGTGAAAGTTGGACTTGAAGATGTTTGGGCAACGCTTGGTTAGGTGTACAGTGATCCTCACTCCTTGCCAGGGGGTCCTCTGGCTGGCAGCCCCCCTTCTCATTCATTCATTCATTCTACACCTAGTTATTAAGCACCTACTGTGCGCCAGTCCCTTCCAGGGCACTGAAGACGCAGTGGTGGATGACAGGTGGCAGCCATGTGCCCTCCCTGGAGCAGCTCACGACTCCTGGACGTGTCAGCTAGAAAAACACATGCGAGTGGCCCCGGGGAGGCCAGCTGCCAGCTGGTTGTCTGTGGAGGAAGGATAGGCTGTCTAATGGCTCACCACTGGCAGTTGGCTTGGGGGAATCCACCTAGAATCCTGTGGTGCTGGGCTTGAATCAAGCGTCCCTGGGTCTACTTGACAGTGTGTGTATTAGGGTGGGGGTGAGGAGCAGGTAGGCAGAGTCACAGTGCAAACACCGCATACCTTCCTGGGATATTTATTTTGATGCCAAGATTTGTTATCATGGGGCCTGGAGAACCTATTATTTTTACATTAAAAACGACAGAAGGACTGAGAAGGGACACAAAAGGACTTTCTAGGATAATAAAGATGTTCAGTTTCTTGATCATAGTGTGGTTACATGGGTGTATACATTTGTCAAAACTCATGGAAATGTACACTTAAAATGGGTACATTGTATCATTTGTAAGTTACATCTCAGTAAAGTTGATTTACAAAAAAACCCCCCACAAAACCTAAGAAACAGAGCAGTGTGAAAATTATGTATTGAATATTTTGGAGGGGTTCAGAGAAGTTCAGTAACTTGCCTAACATCACACAGCTACTGAGGGGAGGGGCAGGAAATGAGACCCAGGTATGCCTGACTCCAGAATTGGTACCATTAACTAGGGTTAACACATGCCCTTTATTTACCCATATGAACAAAAGCACTTCCATATTGAAAGGCAACATTAACAAACAGGTCGAAATCTATCCCAGGCATAAAGATTTCAGAATTAGGAAGGAGTTAAGTGGTCCCAGAGTTCTGCCTCCTTCCTCCTCTGCCCCCTGCCCCACATGGATGCCCTTGTCTTTGGCCCTAGTTAACCTCTGGCTCCTTGAGGGCCTCTTTGGAAACTTCCATCTATTCTTGGGCTGGTCAAGCCTCCCTTACCATCAGCCTGTCTCTCCTGCTTTCTGCTCTGGCCCTGGGGTTTCTGAGGGTCTGCCCACCTTGGCATATCCCAGCTAAACGTCCTTGTGTTGTCCTTCTGTTTATTCTTTACAGTCTGGAAGGTTAAGAGGGAGCCTTTTGATCTGGGTGGGAGGCAGGGACCAAACTAGAGGGCTTACCACTGACCTACTTTATGGATGAAACAAGAAGACTCAGAGAGGTACAGAACCTGCCTAAGGTCACACAGTATACATGGGTTAGAGCCTGAACCCACTCAGTTCTGTCTGATTCCAGATCCTGGTCCCTTACCCAAGAAGGCAGGAGGAGGCCAAGTTGTGAGGATGAATGTCAGCGGGAGACACACAGGGACTGGGAAGTCCTCTCCACATTTCCCCCACTCCAGAACCAGCTCTGCTGTCAATGGCTGAGAAACCCCCAGTCCCTGAAGGGACGGGGCTGCCAGGGACTTTTGCCGAGTGACTGCAAACCACATTTTTCTTAATCTAAATTGAAAACTGCTCAAGTAGAAAAATCATTTCCCTGCTTCATCTCAGAAAGGAGAAGAAGAAGGGAGAAGGGAGGGGTCAGGTGTGGGGGGAGAGGAAAGGCTGATGGCTGTAGAAAGCTGGGTCCCAGCCCTGCTCCATCTGGCTGTCCACAGCCCTGGGCCCAATGGTGTGGGTCGGCCACGTTGCTGATGTAGTCAGTCACCAATTACTGAGAGCCCTCTTGTATGCCTGGAGACCCTGGGCCAGGCTCTTGGGACAATAAAACACTGTCAGGGGCAGCTCCTGTCCTTAGGGGGCTTCTAATCCCCCCTTTCCTCCTTTCCCTTATCCTGTCCTTCAACAAATATTTATTGAAGACCTACCATGTGTCTGTTGCTAGATGCTTGGGATAGAAAAATGGTCCTTGCCCTCCTGGAATGCACTGTCCAGTGGGGAAGACGAATGAGCAAATAAATAGAGAATAACAAACTGGATTCAGCTCTGAAAGACAGTAAAGAGCAGGCTGAGTGATTATTCCTCTGGCAGGGGTGGGAAAAAATGTAATTTAGGCTGAGCAGTCACAGAGGGTCTCCTGCAGGAGGTGATATTTCAGCAAAGGCAGGGTCGGTAAGAATTATTCAGGCAAAGGCAGAGGAGGGGTCAGTAGTGGGAGTGGGGTAGCACCTTCAGGACAGAGGGAAGTACTATATACGGTTGACCCTTAAGCCAGGCTGATTGGGTTCAAATCCCAGCTCTGCCACTAACCAGCTGTATGATCTTGGACAAGTTGACTAACCTCTCCTCGCCTCAGTTTCCTCATTTGTAAACATAGGCTTATGGTGAGGATTAAATAAATTAGCATATGTAATATGCTTAGAATGATGCCTGGCACATGAGTTTTAGCTAAACAAGCAAACAAAAAGCCCCATTATATGCAAAGGCTCTGGGGCAGGGAACTGCAAAGAGAGTCATGGGAGAAACGTCTATAAACAAGCTTAGCAAACACAAACCAAGTACACAGTATGGAAATCCACAGGGTGCAGCAGAAAGGGCATAGGCTAAAATCCTATGTAATTTACATTAAAATCCTGTAATTACATCAGCCGTGTAATTATAGCAAACATGCACTGGCACTTTATACCCCTTTCTTTATATCATCTCCATAACTTAGTGGAGTAGCCATGGTTATCCCCACTTTCCAGATGAGCAAACTGAGGCCCAGAGAGGTCAAGTGACTAATCCAAAGTCATATTGCTGGGTTTGAGCCTCAGTTTGGCTAACTCCAGAGCTACAGTTTCTTACCACTGTGCTCTCTGCCTCATTTCTGAGACATGACAAAATAGAGTCTGTGTCTAGTTTTGACTATTTGTGTGTTGGATCCTGGGCTACGCATGTCACACAGGAAGCAATTTATAAGATGCAGCCTAGGTAGGGTAGTTACATGATATTTGGCTTAAACTGAGTCACTTTGGACAATGAAAGGAGGCATTTTAATACTTAAACTTGGACAGCACGTATAAATTGGAACCCAGGGTCTCCCCAGGTGTAGGGGAAGGTGACTAAAAGCATGGGGTCGGGTAGAACTAGCTGGCTGAGTGCCCTTGGGCAAGTCACTTAACTTCTCTGAACCTCAGTTTCCACATATGGGCGTAATAATACCTACCTCCTAGAGTTGTGGGGATTAAATGAGACAATGGGATGACAGGTACTTAGCATAGCCTTCAGTGAAAGTTAGATGTTATTACTGAATATGCAGTCAATGGAATTCTCTCTTTGTTTCTTTCGATCTATCTCTTTGTCCATCTTCCTCCCCGGTCATCCCCACCTCTTTTCAGGACCCAAGTCTAGTCTGATTTGCTGTGTGCCCTTGGGCAAACCCCTTCCAGTCTCTGGGCCTGCTCCCCCATCAGACTAGATTGTGTTGACCAGGCTATTGGGGTCCCACTTCTCCTCCCTTCCTCCCTTGCTGGCCCTCCTGCCCTGCCATTCATCCCCAGACTCATTTTACAGGTCAGTTCCCTTTAATTAGCGAGGGTCTGAGCCTTCTCCCTCGCAAAATGAAAACTGCAGGTTCATCAAAATCTCATTAACCTCCATTCCCCCTGTGCCCCTGTGGGGGTCAGACCTGTCTTGGGCTGGGGGAAGCCACTTCCCAGCAAGCCAGGGTCCAGGTTTTGTCTGAGGTTGGGAGTAGGGTGGGCGTTCTTGCTTGCTGGTTCCAGACAATATTCTGGCCATAACCCCCAGCCCTGCCCGCCCTCATCGTCTCTGGGTCAGGGGAGACAGGGGAGTGTTCAGCACTTTAATTTGAAAACTTGCCAGGGGACCAAGGGACATTGGGAGCAGAGGGAAAAGGCTGACTTCAAATGAATTAATACTTGGCTTGTAGCTGGCAATTTTCTCCACTTTCATGTCACCTGGTTCTTCTTTCTTCTTCTTCTTTCATTATTTTCTTTCTTGGAGGGGTTACATGGTCCACTGCCATCTCCTCTGTCACGGTCCTAATTTTTAGTCTGGAACTTGTCTGAGTTTGGCTCTGGGCAAACCAGCCCTCACCCACTGACCCTGCTCATGAGAGCGGCCCCTCTGGAGGACCTTGAGAGCAGGGTTTTCCTGTGTGGGATCTGGGGGCCCAGCACTATCAACTACTTACTGTAGGGCCTTGGGCAAACTGCTTAGCCTCTCTGGGCCTCACATTCCTCACCCATTCTGAGGAGAAAATGAGATAATGTATTTAGTACCTGGAAATCACTTCAAAAAACACTGTGGCGGTGTCTTACAACATTAAATATGCGCTTATCATATATCCCAACAACCCCAATCCTAACATATTTCTTCGAGAGAAATGAAAACCTAGGTCCACCAAAGACCTATCTGCAAGTGTTTATAACAGCTCTATTCATAACTGACCCAAACTGGAAACAATTCAAAGGCTCACCAACTGGTGAATGGATAAATAAATTGTGGTACATCCATACATGGCAGATGGCTTGGCAATAAAAAGAAACAAACTACTGGTATCCACAACAACATGGATGAACCTCAAAAATATTCTGCTACGTGAAAGAAGCAGTCTCAAAAGGTTAAATGCTGAATGATTCCATTTAATGACAATCTGGAAAAGGCCAACCTATAAGCACAGAAATGAAATCAGTGGTTGCCAGGAGCTAGGGCTGTGGGTGGGGGTGAGGAGGGTGGGAAGCAACTGCAAAGGGGCACAAGGCAGCTTTGGGCGGGGGATGGAAATGTTCTATATCTTGATTGTGGTGGTGGTTATGCTGGTGTACACATCTGTCAAAACTCATCCAACTGCATACTTTAAAAGGGAGGATTTTATTGCGTGGAAATTATATCTCAATAAACCTTACTTTAAAAAATAATGTTAGCCAGGGCTTTCCTGGTGGCGCAGTGGTTGAGAGTCCGCCTACCGATGCAGGGGACACAGGTTTGTGTCCCGGTCTGGGAAGATCCCACATGCTGCGGAGCGGCTGGGCCTGTGAGCCATGGCTGCTGAGCCTGTGCGTCCGGAGCCTGTGCTCCGCAACGGGAGAGGCCACAACAGTGAGAAGCGCACGTACCGCAAAAAAAAAAAATAATAATAATGTTAGCCAATAAAAATGTTAGCAATTTCAAATTTTATTTTGCTTTTCTATTGAGGTATAGCATACAGATAGTATTGTACTCATAAAGTGTGCCAATCTTACGTATATATTGTGACAACTTTTTGCATTTTCTTACTTCCCATCTACATCAAGATATGGGACATTTCCAACCCTTCAGCTCCAAGACCACAACCCTCAAAGTTGACCAATATTTTGATTTCCATCACTACTGGTTAGTTTGGGGAGATCTCTGGATTTCACATAAATAGAATTATCAAGTATGTCATCTTTTGTGTTTGGCTCCTAGCTAGTTACTGAAGTCATCTTTTAAAATCACAAATCAGATCATGTCATTTCTTGATTAAAAGTCCTCCAGTGTCTTTCCGGTAAGCTTCCAGTAAAACCCCAAACCCTTACCCTGCCCACTCTGTGCACTGTCTGCCCCTGCCATGAGCCCCACTCCCTGGCTTGCCCTCTCTGGCCACACAGGCCTCCCTGTGAGCCCACGCGGCTGTTTCCAGCTGCGAGGTCTCTGCCATCAAGGATTCCTCTGCCTGAAATGTTGTCCTGCAGGCCCGGCTCCTTCCTGTCCTTTAATTCCCTGCTTCTAAGTCATCTCTTCTGACCCGCCATCCCCATCCCACCTCTTGATTATTTACCATCTCCAGGCCCGATGGCCTCTCTATAACCCTCATCATGGGTTGTAATTGTATGTTTGGGGGTTGGTTGTCTTTATCCCTGCTTAGTCTGAGACTTCCTGCCAGGGCCAGGACTGGGTCTAATCTGCCTGCACGTCCGAGGTGATTAATACGTATTGGAGGAGTCAACACATGCATCAGTTTTTGATTTAGAAGTTGGTTTCTGACACATCTCCCCAAATTCTCCTCCCAACTACGTGGCAAGGGCAGCAGGCAGCATCAGCCCCTCCCTAGTGGAGGAACCTGAAGCACTTGATCTTGTGACCCAGTTCACATAGCAGGTCCTGACAAAGCTGGGACCTGTCACTCCCTCTCCCACCTCCCTGGGCCAGCAGAGCCTGCCCCTGGCCCTCACCCATCTTTTTGTTGATGTTGTTGTTAAAACATAACTTATGTGCCATAAAAAACTTTAGCATACATTTGATGAGTTTTTACTTAGGTATTACTCACAGAACCCCCGCCCAGACTGAGATGTAGAACAGCATCTTAGAAGCCCCCTCACAGTGGACCCCTTCCCAGTCAATACCACCCCCTTCCAAGGGGAACCATTATTCTTATTTCTATCACCATAGTTTGCCTGTTTTTGAACTTCACGTAAACGGACTCATTCAGTATGACCTCTTGTGTCTCCGTCAACACATCTGGGAATTCATCCATGCTGTTGCTTGTAGCAGTAGCTTGTTTTTTTATTTCATTGCTGTGTAGGATTCCATTGTATGAATACATCATGATTTGTTTATCCATTCTGCTGTTAGGCATTTGAGTTGTTTCCAGGTTTTAGTGATCGTGAGTAAAGCTTATATGAACACCCTTTGGTAGACGTGAGCACTTACTCTGTTGGGTATGTACCTAGGAGCAGACTAGGCATGCAGTTAGCTTTCCCAGATACTGTCAGTTTTCCAAAATGGTTGTACCTTGTACATTTTAGGAACCCAGCAACTAGAAGGTTCAGCACTGTCTCCTCTGCAGCCCCCAAACTTCCTGAGATTGGGTAAGTCACAGAGCTACCCCTCTGCTGGATGCTGGGCCTCTGAGCCACCCTGCTCCATTAGCAATCATAGCAGAGAAAGGAGGGTCGAGCTGAGTGGCAGTGCAGACCTTTCTGCTGGGAGGCTGGCTGGCTCCTGGAGCCCAACAAAGGGTAGGCTGCCTTCCATTTTCCCCTCCACTGATCTCAGCTCTTAGGGACAATTAGCCATCAGTAGAGCAGAGAGCTCAGAATACTAACTAGACCTGGTCTATTCTGGGGAGCACTTTTTACCCTCCACCTGGGCTGAGGCCTCGCCTTGCTGATGGGGCACCTGAGTGGAGGTCCAAGGGAGGGGAGCATCCTTTGTTATTGCCCCTGTGCATTTTGTCAGTCTTCTGGGACACCAGATGCTCTTTGCTGGGGAAATGGAAATGGCATCTGGTGCCACTCTGCTGTTGCTTGCCTCCAGGGACAGGATACTCATCACCACCCCTGACTGCTGGTTGCTCCTTCAGGCTGCCCTGCCCTGTACTTCTTTTTTCATTGTAGTGCTATTTGTAACTGCCCTAAATTGAAAATAAGCTAAAAGTCCATTGTAAGGGGACCAATTAAGTAAGTTATATGTTACATCCAATTAAATATATAATGGATATGCTGTAGCCGTTATGTACAGGAATAAGACATGTGTACATCATGTACCCCTGATGTGATGCCTGGAGAAGGTCGCAATATTACTCTTGTGCTATTCTTACCAAAAATGCAAACTCTCCATCTAATTGTGAGAAGATATCAGAAAAATACAAATTGGTGGACAGTCTACAAATTAACTGGCCAACACTTTTTAAAAAGTGTCAAGATCATGAAAGACAAGGAAAGACTGAGAAATTATGACAGATTGGAGGAGACCAAGGAGACGTGACAACTATATACAATGTAAGATCTTGGATTAGGTCCTGGAACAGAAAAAGGACATTAGTGGAAAAACAGGTGAAATTCGAATTCAATTGAAAGATTTCTTAATAACATTGAACCAATGTTAATTTCCTGCTTTCAATAATTATTTTTTGATTATGTAACATGTTGACATTAGGAGAAGCTGGGTGGGGAGTACATGTACTATTTTTGCAACTCTTCTGTAAATTTAAAATTATTTCAGAATAAAAATGAAGAAAAAATGTGACAGTGTAGATCAAAGTTTCTTAACCTTTGCTGTGCCATGGACCTTTTTGGTGGGGCCCATGGACCCTTTCTCAAGAATAATGGCTTTAAACATGCAAAATAAGATGTTTAAGCTTTCTAAGAAGACCAATTATATTTAAATACAGTTATTTAAATATCTTTAAATTTCTGATATAGTCGTATTCATGTTTCTTTATTACATTCACTAACAAGATCTAGTGGCAGGTGTAATAACCATTGGCATTTCCAAAGAGTGATGAGAGTAAACAGTATTTCAAGCAACAATGGTAATTTGCTATGAAAACATCTATGATCACTACCGACGGCAAGGATACTGCTAAGGCTACTATGTCTGGTTGCCTACATTCAAGTTGAAAGAAATGAGAAACTTCAGTTAGAGGTTAGTGGAAGTAAGGATATAATTTTTTTCCCATTCAAATTCACGGACCTCCTGAATTGTATTTGCAGTCTGGCAGTATCTATTACATCCCTAATGTAAATGCATATTTATTGAACTGGAAGGAAGCTCATAATATATTGGTAATGGGGGAAGAGAAGATTATAAAGCAATATGTACAGTCGGGTCCCATTTCTGTAAGTTAAAAACGTGTGTGTGTGTGTGTGCGTTATGTATTCATTCAATAAGCATTCCATGATCATCCACCTACTCTGGGAACATGACAATAAAAGACAGACACGGTTTAGCTTCCCAGGCAGGTCATCTAGAAGCCTTAATAACTTGCAACAAAATGTTATGTGAATATGTGGGGGTTTTCCTTCTCCTTGCTTAACTGTATTATCTCATTTTTCTAAGTAAACATGTATTTGGGTGAAACAAAATATCTTTTTAAAACAAAGAAGAAGAAAATTCATCTTCATCTCAAGCTGAACCCTGCCTGTAGGTAACACACTCCATTGTCCCAGGATCTGTCTTCTCATCCCCACTAAACTCATCCCACTTCAGGGGATGATTGCTCACCCAACATCCCAACATCATCTTGAGACTTTTCACCATCGCAGTGACCTTTCTCTGGACCCACCCTGGTTTTCCCACGTTCCTCTTCTAGTGTGGCCTTGAGAGCTGAGCTCCAGATGGAGTCTGCCTCACTTAGATCGCAAGCAGACCATCACCTTCCTCCTTCTAGACACCATGCTTCTATTTATGTAGCCTAAATAATAATCATTCTAAAAACCGTTTTACTGAGATATAACTGACTTACCATATGTATTAGTTTTCTACTGCTGCTGCAACACATTACCACAAATTCAGTGACTTAACAAAAATGTATTATCTTACGCTTCTGTAGATCAGAAGTCTGACACAGATCTCACTGGGCTAAGATTAAGGTGTCAGCAGGGCTGTGTTTCCAAAGGCTCTAGGAGAATCTGTTTCCTTACATTTTCCAACTTCTGGAGCTTGCCTGCATTCCTTGGATTGTGGTTCCCTTCTTCCATCTTCAAAGTCAGCAACTTTGGGATGAGTCCTTCTCACAATGTCATCTCTCTGGTTCTCTCCTCAGATTCCCTCTTCCAATGTTTAAGGTCCCTTGAGATTACATTGGATCCACTGGATAATCCAGGATAATCTCCCTGGTTTATTTGTATTTTATTCTATCCTATTTTAAAGTCAGCTGATCAACTACCTTAATCCCACCTGCATTCTTAATTCTTGTTTGCCATGTAAGCTAACTTTCACTGGTTCCAGGGATTAGGACACAGACATCTTTGAGGGGTTGCCACACCATACAGTTCACCATTTAAGGAGTACAACTTAATTGTTTTTACTATATTTGCAGAGTAATTGGAAACCATAACCACTTCAATTTTAGAACACTTTCATCACCCCCAAAAGAAATACTGTACCTATTAGCAGTCACCCTAATTTCCTCCCAATTCCACACAAACCCTCCCCTGACCCTGCCAGAGGCAACCACTAGTCTACTTTCTGCCTCGATAGATTTGCCAGTTCGAAACATTTCATATAAATGGAATCATACAATATGCAGTACTTTGGCTTCTTTCACTTAGCGTAATATTGTACATATATCAGTATTTTATTCCTTTTTATTGCCAAATGATATTCCATTGTATGCATATATCACATTTTATTTATCCATTCATCACTTGATGGACATATGGGTTGTTTCCACTTTTTGACTGTTATGAATAATGCTGCTATAAACATTCGTGAACACTTTTTTGTGTGAACGTATGTTTACATTTCTCTTAGATGTATACATAGAGTTGGAATGAATGGGTCATATGGTAACTCTGTATTTAACATTTGAGGAACCTCGAGACTGTTTTTCAAAGCAGCTGCACCATTTTACATTCCCGCTAGCAGTGAATGAGAGTTCTAATTTCTCCACATCCTCACCAACACTTGTTATTATCAGTCTTTTTTTTCTTTCTTCTTCTTCTTTTTTTTTTAGTAACTATCTAGTAGGTATAAAATTGTATCTCTTGGTTTTCATTTGCATTTCTGTAGTGGCTAGTGATGTTGGGCATCTTTTCATGTGCTTTTAGCCATTTATATATCTTCTTTGGAGAAATGCCTATTCAGATGCCCATTTAAAAAATTGAGTTAGTTATCATTTTATTATTGAGTTGTAAGAGTTCTTTATATGTTCTGGATCCAAGTCCCTTGTCAGACATATGATTTGCAAACATTTTCTCCCATTCTATGGGCTGTCTTTTCACTTTCTTGATGGTATCATTTACAGCACAAATGTTTTTGGTTTTGATGAAATTTATCTAGTTTTTCTTTTGTCGCTTGTGCTTTTGGTGCTCTAAGAGACCAAGCCAAAGTAATGAAGATTTGCTCCTATGGTTGACTTATTCTTAAAGTTTTATAGTTTTTGCTCTTATACTTGGGGCTATAATCCATTTTGAGTTAATTTTTGCATATGGTGTGAGGTAGGTCCAACTACAGTCTTTGGGATGTGGATATCCAGTTGTACCAGCACCATTTGTTGGAAAGACAATTCCTTCCCATTGGCACCTTTGTTGAAAATCAATTTACATAAATGTAGGAGTTTCTTTCTGGACTCTCAGTTCTGTTCCATTGATCTATGTCTATCCACTACCATGCTGTCTTGATTGCTGTAGCTTTATAGTAAGTTTTGAAATCAGAAAGTGTGACTCCTCTAATTTTGTTGCTCTTTTTTAAGATTGTTTTGGCTATTTGAAGCCCCCTGAAATACCATATGATTTTTAGAATCACCTTTCCATTTTCTGCAAAAGAAAGAAAGAAAGCTGGAATTCTGGTAGAAATTGCATTGAATGTGTATTTCAGTTTGGGGAGTACTGCCATCTTAAAAATATTGTCTTCTGATCCATGAACATGCAATATGTTTCCATTTATTTAGATCTTCTTTAATTTATTTCAACAACATTTTGTAATTTTCAGACTACAAGCTTTGCACTTCTTTTGTTAAAGTTATTCCTAAGCATTTTATTTTTTTTACTGCTATTGTAAATGGAATTGTTTTATTAATTTCATTTTTGGATTGTTCATTGCCAGTGTATAGAAATACAATTAACTTTTGAAAATTGATCTTGTATCCTGTGACCTTGCTGAATTCACTTATTAGTCCTAAAATTTTTTTTGAAATATGGATTTCCTAGGATTTTCTATATATAAGATTATGTAATCTACAATTAGAAATGGTTTCACTTTTCCTTTCCAGTCTGGATGCTGTTGTTTCTTTTTCTTGCCTAATTGCCATGGCTAGAACCTCCAGTATAATCTTGAATAGAAGTGGTGAGAGCAGGCATCCTTGCTTGCTCCTGATCTTACGAAGAAAACACATTTGGCCACATTGAGTACATTAGGTGTACTTTTTTTGTCGATGGCCTTTATCAGATTGAGGAAGTTCTCTTCTATTCATAATTCGATGAGTGTTTTCTTTTTTAATAATGAAAAGGTGTTGGATTTTGTCAAATGCTTTTCCTGCATCTATTGAGATGATCATGTGTTTTTTTCCCTTTATTCTATTGCTATGGTGTATTATATTAATTGATTTTCATGTATTAGTCCAATCTTGTACTCCTGGGATAAATCCCACTTGGTCATAGTGTATAATCTTTTTTATCTATTGCTAGATTTGCTTTGCTAGTATTTTATTGAGGATTTTTACATCTGTATTTATAAAATATATTGTTCTATAGTTTTCTTTCCTTGTGATGTCTTTAACATACAATTTTTTTAAAGTCACATCACGTTGTTGACAGCAATTTTGTTGTCAACAATCTCCTCCTGAACCAGCCAATATATTTGGAGACCTGGACTGGTCCCAAAGTTGAGAAAAATCACACATTGCAATCTTGAAATTGCCTTTTCTGGACCTCAGTCTCCTCTTCTGTAATTATAAGATTTTAAACTCTTCAGAGTCAAAGAGCATGGCTGGAATGGAATCCCAGTCCAGTGCTCTCTCCCTGGGACCAAGTCTTAAAAGGTTTTCATTGCTCCCAGTGGTAAATAAGATAGATGAGTGCTTTTAACACAAAGTATACATGGACAGGTATATAAATCACCAGAGAATCTTGTTAAAATGCAGATGCTGCTTCTGTAGGTCTAGGGAGGGTCTTGAGATTCTGTATTTCTCACAAACTCTTAGGTGATGCTGCTGCTGCTAATCCATGGACCCCACTTGGAGTAATAAAGAACTAGAATATTGTTTCCCAAACTTCAGTCACATAAGTGCCAACTTCATATTTTTTTGCATATTCTTCTTCCATCTCTACTATTGTTTAAAATACTTTTTCTTTTAATTGGCAATTAAATGGCTTCTTTTGGTGAGGTTCAGACTCATTCTAGACATCAAATTTTATGTGCTAGTTATAGGGTTTATGTGCTAGCTATATCTTTTCTAACACACGTGAAACGTCCCTATTCAAATTAAAAAATTGTTCATCTGTGTACTGCCAGAAATTATCTCATGTACCACTGTTCCACACATCCTCATGGTAAGTGTTGCACTAGAACTTCCAAGGGACTGAGAATGCGGTTCTTGCCCTTTAAACATTATCACACTTTAATTGGATACCTTTGAGTTACGTCTCATGATTTTGCCCCATTTTTCTCTGCTGCAATTTGGCCAGTGATTCCTGTCTTTTCCTCTATTATCCACTCTGATTAACTCAGCTGCACCTGTCAGCCTTTATTCCTGCCATCGCATGGAGCGGGGCATGCTGAAGTCGTTAAAATGCATGAGTTTGATCAGATTCACTCTTTCCTGTGCAGAGCACAGCATTGGGAGCTGAGTGCTTGGACCCCACATCTGGGCTTCGTTCCACAGGCCTGGGGTTCGTGGCCCTGGGTGAGGACACCTTTGGGAACCAAGAGGACCAACCTGCAGGCTTCATCTGGGGGACATTGTTGGGGGCACAGCTCGGCTGTGTCTCTGAGAGCTTTTGAGTTTCCTCTGGAGTACCGGATGCCACTGGCTGTGGGAAGCAGGGACCAGGCTGTTCAGTGCATTTTACCTGGATTCTCCAGGAATGGTGCTCATGAAAATGGAGCAAGGCTGGCTTAAAGAATTTTGATTCCTCTCGTTTCTGCTTGTTTGTTTCTTTCGGGTATTTGTAGGACAAATCACTTCACTGAGCCTCCTTGTCTTCAACTGTAAAATGGGGATAATAATGACTGCCAGATGATGTGGGAGGTGCAATAGTTAAGAATTCAGATTTTAATGTCCAATAGGCTGGTTCTGTCATTTACAGTGTGTGTGTTGTCTATTTCCTCCTCTGTAAAATGTAGATAACAATACCTACCTCACTGTGACAGTGGGAGGATTAGTGTTGTTAAGCCGGGGGCTGGCATAGAGGGAGCACTCAGTAGATGATAGCAATTACTACAATCACTGTCATCATCACCATTATTATTAGGTAAAATATTTAGCAAATCCAGAACATTTTGGTACTTAACACTAGTTTACTCTTCCTTCCTCTTTCCCTCTCTTCCTTTCTCCCTTCTTTCCTGTCTTCTCACCTTCCTTTCTTCTTCTTTTTCACCTTCTCACCTTCCTAGATGCATCTGATTGCAGCTGTGATGGGTACTTAAATTGGAAAAGTGGATTTGTGGTCAGATCCTGGAGGGACTTAAATGTCAGAAGAAGGAGTTTAATCTTCAGCCAAAGGGCAATAGTGAGCCACTGAAGATTGCAGAGCAGAAACAGAATGTAGTGAAAGTGGGGAGATGAACCTGACAGCACAGACTGGGAAGGAATGGTGAGGGCAGAAGCTGGAGCCACAGAGGTGAGACAACCAGAGGGTCCTGGAGGTCAAGGGTTAAGGGTGGGAGGAGAGTCTGCCTCTCTGCTCAAAGCTTGTCTCAGAGACACAGCCCCGTTCCCAACTTGCCCATAGAACCCAGGTGGAGCGCCCTACCTCGCTGTGTGACCTCACACAAGTGCCTAACCTCTCTGAACCAGCAGTAAAGGAGATCCTAGGCCTGGATGAAACCTTCTGGTTTCCCAGCAAAGACACTGCTGGATCCTCCAGGCTTCCGTCGTCTTCCAGGCTGCTCCCTATTCAGAGATTAATTTGTTTACTCCATTGCCTGGAGATGAACTGAGAGAACTAATCGTCCATCAGCCACAGCTCCTCCAACCCCGCACCACCCCGCCCGAATGTCCATTTTCTGGCAAAATATGTTCTTGCTGCTGCCAACACTGCTTGGAAAATGCTAATTTTATCCTCGAATTAAAATTTGTTCCTTTATCCTCATTTTAATAAAAATGAAGCATCCGGAAACATGGCCACAGTGCGGAAGAGAAAGATCTGACATAATTTTTTAAATGCCTTCAATCACGCTGCCTTCTGAACAGTCTGTCCTCTTGCCCTGACACCCCCATCTTCCCACCCACTGAGGCAGCATTTACATTTCTTAATAAGCCCTCATTAATATTCATGAGAAGGGGCGGGTAATAATGGCTGAGCACACTGCACTAATTCAATTTCTACCGCTTCGGCGTGTTTACTTAATCACCAAGGGACCTGGGTTACTCGGTACAATTATTTATTTGGAATTAGATCTGGAGGCATCTGGACTGAAAACAGGGAACCAGGAGCAAAATGGAAATCAAATTCTCTTTGTCTTTTCCTCCCAGCCGCCTCCTCCTGACTGTCTGCCAAGGCTCCAGGCAGCCAGCAGGGTCTGGAGAACAAGCTTCAGTGCTGGTCAGGCTGTTCCTGAAGGCACTGGCTTGTGCTGGGCTTGAATGCATTCCAGGTGCTCTAGCCCAGGCAGGAATCTCTCATCAATGGTGGCCTAGGAGGTATCGTCAGGCCCAGTGGTGGGCCAGGCCATCATTTCAGCCAAGAGTGTGTCCATGCATGGGTGGCCAGAGGTGGGGTCTCCGGGCGATGCTGGGAGATTGGCCCAAGCTGGACATGCAACAGGGCCAAGCATTTGGTCACAGGCTCCTGTACAAGTAACAGTTTGTGATATGGAATCTAAATAATGCCTGTTCATCATTCACCCTCAGCTTAACCATCACCTCCTCCAGGAAGTCTTCCTTGCCCCCCAGACTAGGTTAGGTTCTCCTATTACACACCTCCTTGTACAACCAGTATGGGCTTGGTCACAGCACCTTGCCCATTATGGGTGTTCACACAATCATTTCTAATTAGTTTTTTAGGGTGTGTTTCTCCCAGTAGACTGCCAGCTCCATGGGGGCAAGTCCCATGGCTGTCCTCGTCATCCTTGTATCCCCAGCATCTAGCAATGGCCAGCACAGAGGAGATGCTCCACAAATACTTGTAGGCACTTCATCTGCCTTCTGTCCCTCAGGTCCAGGGGTGGTGGCAGCCACCAGCTGTTACTTGTCCAGTTGGCTTCTCACCTCTTCCATCGCCTTCCATTTCCTAAAGTTCTTCTTTTGTAAATATTCAAGTGTTCCCTGGTTAGACTCAGACTCAAATCCTTCCCTACCAGGCTGCAAGCTCCTGGTGGGAAGGGCTCCATCTTGTATCCCCAGGGCCTGGACACGAAGAAACAATCAAAAGGAGAATGAATGAATGAATGAATGAATGAATGAATGAATGAATGAATGAAATGAATTTCGATTACATGACTTCTCTAGCCAGGCTCTACTCTTCCTTGGCAAGGTGAAGGGAATTTCTCCCTGAGGTTAATAAATGTTTGTATTAAAACAACATCAATAATAGTACTAATGAATTATCTTGTAAATAGAAAAGGCTTTATAAATAGCTCTAAGCCTGTAAAGTTCTTGGTAAACTATAAAGTTCTGTAGTCACATTGGGCTGTCCTGTTTCAGCCCAGCTCAGTCTTCCTGCTGAGGTGGCTGAGGGCTGGGGAGGCTGAGAGAAGAAAGGGAAGATAATGGACTGGAGGTAACATCTCAGCCAAAGCACAAAAGGCAGGGAGGAGCACAGGGACAACAGATGATTTAATCATTACAGACTTGTTTAGAGAGGGCTTTTCCTCCCTGCCTGTCTCCAAAGCATGTGGACCCCCCACGTGCCGTGTCAAGCCCCTTCACTGAAACTTCTCAGAATGAGGGCCAGGTTGGAAGATGGTCAAGACCTGCCAGCTTGTCTGCTGGATGGAGGAGGGTGGGTGATTCTCTAGAAGTCACCTGGGAACAGCAAGGCAGGTGGAACTTGGGGTTCAGAGAGGAAAATGAGCAAAAGGGAAGTTTTGAGATGCAAGGGAGTGACCCAGCCTGTCTTAGACTGGGCTCCCCCAAAGCAGAGCCTGAGACAAGGACTTGGTACATGTAATTTACTTGGGAGGTGAGCACAGCAAGGAGTGAGGGAGTGGGGAGACAGGGAAGGAGGAGGTCGCTGCTGTGGACAACTGGGGCTCAGTCCTGGGAAGACCCTCTGAGTACTATGTAGAATCATTCACCCCGAGGATGGGAGGCTGGGGCACTTATACACCGACTCCCATTCCCTCTAGGTGTTAAGCATCGCCACAGGGGGCATGAACTCCCTTGTACTTCTGGGCTGTGCCTACGCGTGAGCTGAGCAAGGGATCAGGGCTCCCAAGAAAGCCTTGAGGTGGAAAAGCTAAGAGACTGAGCGGGCACCTGAGGGAGGATGCTGCCAGTGTGCATGGGTGCTGTGCACGATGGCTGAGGCTGAAAGGTAGGATGAAAGGCTCTGGCACAGGGTCCCCACAGCATCTTCTACCCTCTACTGCCCCCGATGTTCTCCAGCCTGAGTGCCCAAGCTCCATGGAAGGAAGTCTCCCTTCCTCCTTCCTCTCTTCTTTCCTTCCAAAAACACTTCCCCAGCACCCACTATACACTAAAAACTGTGCTAGGTGCTGGGGAGAGTGTGTGAAAAAGACAGACCTGGCTCCTGACCTGACAGAATGTGCTGCTTACATTCAAATAGAGAAAACACTATAAGTAAGTGTGTGTGCACATTAACAAGATGCTTGCTAAGAGTGAGTGTTCTGAATGGAAGAAAGAAGGAGATGGAGCAGAGAGAAAACATGGGGAGAGGGAGAGGGGACATTTTAGGCAGGACTGCGAGGAAGGGTCACTCTGGGGAGGTGACAGAAGGAAGATCCCAAATGATGAGATGGAACCTCCTACCACCAGTGGCTTCTGACTCGGCAGGTCTGAAAATCTGAGGCTTTGGGGAGTGGTATGATGTCAGAAAATTTTGTTTTGAGAACCAGTGTAGGGTTATTAACTTTTTATTTTGCCAAGTGAAAACACTAAAAAAATCCAAACTGTGATGATCATTTAGTGTCACCTAATTTCATAAATGAAAGCCCATTTTCAACACCCCCAAAGTAGGAAGGACATGATCTTGGAATAAAGAGAGACCTTTAAGTGAAATAAATTTAGCTTTATCAAAAATGCCTTCACTTTGGCCCCGACCCTTGAAAATATCTCTCCATTTCAAGGTCTAACTTGGGCTCAGGACACATTGTTATTCCCTCTGTATTCTTGGCTTGGGGATTTTAGAAACAGGAAATAGACGTGAAGATTGCTTGGATATGCCCGTGTCCATCAGTTTTTCCGTTTGTAAAATCAGAGTGGGTAGCTGCTTGAATTCATACCTAAGGTATGGATTAGAAAGGGGAGACCTTGCCAGTTCATTTAACAGACACAGAAAGTGCGTGGAATTCTCCTCCTTCCACCACTACCCCCTCTGCCTGGTGAACTCCTCTTTTACTCTCAAAACCCTGTTCAGATATCCCCCTCCTGGGTTTCTTTCTGTGATCAGTCATCCATCCTCCTGCTCCCACAGAAGCGTGTCCTGGCCTGTACTGAGCACAGGTCCCCATACATTGTGATGGGTGATTCTTTCTGTGGGTGGGGGGGTGGTGAGGGTGGAATCAGTTCAGAGTCTCCCTTCCAGATAACCTTGTATTTTCTCAAAATTCCTCAGTGTGAATGTGGATAATTTGGAAATGTAGAAAAGAGAGAATTGTGAGCAAAAGTGAAAGGGAAGTGAGGTAACATTTATTACCTACAATGTTCTGGTCAGCTGATTTACTTGTGTTGTGTCATCTGAAGCCCTCACTTTCATAAAGACAGTCCTCCCACACAACTGCTGTTCCTCATCCCATCCCTACACACCGTTCTTTCCAGCTATGATACCCTCCCTCTTGTCTAAGTTCCCCTCTTGCTGTAGGGTCTGTTTTTTTCTCCTGTGCACCTAGAGGAAGGTGGTAAGTTCCTCCAGGCCACACGATTAGGGTCTGCACTCAGAGTTCTCAGAGAGAGAAACGCTCGAATGAAGAGCCTTCCTGGCCCCTTTGGCCTCAAAATACCAGGATCCTTTAAACCAGAGATTTTCTTGTTCCAAGACTATAGCATTGTTTCCAGTTCTGTGACGGTCCTGGAATGCTGAATCTCCTTTTCCAAGATTCCCGATCTCTAAGATTCTACAAAAAGAGGAGGGGGCTTCTACTTTAGGACTTGAGTGGTCTCTGCCACCTCTCCAAGGGCCCCCAGGCCTCAGGCCCCTGACAGGCCACTTGGGGCTGGGCCCAGCATGGAGGAGAGCCCTGACTTGCTTGTCTTCAGGCCTGCCATCACGTGTTAGACCTCATTCATAATTGATCCAGTTGCTTGGCGAGCAGGGGGCTGCAGATGCATGGGGGTGGAGCAGGTGCCCCTGGAGAGACCCTCCTCTCCTCTCTGAGGAAGCAGCTGCCTCTGCCAGCCCCAGGCCCCTTCCTCCACAACAGCTGCTTAACGCCTGGCAGTCCCCACACCAGCCTCTGTCGCCTGCCCCAACTGTTTGCCATTTCTCACTCTCCTGAGCAAGGAGCCAGTTTTCACTAGGTAGACCTGTATCAACAGACTACTAAGTGCCAAGTGCTGGGTTAAGCATTTGAAACATCTATCACAGATTGGGATTTCCATAAGCAGAGTTTGGGATGCAAGATATTTATTAGGGATCAACACCTGTGAAAGGAAGGGGAGAAAGCAGGATTGGATGGTGCGGGGAAGGGGGGAAATCAACTGATGCAGGTTCTACAAAGCCTCAGCCAGCCCAGCAGGCGGCTCTGGAATGAACACTGCCTGGCAGAGTGGTTCTTTTTTTTTTTTTTTAACATCTTTATTGGAGTATAATTGCATTACAATGTTGTGTTAGTTTCTGCTGTATAACAAAGTGAATCAGCTATACCTATACATATATCCCCATATCCCCTCTCTCTTGCGTCTCCCTCCCACCCTCCCTATCCCACCCCTGTAGGTGGTCACAAAGCACCGAGCTGATCTCTCTGTGCTGTGCAGCTGCTTCCCACTAGCTATTTTACATTTGGAAGTGTATATATGTCCATGCCACTCTCTCACTTCGTCCCAGCTTACCCTCCCCCTCCCCTGTGTCCTCAAGTCCATTCTCTACGTCTGCGTCTTTATTCCTGTCCTGCCCCTAGGTTCTTCAGAAACTTTATGTTTTAGATTCCATATTTATGTGTTAGCATACGGTATTTATCTTTCTCTTTCTGACTTACTTCACTCTGCATGACAGTCTCTAGGTCCATCCACCTCACTACAAATAACTCAATTACATTTCTTTTTATGGCTGAGTAATATTCCATTGTATATATGTGCCACATCTTCTTTATCCATTCATCTGTCGATGGACACTTAGGTTGCTTCCATGTCCTGGCTATTGTAAATAGAGCTGCAGTGAACATTGTGGTACATGACTCTTTTTGAATTATGGTTTTCTTAGGGTATACACCCAGTAGTGGGATTGCTGGGTCATATGGTAGTTCTATTTTTAGTTTTTTAAGGAATCTCCATACTGTTCTCCATAGTGGCTGTATCAATTTACATTCCCACCAACAGTGCAGGAGGGTTCCCTTTTCTCCACACCCTCTCCAGCATTTATTGTTTGTAGATTTTTTTTTTTTTTTTTTTTTAATTTTTTTTATTTTTTATTTTTTTGCGGTACGTGGGCCTCTCACTGTTGTGGTCTCTCCCGTTGCGGAGCACAGGCTCCGGACGCACAGGCCCAGCGGCCATGGCTCACGGGTCCAGCCGCTCCATGGCACGCGGGATCCTCCCGGACCGGGGCACGAACCCGCGTCCCCTGCATCGGCAGGCGGACTCTCAACCACTGCGCCACCAGGGAAGCCCTGTTTGTAGATTTTTTGATGATGACCATTCTGCCTGGTGTGAGGTGATACCTCATTGTACTTTTGATTTGCATTTCTCTAATAATTAGTGATGTTGAGCATCCCTTCATGTGTTTGTTGGTAATCTGTATATCTTCTTTGGAGAAATGTCTTTTTAGGTCTTCTGCCCATTTTTGGATTGGGTTGTTTGTTTTTTTGATAGTGAGCTGCATGAGCTACTTGTATATTTTGGAGATTAATCCTTTGTCAGTTGCTTCATTTGCAAATATTTTCTCCCATTCTGAGGGTCGTCTTTTCATCTAGTTTATGGTTTCCTTTGGCAGAGCGGTTCTGCATCAAGCATTTAAACCCTGGCTCCCCCACTGACCGAACACAGGCTGTCCTGGGAAGGGTGTGACCTCAGGCCAGGTGGCTGTCTGAGGCTGAGGCAGCCCTGGAAGGGCTGACAGCTGTTTGCTGCCGCCGCCCGCTCCCCGCTGGGCAGCAAGCCCTTTCTTGAAGGGGTGTATGGGCATCCCCTCTCTTTGTCCACCACACCAGCCAGGATCTAATTGAACCCCGCCCTTACCCCCACCACACATCTGTGCAGGAATTAACTAACCTATTTTTCAGATGAGTTCACAGAGGTTGAGCACCTTGCCCAAAGCAGCTTCCAAAAAGAAAGTGAGAGAAGCCAGGTCTGTCCACGGCCAAAGTTTTATGGTCTTCTTATCGCATCATAGGGGATCTTTTACACTTTTACCCTGAGGATTCATTTTTATCCTTTTTTTTTTTTTTTTTTTTTTTTTGGTTGTGCAGTACAGCTTGCGGGACCTCAGTTCCCCAACCAGGGATCGAACCTGTGCCCACAGCAGTAAAAGTGCTGAGTCCTAACTACTGGACTGCCAGGGAGTTCCCCTATCCATTTCTTATAGGCACAAATGGTAGCTGGATGGGGAGCACCAAGGATAATCATCCCCGAGTTTTACCCCCATAAATTGTCCTTAGCAGCCAGCCTCCTGTTCCCTCATCTTCCTTTAGGAACCCCTCCATCCCCCACTCTCAGTCCAGTGGTCCAAGTGTGGCTCCACCTCCTGCTCTGGGATAAAGCATGTGACCCAGACTGAGCCAGTCAGTGTATTATGTTCCCCTGGCCAGGCAATTATTTCATAGCTGGCACATGACCCAGGGGAAACCAATCAGAGTGATTCCAGGACTTATGCAGGGGTGCCAGAAAGGGCTCTTTCTAGTTGCCCTTGAACCTGCAACAAGGTACAGCTTGAGCTGCTGGTATGTCTCAGTTATTCATTGCTGTGTAACAAACCACCCTAAAACTTAGTGGCTTAAAGCAACAATGATTTATTATTTCCCAAGATTCTGTAGGTTGACAGTGGTGCTTCTGCTCCACATGATGTTGGCAGGGGTCAGTCAAGTGGCTGCATTCAGCTGTGGCTGGACTGGAAGGGCCAGGGAGCAATAGAGTTGTGTGTCGGGGCGGGGGCGAGCATGGTCCACCCCAGGTGCTGGCAATAAGGAGAAGCATTTTTTGCAGAAAGCTTAAAAATGATAATAACACTAACTAAGAGTCAGTCTGCTTTTTATCACTGGATGCTGGCAATTCTAAATGATGTTAAAATACCTCACACCTCTAGGACAAATCACTGTTCCCCCTTATTACAAAGGCATCTCTCTTAGGGTCTGGAACCTTTGTGGCGACTACTAGTTGGGGTACCTCAGTTCTCCCCTGTGTCGTCTTTTTCCCCATGTGGCAGGTCATCTTCCTGGATCTTTCTGCATGGTGTCTCCTCTTCAGCAAGATACCCTAGTATTCCTTATAGCATGGCATCAGGATTCCAAAAGGGAGCATTCCAAGACGTCAAGCACAAATGCACAAGTGCTTCTGAAGCCTCTTCTTGCCTCACCTACGCTAACATTCCATTGGTCAAAGCCAGTCACATGGCCAATTCCAGTGTTCACTGTAGGAGGGGACTCAGAAGGGCACAAATACTGGGAGGCATGGTTCACCAAGGGCCACCCATGTTACAATCTACCACATGGGGCTTACTTACCGCCAGGAGAGGAGGATCACACAGAAGCGTGAGCTGCCGGGGTGTACCAGGCAGGGTCCTTGAAGGAAACAGAGGCACTCAAGCTGTAATTTCAGGAGAGTGTAATAAAGGGGCTATTTACAAAGGTATTTAGGGAATCACAGCAGTGTTTAGGGAATCCAGCAAACGGTGGTACAGTTCCTCTGGGCTAGACAGTGGGGAGCCTTTGGCACCCCTAGGTCTGAAGGGCAAGAACACTGTGTGGTTACTGGAATGCAGGGAGAGTAGCTGTGCCTCCAAGAGGCTTCTGCCTGGCAGGAGCTGGGGCCTTTGGTAGAGGGAGCTGACAGGGAGGAACCCAGGAAAGAGAAACAGTCTGCCTTCTTCTTCTCCCTTCCTCTGATTGCCTGCCATTGCTTCCCATTGGCCGAACCCTATCGGAAGCCAGAGGGCAAGGGACCTTGCTGATGTAGTTGGCCTCCACGCCACACAGCAGAGTGGACCAGGGTAGAGAGCAGATCTGCAGGGCCCAAGGAAGATAGCCAGCATGAAGGGCTGGCCTTGGGAAACCTGAAAATGAAACAAGACAGCCCAAGACAGTGAGGTTAGGTGGAAAGAAACTGGATCCTGAATATGTCTTCTGGGCCCCTGAATCCAGCAGAGCCTAAAGCAGGCATATTCCTGGGCTCTTTAGCTACATAAGCGAATAAGCTCTCTTTTGGTTAGGGCACTGTGGGTTGGCTTCTGTCTTTTACGACCAGAAGGTCCTTTATTGATATACTCCCGTTGAGGAGCTGGCCCTTTAATGGAATGACTACGTTTCACCCTCACCAGCGTCCTGAGAGGTCCGGGGGGCAATTCACATTTCAGGTGAGCAAACCGAGGCTCAAAGAGGATAAGGGGCTTTGGTCTAGGTCACCTGGCTCATTAGTGGCAGAGATGGGATCTGAACTTGGTCCCGTCTCAAATGTTCCAGCCACATTTAGCCACTCTCTGTCTCTGAATACTCTCTGGCCTTTGGGGCTGTACTGGGTTGAATGGTGTCCCCCTAAAATAGATATGTTCAAGTCCTAACCCCAGGTACCTACAAATGTGAACTTATTTGGAAATAGAGTCTTTGTAGATATAATTAACTTAAGGATCTCAAGATGAGATCATCCTGGATTTGGAGTGGGCTCTAAATCCAGTGACATGTTCTGATAAGAGAAAGGAGAAGGAGATTTGAGACAGAGACACAGAGGGGAAGCCATGTGCAGACAGAGATTGGAATGATACATCTGTAAGCCAAGGAACAGCAAGGCTTGCCTGAAACAGCCATCAGCTAAGAAAGAGACATGAAACAAATTCTTTCTCAGAGCCTCCAGAAAGCCCCCGCCCTGCCCATCCCTTTGTTTTAGACTTCTGGCCTCTGGAACTGTGAAAGAATAAACTTTGGTCATTTTGGGTCACCAAGCGTGTGGTAATTGATTACGACAGCCCCAAGAAACTACTACAGAACTTTGTACGTGCCATTCCATTTGCCTGGAATATGGTTCTCTTCCCCAGATCTCCACTCCACTCTGCCCTTTGGGGTATAAGTAGACAAACCTGCAGAGAAGAAAGAAAGGGAAACTTTTAAGGAGTTGCTCACACCGTACCCTCACATGTCTTTTCTTCTTATCCTGCAGGTCTCAGCTCAAATGCCACCTCCTCCAGGAAGCCTTCCCTATGTTCCTACCCTTCTCTGTGCTCCCATAATCCTTAGACTGCCTTTGCCACAGTTGTGCGGGCACTGTCTGTTGAAACGGCTTGTTCTCCACTCTCCCACTGCACTGGGCACTGCTCAAGAGCAAGGCCTGTGCATGATTTCTCTCTGTGGCTGCAGCTGTGCCTAACACAGGGTCAGGACAGTAGAGGTATTCATTAATGTTTGCTAAATAATTTGGATAAATGAATGAATGTTCCCCTCCAGTTCTGCTCCACATCTGGACCGCTGCCTCTCTCCCTCGGAGGAGAAACGCTTTCTGAGAGCACGTGTGAAATAGGTCGAGATCACCAATGGCAGGTGCGGGTGGGACACCCACCCTTGAGTCCAGTCATACCTTAGCACAGCCCTCCTGCCTGCGATGCCAAGGCCCTGTCACAGGCATGACAAACAGCTTGGCTGATGGCTTATAATGTCAGAGATGATGGAAACAAGGAGGCAACGGCTGAAAGATGGGTCGGGGACGCTTGTCATAATTTTATTTGTGGGAGGTGAGTTCCTGTCGGCCAGGTGATGGATGGCGACAGGGCAGGCACAATACAGACCCTGCCACTGCATCTCCCCCTTCTCTCTAAACCAAATGACTTTGGGGATGAAAAATGACTTTCTTGGGAGAACGAGGGGGAGGGGAACTTCAGGGGAAAGGGGCTGTGTGGTTGGCAACTTGGAATGAGTTTTGCTTTTCTTGCTGAGAGTTGAGTTTTGCCTAGTCCGTCCTGAGAGTTTCTTTTCTTCCTCCCTTTCTTCCTTCCAAGGAGATTACTGAATAATCCCAGACACATTACCTGCTTTCATCCTCAAAACTGCCTAAAAAGGAATGTGTACTTTACAGACAAGGAAGCTGAGGCTTGAAGAGAGGAAGTAATATACCCAAAGTTCCCTGTGAAGGAAGTGGCAGACTTGGATATGAACTTGGGTCCAGTTGCTCCAAAGCCTGACCTCTCCGCATAAGGATGTAGTAAAGACCACGTAAGTGGCATGTGCCAAGTTCCTTGAAAGCACAGTAAAGAGAGCGATTAATCTGATGGGGAAAAGTCAGGGAAGACTGCCGAGAAGAAATATTGGAGTTGATTCTCGAGGGGTGAATAAAATGTTAACTGGTAAAGAAAGAGAATTTTGGAGATTGCGAAGAAAAAAGAGAGGAGTAGCATACATTTTTGTTTGTTTACCCCAAACTGGGCACTGCCCTCATTCTCCTTTCTAACAGAGCCTTGATTTTGGGGGGTAATCCATCCTCCTACAAATGGCCATGGGCTCTTATCAAACCTTTCATGAAGTTTCCATCTCCCCTGTGAATGATTGGTTTGGAAACAGGAGTGGGAACAATTCTGGCCAATAAGGTATAAGGAATGTTTTCTCAAGGGCTTCTGGGAGAGATTTTCTTGCTCAGAAAGAGAAAGTACCTCTTCTTTTGCAGGATGTGGTCATGTCTGTACGTGATGCCTGGAGGTGTAGCAGCCATCTTGTGATCAGATGGATGAACCAACACACTAATGATGACACCGTGGGAAGATGGAAGGGACATCACTGAGCTGCTGAATTAATGACTCCTATAGCCATCAAAATTTTGAACTTAATCTTTGAGTTGATGCATTTTTCTCATTGTTAATCACATTGTTAAGTTGGTGGTTTCATTTTTGCAGCCCAAAGCATTCTGACTGACACAAGAAGTAAAAAGGATGCCAAGCCAAGTGGTTGTTTTCACCACTCAGGCTTGGGGGAGCTTAAGGTACAGGCTTTGCAGTCAGATGGAGACAATTCAAGTCCCAGCTTGGCTGCTACCTAGCTGTGTGACCTTGGAGCAATCAGTTAATGTCTGTGAGATTCAGTTCCTGGGGAGGAGAATACTCACATCTTAGGACTTTGATGGTAAAATAAAGTAATGCACGAAAAGGGCTGCTGAGCACAAGTGCAGGGTATGTAATAACTATTCGATATTTCATACTGGTGCTGGCTATTGCTATGGTCATTACTGAAGTTTTTGCCTCTGTGAAAGCCTCTACACTCTCCCCATACTCATCCTAAGACTAGACTCATCTGATCTCTATTCGCCCAAATCCAGTTCCCATAACACCGGTGGTTATGTGGGTTTTGAGGTCTTAGAATTGCATTCCTGAATCTGGAGGAGGAGAAGGGAGGTACTGGGGTCAGGTCATGGCACTTGCTGGATCAAGACACTCTCTGGCAGGAGTCATCATGGGTGGGATTGAGGTTCTGCGGCCATAGGTCAGCCCCAGATGGACAGCATCTCCATCCCAGCCTGGGCCTTACCCAGCACCTAGCCAGCAGACAATAAAGCTAAGCCCTTGGCCTGCCCAACAGTGCTTGGCTTGAGCCTTTGCTTTCCCTCCTTGATCTGTTTGACTCTCTGGCTCCCCACCGTTGCGGTTTTCATCGCTGAGAGGCACCCCTTGGACTTAATGCTGAAGTCACTAGCTCCTGATGTCAAGGATATCCATTGCTATATTGGGCCTACTTTCATCCTGCCATACCTGCTCCCACCCCCCACCCCCCGCT
Source organism: Mesoplodon bidens (assembly GCF_964165515.1). Taxonomy (NCBI): domain Eukaryota; kingdom Metazoa; phylum Chordata; class Mammalia; order Artiodactyla; family Ziphiidae; genus Mesoplodon; species Mesoplodon bidens. The sequence continues at coordinate 22,155,775 of NC_138171.1, read as the reverse complement.
TCCCTCCTTCCTCTGTCCATATGGTTCCTGAAGGAGTGGGCATATTTTAACTTGGCTCCACCCCTCTGGCCATAGTTGATTGGATCATAGGTGGACGGTGGACTAGAGCTAGACCAATCAGAAAACTTCCATTGGATTTTTAAACCTAGAGGCAAAGCCAATCTCTTTCCAAGGTACAAGTTGTGGGATTTAGATCTGGAGGCTACAGGTAGTCATGCTTCCCATTATATGGAAGGAGTCAGGATGCAATGTGAGAGAACAAGGAAAGCAGAAATGAATGATGGAGAGATGGTCTTGGCAGCCTCTGAGCCCATGTGCCTGATTTGCTGAGGCCCAAGGGCACCACTGCCTGGCCTCAACCTAGAGTAGCCAATCTTTCTTAGATACCAGGAGCAAGCACATTCTCCTTTCTGCCTTGATTAGTTCAAGTTGAATTTCTGTCCCAATGACAAGACTGCTGCCTGACACCTTCCCAAGCCCCCGTGCTGCCCAGGGCCTGGCTTGTCCTTCACATTTCAGGGTCTCTGCCCTGAAGATGGATTTGTGCAACCACCTCCCTCTTTTCATTTCCAGCCTTGTCCCTGAGGCCCTGGCAGGGCTTCTGTCCTCTTACCCCACTCACTGTCCCTGGGAGGCCCCATTCACTTCTATAGCACAGCCTCGACAGCCCCAGTACACTTATAATGTCCAAACTCTTAGCTCCATTCTGGATCCCATCTGAGCTTCAGGCTTTGAAACATGGTGGAGACACATTGTTCACTGAAACAGTGGGCACCAGAATTCTTCCTGAAAACAACTATTTGGGTTGGGGAGATACCTTGATAAGCTTCCTTGGAGGCAGGTGAGCCCCGCTTAGGGCATGGAAGTGAGCAGGCACTAAGATGTCAAGTGAGGTGGCTAGAAGGTGATGATATGGTTATGGAAACTGCTGGCTAAGGGCCAAGGGGAGGAATTTGTCATTTGGGCTAGTGAAGGGTTGGAGGAAAGAAATGAAGAGTTTGGGGGTGGGAAGGGAGAGAGAGAGAACATAACAATGTGTGAGACTAGATGCTATATCAAGGACAGAGAGAGCCCTCTCCCTCCAGTGGCATGGGGATCCCCCAACACTTTGAAAATAGGAGATTTCTTATCTGAAGGAGAGTAACATGTATTGGTTAACAGGGCATGTGCAAGGTTCACATCGCTTTATCTGAATTCTGGCTACACCTGGCTGTGTGACCTTGGGCAAGTTACTTAACTCCTCTGAGCCTTGGTTCCATCAACTGTAAAATGGGAATAGAGTCGTTGTTAGGATTAAATAAGTGCTAAGCACAGTGCTGGCATGTGCTGGGCCTTGAAACAACACCACCAACAAATTGAAGTTCAGAGTATCCCAAGGTCACAGAGTCAAGCAGTGTGGTGGAGGCAGGCTGCAAACCCAAGAATGCCTGATCTCAGAGGATCTGAGTTCCTCCCTGAAGGTAGCTCCCTGGAGACAGGACCAAGACCAGAGCCTGCAGCTCAGGGCTGGGTTTCTGGCAGCTGACTCCTTGCTCCCGGGTGCTGGCTCAGCCAACTGTCGCTAAGAGTTGACTCTACTTCCCCCACCTTCCCTCCTCCTTGCTCTCTTGGACAGTATTTCCCTGGGGCTCCCGTTACCAATTTGCAGAGCAAAGGCATGCACAGGCAGTTCAGGGGTGGCGCGAGCTCAGCGGCTCTGGTATTGTTTTTAATTCAATATTTTGCCCCTGTGCGCCAGCCTCCTTTATTGGATGAGAACACTGTTATTGGATCCTGCCCTGAAGGAGAAAACACAGGCTTCCCCCGACGATGGCAGCTAGGTTGTTCTGGAGTCTGATGAGTCAAGGCAGGGCAAGAAGACAGCAGAGAGTTCCAGACAATCTGATGGTTTCAAGCTGTTCTGTGACACACACAAGATTATTAACATATGTATTCTTGACCTTTCCCCTTGCCCTCCCTTCTAGGGACGACAAAGCCCAGGAGGCAGCCTCCCTATCGCCCTCTTCCTTTTCCTGCTCATCCAGTGTATATCTTGGTCCCGCTGATTTTCCCTCCACTTTTCTCCATGCCCAGTGTCACTCAGTCCAAGCCCCAAGCATCTCCTGCCTGTACAACTGGTGTGCCCATCCTGCCCTGCTGTGCTCAATGTCTTCATGATACACTATCCTATTTGGGATCTCCCAGAAGCCTGAGATAAGAATTCAGATAGGTGAGATTTGAGAGCCTTGTCTCCCGTGTCAGTCGGCCTTGCAGTAAAGCTCTTTTCTCAAAAACTGTTGCCATAGTGTTGGTCTGCGCACACAGGGCAGTGAGCCCTTGTTTGGTAAGTTTTGGCAACCCCGGTGAGATTTGGGTCTTGTGACCGCCTGCCTGAGGCACTGTAGCCCCTGGCAGAGTGTGGGCCCTCGGCACCAACCTTGAGTAGCCACCTAGACTGAATTTGTCTAGAAGGTCGGCTTTTGGGTTCCTGCTTCCCCACCATGGCACTCCAGGCTCCTCGGGCTACTTTCACTTTTGAGAAAAGAAACAGCTCCTGGATCAGACGTCTTTTGGATTCTTTTCTCATATAGGTTATCACAGAATATTGAGTAGAATTCCTTGTGCTATACAGTAGGCCTGGTTGGTTATCTGTCTTATATATAGTAGTGTGTATGTTAATCCCAAGCTCCTGATTTATCCATTCCCCCCACCACGTTTCCCCTTTGGTAACCATAAGTTTGTTTTCGATATCTGTAAGTCTGTTTCTGTTTTGTAAGTAAGTTCATTTGTGTCATTTTTAAAAATTAGATTCCACATATGAGTGGTATATGATATTTGTCTTTCTGTCTGACTTATTTCACTTAGTGTGATCATCTCTAGGTCCATCCATGTTGCTGCAGAGGGCATTCATTCTTTCTTTTTTATGACTGAGTAATATTCCGTTGTATATATGTACCACATAGTTTTTATCCATTCCTTTGTCGATGGACATTTACGTTGCTTCCATGTCTTGGCTATTGTAAATAGTGCTGCAGTGAACATTGGGGTGCGTGTACCTTTTCAAATTATGGTATTCTTTGGATATGTGCACAGGAGTGGGATTGCTGGATCACATGGTATTTTTTTTTTAAAAATTTATTGGAGTATAGTTGATTTACAATGTGTTAGTTTCAGCTGTACAGCAAAGTGATTCAGTCACACATATACGTATATTCGTTCATTTTCAGATTCTTTTCTCACACAGGTTATCACAGAATATTGAGCAGAGTTACCTGTGCTATACAGTAGGTCCTCGTTGGTTATCTGTCTTACATATCGTAGTGTGTATGTTAATCCCAAGCTCCTGATTTATCCCTCCCCCGCGCCCCACGTTTCCTCTTTGGTAACCATAAGTTTGTTTTCGATATCTGTTAAGTCTGTTTCTGTTTTGTAAATAAGTTCATTTGTGTCATTTTCTTTTTCAACACATTTTTTTTGGCATCTTTGTTGGAGTGTGGTTGCTTTGCAGTGGTGTGTTGGTTTCTGCTTTGTAACAGGGTGAGTCAGCTGTGCATATACATATGTCCCCATATCTCTTCCCTCTTGCATGTCCCCTGCATTGGCAGGCAGATTCTTAACAACTGCACCACCAGGGCAGTCCCGGAATAAAGTTTTTGTCTCAAAAGCCAGTGCCATAGTATTGGCTTCTATGCATGTCAGGCAGTGAGCCCTTGCTGGGTAACACTAGTAAATGACAGGCCTGGGACTAGACTGGTCTGAATTCCTCTATATCTCACACTGTTATACTCCTCTTGGCCTAAAGCAGAGCTTGTATTCCTTGACACTCAAATGTATCTTGGGATAAAGAAGATAAGGACTGTGTGGCTAAGAACGGGATTGGAATCTATCCAAAGCATTGAAGAATACCTCAGTAAATGCCAGTTAGGAATAAGGAGGAGGAACAGGAATAAGGAGAAGAAACAGATGCTGCTCAGTGACAGTAGGATCATCTCTATATGCAGTGTCAGATAACCTCAATCAGGGGAAGCACAAAACCATCCTGGGCAGCTCCTTTCCTTTAGAAGTATGCGCATATCTCAGATACTGTGGGTTGGGTTCTAGGTCACCGCAATAATGCGAATATTGCAATAAAGTAAATCGCACGAGATTTTGGGTTTCCCAGTGCTTATAAAAGTTGTTAATCCTATTGTACACTTACTAGACAGTGTCTAAAACAATGTACACATCTTAATTTAAAAATACAAAACAGTTACAATAATAACAAAGACAACTGAGCAGAGAACCATAAGAAAATAATGGAAAAGTTTAAAATATTTCAAGAATTAACAAAATGTGGCCCAGGGACCCCACGTGAACACATGGTGTTGGGAAAACGGCAGGGCAAGAAGACAGCAGAGTTCCAGAAAATCTGATGGTTTCAAGCTGTTCTGTGACACACACAAGATTATTAACATATGTATTCTTGACCTTTCCCCTTGCCCTCCCTTCTAGGGACGACAAAGCCCAGGAGGCAGCCTCCCTATCGCCCTCTTCCTTTTCCTGCTCATCCAGTGTATATCTTGGTCCCGCTGATTTTCCCTCCACTTTTCTCCATGCCCAGTGTCACTCAGTCCAAGCCCCAAGCATCTCCTGCCTGTACAACTGGTGTGCCCATCCTGCCCTGCTGTGCTCAATGTCTTCATGATACAACTATCCTATTTGGGATCTCCCAGAAGCCTGAGATAAGAATTCAGATAGGTGAGATTTGAGAGCCTTGTCTCCATTCACATGTTCAATGCACAGTAACCACAAACTTACAATTTGTAATAAAACAGAATATCTGTGAAGCACGATTAAGTGAAATACGGTAAAAAGAGGTATGCCTATAAATCAGTTAAAACAAGTCACAGGTGAGGCTAATTCTGGCTATTGAGAAGGACAGATTAGCATTATTTTTCTCTCGGAGCCCACCCCTGTCCTGGGCCCCCTGCCTTATTAGTTGCATTTTCCCCATCTCACGTCAAGTCTGGGACATGAAACGACAAGGTTTGCATTAGGTACACTGCTCAAGAGTTTGCAGGGATGTGGCATTCCCCAGGAACCTTTTAATCCAAGAGATAGACAAAAGGAACACGCCCCCACCCCCACCCCCACCCCCGAAATGAGTGAGGACTGGAGAGACAGCCACGCCAAAATATAGGTCATTCAGAGACCTGCCCAAACGTGCTCTCAGACCTAGAATGCCCAGGCAGGGCATCCTCTCTTCTAAGTCTCATAGTTCTCAGCGCGGTCAAAGTCTTGGTCTAAGAAGAACAGCCTCAGTTCGGTAGAGGGAGAAGCTCAGGTTGGAGGGTCAGGGAGGATCAGGTCCCAGGACTGGCCAGGAGTATGGTGGGGTCCCTGACTGAGGAAAGAGGTATCACTAGACCCACAAATGAGGGGGCTTTACAGACCCTTGCCCCCATTCTTAACCACGAGAGGCCCCAGGCAGAGCTCTAGGGATGAGAAGCCTCCTTGTTTCTGTCTGTCTGGTCTCAGCGAGGGAAGGGCTTTGTCTGTCAGGATCAGGTCCCAGTTCTGCAAGGGAAGGGGTCTTGGCCATAACCAGACAAACCAGGCTCAAGGTGAGGACCTCAGTGCTATCGAGAGGGTCTCTCTCCCAAGGAGGGAGGCTCACAGGGTGGCGCCCCTCTTGTCAGGCAGAGATGGTCAGAGCAACGCCCTGCCTTCCCCACTAGGGACTCAGGGAGGTGAGGGCTTTGTTTGGAGGCTGGAGGACTCGGGACCACAGAGGGAGGGGTCACGGGCTCTAATAGACGGCACGGAGAGAACCGCGAGGGAGGATCAAGGGACGGCCGACCTCTGAACCCCGGGAACCCGTAGAGCCCCGCCCCTCGCGCCAGCCGTTGGAACCCCACGCAAGGCAGCCGTTAACGGAAGTGGCTCCACACTTCTGTCTGCTCCGGGGGCGAGGAGCTGGACGGTTGTTCACGGCGTTTGTTCGGCCAAGGACGGATTCCCAGGGCTGATCTGCAGTCAAGATCACCCGCTGTCCTACCTGCACTCCTGCCTGTTGTCCCTGACCACAGTCACCATGCCTCGGGGTCAGAACAGTAAGCGCTGCACACGTAGGAGACGCCGCCAGGCCCCAGGTGGGACCCAGGGTCTGACGGGTGCTCAGGCCACTGCAGCCGAGGAGGAAGCCGCCTCGTCTTCTTCTTCTCCTCCTCCTCTTGGAGTTACTACTCCGAGAAAGCCGGCTGCTAAGTCACGTAGCAATTTCAAGAGTCGTCAGAGGGCCCTAGCCACCACCACTAAGCCTGCAGGTGTTTCTCCCACAAGATCATCCAAAGGAGCCAAAGGCCAAATGGAGCAAAAGCACAGTTCCTCTCAGGCTCCCGTCTCCGCCGTGCGGTCTCGAAAAGGCCCTCTAAGGCAGACAGTGAATTTGTTGGTGCAGTTCCTGATGCACATGTATAAAAAGAAAAGGCCTGTTACGAAAACACATATGCTGAAGTTTATCAATAAGAAGTACCAAAAGCAATTCCCTAAGATCCTCAGAAGAGCTTCTTTCAACATGGAGGTGGTATTTGGTGTTGACTTAAAGGAGGTCGACCGTACCAAACATTCTTATACCTTTGTCAGCAAAATGGCTCTCCCCAACAATGGGACCGTGGGTCGTGCCAGGGGATTACCCAAGACCGGTCTCCTGATGTATCTCCTGGGTGTGATCCTCATGAAGGGCAACTGCGCCACAGAGGAGAATATCTGGGCATTCCTGAATAAGATGAGTGTCTATGCTGGGAAGAGGCACTTCATATTTGGGGAGCCCAAGAAGCTCATCACCCAAGATTTGGTGAAGCTGAAGTATTTGGAATACCGGCAAGTGGCCAACAGTGATCCAGCGCGCTACGAGTTCCTGTGGGGCCCGAGAGCCCACGCCGAAACCAGCAAGATGAAAGTCCTGGAGTTCCTGGCCAAGATCAATCACACGATCCCCAGTGCCTTCCAGTGTTGGTATGAAGAGGCTTTGAGAGATGAGGAAGAGAGAGCGCAAGGCAGTGGATCTTCCGGGGTTCTGTCCAGCTCCTCCCACACACAAACTGAGGCAGATTCTGCACTTTGTGGCTGAAGAGAGCGTTCAGGGTTCCAAGTAGTGTAGGGCTGGGTGGGACGGAGGGAACAGTGTATAATACCTTTGTGTTCCTGTTCTGTGTGGGGAAGTTGGAAATACGTGTGTGTTTTTGTTTTTTGCTGTCTTTCAAACGTTAACTCCTAAATGAAATCTTATTTAGCGTTATAATGTAAGTTTATGAAGTACAGTAGTCATACTTATTGTTGTTTATCAGGTTTAAGAATAAGAGTTTTGCTGTTTTGTAAAACAGATTGGGAAAACTTCCATCTTATTTAGTAATTTGGTGGAAGATAACATGGCATTGCAATATGCAATTCCTTGAAAATGTGAAAAAGTTAAGTATAGTATAGTATAGTATACTGTAGTATAGTATAAGAAAAGTAAGATGGTCAATATTTGGTTTCCTAATTCCTTTTACTCTGTTTTATAAAATTATAAATAACAGTATGTGCTTGGCTCATTCAAAAATGCAGAATTAAATCATAATAAATTAGAAAAAAAAAAGAATTCAGATATACAGAGTTTATTAGGGGAGTGACCCTAGGTGGTGGTATAAACAAAAACGTATAACATAAATATAAATAGACAATGTAACAAGCTCTCTAAAAGCCTATTCCTAAAATACCAACAGTGGTTATTTATCATGGAGAGAAACAGGATGGTGAGAGTTGTGCTGGGGGGAGGGGAACAGTGTGCATCCAAAAGGAACAGATCTATGTAATTTTACAAAGCCCAAGGTGTGGCATTACAAATAACTTTAATACATAGCATGGAGATTTAAAAAGGTTTTATTTTATTACCTTTATAGATACTTATATATCTTATATATTTACTTTATTATTTACTTCTGTAATACTTGTTCAGGATAGAAATTGAGAAAATACAAATAAACCAAAAGAAGAAAATGAAAGCCACTCATAGCCTACTACTCAGAGAGCATCATCACTAACATGACAAAGCCTTTGCATCTTTTTCATGTAAGATTCAAAGAAGGGGGGTGTCCCAGCAGATCTAATAGGGCTTAGAGTCTGAGGGACTAAATATATATATGGATATGCATAGCTATTTTTCGAAGTAAAAATTTGAGATTTCACTCTGAGTAGAGGATTTTCTGAAACTTCTGAGGAGGCTGACATAGAGCAGTTTTTCTTAAGGTGTGTTTCCACAGATGTTCCATGAAAAATGGTTTCTGTAGTCAAATAGGCTTGGAAAACATTGGGTAAAACAGGTTTTCCCCTGCAAGACTTGCTTGGAGCTTTTAACATACTAAGGTGCATTGTGATCCTCTAAGAGAAGATGTAAACTTAGCAGCTGCCCCTCCAGTAGACCTGGGGTGTGGGGCCATTCTCTGCCTTCATTGATATCTGCCAGGAATGGTCTGGGGAGTCTAATGGGTATTAATCAGATGCTCAGTTTATCAGTACGTCACAGTGGCAGTCAATGATGGGAATGTCACTTTTTGGCACCTAACCTGCTTCAATTTTGTGTATCTATTTCTGCATAGCAAATTACTGAAAAACTCAGGAGTTAAAATACCAAAGCATTTATTATCTCACTGTTTCTGTGGATGAGGAAGTTAGGACCAGATTAGATGGGCAATTCTGGCGCCCCACGTCTCATGAGGTTGCAGTGAAGATGTGAGATGCATCATCTGAAAGCTTGACTGGCATTGGAGGCTCCACTTCCAAGATGGACCCAATGAGTCTCCCTTCCTGGCATCCATGCCCTGTGTAGTCCCCTCCCACGAAGAATAGTTCTGACTCATGCAACCCACAGGATATTGCAGAAATGACGGACTGTGACTTCTGAGACTAGGTCACAAAAAACATTGTGGCTTCCACCTTGATCTGTCTTGGATCACTTGCTTTGGGGGACACCAGCCATCATGTTATGAGAACACTTGGGTGGCCAAATAGATTCACGTGGTAAGGAATGGAGGTCTCTGGCCATCAGGCAGCATCAACCTGCTGGGCATATGACTGACCCATCTCAGAAGTGACTGACCTCTTGACTTTAATCTCAAGAGAGACCTTGACTATCCTGCTAAGCTGCTTCCAAAATTCCTGATCCACACAAACTGTGTGAGATAATAAATGTTCGTTGTTGTTTTAAGCAACGACATTTTTAGGTAACGTGTTACACAACAATAGATAACTAATCCATGTCCTTAGTGCTAAGGCTGGGTAATAAACAGCTGCTTCAGCTCACTGGCAAAGAGTTTGCTTACTTCCTAAGCTAGAAGTGGTCTTGACCAATGTCCTTTCACTGACCCCAAATAGTGACTGCAGAAAGAATTCCCTCCAGCCCTTATTATGAAAGCCTCTATGGAAGGTGTGACTCATGAGGCTCATTGGTGTGGGGCATTGATGAGGGGATCCCCTCAGAATTAAGTGTTTATGAGACTCATTACATTCTTACGAACCATTGCGAGTAGTGGCATTCATGGCTTTTCCAGCCCTACTTACTTGACTGGAGAATCCTTTTTTGTGCAATAGACGAAGTTGGTCCCTACCGGCATCCTTTCTTCCTTCTCCTTCCCTCCTAAGAGAAAGCCTCAGGAAAAGATAATCCTTTTTATTCTTTTTGATGTTATTGTGCCTGGAACTGCTGCCAACATTGTGTTGCCAGGAGAGTAATAAAATGAGCTCCCATGCATCCATCGCCCAGCTTCAACAATTATGAACTCACCAATAACCCTCTCATCCATGCTTCCACCCACACCCACACCTACCCCACCTTGGATAATCCTGAAGCAAATTCCAGTCATAATATTATTTCATACATGGATTTCAGTATGTATCTTTAAAAGATTAGGACAGTGTAGTTCAATTCTATTATCATACTTCAAAAAAAAAACACCCCAAATAATTCCTTTTCATTGCACATCCCGGACTATTGAGTTCTTACTTGGCTCACAGCGTATCTAAGGACATAAATTCTCCTTGTGTCTAATTGGGACCAGTGCCTGCTGGGAGAGATAATTACTCTTTAGCATTCAATAATCAGCTGTGCCTGGATCATAAGTGTCAGTCCTGTTTGAAAGGTTAGCTGAGCCCAAATCCCTACTGTGTAGTGCATAGTGTCAGACAGGCTTGGATTGGAATATTGCCAATTACTTATACTACGACTGTGGGCAAGTAACTAAACACTCTACATTTTAGTTTTCACTATTTAAAAATATTAGAGAGGATCTGGAGACCTGGATTTGGGGAGTGAGAGGCAGAGGGAACAGGGACTCCTCTTGAACCCCAGAAATTGCATAATTGCATTCTGCTCTCCAGAAAAATATAACTCCCTTTCCACTGCCTACCCTGCAACTCTTCCCCACCTCAATCAGTGCCTAAATGGAGGAGTCTGGGTTTCTTTGGCACTGTCATATGTTTCCAGTCAGTCCGTGGTGGCAGCGTAGGAGCTCAATATTGGTGATAAATATTGAGTGTTTTTCTGAGGATATTTTCTTAAAGGCTGTTCCCACAAATAATTTACTGGGGCAATGAAAGATGGAGGAAGTGACTCTGATTACATCTTGGAGCATCTAAAGCTTGAAGTTTAAGGAAACTAGGTAGCCCACAGCTATTTAAAAATTTCTAGAAGGGATAATTCTTCCACATAAGATTTTTTTTTTTAAAGGTTACAGCCCAGCAGTTGGTCTCTAGGGTGGTGCCCTTCTCCCATCTCTCTCGTGGATGCCACTCTCAAATCATCATCATTATCACATGTTTTTGGACTGCGTGGTGCATAGCACATAGCTCTTCCTTTTTTTCCCCCCCTTAGCTTTTTTCAGGCATAATTTACATCACATTATGTTAGCGTTCAATGTAATGATTCGTTATCTGTATATGTTGCAAAATGATCACCACAATGAGTCCAGGTAACATCCATCATCATACTTTGTTATAAAAATTATTTATTCTTGTGATGAGGACTTTCAAGATCCACTCTTACAGATACTTTCAAATATGCATACAGTATTATTAATTATAGGCATCATGCTATACATTACTATCCCATGACTAATTCATTTTATAACTGGAAATGTATACCTTTTGATCCCTTTCACCCATTTTGCCCACTCCCCACCCTCTACCTCAGGCAACCATCAATCTGTTCTCTATTTCCATTGTTTTGTTTTGTTTTAGATTCCACATATAAGTGAAATCACATGGTATTTATTTTTTTTCTGTCTGACTTAGCTCACTTAGCATAAACAAAGCTCTTCTGAAATTTCATTTCCTCATCTTTAAAATTGGAATAGCATTTTGTTAGGAGGGGTGAGGATTTAAAGGTATTTGATAATATTATTTCCAGGAATGTATCAATCAGTTAGTAGATTGATTGGCTTACCTATTTTTTAAATTAATGCCCATTATGTAGATTAGCTGTTTAGTCATCGGAAGGGAACAGTCTTCCTTCTCAGCCTCTGATTTTTTGTTTGTTTGTTTTTTGTTTTGGCTGCACCACGCATCTTGCGGGATCTTAGTTCCCTGACCAAGGATCGAAACTAGGCACCCGTCAGTGGAAGCACGGAGTCCTAACCACTGGACTGCCAGGGATTCCCTGGCTCATCTATTAAATCAACAACTTTAGGGAGTGCCAGTTGAGTGCTAGGTGTTGTGTTAGGTTCTAAGGTTACCATGATGAGCAATGCAGCAATATTGGCTTTCTGGAGCTTAGAATATGGAAGGGAAGACAGACACTCACTGAGGACACAGTGAGAAGGCATTGTCCGTGAACAGTAAAGCAGGCCCTCACCAGACAAGGAAGCTGCCAGCGCCTTGATCTAGGACTTCTCAGCCCCTAGAGCTGTGAGAAATAAATTTCTGTTGTTTATAAACCAGCCAGTGTATTTGTTTCATAGCAGCCTGAACGGACTAAGACAAATATCATGAACATGTAAAACAGGGGGCTAATGGCCAAGAGGACTAAGGCAGAGGCTTAGCCCCCATTGAAGACAGAGCCTTATTTAAATCCCAGGAGCTCAGGTGCACTCTTTGAATGGTTCTCTTCCAATAATGGGCAACTTTCTCCTATAGAAAATCTTTTTACATCTCTTGGGTAGAAACAAGATCATCCAGTTTCTGGCCTTTGCACAGATGAATAAACAGAAGTCCAGACAGGGAAGTGTGATCGATCACCAACAGTTTTGAAGGCAGTAATAGTTATATGGACTTGGACAATACACTTTCTGAGCCAGCACTGTCCAACAGAAATACAATGGAAGCTACAAAGGGAGCTACACATGTAACTTACATTTTCTACTACCCACATTTAAAAAAGTAAAAAGAAATGGGTGAAATTAATTTTATATTTTATTTGACCCAATATACTCCAAATATTATTTCAACATGTAATCAGTAGAAGTCTTAGAAGTCCGATGGGTATTTTATTTACAATTATAGCACATTTTAATTCAGACTAGCCATATTTCAAGCCCTCAGTAGCCACATGTGGTTAGTGGGTATAGTACTGGACAGTGAAGTCCAATGCCTCAGTTTCCTTATCTGCGAATTGAGGATAAAATGAGGGATAAAACTGCCTAGTCACTGAATGGATTGTGAGAGCGCAAGGGAAACACCCTGCACGCCAGAGGCGCGTGATAAACCTTGGTTCCTTTCATCTTTTCTCTCACCGCACCGCCCTCCATCAAGTCTCCGCCCCCTTTCCCCGCCCCCTTCAGGCTCCGGGAGGAAGTAGTACTGGCCAATGCAGCGCGCTTTACGGTAGTGTGGCCGTAAAGCTGCACTTTTACCGCAGTGTGGCCGGCTCGCGCGACGCGCGCACTTTTACCTCATTGGCTCTGCGGCCCCTGCTCAAGGCGCTTTACAGCCGTGTGGCTGGATCCGCCGATGTGGGGTCTGCGGTTTGGTTGTGAGTGGAGGGAATCAGAGTAGACGGTGTTGACTGAACCTGGCACCATGGACGTTGGCGAACTTCTGAGCTACCAGGTATGAGGGGCGAGGAGGGCTGGGGGGGCCGTCCTCCCACCCGGGCAGGAGTCTCAGGACCAGGGTCCCTTCATCTCACTTTCTCCCACCTCAGCCCCGGGTCCCCTCACGTTTCCTGTCACCCGGGTCCTAGCCTCTCATTTCACGTTAACTCCCTCGAATTTCTCCTGGGCTCTTTCATTTGATTTCTTCCCAAGGCCCGGGCCCCTTGTCAACTAAAGGCTGGGCTCCTTCTCACCAGGCCCTGGGGCCTGGCTCCCTTCAACTATTCTGAAGGCCCCAAACTATCTTCACAAGCACCCCCCTTAAACTCTCTTCTCCAGTCATTGAGTTGGTGGTCGTGGTGGGAGAGCACTGGCCCTTCTTGCATTTGAGCCCCATCTTCTCTACTGACCGGCTCTGTGGCTGTAGGACAAGTCCTGTCGCCCTCTTCGAGCCTCAGCTTTTGTATGTATAAAGTGGAGACAGTACTAGCTACCTGTTAGGTTTGTTTCAGGACTGTATCAACCAATGGATGTGAAAGCTGATTTTAAAGTGTGGAAAGCCGGACCCATGTTAATTGCAGTTATTGACAGATGTTTGACATTCCAGCATGGGATGGGTACCTTGGAATCTTCTTCTTGTCCCACTTGCTCAGAGTACTTGTGGGGAAACAGTGGCCCAGAGGGTAGAAAGGACTTATCCAGAGTCACTCAACAAGTAAGAGCTGGGATTAGAGATGAGATCTTTTGGCTCCCAGCTCAACGTTTTCCCCCCACTTTTGACTTCCTAAATGTCCAGTATGGTAGCCACTAGCCACATATGGCTATCGAACGCTTGAAATGGGACTAGTCTGAATTGAGAAGTACTCTAAGTGTCAAATCACACTGGAATTTGAAGAATCAGTATTAAAAAAGTAAAATTTTTAGATTGATTATATGATCATGTCGATTACTTTTGATTATTGATCATACTGATTAATTATATATTTCACCCATTACCCGTAATGGGTGAAATAAAATATATTCAAAATAAGTTGTACCTACTTCTGTTGACTTTTTTTTTTTTTTTTTGCGGTACGCGGGCCCCTCACCGCCGCGGCCCCTCCGGCCGCGGAGCACAGGGTCTGGACGCGCAGGCCCAGCGGCCATGGCCCACGGGCCCAGCCGCTCCGCGGCACGCGGGATCCTCCCGAACCGGGGCACGAACCCGCGCCCCCCGCATCGGCAGGCGGACTCCGAACCACTGCGCCACCAGGGGAGGGGAGCCCCCCTCTGTTGACTTTTTAATGTAGCTACTGGCCTTTTTGTGTCACTACTAAAATCACATGTATAGCAGGCCTTACATTTCCATTGGACAGCTCTGCAGTAGAGAATAAGGGATTCAGAGCCATGAGTCTGAAGCCCCATGGCTTGGAATCTCTGTTTTGCTGCTAACTGGCTGCTGTAACCTTGAGCAGAATACTTACCCTCTCTATGCCTCAGTTTCCTCATCTTGTAAATGGGGGCAATGAAAGTAGCTATCATATAAGTCTGTTTTGAAGCTGCTGTGAAATGTAAAGTGTTTAGCCGAATGCTTGTCAAAGAGTTAAACGTTTGAAAAACGTTAGCAATTCTATTCATGCAATTCCCTCAGCCGGTACACATAGAACTGACCTTGGAAACTAGACATTGTGGGAAAGAGCTTGTAAGCAATGGGGGGTATATAGCCAGGTGATTTCCTTTTTAAGACAGTAATAGGATGTGAAAGAAGAAAGGAAATAGGAGCGTTGTTGAATGAGTGGTTATATGCCTGTTTGGCCTACATATGAGCCCACTGACTCATAGAACATTAAAGCTAGAAGAGGTTCATTCATTTGCTCAACAAATATCTATTGAATATGTACTGACTGCATCTACTGAGCATACAACATTGAACAAAACAGACAAGGTTCTTGCTTTTGTGGAGCTTATAATCTGGTGGGGAAGTAACAAGATAAGAAAGTAAACAAATGAGAAATTCAGATTGTGGTAAGTGCTTTGAAGGATACACAGGGTATACTACAGAGCTGTGCTGTTTGGTGTGGTAGCCACTGGTCACATGTTACCCTTGAACACTTGAAATGTGGCTAGTTAGAATTGAGATCCGCTACACCTGTAAAATACACACTGGATTTTCAAGATTCAGTATGAAAAAAGTGACTGTAAAATATATTAATTTTTATATTGATTCCATGCTGAAATGATAATACTTAGGATATGTTGGCTTAAAGAAAATTATTAAAATTAATATCATCTTCTTAAAAACTTTTTAAATGTGGCTACTAGAAAATTTAAAGTTACATATGTGGCTTGCTTGTGGCTCGCTCTCTCTCTCTCTCTCTCTCTCTCTCTCTCTATATATATATATATATATATTTTATTTTTTTTTTCTTTTTCTTTTTTTTTTGTGGTACTTGGGCCTCTCACTGCGTGGCCTCTCCCATTGCGGAGCACAGGCTCCGGACGCGCAGGCTCAGCGGCCATGGCTCACGGGCCCAGCCGCTCCGCGGCGTGTGGGATCCTCCCGGACCGGGGCACGAACCCGTGTCTTCTGCATCGGCAGGCGGACTCTCAACCACTGCGCCACCAGGGAAGCCCTCTCAATATATTTTTATTGGACAGAGCTGCTAAAGAAGATAACCGCTGGGAGCAGGGGACAGGACCTATTATTTTAGGTAATATGGTCTAGGAAGGACTTTGAGGAACGGACATTAAAGGACCGATGGTTGAGAAGGAGCCAATCGTGAAAAGCGCAGAATAATCAAGGCAGAGGGAATGAATAGCAAGTACACAGGCTGTGAGTTGTTAAAATAGAAGCTGGTGCAGCCTGTTAGAGGATCAGGAAGAGGACTGATGTAGCTGGAACTTGGTGAATGAGCAGGGGAATGATAAGCTGTAAGGTTGGAGATGTAGGCAGATGACAGACTATGTAGGCCTTCCTGTGGGCCATGATAAGGAATTTGAATTTTATTTTGAGAAATCTTACAGATAACCTCATTCAGCCCACATATTTATAAATGAAAAGTGAACTCCATTTTGGTAAGGGACGTCCCTGAGGTTGTGGGCCAAGGTAGTGACAAGAGTTGAAACCAGAATCCTGATCTTATTTCCAGCTCTGTTCATTCCCCACGTGCACTACTCATGCACTTTTCTTTTTGTAAGATCAGTGTCCACGTTTCCTGTTCCTAAAGATGGTACAGTCTAGAATCTAGTCCATAATAAATGCTCCCATCCTCTTGTAGAAAGTCATGAGGATTACCTGAGTTAATGGATGCAAAGGCTCTTTGAAAACTAACTTTTTATAGACATGAAAGATGCATTGCATGCCTGCATCGTTTCTCTAAATCCTTATAACAACCCTATGAAGAAGGTACTGTTTTAAATCCCTGTTGTACAGATGGGGGAACTGAGGTACAGAAAAATGCCTGCCTCAGAGTTGGAGTTCCTAACCACTGTGCTGTGCTGAACTAAAGTGCTTTCAGATATGTTCTTACATTAATTGTCAGCATGCCCTTTGAGGTAGGTGGCATGCCTATTTTATAGAAAAGGAAACTCAAGCTAGAGAGGTCAGTTACCGGCCCAAGATGAAGCAGCCAGTAAGGAGCAGAACCAGAACTGGAACCGACCGAATACCCAAATCTCGTTTTCCAATTTTAAAAACTTTTCAAGTTGGAGTATGGTACACGTATAGAAGAATGCGTAAATCTTAAGCGCTTTTGATTATACTTGTCATTTACAAAGTAGACTCAATATGACCACTAAAGTTCATTTCTCAGGGACAAAGGTGGTCTGATTTGAACATCCCCACCGCCAGAGTTTGATTCAGTAAGTCTCCCATGGGACCTTAGAATTTGCATTTCTAACAAGATTCCAGGTGATGCTTAAGCTGCTGGTCCAGGGACCACACTTTGAGACCCACCCCTGGTCTAGAATGATCTACATTCCTCTTAAAATCTTCTCTGAGACATTCACCTACCTTCTCATGGCCATTAGTTCACAGTATTTTGAGCTTAAGGTATACTTTGCCCCTGCCATCTCAGATATTGAGAGCAAATCACTTAATCTTTCTGGGCCTCAGTTTCCTTATATGCCTAATGAGGGGATTAGGTAAGTTTCTCTGAGGTCCCTTCTAGCTTTAAAATACTATGGTACTGATTATTTAGGCGAAGAGCTCCAGAGATTTCAAGGGATAAGAAAAGCTTGATGTAGAAGAATGAATTGGGGCTGAAAATCTGGGAGATTTGAGTTTTAATCCTACCTTTATCATTATTTATCTGGGTGATTCAGGATAAGTCACTTCCCTTCTCTGTACATCTTTTTTTTAATCACTTGTAAAATGAGGAGATTGAGCTATATGACTTCTGGTTCTTTCTTTTCCTAAAATTCAGAGACTAAGGTAAATAAAGAAAATATGTAATGCCAAAAATGTTTATTAAAAGTATTTGACTGTTTTTGGATGCTTACTAAATTTCACTTTTGGGGCAACTTGGTGGGAAGATTCCAATTTTCTGCTGAGATTGGTTCTTCTAGTAATAGAGTTAGGCAGCAAGTGCCTCAGTATATGCCTTATATCCTTGACATGTGTTAACTGTTCATTTGAAAAGGCAGGAGAATTATAATGTGGACAGGTGGTGGTGGAAAAAGTCTTAAAGAGCAAACCAGTTATGTTCCCAATATGGAAATGTACTTTTTTGATGCCTTCAGGCTTAGACATCTCATCAAGAAGTGTGCCCAGCAGTTCCCTTGGCTGAGAAGTTTCTGCTGCGTAGGCACATATATGAACTCCGGGGCATTCTCATTAATACTGATTCCACAGATGTCTGGGAAAAGTTCTTACCTTTGAAGTTTTGCAATAAAGAATTCACATTTAGTGCAGTTTGGCTCATTGGGAATGACTTATTTTGTGACATGAGAAGTATTCTCTTTGAGGCAGATTGGGGTCAGGGAGCCTTGGTTTTGGCAATATTGCAGACACCCACTCCTCTTGTCACCTATCAGTCAGTAATATAGCATTTCCTTGGATTGCAGGGGTTTATTGGAATCTATAATCTTTCTCCTTTTCCCTTCTTATTTCTTTTGAAGTAAAAAATTTTAATGACAATAATCTGACAGGAATAGTATTAAAGTGTTCAAGAAAAGGGAAACTACTACCCTAATCCAATAAAATATTTTTATATTCCCACAGCCCTTATGTATTTTGCATGGCTGTAACCATTGTATATATACTGTTTTGCGTTCTGTGCTTTAATTTAACATTGCCAGAAATATTTTGTGTTTCTACATAGTCTTCATGTTGTTTTTAATGTTGACATACTTTTTGCTCAAGTGATAGACCAACCATTTTTCCCTAACTTGCTCCTCTATAATCAAGTACTTAGGTGGTTTCCAGGTTTTGTTCTTGGAGATAATATTGCAGTGAACTTCTTTATTCATGTGGCATTTTCCCCCTCACATCTGTCGTTAGTCATTATCATGTGCCATCATCTCCTGTGCGAAGTATTGCATGGGCTAAAATGATTAAGCTATGGTCTTGGACCTTAAAGAATTCATAGTTAAGGAGCGAGACAGACCTTTCACCAACTAACTGTATGAATAAAGTATTATGGGAGCACAATGGAAGGAACGATTGGATGTGCCTGGAGAGGGCATGTATTGCTGGGAATGGATTTGGTTTGGTCATTGAGGAAAAGGAGATGACACTGGAATCTCAGCCCTGATGAATGAATAGAAATTCTGTGGGTACTGAAGGAGGCTGAGGAGAGTCATTCTTGACTAGGATTAGTGACAGCAAAAACATGGGAGTGACATGTTCAGAGCATTGAGTGAATGGAGCCGAGTGGCAGGAGATGATGGGGTTGCCTCAGCTGCAGGTATGTCGGGCAATACACAGCGCTCGTGTGGAAGTAATCCTGTGTCAGTTTACAGTGCTAACAGTAGTGTGTGTTCCCATTTTACTGCAATCTCGATACTACTAGTTGTCATAATTTAAATTTTTCTCATTAATATAGTACGTCTATAAAGTGTTAGTTCATTTGCTTTAATAAACATTTTTCCCTTCCATGTGTTTATTGTTTGTACTTCTTATTATCTGCTTTTTTTTCTTAGGGTTGTGTTGTAGCTTATAACCGAGCTTTTCTGTTCTGTTTTTTTGCCGATGGTGTGTGTATAAGAAACATTATTGGAAGTCTAGACACTTGTGCTCAAATATATCTTTCATTCTTTGGTAGCCCCATTTTACCTCTAACTCTGAGAATATTGTCATAATCATGATGTCACTTTACAGCGTCATGAAACAGGCTCTTTTTGCGTGACAGTTTAGACTAGTGCTTTTTGAAGTTACTTATTGTTAGTGGGACTATAAGTAACAAATAAATTGCTATTCTTATTGATATTCCCACTTCAGGGTGTTGTTTTCTGTTTCATCTTCTGAGTGACGTTTTTTCTTAAGTTCACTTCCTCCCTTTGCAACCTTATCGTCTCTTTTTCCTGTGATGAGTTCTTTTCATACTCGCAAAATTCATTGTATTTATGTGTCCCCTTCCACCCTAGGCAGTGAACTGAGAGGCAGGGACCAGCACCTAGAGAGTGTCTCTCTGCTAGTTGATGCCTAATAAGTCATTGTTTAATGATTGAGCGAATGAACCAGTATGTGCCTTCAAATATGCTCTTTTGGAAAGCTTTTGTTCTAATATCTTGTCTGCTTGCTGGCTTGTATCTCTTTGCTTTCATGTTAGACTTCAAGAAAGTTTGATTCAAATCCGTTACTTCAGTTACTGAATTGTCCTTCCCTGTGCCGTACAGAGGACCTTGTTGTGTACCTATTTTATATATAGTAGTTTGTATCTGCTAATCCCAAACTTCTAATTTATCCCTTCCCCACCCCCTTTCCCCTTTGGTAACCATAAATTTGTTTTCTATGTCTGTGAGTCTGTTTCTGTTTTGTAAACAAGTTCATTTGTATCACATTTTATATTCTACATATAAGTGATATCATATGGTACTGTCCTTGATTTACTTCACTTAGTATGATAACCTCTAGAGCCTCATTTTTTTTTAACATCTTTCTTGGAATATAATTGCTTTACAATGGTGTGTTAGTTTCTGCTTTATAACTAAGTGAATCAGCTATACATATACATATATCCCCATATCTCCTCCTTCTTGCCTCTCCCTCCCACCCTCCCTATCCCACCCCTCTAGGTGGACACAAAGCACCAAGCTGATCTCCCTGTGCTATGCAGCTGCTTCCCACTAGCTATCTATTTTACATTTGGAAGTGTATATATGTCCATGCCACTCTCTCACTTCGTCCCAGCTTACCCTTCCCCCTCCCTGTGTCCTCAAATCCATTCTCTTCATCTACGCTGCGTCTTTATTCTTGTCCTGCCCCTAGGTTCTTCAGAACCATTTTTTTTTTAGATTCCATATACATGTGTTAGCATACGGTGTTTGTTTTTCTCTTTCTGACTGACTTCACTCTGTATGACAGTCTCTAGGTCCATCCACCTCACTACAGATAACTCAATTTCATTTCTTTTTATGGCTGAGTAATATTCCATTGTATATATGTGCCACATCTTCTTTATCCATTCATCTGTCGATGGACACTTAGGTTGCTTCCATGTCCTGACTATTGTAAATAGAGCTGCAATGAACGTTGTGGTACACGACTCTTTTTGAATTATGGTTTTCTTAGGGTATACGCCCAGTAGTGGGATTGCTGGGTCGTATTGTAGTTCTATTTTTAGTTTTTTTAAGGAACCTCCATACTGTTCTCCATAGTGACTGTATCAACTTACATTCCCACCAACAGTGCAAGACGGTTCCCTTTTCTCTACACCCTCTCCAGCATTTATTGTTTGTAGATTTTTTGATGATGACCATTCTGCCTGGTGTGAGGTGATACCTCATTGTAGTTTTGATTTGCATTTCTCCAATTTTAGTGATGTTGAGCATCCTTTCATGTGTTTGTTTAGAGCCTCTTCACTAGAATTTTATTCTATAACCTGGTTCCTCATCTTAGAGGAATCATCCATTCTTTTGTCTTTCAGCATCTTTATGTAAACTCTTAGCTCACTAGTCCTGATTTAGGTTTCATGTGACTACTGAACATTCTGACCGTATGCTCTGGTATCACATAATTCTCTGCATCTCTCCACCCGCCCCCTTATCACCTACCCCCAATTCTGCCTTTTAGTCAAGGGTGTAGCTGTCCAGCAGATTTGAAAAAAGCCCTGGAGCTAGTTCTCAAAGATGAAGGAGCTTAAAGATGAAAGGCAAGGTTGTTTTCCTCATGGAAAATGCAAACTCTTGGGCAAAGGGCTAGCTCTTTTCTCAGGAGTCAAGAGGATGTTAGGGTCTGAAAATGCATAAGTCACAGTTCTTGCTCTCATGGAGCTTACAGTCTAAGGGGGAGCATCCCACAGATTTGAGAATTGATAATCCAGTACACAGTGCCATTGCATGAACAAGATGTGGTGGCATAGAGGCAGGAACAGTCCTGCCATTGGGAACTTGGGAAGGCTTGCAGGGGAGTTGTTGCTTCTTCAGGAGCCGTTTCTCTATCCCTTCTTTTCTATTTCAGTTGCCACCATCTTAGTTTAGACTCTTGGGACTTTGTCAAATAATTAGCTTTCTAGTTTGTCTTCATTTTTTTCTTTGTGGATGTCATATTGGCACGATGAATGTGGGTTTATTTCCTCTGTGTACCAACAGAACACCCTTCTCTGGTCATAGTCTCCAGTCCTACCTATTTCAGCTTCCTTGGAGATAGGTCTTATTGAGATGCCTAATTTTAGAGGTGAATTTGAGGAAGACAGCCATACCTTTCTGCAGTCTCTCACTAGGTGTCACTGTTTAAATTGGGGGTTGCATTTATAAGACCCCCCATACAGAAGTTTTCACATGTATAAATGACTACATTGGAGAATGTGGATGGTTCAAGATACCTTGTTAGCACTGTTGGAGAAAATAATTCAAAATACATGCCCTTCTGAGTGTGCCCATTTTAGACGTCTTTTAATGTTTAGTGTAGTGGATGAACAATAACTCTGGGTCAGGCAGACTGCTGCCTGTGTTTGAATCCCACCTCTGCTACTGGGTAGCTATGTGACCTTGGGTCATTTAATTAACCTCTTTAAGCCTCAAGTCTTCATCTTTAAAATGCAGATTATATAACAGTGTCTGTCTCTGCCCCACCATCTTTTAAAAAATCTCCACTTTACCATCTTTTTTTTAAAGATACAGGATTAAATGAGACAGTGTGGGTAGTGCTAAGTAGTACAGTGCCTGACACATGGTAAGTGCCCAGTACAGGCTAGCTGTCAATTTTTATTATCGATATAATTATAGACAACACATATGGGATAGCAAAAGGAAAAAATGTTTTTCTCGAATTCTGCAAAGCTGCCTTAGTATTCTCAAGGTCACTGGTGTCTTGGAGATTAAGCTTTAGAATGCTGTAAAAGGAAATGAGAACAGTTTGTCACTCACACATTCCACAGTATAGAACTGTTCTCAATAGATTAAAGTATAACCCTAGTCTACCACAGTTAGCAGTCATTGATATCAAGGATTATGTCATCAACACAGTAATTCTTTTCCCCAGGTCGCTTTAATATTACTAAGATATCTCAGTTTTCCTCTTTTCTAGTGCCAGGAATCTCATTTACAAATTACTCCTTTCTTTTTCTTTTTTTCCCTTAATGTTCCTGAAGGAAGTGATTGGTTTTGGTCTGAGTCTTGTATAGCTGTCGGGAAAATGGAATTAGGAGAAAGTATAGCAGGAATACTCTTACCTTCTCCAAGGCCAGCCATTTGATTCTAGTATTTCAGCTGAATAGTTCAAGAACATTTTCTTTTCCACAGAGTTCCAGGAGTGAGTGATCTGAAAGTGTGTTGGCCTAAACTTTGGAACCCCCGCTCCATTGTGGGTTGGTGAACAAACTAGATTACCTTCATCCTGAGTTCAGTGAAAGATCTAGTGAGACTACCACAGTGCATTTTCATCTCTTAACTCATTTTAGATGATCAGTTTCCTGTAAGCAGATTGTCTACTTTGGCTCCTTAGACTTCCCTTCAACTACCCAGCAGTGTCCAAAGTCAGTGACTGAACTGAGAAGGATTTGAAGTCAAGCACAGAGTATTATGATGCTTCTCTCTGACTGTGTCTGACTATATTCCAAAGGCAGGTATGATCAATTATTGAACACTTTGGCATTATTCATGTGCTTATTCTGTTAGTACATAAAATTGAGGATTAATTACATTTTTATTTGACCCCCCCCTCCAGTTAAGAGCAACTAAGTTTAAAATTACTTTTGGAATCTTTAATAGACTTAACCATTAATAGTACATCAGTTCTCTGCTGGTGTTTTGTATGTTTCTAGGGCGTTGTGACACATGCTCATCGTCAGGCTGTGAGCCAATCCAGATTTTCAAGGGCTAGTAAACTTCATTTAGATTAGTAATCCATATCGAGCCTTTCATTTTTAAATTATTCAACAAATTTATTAAATGCCTACTAAATGCAGGATGTTATACTAGGCATCAGGAATAGAGTGATACACAAGACAGTTGCTGTCCCTTGTCTTTATAGAACTTATACCCAGGGAGGCAAGACAGAAAATATACAAGGAAAACAAATACAAATAAATAAGAACACCTAAACATGCAAACAAATAGCACTAGAGAAACAAAAACAAGATATTTTAAATAGAGATATGAAGGGGAAAATGGGCTGATGTAATTGAATGATTGGGGATCATCAGAAGATCCCAGAAGGCCTCTCTGAGGAGGTAACATTTGAGCTGAGAATGAATAACGAGAAGGATCCAGCCACATGAAGAGCTGTGGGAACAGCAATGTAAGCCAAGGGGAAAACCACTACAAAAGTCCTAAGGTGGGACCAAGCTCGTCATGTTTGAGGCAGTATGGCCTAGAGCATGACGAGTGAGGCAGGGACAGAGATAAGGACGGAGAGGTCTGCTGTGGGGAGGATGGGAAGCGCTAAGATGTTTAGATGTTATTGTTGGTACATTGGGAAACCATTAGGGGTTTTAAGCTGTGGACTGACACAGTTTGGTTAAGTTTTAAAAGATCACTGCCTCTGCCGAATGGAGAATAGATTGTAGGGAAGCAATCTGGCCAGCTTAGTCGTTCAACGGGGATAGAATTCACCTTTGTGCTGCGGAGGGCCGCAGCTGAAGCTGTGCTCTCCCTAGAATAATTGCTTTCCCGCCTAGGTGGTTTTCAGAATCTCCCAGTTCTAAACATTTAATCTGGATTCTGGCTTAATCAAGAAGCAACACTCTCCTAGTGCCAGGCTTGGCACAGAAAATGTGGGGTTGGTGCCTTTTGTTGAGCACGCTGGCCTGGAGAGAACGAAGAAAGCAGCCTCTGGTGGACCTGAGGACAATGCAGCTGACCCTCAGCACCTGGTAACTTGTAGGAAGCTTTGGAATCCATAAACTTCATGTGCTTCTGCAAAACAGTTGCAGATGGTTTGGACTGATGATTAAATATCACCACTGTTTTGCCCAGATCTGCTGTGGCCATCCTCTCTCTGTCTGGTTTTACATTACAGTGGGTAGGTAATTAAAGGGGCACAGTCATTTCTGGCTACTTCCAGGACATCTTTTTCAGTTGGCTTGGGGGAAATTTCAGTTTCTGCCAGTTGTATAAGTGACTGTAGTGAGCAGTGCCTGTGAATGGCTACTTGTTGTTTTCAAAATTAAAAAAAAAAAATTAAAAAGAACTCTCTCTAATGAAGGGGAATAATTGCCTGCCTTTGCTGTCTGCTGATTCTCCAGTGGGAGTTCTGCCATCAGACTTGTCAGAGTTAGTTGGTAGGGACTTTTTTTCCTGAGTTAGCACATAGAGATCTGAACGGGCAGAGATTAACACAAATTAGCAATGGTACAAGCATATCCACAGAGGAACAGATTTCCTTCTGACCAGAGGTGCCATTGGTGGGCACCACCTAATTTTCTGTGCATCTCTTACCACTGATGAGAGGAGGATGACAGGACTTCTCAGCAAATAGAAAGAATTACTTAAGCACCACTTGAGTTGGGCAGTTTTTACAAGACTTGAGAGTTTCAAAGGCCCTCAGTCCGCTTAGCCTGCCAATGTAGTCACTGAATATTATCTCCCTAGCTTCTCACTGGGGGATCCTTACACCTTATTCAGCATAGTGAACTTGGGGAGACAGAAATTCTGATTCTTGTACCTCATTTTTTTCTTTTTCCAAAGATTTCTTCTTCCATCACCACAGAACTTATAAGGACACAGAAGGCCCAGTGGGGGAAAAAGAGATGGCATTTGCCTTCTGGCTGATATGACTTGTGCTAGTGGTTGGTGGGGATTCCATAATGAAGATTGCAAATCACTTTCCATATTCCTGGAGCCTGTCCCATAATTAGAGGACTAAACATTTTGTTTAAATTAGTAATTTTCCCTCTACTTTTCTGGGTGCTTCAAACCACCATTAGAGCAAGATGGAGGCTGGTTGACAGTCTGATATTGGGCTCCACATTCTAGTTGTGCTGAGGTTGAGGAAGTCTTATTTTAATTTAAAAAAGCAATTTTTAGCCATGGTTCATCTTGTGTGAGGCAGAGGCACTTTGATTGCTGAGTGCAGTGAGTATAGCTTTTTTCAGGAGCATGACACCAAGCCTAACAGGATAATATCCGGAGGTAGGTGTGCAGCTGGGCTTGAAGTATTGCCTCTGCATTAATGGCAGATGTGCCTTCAATTGACAGTTTATCTTTGTGTTTGCGGGAGAAGGGGTTACTTATAGGTTTAGTATGTTCCTGATTTGCAGTGAATGAAAAACACCTCATAGAGGAGCTTGTAGGAATTGTCATACTTTTAATGAGATAAAAGAATATGTGTTTTCTCCTCCCTATGTCACCAAGCCAAAAGAACAAAATAGAAGGCTGGGAACTACCAAGTATTGAAGCCTCCTGAGAGCCAGACATTGTGCTATTTGATTTGATATGTTATTCTGTCTCACCCTAAAGGCAGCCCTGGGAAGTCAGTATTCTTATTCCCATTGTGCAGGTGAGGAAAGTTAGTTCACAGAGGTTTAGTGACTTGCCCAAAGACACCCAAGAAGTAGGTGGTAGAATCTTTTTCCTAATAGAGGGCTCCAGTGGATGAAGGTGGCTTAAAAAAAGAAACACACTAGAGAGTAGAATGCAGCAGAATGCTACCATCACCCTACCTTGTACTTGCCTCCAGTCTACCATATATATCGTTCTTGTCCAGTAGAACACCATGCCCTGGTTATCAAATCCGGGGAAGCAGAACACCGTGCATCAGTTACCAATCCCAGGGGAGCGCTTCAAACACTGTCCATTGCATCTTGGTATTGGAGTTGCCAAGGAAGACACAACACAGTCAAGCACTGGATGGAACAATGCTTTACTCACATAGAGAAGAGACAGAGCACGATCAGCTCCAGTAGTGTACGTCAGTCCCTTGTGGCTAGCAGGGCCCTCCCCCTTCCAACGCTGGACGGTTAGCCTATGTGCACCCCTCTTTCTTTCAGCAGCAGAAGGACCCAGACCTGAAAGCTAGTGGCATGACTAAGGGCCATTGACACGCATGCTTAAGCAGAACAAAGGAACACTTGCTGAGCCTGAAACAGGGAAAGATATTCCTATACAAAGTGATAAGCCAGGCATAGGCTGTATGGGCTCCTTATCTCTTGTACAGAAGTATTCCAGGCCCAAGGCCCGTTTTTATGTGACTGAGTGGGGTTTGAAATCCTGCATGCATGAGACTGCCTTTCCCAACGATTTTGTATTGGAATTATTTGATTACATATCTTTCTTCCCATTGGACTTTGAGTTCCTCTAGGGCAGTGACCAGCTCAGTACCTGCTGTAACTACTCAATGAATGTCTCTTGACTGAAGAAAGGAAAGAACGAGGGATGAATGAATGAAGCAGTGAATCAATGATTAGGTGGCTGAATTTGGGTTTCTTCCAGGTATCTTTTTATGTTAACTCTTAGCACTTCCACAGTTGTCTTCTCTTTCTTGTCTCTTACATCTTGATGGAGAGGAGACTAAGCTGTGTTTGTGAATGATAGTGGCCCTAGTCATAGGAGACAGTGGGTTGGGTGAAACTTGTCTTAAATAGCAGTTGATGATCTTGATAAAAGTCCGATTCCAGTACTTTAATAACCCGAGAGTTGACTGGAGTTGTTTTAAAGACCGAGCTGTCTTTGACTCCAAAACAAGAGATTAATCATTTATTAGCCAGATTTATACCAACTCTACTGTGAGCCATAATTGCTGTTTTCTCTTTACCCAACCTTACAGGCAAAAGATAAAACTAACAAGGTTAGTTTTTATTTCATGTTGGTTATGTCTGGCACATGCATTTCCATTTGATTTTTTTTCTTAAACATTTATTAAGTACTTTTTCTGGGTTAGGCACTTCCTCGCTGTGAGAGCTACTTCCAAGGATGATCTCAGTGTGTGGTGATTTGACCAAGGTCACATACTGGTAACAACAAAGTTAAGTGTCTGACCACTAACATCCATTTTCTTTTCCCTGCACCATGCTCCCCTATAAATGGGACTACTTTACCATCATTTCTTATGTACATTGTTTTGTACAGGCCTGGGACACACATGGGTTTCTAAAACAGAAAGTGGTAGAGCTGCTAAAAGTACACTTAAGTTTAAGTAGCCTTGGGAAACAGATTACTAGTAAGCACAGAAACCAGTTATGGTGGGGTGATTTCCCAATCACACGGTCGTAGGTAGTATGGTGTCCTGGTAAGAGCAAGAGCCTTGGGCTTAGATTGTTTGAGTCCTGTCTCCACTATTTTCTAGCTCTTTGACCTTAGGCAGTTCGCCAAGCAAGCCACTACCTGAGCCTTGGTTTCCTCACTTGAAGAAACAGGGAATGGTATTACCTACCTGGCAGAGTTGTGTGAGGATTGAAAAGATAATGAAATGTGAAGTTCCAGGTATATAATAAGCACACAGTTAATGGTCATTGTTATAAAGCTTGGATAATCGCTTGGTGAGGAAGAATTCTTCATGGTTTCTTTAAATCCTGCGATTCTCTGACCTCAGTGCCTCCTGAGAAGCTCTTTGTAGGATTTATATCTGACTTTGCCTATTGAGGCCCATCCTGGCTTATTTATGCAGCTTTGTTTAAAAGAGGTGACCGAATTCCCTTGTGTACAGGGTTTTCAGCCAGTGACTCTCTGGTATTTAATATGTTTACCTGAATTCTCAAGTTTCTAAGTAATTTCAGTCTGAGACAAGTGAGTAGGATTGATGTCAGGCTGCTTTAACACAGGTGTTATAAACAAGATTAAGAGGTTGTTGAAAAGATACTGGTAGAGCTCTGGGGCTAGCTTTCTAGAATCATTCTAAATTGACAGCTAATGGGTAGTTTGCCTTGATGGCTCTCTCCAGTTGGTTGTAACCAACTAGAGATGCGCCCACAGAGGAAACATGCTTATGAAAATTCACTTTGCTTTCCTTTATAAAAAAGTAAAGGTATTATAACATGTAATGATGTCTTTGCATGATGCAAAAAAAAAAACAGTTGTCTTTGCACTGTTTTAAGGTAATTTTTTAAAAGGCAGTCAATTCTTAAGTTTTTTTGATGCCAAAAGCCTACCAAGGTTCAAAGAAAACTTTAAAAAGGAAAAAGATGGTTCAAAACAATTATTTTATTCTACTATTTATTTAATTTGTTTCTGTATAAGACACTTACTTAATTATCTTAACCCTTGGTAGAGTTTCTTCCCACCCAGCGAGGTGTGTGTTTTGGTTTATCTGGTCTATTAGATGCTATTGCTAGGAAATTGAGTACCCTAAAATGTTCTTGGAGTGAGCAGTTATTACTTTGAAATCACTTTGAAGTCAATTTTATAGTCTTCCTGAGAGAGTTGTGGTGGAGATAGAGCTTGTAGGGGGAATTCGTAGCTGGGCAAGAGGCTACCCAGGCTACCAAAGAATTCTTTTGATCATATTCCACATGGCCAAGTGGTCAGGGTGCCCTCTGTTTCTGGGTGGAGGAAATATTTCTGACTCTAAGAATAATTCATTTACCATCCTTGTCTTTATTGGGAACAGAGGTATTTTGCTAACTCTAGTGGTTTGTAAAGCTTCTAGAAATAGTAAAACCTTTGGGTTGAGGAAAATAAAATGCATCATAGAAGAAAACAGACATGTCATCTCTTTTCATTGTTTTTGATGGACTCATCAGCAGGCATGTACAGATGCCATAACACTAGATATTTCATTCAAGCTGAGAGAGATAGGTAAATCGGCACTCCAGTGCTGGAAATTATGTTGTAAAATTGTGCTACATTTTCAGACTTTAAAGTATTACCCATAATGTTGAAAAATACTCTTTTTAACAAGATACTCAGGGTAAAGTTTCATGTGAGTTCTGTCTTCCTTGAAATAAATGTGGCAGCTATTGTGTAACAGACTTATGTAGATAAGTTTTAAGCTTTAAAAGAAATAATGGTAATAGCTGATGTCCTAGGCTCTAGAGATCAAAACCATGTTGGAACCCTTAAGGAATTAATAAGCAACTGTGAAAGACCTAGATTTTGTAAATAAATAACATGACTCGTTTCTCACGTATGATCTGGTTCTCACTCATTTAGTCCCAGGCCATTCAGTATGCTCTGAATATTCCCCCCCTTCCCATTTTCTCAAAACACCTCCACTTTTTTCTTTCCTCTCTGTCTTCTTGCTAGTATACGCTGCCCCGCCTCCCCGCCACAATCACTCCTGCTGTTTGAAAAAGGAATGCAGTTTTGAGTCTTGGCAATGACCTTAGAGGCAACTTATAGAAAAAGTAGTTAAAAGATTTCCTTCCCCACTTTAGTCTTAATGGAATTGTGCATTGCTCGAGGCAGTAGTCCACTGGCTGGAGACATCTCTGTCATCACGATTACATGTAACAGGTGTGTCATGTAACTTGCAAAGCCATTGTGTGGGTCTCTTGGTTGCTGAATGCATACTCCACCTCCCCCAGCCTCTATGACATGCACTTAACAAAATATCTAACCTTTGTGTTAGATATTTAAATAATAAAGTGAATGTCTTGTGTTTGAGCCTTTGGAAATAGTTTAAATAATTTAAAATATCTTTGCCATATTAATTTGTTATTTAATGTTTAAAGATTCAAAGTGGACTGGTGTTCAAGGTGGGTAACCCCTGGGCTCAGTATGGGTTCCCCAGATGATCTGGCGGAGGGAGTTTTACCGAAATCTCCATATAGACAGATGACAGTAAGCGCTTCTGGTCAGTGAGCTTCCAAACAGGCAAGAAGCAACTACAGAAAAGAGCTTTCCTGGCTAAGGGCATGGGCAGAAAAGTGGCAGGGGGGATTTTAGTGTTGGTTGAACGATGGTGGCAGCAGGGAGAGATGATGCAAATTATTCCTTTAGATGATAGTTTCTGAAGTTGTGACTAAGGAAAGCTGACTGGGGGGTTGTGTATACTGCTGCTGTAAAAGTGAGAGTTAGATTCCAGACCCAGCTCTATGGCTTCAGGCTCAAGTCTTGTCACATCCTTGAGGCTTAGTTTATTCGTCTGTAAATTATGAGGTTGTATGGATACACTTTGTCTGAATGTGAGTTTTACTCTTCTTACCCTCTGAATATCACTTGGTGCCACCATTAGAAAATTTACTAAGCTATATAGCCCAGGGTGGCATAAAATGATTAAATATGTAGATAGAACACATAACAGATGAATTCTGCCTGGTTGCAGTAATCTAATGATCCAAGAAATTCTGAGAATATGCATACATTGTATACATTTGCTAATAGTGAATTATGATTCTTGGGTAGTTCATTGGTTTATCTGCCCTCTTCCCTTGTCTCCCATTGATTTAGCAATGTGGGTTAAGTACCTGCTATGAGCTGGACATTGTGGGGTGCTGAGGTGTTAGCAGTAAGGGTCAGATCTCAGGGCACCTACCCTTGAGGACCTAGCATATGATTTAGTAGAGGAGATGGAGATTTATTAATGCACATGTTGTGTGCTGATAATGTGTTGTGTGCTGATATGATACCTTGCTGAGGAAGCTCAGAGGTCTTACTGGAACATTTGGATGACTCCTAGAGAAGGTGGCCTTTGAGCTGGAGTTTAAGGCTGAGTAGGATTTTTCTAGCTGGAACAAAAGGGGAAAGGAAGGTGGTCTGCTCTTCACGGTAGCACTATATGTGTTTACTCCATTCCAAGGCATCATTTGAGTAACTGAAGGTGACTCTTGGGTCCCTCCCTAATTCTTCTCTCATTCCTTTATTGGTTTTTTTCTATGGCAAGGTTTCCAGACCCTGTACTGTCCTGCTCATGCAATATTGAGATTGTAATGCCTCTTTTCAAGTGTGGTAGCTAACTCAGTGTTACAGGACTGTACTCGAATTAGATGTTATGCTTCTAATAGTGCACCCTTAATATGCATTAGATTTTTAAAAAATTAAAGTTGGCCATTCTGTTGAAAGTGACATTAACTAAAACCTTCAGCTGTTTCCTGAATGAATTATTTTTAAGTCATATTTCCTCTGGCAGGGACTTTATATATTTGCTATTTTGAATTTAAACAAGGGACTTTATACTGCTCATACTCTTTTGGTTTAACCTATTATGAATCTCTCTGTCTATACTACCATTCACCCACATTTCTCCGTCTGCCCACTTGAGTGACTTTGTGAAAGATCTTGTTGAGATAAAGGTGCTCTGTAGGTATTGTAAACCCTTAACCTTAATCAGCAGTAACAATATCAAGGGACTACAACCAGTTGGGCATGACTTGTTCTGCATGATTCCCTGCTAGCTTCTAGTGGTCTCCTTTTTTTTCCCCCTAAGTATGTGCATAACCATACCGTTTTGCCAAGTTTATTTCAGATCATTATTTAAGAAATAAAATATTATAAATACAGTCGAAGTGTCCTGTGTACCCTTCCCTAATCCCATTTCATTGTGTAGCCGTCCTTAATCCAATTTCTTTATTACCCTTCTTAGAAGCGATCACTATCCTGAATTTGGTGATTATTATTCCCAGTCATTTTTTTTAATGATTACTGCTTATGTATGCATCCAGTGATCATTGAAATTTTCTTTTTTCTTATTACAAATATGCTCCACTGAACATTCTTTAAATAGGTCCTTGTGCATATGTCTGAGAATTTCTCTAATGTGTATATCTAGGAATAGAATTGCTGGGATAGTCAGAATATATGCATCTTCAGTGTTACTAGGTATCACCAATTAGCTCTGTACTCATTTACTCTTCTATCAGCATGTTTTAATTTGTTTCTCTATATCCTCACTGACACATGATATTGCCAGATTTTAATTTTTTTTTATTTTTGTCAACCAGATGATATTTCCTGGTTTTTATATGCATTTCCCTGATTTCTGATGAGATTGGGTCCCTTTTTACATGCTTATGGGCTACTCAGTATTTTTTCTTTTGAAATCATAGTTGTGATTATATTCCTTGTCAAAAGCTGATTTTAAGTAATTCTAAAAGTCTGTTGTATATATAGGACTTTGCAGTTAGCTGTCATTAAAAGAAGTTGAATCCTAGGCTCTTTTTTCTTTAAAGTGCTGTATCTTTATTTAATCTTATTCTCCCTTATCTTACTAAAGATAATCCTGTGAGGTAGCAGAGCAAGGGCAGAGATTTTTTGTTTTGTTTTTTGCGGTACGTGGGCCTCTCACTGCTGTGGCCTCGCCCGTTGCGGAGCACAGGCTCCGGACGGACGCGCAGGCCCAGCGGCCATGGCTCGCAGGCCCAGCTGCTCCGCGGCATGTGGAATCTTCCCAGACTGGGGCACGAACCCATGTCCCCTGCATCGGCAGGCGGACTCTCAACCACTGCGCCACCAGGGAAGCCCCAGAGCATTTTTTAAATGCGGTGCTGGTAAGTCAAATGACTTATCTAAGGTCATGTGACTTTTAAGTGATTCACTAGCACCCAGATTTTTATGATTATTGGTCCACTGCTCTTTGCATTGTATACTGTGTGCTTTTTTTAGGTCAGTGCAGTTCTGTTGTTGTTGTTCTTGGTTTGATGTCTAATATTCCCTCCAACACCTAGTAGAGTGATGTTCAGGTTCTGTTAGCTCAGTAAACACTTCCTGAGTGAATGTTCATGGTTCTGATGTAGCTGACAAAACATTCATAATGTCTGTTAAAATGGAGGTAGTTTACCTTACAATGATTTTACAGGTATCTGCCTCTGTTAGGCTTGATAAAGAAACAGAATCAATAGTCAGCTTACTGATGCAGCTGTAGAATTAAATAGAAAAAATGTCAAAGTAAATCATGAATGCTGAAGAATAGTTTGTACTTCCAAAAAAGAAATCTACACACCCTTTGGAAACGAGATGGATATATATTCAGGCTTTAACAAGGAGTAAGAATTCTTTGGGTAGGAAAAATTGATTAAGTAGAGTCTTCATGACTAGTGATTTAAATTATAAATCATATTCATGTTACTTGTCAGCCAGTCAGATTACAGATCATAAGTGAGACCTTTTGTAATGTTAATTTTTGATACATTAATTCCCCCTCACCCCCCCCCCCACCGTGGACATTGGTAAAACCTACATTCTCCAGTAATTACTGTACTCTTAGTACCTGTAATTTTTTAAATTGGGAGTTAATAAGTACATGAGAGTTCTTTTTAATATTTGCAATGACTTTGCTTGGAGATTTTGAGGAGTTTTTGGTACCTTGTTTTTCTTCCAGAAAAAAAAGGTGGCATATTGCCATGATTCTTGCAAAGGCATAATATATAATTGTATATGAATATCTGGAATTGCCACTCAGATATCTCTTTTTTTTTAATCAATACATATTTATTGAGCATCTATTTTTTTACATCTTTATTGGAGTATAATTGCTTTACAATGGTGTGTTAGTTTCTGCTTTATAACAAAGTGAATCAGTTATACATATACATATATCCCCATATCTCTTCCCTCTTGCATCTCCTTCCCTCCCTCCCTATCCCACCCCTCTAGGTGGTCACAAAGCACCCAGCTGCTCTCCCTGTGCTATGCGGCTGCTTCCCACTAGCTATCTATCTTACATTTGGTAGTGTATATATGTCCATGCCACTCTCTCACTTTGTCCCAGCTTACCCTTCCCCCTCCCCATATCCTCAAGTCCATTCTCTAGTGGGTCTGCGTCTTTATTCCTGTCTTGCCCCTAGGTTCTTCATGACCACTTTTTTCTATTTTTGTTTTAGATTCTATATATATGTGTTAGCCTACGGTATTTGTTTTTCTCTTCCTGACTTACTTCACTCTGTATGACGGACTCTAGGTCCATCCACCTCACTACAAATAACTCAATTTTGTTTCCTTTTATGGCTGAGTAATATTCCATTGTATATATGTGCCACATCTTCTTTATCCATTCATCTGTTGATGGACGCTTAGGTTGCTTCCATATCCTGGCTATTGTAAATAGAACTGCAGTGAACATTGTGCTACATGACTCTTTTTTTTTTTTTGCGGTACACGGGCCTCTCACTGTTGTGGTCTCTCCCGTTGCGGAGCACAGGCTCTGGACATGCAGGCTCAGCGGCCATGGCTCACAGGCCCAGCCGCTCCGCGGCATGTGGGATCTTCCCGGACTGGGGCACGAACCCATGTCCCCTGCATCGGCAGGCGGACTCTCAACCACTGCGCCACCAGGGAAGCCCTACATGACTCTTTTTGAATTACGGCTTTCTCAGGGTATATGCCCAGTAGTGGGATTGCTGGGTTGTATGGTAGTTCTATTTTTAGTTTTTTAAGGAACCTCCATACTGTTCTCCATAGTGGCTGTATCAATCTACATTCCCACCAAGAGTGCAAGAGGGTTCCCTTTTCTCCACATCCTCTCCAGCATTTGTTGTTTGTAGATTTTCTGGTGATGCCCATTCTAACTGGTGTCCCATTTGTTTATTTTTGTTTTTATTTCCATTCCTCTAGGAGGTGGGTCAAAAAGGACCTTGCTGTGATTTATGTCATGGAGTGTTCTGCCTATGTTTTCCTCTAAGAGTTTAATAGTGTCTGGCCTTACATTTAGGTGTTTAATCCATTTTGAGTTTATTTTTGTGTATGGTGTTAGGGAGTGTTCTAATTTCATTCTTTTACATATAGCCATCCAGTTTTCCCAGCACCACTTATTGAAGAGGCTGTCTTTTCTCCACTGTATATTCTTGCCTCCTTTATCAAAGATAAGGTGACCATATGTGCGTGGGTTTATCTCTGGGCTTACTATCCTGTTCCATTGATCTATATTTCTGTTTTTGTGCCAGTACCATACTGTCTTGATTACTGTAGCTTTGTAGTATAGTCTGAAGTCAGGAAGCCTGATTCCTCCAGCTCCATTTTTCTTTCTCAAGATTGCTTTGGCTATTCGGGGTCTTTTGTATTTCCATACAAATTGTGAGATTTTTTTGTTCTAGTCACTCAGATATTTCTTAAAAACATGATAATGATATTCCCTTACATTGACATAGCACTTTATAGCTTACACAAAGCCCCTTTGTAAGATGTTTTAACCATCACAACAACCCTTTGAGTGGGTAGAATTTTCTGTCTCTGATGACTTTGATCCCTAATTATGAACTTTGGCTGATGATAGTTGCAGCATTAGAGATTGTGAGCTTTTTCAGTTCTGATGCCTTAAGCAAATTTGCAAGAGAGCTCTGATGTTAACTTTGGCAGGTTTCATGCCTGCAAATATTGATTGAGCCAGAAGCCCTAGTTGTAGAATGTCACCAGTGAATGTGCAGCCAGCAAAGGCAAGGGAAAACTCATTACTGCAGCTCATCTGTAACTTCTGGGTCAGGCCACTCACTACCATCTGGTAAAAATGAATGTTTGAAAACTCCTTTTTATTCTGACAAAATGTAATTAGGTGAGGTTAACAGCAGATGATTTCTGAGCATTTTGAATTGGTTAGAGCAATCCGTCCACAAGCTTGGGTTTGTGACATTCCATATGTCGAATCACCTGAAGAGGTATCAGAAAGCTTTGAAATTATGAAATCCCCAAATAAAGGTAGGAAGGGATTTAATTATGTGTACACCTCCCTTAACTGTGTTGCATACATTCTTCGCATCTCATATTGAAAGTGTTTATTCTGAAAAAGAAAAGGTAATGAGAGAGGAAGAATGAAATAGGATTACTGTCTTAAAATAATATAAAGTGTTTTGTTTTTTTTAATGTGAGAGTGAGACTAAACCTATTTTATATTGCTTTAAGGAGAAAGATTATGGACTAGGGAAGAAAATTATTAAGTTGCAATGTTTCCCCTTAATTGAATGAACTCTCTGAGTGATCCAGAGATGGAGGAGGTGCAGTTTAGGAGGAGGTTAAGTTTCTGGTCACCGGAAGTGTTAGGAAACCCCAGCCTATGCCTAGCAGAAATGTTTTAAAGGGTTTTCAAACCTCAGAAAGATAATTGAGTTAGATCAAGGATTCCTAAAATCTGGATTGTCTCTAGTGACTCAGAATTATTACAAGAGGTTTTGAATCCAGATATACACAAGCATTTTCTGTAGAATGAATCTCAATCTCTCAAAATCTCTCTCAAAATTAATCTCTCTTTTTCTGTTTCTCTTTGTCTTCTCTTCTCTTCTCTCTCTCATAAATGTGGGAGTTAAAAACACAAATTCAATGAAAAGTATTACTAAATACATAGAAATTTGTTTGTTGTCATTGTATATTTTCTCAATCATTGGATACTAAAAAAATGCAGCTGGGGTGGGGTCTGTCAAATATTTTGACGTTAAAAATGGGATCCTTGTTTTAGCACCTATTAATGGTCAACACCCTCTCCAACCTTGAGGTTCTTTGATTTTAAGTCAGGAGTGTCTAGGAGAGATACATGTATTGTCTTCTGTGGGCTAAACTATGATTAGCACTTTAGAAACATTGGCCTTTATGTGTATATATAGATATAGATATATATAGATATAGATATTTTATATATATATATATAAAAGTCTGTGTGAAAGTGTGGGTTGTTCCTAGTTTATAGATTGAGAAACTCAAGCCTGGAATGGGTAAGTTACTTTCCAGGGCTGCTAAGTAGAGGGAACAGGATTTGAATTTAGGAAAATCTGACTCCAAAGTTCATTCTCCAAACAGGATATCACCATTGCACACAGGTTAGGAATGACTAGTTAGTATAGCAAAGGAGGAGACGAATTATATTGGGAATTAGAAGCCTTATATTATTGCCTACCACAGACAAGGTGCTTAAACCCACCGAGCTCAGGTTTCCCTATTTCTGTAAAAAGAGGGATAAACTAGATTATCTCTTTCAGCTCACATTTGAGTCTTTCCCATTGTTTGATATTTAGGAAACAGCACTTTATGCCCCCACTTGGAAGCCCCTTTTCTGAAGATATGTGACCTTCTTGATGCTAGGTGAAGAATTCCTGGTTTATTATAAAGTTAATAGAAGATTTCCTTTGAATTTTTCCATTTCCTTAATAAAAGTGAACATATTTTTCTTCCATTAACATGAAAGTACATTTTATGAAAATTACTCCATTTCTTAACCAGGTGACATGGAATATTGAGCTATATTTAGATGTTCCCCCACAGTATACATCTACATTGTTATAGCCTGGTACAAATGTGCTCTGCACATTAATAATTGCACTGTGTGTTTTCATAATTTATCATAATGATACCATTATTGCTTATTATAGAAGTCCCCTTTCTTCTCCCCCACCCCCAAGTCTAATTGAGGTCGAGACAGACCATAAATGCGATAATATAGATTGCATGCTCAGAGGAAATGGGGTTGGTTTCATAGTGGAGTTTTAATTTAGGATTCGTTCTGGTGATGTAGCCTCTTCCTATGGTACATTACTTTGAGCCCAATATAACTGCATTTTCCCACAGCCCCTCATTATAGCTACAGCTTCTCACTGCTTTTTAATTAAAAAGAGAGAGAGATGGGGAGAGAAATGAAACCTAAAGCTTAGGTTGGATATTGTCTGGGTATGCAGGGACTAGTCTAGGCAGATTGCTTATTTAATTTTTTAATTCTTTCAAAGCTTTCATGGAGATGTCTTGATTTCTATTTCTAGGGGGATGGGTATATATATCATCCATCATACACACACAAACAGACACAAGGCATCAAGATTTTTGGACAGTAAAGACATATATATATATTCTTGGAGCTTCCTATAAGCTTTGAGCAAGTGGGAATCCTTTGTGTATCCTAGAAAGGGTACCAGCTGTGTGGTTGGATGGTGGCAAATGCTTAGTGAGTATTTATTCCGCTCACCACCTATTGGGAATAAGGCAGGGAATGTAGAAGATTGTAAAAATCCTTAAAAGGCTGATGTTCTAGTACATCAGAAGTTAAGAGTTAATCATTTTTCTGCTGTGGGCAGCAGAAGCAGAGAAATGACTTTATTAAGAACAATTTCTTTTGTCATTCCTTCATCTTGAGGGATTCCAAACACCTTTCAGATAGCAAAACAAATTAATCTCCAAAGGTGACTGGTAAGACTGGCTTAATCCTCTTGGTATTGGTTGTGTAAAACGCAAGGAGAGCTCAGGCCTGAGCTGATGACCTCTCTGACAGGCTGTGAGTGCTCCCTTTCTGGATCCAGAGTCCTCTGTCTCTTCTGTAGTGAAATCAGTTTGGCAGTTCCTAGGTTCTTCCCCACTTACGTATTCTTGCTTTTTTTTGTATAACTGATCACCCTCTCAGTGGTGAATACTGGTAAATATAATCTAGAAGTTTATTTCTGGGGCAGGGTGTTGTTAGCTTCACAGATTTTAATGGGGATCTTGTACAAATAGGACTTCAGCTTTATATGAGTCCCTATTTCATTCAGTGTTGCCAGAAATCCAATTTCATTTTGACATTATCAGGGAACAGGAACCCCTCAGATGAAAATTCCCTAAACCTGGGATGTCTATTATGGTAGCCACTAGCTGCACATGGCTGTTGGGCACATGAAATAGGGCTGGTTCTGTGCTGAGATACACCACGAGTGTAAAATACATCTACCAAATTCCAAAGACTTAGTATTTTTTTTTAAAAAGTAAAATACCTCATTAGTAATTTTTTATATTGATTACATGTTGAAATGGTAATATTTTAGATATATTGGATTAAATAAAATATATTATTGAAATTAATTTTATCTGTTTCTTTTTTTATTTGGCTGCTAAAACAATTTTAAATTATATCTGTGGCTTGCATTATATTTTGATTGGACTGCTATGTCCTAGATTGTTAAGCCCCTTGATAGCAAAGCAATGTTTGTCTTTATGCCATGTGTCCGCAGTCCCCAGCACAGTGCCTTATATATAGTTGGCACTTATTATATATTTGTTAAAGAAATGAATTTTAACCTTTATTACTCAGAATGGTCAAATTTCAGAAATGAGTAGGAACTTCTCTATTTGGAGCGTTAGTATCTGAAAAAGAATTGAGAGTTGAGAAGAGAAGTAAAGAACAGAAGTTTTTAAAATTTTGCCTTGGGAGAGAAAAATGCTGAAATAAAATATATCGGGCCTTTGGGAGGCTTATCCATCTGTTGGAGAGGGAGGTGGGAGCTGTTATGTTTGTCAAGGAACCATGTCAGAGCATCCCAGTGGGGTGGGTTCTTCTGTGCTCTGCTACAGAGTTGTCCTCCATGAGGGGAGCTAAAGCCGAATACCCTGTATGAGGGGGAAGGAAATTGGAGATACAGTGGGTAAACCTAAAGGTTGCCCTCTTAGGAATGTGCTTAGACTATTCATAAAGATTAGCAAAGCTATTCTTGTCTCAAGAATCTGTTCTAGCCCTGTCTATCCCTGTGTCCCCATTTAGACATCACCCTAATGGAAGCCTGGGACTGGTACTAGGCCAGGCTAATTACTTGAGGATCCTTCAAGCCTTGGAATTCTTTAATAAATTATTTGTTGAATGAATGGTTTAACAAGTATTATTTTAACTTGGCTAACGTCTTGTATGACTTACGTTTATGGGTATATGTTCTTGCCTGAAAGTCCCTCAGATCTGTCTCAGCTAGGGTCCTGGAATCATGGAAATTGGCAAACTTCCCAGAGATCAGTTTCAACTTTTAGAAGTCACCAGGTTGTCTTTGCAAGAGTTTATTAAAGGATCTCAGGCATCCTGTCTCCCTGCTTATAAAATAGAACTGTTAACTACTTCTCATCCCCAGAGATGGGGTGAAGATTAAAAGGAGTGCTTTAAGTTCTGCAGAAGGAAAGTGCCATTTCAGTGGAAATTATTAGTGGTAAAAATGAAACTCCTCCTGGACCTCTGAAATGTTTGTTTTACAGAAGTGGATCGGAAGATGTGTTCAAAAGAGACATTGCCATTGTTCTTTTTTTTGCATTTCTTAACTGTGGCAGTATTTAGCTTTCTCCTTTTAATTGTGGTCCACTGCCTTTTCTCTCTGCGCTGAGATAAACAGTCCAGAAATCTCTCCGTGGAG
This sequence comes from Mesoplodon bidens, assembly GCF_964165515.1. Taxonomy (NCBI): domain Eukaryota; kingdom Metazoa; phylum Chordata; class Mammalia; order Artiodactyla; family Ziphiidae; genus Mesoplodon; species Mesoplodon bidens. The sequence continues at coordinate 22,115,253 of NC_138171.1, read as the reverse complement.
GACTGTGGAGCTCATGCTTTGATTTGGCTGCTGCAATAGGCTCACGCTAATCAGAACCGCAGCAGGGCTTGTTTTAGGAGCCTGAAAGAATTAGTGCTCCCAGGGGGCTGAAGTTCCTTACCTACTGTGGAGCTACCTAGTTTGAAGCCTGCCCTCCTTTAGGAGCAAGCTACCTCCTTCTCCTCACATGAAAACCACCACCCCCTTTTTTGGTACTCTTTGGTTACTGGCATGTTGATTTCCTTTTTCTTTTTCTTCTTTTTTTTAACGTGTAGAGTAGTAATGATGACAACAGATTTTTGTAATTTTTATATTTATGGAAATAGAGTGTGATCATATGAAATTATAATCCATCCCAGGGAGACTCAGGAACAGAGTGAAAAATAGCAGGTGGTACCCCACAAACTGAATTGTCTAATGTGAGTTTTCTAAGCAATGTCATATGCTTAGACTTACTGAAGCACCTGGTATGTGGAACCAGCAGGGTACATGAATATAGAGGGGAATGCCTTTGTACCACTGGGGTAGCAGAGTTCGGTAACAGTGTGGGTTATGAGTCACAGGGTGAGATGTGTATCATGTATAATAGAAATTTGTCTGTTATCACCAAAAGCAACTTAGCAGGCTGGCAGTGAATGTAGCATTTTCTTCACTTTGGTAGTAACATACCACATGGCACCTAGCACACTGTTGGTGTGTGCAGTTATTGTAACAGATAAAGAAAAGCTCGTTGAAGAAGAGCCTAACACAAATGTTTTGTGTTGGGGAAGACAGAATCATTTGGATTAATTAACTCATAGTAATAATTTTATATAATTGTTTAGTATTGTTATAGTTTAGTGTTCTTTCACTACAGTTTGCCACCGTTTGGTACAAACTTCCAGTTATAAGGTAAATAAGTTCTGGGGACCTAATGTATAGCAGAGTGACTGTAGTTAATAATACTGTATCGTATACTTGAAAGTTGCTGAGATCTTAAATGTTCTCACCATCAGTGGTGGTGGGGAAAGGTAATTATGTAAGGTGATAGAGGTGTTAACTAACCTTATTGTGGTATCATTTCACAATATGTATGTGAGCCAAATCATCACGTTGTACACCTTAAACTTGCACAAGTTATATGTCAGTTATACCTCAATAAAGCTGGAAAAAATTTTTTAAATACACACAAAAACATCTTTTCTGAAGTTCGTAAGGAGAAAAGGGTGATAATCTCCACTTGCAGATGAGGAAAGTAAGGCTTAGAGAGGTTAAATGATGTGCCCAAAGTTGCACAGTAGTAACTCGAGCTGAATGGAGATATTGGGCTGTTTGATATCTAGTGCGGTGCTCTTTTTCCTCAGTTCTGAGGCCCATTTCAGTAGTGCCCTGTTTTATTCCAGCTGAATGGCAAGCAATTGTAAAAACTCCTCCATGGATTGCACTGTCAGAGGGAGAATGAGACCCTAACAGTGTGGTGGGAAAAGCCCTGGACTAGGAGTCAGGAAGTGCCGTTCTATTTTCAGTGCTGCCCCTGGTTTTGTGACCTTGGGTGATACTTGACCTCTGGGCCTTACTCTACTCTGCTGTAAAGTAGGAATTTAGAATGTTGTAGACCCTTGGAAGTTATGTATGTAATATTCTCTGTTTGAATTACTTGTGAGTGACTATAATCTTTTAAAAATCTGAATTAAAACCAGGTACTAAGGGATTGGTGTTGGGGACTGAATCCTAACTAGTAAATTGAGCTTAACCCAGCGTTCCCTTCTCAAAGTAGCCTTGTTCCCCGTGATTTCTGTGTATACAGGAACTTTTGTGAAGTGCTAAACTTTGCATATTGAAAAATACTTGTAACAAAAACCAGCTACCTTGTAGGTGACTGTAATCATGTATTTATAGAATCGTTGCGGGTCTGAAAAATAACCACTTAGAGCTTTACTTCATTCTGTGGGAGAAATTGTATGCTCTGGTGTTTCTCAGTCAGGGAATTCCGAAAACTTTTAGAATGCTTGGTATGTATGCCCTTCTACATATTTTCCAGCTCTAAAGTCCTGTGTTTCTTTTTTCTCTTTCTTAGCCCAACAGGGGCACAAAACGTCCCCGGGATGATGAAGAGGAAGAGCTGAAGATGCGTCGGAGACAAGCTGGTACTCGAGAGCGTGGCCGCTTTCGGGAGGAGGAAATGACTGTGGTAGAAGAAGCAGATGATGACAAAAAACGGCTGCTTCAAATTATTGACAGAGAGGGTGAGGAGGAAGAGGAAGAGGTAAGGTGGCAGAGTTGGGCTTGGAGCTCAGATGCTCGGCCCTGACACAGCATCTGTAGAGTGTAATTCAGTGCTAAATGCTTAATTTCCCTGAACTTCCCAGCTTAATCTGTAAAATGGGGTTAAGAATACTTACTTCACAGTGTTGACATGAAGGTTAAGTGGAATAATGGAGTTGGGAAAGCATTTTACAGACTGTAAAGAACATTACAGATAGAGTTTTAAAATTATTCTGGTTTATATATTATAATCGAGGCCCAAGCACTGAACTGTGGGGCAATTAGTATGGACTGAGGAGGGTCAGAGAGGCTTCCTAGCCAGTACTGAGGACACATAGAGGGCACTCATTTTTAAGTACAGTCAGTAGTCTTTGAAAGAGGAGTAGAATTTTGTCAAACAAGTGGAAGAGGGGCTTTTCAGGCAGTTGAAATGGCCTTCGCAAAGCAACACAGTTGAAGAAGTTAAAGGCGCGGCTAGGGCATTAGGTATTTAGATGTGACTGAAGAAATACGGTTTAGGGAAAGAGAGACCAAGGCCCTTTCTATTTGCTGTTCCTCAAGGTGCCTTAGGGCCTTTGCACTGACTCCTGCCTCTGAACCTTTTTACTTCTGTGTCCTCTGTTGGCATGCTCTTCTTCCCCTGATGCTTTTTACATGACTGGTTTCTTCTCATTCAGGTCTCAGTTCAGATGCTTCCTCCTCAGGGAAGTCGTTCCTGTCTCTGAAGTAGCCCTGCAAGTCGTTCTCTTATTCTCTTATCATGTTATTCTGTATACTGTCTTCACAGCACTTATCATGATCTGAAATTCCTGTTTGTTATTTTATTGTCCTCTCCCCGACCTCTGTTGAAAACAGGGACTGGCTCTGTTTTGTTCACAGCTGTATCTCTAGCATTCAGAGCAATGCCTAGAACTTGGTGTAGGCCCTTAACAAATATTTATTGAATGAATAAATGAATGAAGCTGAAAAGAATAGAGGTAAAATATCAGTGATTAAAAATAATGTGACCTTACCTTCTGTGTCTCTTTAAATCCTTAAGTGTTAACTTGTATGTTATTTCACTCTGGCATTTTGTTCAGTATGAATTAGATTCTTAAGAGCCAGCTGTTTTTTGGTTCCCTCAAAGACTTGATGCTAAGTTTGGATTTAAAAAATGAAGCCGGAGTGTGAATCTGAGAAGAAAAAAAAATTGATTCATATTCCCAAAAGGTCTTTATTGTATTATGACAGTAACTCTCTCCTCATTAGGATTTCTACCAGTGGTAATTTGGGGGTCTGCCCCTAAGAGATGGTGACACTTTGGAAATCTGTGGTGGGAGACAGTCCTGGATTTCCTCTCTGAGGGCAGCAGCCCTGCCAGCCTTAGACAAACAGTGTGTGTAGCACATCCTCCCTCTCTCCCTCCCTCCTTACTAGCTTCTGATCAATCTGTTAGCCCTGCAGCAGCAGTTAATTGGCAGGTATAATTCCCGTGTCGGGCAAGGCTGGTACTGGAGGATTAGGATAGTAGCTGTCATGGGTAAATGGTTTCTAGCCTGGAAGACAGAAATGGGATGTGGGACCAGCCCTTCTGTTCAGGGACAGGGAAAAATAGGTCGCTTTGTAAAAATGACGCATGGAAGGCTACAAGTCCAGGAGTTATTTTCTCACTGCCACCGAAGTCCCATTTGATGAAAAACAAGTGATGTTTGCCCCTGTAAAGTCACGTGAACTTGTAAAATATTATTGTCCTTTTTGTGCTACATCACCAGCATTCATCTTTCTGAAATCTCCCTCTGGTTTCTGACGTTGAGCTATTGGAGATACTGCTGTGGCTGATGACTAAGACTGATAATTCGGTTTTCCCCCAGTGTTGGAGAGAAATTAAAGGAGGGAAGGCCAAACCCTGGAGAGGCTAAGACTTTGGGAATCCTATGAGAGCTGTATTATTAACACTAATAAAGTTTTTTCCTACAGGGTTGGCAGGATGTTAGCTAAGGGAAAGAAAAGCCGTAGGTACTGAGATTGCTTGAAAATGATTTAACCCTTTCCTAGCAATTTAAATTATTTTAGTTAAATCCCAGTGATAAGTTGGGTACATTAACAATCATGCTAATAGTTACAATAACAGCTTATATTAATAGAGTGTCATATAGTTTATGAAACAATTTTATGTACCTCATGTCTTTAGGTCATCTCTATGACCTTGAAAGATACAGGTAGTAGTTTTCCCCTTTCTCCTTGCCTTCCTTCCTTCCTTCAACAGATCTTCATTGGATGTCTCCTGTGTGCCAGGCCCTATCATGGGCACTGGAGAGTCAACAGTGAATAAGCAGACATGGGCCACTAACAGAGGTTTGGGGTTGGAGAGATTACTGGGCCAAATCCTGCCAGGCCTTACTTATACAGGTCATGTGAAGGATTTGGGACTTTATTCTAAATGCCAAGTGGATGAATTCACTTATGTGGTAGAATCAGTTAGACTTGGTGAGGGTTTGAAGATTATATTCAGCAAAGTAACGTTGCCACGTAGGTAGTAAGTAGTGAAGCTAAGCTCTGAGTCCTGACTGAGTCAGGGCACTGACTTCAGTTTTTTTACCAAGTCAGGGTGCCTCTCCTTAAAGCTGTAGACACTGGGGAGCGGGTGGGGTTCCAACAGAGTACCTCAGGGTCCAGGAGTCATTGATAAAATCTAAGAAAGGTGTTACGCCCAAAATGAATGTATAGGTATCTCCCACTTAAAACTCAGTATGTCGGGGCTTCCCTCGTGGCGCAGTGGTTAAGAATACGCCTGCCAATGCTGGGGACACGGGTTTGAGCCCTGGTCCGAAAAGATCCCACATGCCGCAGAGCAACTGTGCCCGTGCTCCACAACTGCTGAGCCTGCGCTTTAGAACCCGTGAGCCACAACTACTGGGGCCTGTGCACCTAGAGCCTGTGCTCCACAACAAAGAGTAACCCCTGCTCACCGCAACTAGAGAAAACCCGCAGGCAGCAATGAAGACCCAACACAACCAAAAATAAAATAAGTAAATTTAAAAAAACCCTCAATATGCCAAAATCTAAATTTAATAACATAATAGCTAACATTTTTAGGTAGTTAAAAAATTATGAGATGGGCTTCCCTGGTGGCGCAGTGGTTGGGAGTCCGCCTGCCGATGCAGGGGACACGGGTTCGTGCCCCTATCCCGGAGGATCCCACATGCCGCGCGGCGGCTGGGCCCGCGAGCCATGGCCGCGGAGCCTGTGTGTCCGGAGCCTGTGCTCCGCGGCGGGAGAGGCCGCAGTAGTGAGAGGCCCGCGTACAGCAAAATAAAAAAAAAAAAAAAAAAAAAAAAAAAAAAAAAAAAAAAAAAATTATGAGATGATTCAGTGCTTTCCAAAAGGATCTGTTTCTGGTTCTCTTTTTTTTTTTTAATTTTATTTATTTATTTATTTTTGGCTGTGTTGGGTCTCCGTTTCTGTGCGAGGGCTTTCTCTAGTTGCGGTGAGTGGGGGCCACTCTTCATCGCGGTGCGTGGGCCTCTCACTGTCGCGGCCTCTTGTTGCGGAGCGCAGGCTCAGTAGTTGTGGCTCACGGGCCTAGTTGCTCTGCGGCATGTGGGATCTTCCCAGACCAGGGCTCGAACCCGTGTCCTCTGCATTGGCAGGCAGATTCTCAACCACTGCGCCACCATGGAAGCCCTATTTCTGGTTCTCTTAATAGCAGTTTCTTTATTGCTTTTAGGTGTGAGTTTTGGTCAACGACTCAAAGTTACGAAGCTAGGAGTTGGGAGAGTGTTAGAGAGGCAGAGTGCACTGCAGCACATTACTTTAAACTGGGAACTAAGCTGAGGAAAAAACACTTCTGAAACTTTAGTGTAGATTTTTTTTTGGGGGGGGGCGAATGATTCTGTTTTCAAAAATTCACTTTATTTACCTTTGTAGGTATTATTCCACTGTATGAAGTAAGAATATTCTGTATGGTCTGCTAGTTTTTTTATGCTTCCTCTGAGCGAGGTTACTAAATTCTTGTTGCTGTATCGGGATTCCAGGTACCTGTCTGATACCCTTCTCAGTAGCTAGTAAGGACTAGATACAGTAATGTATAATATAAGAAACACAAAGCAGTGACTATTGCTAATTAACAACCATTCTTATGGGTGTACAAAAATAGGCTATAGGTTGAATTTGACGTATGGACCATAGTTTGCTGACCCCTGGTGTAGGGAAAAGATTGAGGGGCACTCTCACTGACTCAGGGTTTGACCTTAAACAAGTTCTTTAAACTTCTAAATGTTATCTTACCTGTACAACAGAAGAGAAGGATGAAATAAATATTAAACAATATTCATTTAATATCGTTGCTTACTCCATGCCATACAGTATGCTCAAGAAATATTTGTTGAATGAGTGAGTCTTTAATACCTTAAGTTGAACTTCCTGTGCTAGATGTGAGACACACAGAGTGATGATACAAAGTAGCATGTGATGTACAACCTTAACCCTCATTCTAATGGGGGAGATAAAGTATTTACTGTACAGTTAATCCAGAAAGGTGAGGGGCAGAATGCCATGTAAGAGCCACGGGAAAGAAGTAGTGATTAGTGAATAAGAAATCCCTTTGGACTGAAATTGTTGCATTTGTCTCTTTACCCCAGGAAGAACCATTGGATGAAAGCTCAGTGAAGAAGATGATCCTTACATTTGAAAAAAGATCATACAAAAACCAAGAGTTGCGGATCAAGTTTCCAGACAATCCAGAGAAGTAAGTCTCTGTTTTGCTGTTTTTGCCCTTTCTTCTCTGAGATGTTTTGTTTGCTATTTTGTTTTGCTCTTTGTGTGTTTTGTCTTCCCACGATGACCCACATGTTTGGGAAATCACTAAAAGTACTCCCAGGACTTGGAGTCAGTGGTACTCAAGGATACACAATAAGATCAGCAAGGGGAAAAGACACATCAGGCAGTTTGGAGAAATTCAGGTACAGGTTTCCTGTGTTTTCTCCCTTCCACTGGGAGGGGTCAACAGACCTGCTCCTTTTTCCAGCAGTGAAATACATCATCACATGTGCAGTGTTTCTGTTAGGAAAACCCATTTGAGACTCTGAGACCAGGGTATTTATTGAAGACACATCATAGCATTCTCTGCCAGCAACAGCTACCAAAATTCCAGACTCACAGAAGGAAAGCAGATGTTCAGTGCCCCAGATGGGCAAAGCAACCTTATCACTTAGGAATTGTTTCAAAAGCCAGGTTCCCAGCTGCCAGCCTAGGACCAGGCCCTTCTAAGGATCAGGCCTGTTATGTTAACTCTTTTTTGCATTACTCTTCTCAAGGCCCCAGGAAGACTGACCATGGCTGCCATTAGTGATAGCTTTACTGTTGAGAAATGTCAAAGGCTTTGGGGTTAGACAAATATGGGTGTGACTCCCACATGACCTTGAGTAAGTTATTTCTCCTTTCTTAGCCTCAGGTGTCTCATCTGTATAAAGAAATAGTACCTTCCTCACAGGGTGGTTGTGAAGGCTAAGTGAAAATAATGGCAAGTGTTTAGCTCAGTATCTGGCACATAGTAAGTGCTCATGAAATGATAGTTAATATGGTTGTTACTACACCAGCTCCTCAGTGCACTGTGAAGTGCTATAATGAGGAATCTGATAACTTTGCATCAGTTTTGAATCCTAAGTAAATGGATTTTCGTATTTATACAGATTTTAATGTCCTAAATCTCTCTTTCCCTCCCTTCCTCCCTCCTAGGACATACACTTTTAATGAATCTTAATATGCCTAAGGCCCCTAGGCAATTAGGAGTTGAATAGTATAGTCTTTGCACTCAAGTTTAAACGTTACTACGGAGACTGACTATAAATGCATGGTAGAAGGAATACAAGCAAAGTACTGTGGGGGCAAAGAGGAAGAAGCAGTGAATACCAAGTCGGGGGATATTGAAGGCTTCACAGAAGAGTGGTATTTGGGCTGGGCCTTGAAGAATGATTTTGATTTTAGTTAGGCAGAAAACATGGAAAGGCATGCCAGGCAATGTGACTAGCAGGAACAAAGGCACAGAAGTATCAGAGAGCATCCTGTTGTCATGGCAACTTGGTAAGGCTAATGTGGTCCACTACGTTCTCTCTGTACTGTGGATGAGGAGGTGGAGAGGGGAGAACCTGGTTACTGGACCTAGGGCCACACCCCCCATTTGACAGTAGGAGTAGCTAGATCAGAGCTCAGCTTTCCCCGCACCAGAGTCCTATCAGTTTTTGTGCTGACCTCTGCCGTACAGCAGTAATTGCACTTGTCATACTGCTGTGTGCATGTGTGTGTGTGTGTGTGTGTGTGTGTGTGTGTGTGTGTGTTTGATTATATAAGTAATACACGAATAGATTGTCATCGTAAAAAATACCAATAGTGCATAGTAGAATGAAAAATGAAAGCTCTCCTTCACTGCACTGATCCCCTTTCCATTCCTCTACTGAGAGATAGCGCCTGTGAACACTTCTGTGGGTATCCTTTTTGATTGTTTTCTGTACACTTATTTACACATATATAAATATGCAAATATTTTTCTCCTACCTAAATCATACTGTACATATTCTGCACCTTGATTTTTTTGGTCACATAACGGAAGATCTTTCAGTGTTGGTGCATGCATATTTACCTTATATTTTGTGCCTGGTGCATAGCATTTCATGGTTCGGAGATACCATGATTTATTTATTATGTTTCTATAGATGGACATTTGGTTATTTTATTTTATTTTTTTTCTTTTTATTTTTTTTTTATTTTCTTTTTTTTTTTTTGCAGTACGCGGGCCTCTCACTGTTGTGGCCTCTCCCGTTGCGGAGCACAGGCTCCGGACGCGCAGCCTCAGCGGCCATGGCTCACGGGCCCAGCCGCTCCGCGGCATGTGGGATTTTCCCAGACCGGGGCACGAACCCGTGTCCCCTGCCTCGGCAGGCGGACCCCCAACGACTGCGCCACCAGGGAAGCCCGGTTATTTTAAATATTGGCTTTTATGAACAACGCTGTAGTGAACCTCTGTGTACATGTGTCTTAGTGTACATGTATTTCTATAGGATACACATCTAAACGTTGAATTCCCAGATTGAAGGGCACGTGCATTTTAAACTTTGATAGCTGCTGCCAAGCTCCCCACCATATCCTTTAGTTCTGTCACCAGCAGGTCTCTTTCCCTACGTTCTTGCCCACAATGAATTTGATCTCTCAACATCTTTGCCATTTGTTTTATTGTTATTTCTTTACTCAGCGGTCTTCCTGCATTAGACTCTGTTCCTTTTAGTTGGTGTGTATTGTTTGTTTCTGTAGTACCTAGCACAGTACCTGCCCTACTGTAGGCACTCAGTAAACAAGAGAGATCTTATATAGTTGATGTCATATTTACTGCATCCCTATTGCTTGGAACCCAAGGATACATTATGAGGCAGCTATGCCACAGGTTGATGACACTAGAAATGTAAGAAATCCAATTTACTTCTTGGAATGGCAGTATTACCTTTGCCCGCTTGGTAGGTATACTTGTCATTTTAGAGCAGCGAGTTTCAGCAGCTTATGTTCACCACCTACATCTTAGGTACCACAGATGCTATATTGTTACAATTCATGAACTGGTTTTAAGAAAATGTTGCTTTATTTAAAAGTATCAACAGTGTTTTCCATTCACACAAAATTTATATACTATTTTAGTTTTAAGATCTAAACATTTGAAAATTGAAATTATGCATAAAGAACATTTTTTTTTTATGTCCAGAAGCATTTAGGAAACTACATTGTGTTTTAACTTTGAGTTCTTGAATTCTTACTGGCGCAGTGTCTTATAATTCTCTAGACCAGCAAGGTGCAATTAAGATGAAAATTGCTGGAGCATATTTGAATGAAACTTTCCGGTTGAGATCAGAAACATTCAAATTTATTTTCCCATGTATGCAATTGTCATTTTGATTGCATACCAAAAAATGCCTCTCTTCATTTGGCTGCATTTCAGATTCAATTGACAGTTCTCTTATGCAGCCGCTACTTTGCACTGTGTGATCTTTCTCCCAAACATCACATCTAGTAGAGTGTGCTGTTTCCCTCTTCATTTTTGCAGGGGCAGAACTATTTAGTTGAGTGGTCCTCAAATTTTTTAGTCTCGGGATCCCTTTGCACCCTTAAATTATTGAGTACCCCAAAGTACTTATCTAAGAAAATTCTAGAATATTCAAGTACACATTTCATTAGCCATTAGGGCAATGATATCATCACATTGTTGTATAGTTGTCTGAGAAACTCCACCATACCCTCCTGAGAGAATGAGAGTGAAAAAGGCAAATAATGTTTTGGAGTTGTTGTAAAAATAGTTTTGATCTTATAAACCCCTGAAAGGATCTCCAGCCACCACCTGCAGTCCCAGGACCACACTTTGAGAACTGCTGATTTAGCCAGGTGAAGGAAGCATCATGTTCTCTGTGCACTTACAGCTGGTTTTGTGATTGCAGGAGGACTCATTGGTTTCTGTTGTTATTACAGTGTTTTTGAACATTGCTGATCACTTGCTAAAATTCACTTTTGTGGTTGAGGGAGAACATCCTGCTGGTCTGAAGCAAATGTACATGGGCAAGCTAGCAGAATATTCTCCGTCCTACCAGATGGAATCAGTGACCCCATCTCAGCCTGGGTTACTGTTTTAATATGTTGCTCTATTGCATTCCCATTGACCTCTAGCTTGATCCTCTCCCCGCAGCTGTGAGTCTTCTGTTGCTGAAGGTATACCTAATCCCTAGGCAGCCGTCTGCAAATACTGTAGTGTGTGCTTTTAAATGAGTGGGCTTGTACTTTTGTCAGCAAAAAGAGAATTTTCTTTGTTATAGTGTAGCAAACTTGAGGGTATCTAGATTCATTGACTATCTACTACGTGCCAACACTTGTTAGGCATTTTATTATCTCTTTTAATCCTCACTATAATTCAGATAGGAAGATTAAGGACGTTGAGTTTTAGAGATAGGTTAGTTAATATTCTGTCTCCCTTGACGAGGTTGGAGCCCAGTGCTCTGTGTTCCAATGGCAACTTTCTTGGGCAAAGCTGGATATCCTTACAATGAATTGTACGTAATAGATTATTTATATATGTGCTAGGTTAGGAGCTCGGTGAGGACAGCAACTGGGATTATTTTGCTATCTGTTATATCCTCAGTACCTAGCACAGTGACTGGCACCTAGTATGTGCCCATAAATACTTATTGACACACTGCTAATGGTTACACAGCCAGTAAATAATGTTGCTGGGGTGTGACCCAGGTCAATTTTATTCCTACGTCCAGGTATTTCCCACTGTATCTCGTTACTCATGTCACATGGGACCCCAGTGGTATTTTTATGCTGTTTCCCTGCTCACAGTTGACTTTCTGCTCATTTTGTTGTGATAATTTTCTGACTTTCTAAACTTAAAGATATTTGGTTAAGATTGCATATTTGGAAGAAGGATTTCAAAGTTGGAAGGGACTGAAAGGTACAGTCCGTTTCTCCCTTCTTATCATTGATTTTTTTATATCACCTTTTATTAATTACCCCCAGTGACAAAGATCTAACTTTCCAGAGAAACCTATTTCACCATTTGGCATCTCTGACTCTTAAGATTTCAACTCCGAATGAAAAAGAATTTCAACAAATCTTCCTGTGAGAGGATATCTAGACTCCTTATAACCTCAGTTGCTTCCCCAAATTAGTTTCCATATCCCTCCTAAAGTATGGTTCCCATAACAGATGTCACAGACTTCTACGGTCATCTAATCAGCATAACTACCTTGTCTTCTTTGAAGCAGCCTAAAACCACAGCAGCATTTGTGGCAGCTACTTTCCTCCGCTCCTTCGTTTGGAAGGCATCTGCTGAATTTCTGCAGTGGACAAGGGAGTGTGCCCAGTGCTAGGTGTCCAGAGATGACTGAGAAGTTGTCTGTCCTGGCAGAACTGTTTCGTGGTCTGATTTGTATTGTGGTTACAGTTGACTAAAACCATCAGGTCCTTTCTACACATGTCCTCTTACTACACTGTGTCTTTCCTGCCCCATGCATTTGTACTTGACTTTTTGGTTCAATGCGTTCTCCACATAGACCCTAGGTAATTTTTCTCCTGTTAGATTTGGCCCGTCATCATTGCCTGTCAGAAACTTTTTGAATTGATTCTGTCAGCTGCTGTGTTCACTATAAACTTTGTGTTATATGACATTTGTTAAGTTTGCCTTTTATATATCTTCACCCAAGTTGTTGATCAAAACATAACAATAAAATAATATAGTTGATCTAAACAGACCTAAGGATGGAGCCCTGCAGGATACCACCAGAAGCTTCTCTCCAGGCTGACATTCATTCACTAATTATCACTCAAGTCCCCAAATCTCTTCCTTGCATGCAAGATGATTTTGTTTGTTACTAGTTAGTGCCCAGTCTCCCTTGCTAATTCTTCCCAGTGAGCTGCAAAAATCTTTTGTCAAGTTACTCTCAAGAAATCAGATTTTTTGTTTTGTTTTGTTTTAAACTACCCATGTAAGGCAAATAAGCCTTAGAGGTTTGCTGAGCCCATTAGATTCAAAGATTATACAGGCCTACTGCCCCGTGGAATATCTGAAGTCTGCACCAGCCCTTCCATGTCATGATTCTGATTTGGTTTCCACACTTTAGGTGATGGGGAACTAGTGATTTAAAAGGTAATCTATTTGTAAGCACTGTGGAAGGAGACTTAAAAAAAAAATGTGGATGTGGTATGGGTGGGGGGTCTGACAAAAATAATTTTGAAGTTTACTTGGAGTAATAAGCAGGTGAGAATAGACAAGGAAACATTCAGAAAGAAGGCTAACATAGGAGTGTTTTGCAGTAACAGATATAAAATATATTGTAACACTATGAAAGTATGGTCCTGGCTCAGGAATTTGCAGACAAATCAATGAAATGGAGTGAAAAGCCCATAAACAGATTAGAGTACACATTAAAATTTAGTGTATGATAGAGGTGGCATTTCTTTAAATTTGTGGAAAAGAGATAGATTATAGTATTGGGGCAATTGGCCAGACATTTGCAGAGTATAACGTTAGATCTTTGCCCTATATTATACACTGAAATAAATTTTAGTTTTATTACTCCTAAACATTTTAAAATGTATAAACATAAAAGTACACCATATATCTGATCTTAGCATAGAAAAAACCTTGCTCAGCATACAGGTAAAATAGAGTTCATAAGGCAAAGGTAATTAAAAACCTTTATGTCAAAAAGCACAATGTACATGGGCTTCCCTGGTGGCGCAGTGGTTGAGAGTCCGCCTGCCGATGCAGGGGACACGGGTTCGTGCCCCGGTCTGGGAAGATCCCACATGCCGCGGAGCGGCTGGGCCCGTGAGCCATGGCTGCTGAGCCTGCGCGTCCGGAGCCTGTGCTCTGCAGGGGGAGAGGCCACAACAGTGAGAGGCCCGCCTACCGCAAAAAAAAAAAAAAAAAAAAAAAAAAAAAAAAAAAAAAAAAAAAAAAAAAGCACAATGTACAAATTAAAGGACAAATATTTTTCTCTGGGTTTTTTTTTTGCAATATATGACAGAGATTAATTTCATTAATATATAGAGTGCTTATAAATCAATAATAAAATGAACACCCTGATATAAAAATGGGCAAAGAAGAAATACAAATAGCTAGTAAACATTAACAAAATTTTTACCATGGTGGTGTCAGAAATGCAAAATTTTAAAAAGTTACATTTCCCGTCTCAATTAGGAGATTATAAATAGATAATACTTTTTTTGAAGAGGGTGAGGGGAAACAGGGAGTTCATACACTATTGGTGCCTTTCTGGCAGAATATATCAAAACCTGTTAAGTTATGCATACTCTTTGACTTGGGACTTTCCTTCCTGGGAATTATCCTAACACGATAGTTATGAATACATGCATCTTAGTGTCACTTGTTATAAGGGAAAAAATTGGAAACCATCTGAATGTCTGACAAAGGGGGATTGGTAAAATAAATTATGGAACATCTATACAAGGGAACACCATGTAGCTTTTTAAAATGTATTATTTAGAATAGGACTTTCAGATAGGCCTAATCTGTTCCCTCTCCATGATTGATTGGTAGTCTTTTCTTGGAACACTATGTTGCGAAGGATTCTGAAGCCATATCTGGGCTCAGCGGGGGAGATGCTGTGCTCAGTGAGGGATTTTGCCAAGGGAGAAGAAGGACTGACAGCCCTGTTGGATACTGGCTTTTCCTGCTGTAGAAGAATGTTTAATGATAAGAGGAATTGTTCGGACTATGTTAACAACAACAGCAAAAATTATATATATGGGGCTTCCCTGGTGGCGCAGTGGTTGAGAGTCCGCCTGCCGATGCAGGGGACACGGGTTCGTGCCCCAATCCCGGAAGATCCCACATGCCGCGGAGCGGCTGGGCCCGCGAGCCATGGCCGCGGAGCCTGTGTGTCCGGAGCCTGTGCTCCGCAACGGGAGAGGCCACAGCAGTGAGAGGCCCGCGTACAGCTAAAAAAAAAAAAAAAAAAAAAAAAAAATTATATATAGAACTGTATACTGTGTAGGCTACTTTTGGGCAGGGGGAAGGCTATGAGTTGAGAAAAATGACTTAAACATACCGGAGTATTATCAATGGTTATTTCTGGTTAATAAGATTATGGATGATTTCGGTTTACTTTTTGAGGGCTCTTCTTCCCTTTTCCCAGTTTTCTACAAAATGTGGTGTTTTATAATCAGAAAAAAATACATAAATGTTATGATTAAAAATAGTAATGGAGAAAAACAGTGGTAAGATATTGTCTAAATTATGGACATGTTTTAAAAAAAATTACAGTCTCCAGATTTTGTTCTTACAGAATCTCCAGAGTTCTGGAGAGGTGGTGTTTGCCCAACTCCTCAGCATCTGGAGGTTGATGAGTCCTTTATGACTTCAGGAGTCCCTGCTTATGTTCCTTTTCTTTGTGGCCTCAATTCAGCTAAGTAGGCATCTGTGGAAACATAGAGACAAAAGATATAATTCCTGTCTTTAAGAAGCTTACATTCTGGAAGAGAAGATAGACATATTATATGTGTTAGTAGTAGTCATAGAAATGAGAGCAAAGGTATAGTGCTTTTTGCATGTCAGACATTTTTTAAGTGCTTTATGTGTATTTGTTCATTTACTTTTTATAGTAGCCTATGAGATAGGTAACTTTATTATCCCACTTATTATACAGATGAAGAAACTGAGGCAAAGAGAGGCTAAGTAAGTGGTGAAGTGAGGTTCAGAGCCAGGCAGTCTGGCTCCAGAGTGTGTTTAACCACTGACTCTTCTCAGCCAGTTATTTTTTCAGTTGCTTTACATGGATTAGCTCATTTCCTTCTCAGAACAAACCTTCCTGTCTTGTTCATCAAAGGCTTAGTGGGCATTTCTTCCATGTCAAACGCTGGGGGAGGGCATACAGAGGTGAATGCAAAGCAGTTCTGTTCTTTGTGCCTGGGCATAGGTTTGCGGAAAGGTTCAGGTGTGGAAATGTGAGTGAAGTATCATGCTACTTAAGGTATGGTGGTGATTACAGGATGCCAGACTTTACTTTGGGATCTGTCTCTTAATCAGCTCATTGGAAGGGGTGTGGGGGAGGGGAAGGTATTTCTGGATGGCAGCAGAATCTCTGTACTTTCCTTTGGGTAAGGGGAATAATTGGCTCTTGATCTGAAGTGGTAGGTAAGGGAAGCCCTTTCTGGATCAGTAGGATAACTGTGTTCAGGACAACAGAGGGAGTTGCCACTCCAAGGGGTAATGGTAGCTAATCCACAGGACTGGTAGGCAGTTAGATCATCTAATGCTGCAGAATGCTTTCGAAGCCTCTAAAAGGCCACTTGTGCCTGCAAGAGTAAGGGGAACCCTGTAGTGAGATCTGAATCCGAGATTGATTTTTGTAATGAGGAAATCGATTTCCCAAGGAAATTGTGTGACAGTATGATTTTTGGACGAGCATACTTCTTGGTTGGTCTGTTGTAGACACTTTGACAGATTGTCTCTCTGTCTGGATTATGTTGCTGTTTACTCCTCAGTACTGATTGTACCCCTTCCCTTTCAATAATGCTGTCTTGTTTTCCCTTCCTAGGTTTATGGAATCCGAGCTGGACCTAAATGACATCATTCAGGAGATGCACGTGGTGGCCACCATGCCAGACCTGTACCACCTTCTGGTAGAGCTGAACGCTGTTCAGTCTCTCCTCGGGTTGCTTGGACATGATAATACAGATATCCTTTCAGATCTGTCCTCAGTAGGAGGGCAGACGTGGTGGGGGAATGCTGTTTACTCTCTCCTCCTGTCTGTCTCTGCTGATGTCTGCTGTCACGTTTGGTTTTCTATTTCCATTTTAATTTTCTCCCATCTTGAATCACACACGCTCTTTACTCATTCGAAAGTCTGGTTTTTATCTAGTAATAAATCTTGGGCAACCCTTAATTGTCCTACTTGCTCTTGTTAGTGTTAGAATCCGTCGTGATGTATCCTGTTCATACATTGACAGCATTAATTTTTCAGGATCTTGATTTGGGGGCCCATTATTATAGGCAAAACCAGGCAGGATTTACATCTGTTGATCTAGACATCATTTTGCTAACAGATGGCCCAGTGGAGTTGAACTCTCCTCTAGTCTCACGTTGGAATGTCCAGGAAAACAGGGATTTTTATCTACTTTGTCTACTGCTGTATTCCCAATTCCTTAAAAGAGGCTGGGTGCACAATAACATTTAGTATTTGTTGACAGCATTAGACCTAAACAGGCAGTCTAAGTTTGATTCCCTGTATGAAATTTGGTGCCCCTCCAGCCCTTAGTATTCTCATCTGCAAAAGTAGATGAGTTATGTCACTGGGCCCTAACCAGACCTGGATACCTTAAGGTCTAACAGCCTTAAGGGCATAGAACATTAAAGTACCGAAGGATCTAAAAATTGTGAATTCAGTTGTCACCTTCTTTTCAAGACTTAAATGCTATAGACTCTTCTGTGGGAATGATACTGTGTATATTCGTGGATGGCATTTACTGGAAAAAATATAAACATTCATATATATGTAGATATAAACTTTTGCCTTGCAGTGTTATTGAGAGGATCAAAGGAGTTCATATAAGTGCTAAGCAGTTTCTGATACGTAGTAGGTATTTAGTAAATGTTATTTATTTTTTTAAACAGTTACTTCTTTTTTAAAATTAATTAATTAATTAATTTTATTTTTGGCTGTGTTGGGTCTTCGTTTCTGTGTGAGGGCTTTCTCTAGTTGTGGCAAGCGGGGGCCACTCTTCATCGCGGTGCACGGGCCTCTCACAGTCGCGGCCTCTCTTGTTGCAGAGCACAGGCTCCAGACGCGCAGGCTCAGTAGTTGTGGCTTACGGGCTTAGTTGCTCCGCAGCATGTGGGATCTTCCCAGACCAGGGCTTGAACCCGTGTCCCCTGCATTAGCAGGCAGATTCTCAGCCACTGCGCCACCAGGGAAGCCCAGTAAATGTTATATTTAACTGAAGCTGAATCATGACTTAAACCTTTTTATACTTTGTCTTTGCTATCAGATGTGAAACAGCTTTAGTGGAAAAGGTTTTTGATATATCTGTGGTTGGGGTTATGGACATTAAAGCAAATTCTCTTCCAATACTTGTTCTGTTTGAATACAGGTTTCCGAAGGTAAAAGACAAATGTAGTTAGTCTGCTTGAGTGATATTCATGGGAAATCTGCTGCTGCTTCATGTTATTTTCATCTTTCTGGTAATCTCTCTCCTGAGAGCATGTCTGACTAGGTTCTTTCCTGCCTGATAATTCTCATAGAAATAAGTCAGTGAATAATCTTAATGCAGGCTTCTTGAAGGGTGATCTTTTAAGCCATTTCTGATAATTCATGGAATGTTAGACAGTATTGAGAATTGCTGTCAGTCCCTAGATTGATGAGTATATTCGCCATACTCATCACTGGGAGGTTCCAGGTTGTACGAGGACCCTAGTCAATTAGCTTGTCTCTGGGTGAGCTTGGTATAGGTCTCATGAATTCATTTGGTAGACATGGCTTTGAATGCTTATCAGGCACTGTGCTAGACCCCCAGGAACCATAGGCTGCACTGATGCTCAAGCAGTATCCGTCAGTAAACATACTGAGTATCTAGCATACAAATAGCCCTATTCAAGGTACTAACTGGTCCTCACAGAGGTAGTAACCAAGAGTTCAAATTGTGACTTCACATTTCAATTCACCTAAGAATGGTAGATTTTCAGAATCCAAACAGACCTTAGAGTTGACTTAGTCCAGGGCCTTATTTGTTTAGTTAGTAACAAGTCTAAGGTCTAGATGTTGGACCACTAGCTGTTGAGGTTGAGGCTGGCACTCCAGGCCCCTGATTTCCAGTCCAGTGTCATTTCTAATGCACCTTGAGTCCTTTCCCTGTAGGATTTACTACATCCCTGACAGAGTTGTATAGTCACCCATTACCTTGTGTATTAATACAGCAATCACCTATTTTGTTTCTGGAAACACAATTCTTATTCTTTTTTTAATTCTTGCTAACTCAAAATAATAGTGGCAGCTTTCTGAAGATGCTGACACTTTGCTGATTCACCAGCCTGGTTCCTGCTGGGGAGAAGACTGACACAAGAAGTGTGCTCGACATCGGGATGTTTGGGAAAGACAACGGCACAGATGTTCCAAGTTGTTACGTTCTGGTCTTTAAGAAGGGAAAAAAACAAGTTCCCCCTATCATAACTTTGACAGACTGCCATTTCCCTCCTGTTTTCTGAGAGCTAAACTGTTTTTTCCCCTTCTTGTCTGCTAACCTTCACCCTGCTGCCCTAATGATATTTTTTTAATCTAATTTTTTAATTATGCCCTACATCAAGTTTAAAGTGCATTTGAAATTTTTTAAATGACCTCATTTTAATTAGATGCAGCGATTAGGGTAAATGTCATCCTCCTCAAAGTACCGTTTTTCTTGAAAGTGGTTTCAAGAAAGGGTAGGCCCTCTTGACTTGCATCTAACATACCCTCTATCAGTTGGAATGTTGATCTCCCAGTAGCTGCACTCTGCTTCTTGTCGTATCTGTGATCTGTAATGGAAATTTTTCTTCGGGAAACGGTTGTTAACAATTTACTGTTGTACAGCTGTAACTGCCCGAAACACCTTACCATGAATAAACAATTTCGTGGCAGTCAGGACTTAAATTTTCCATCTTTTTAACTCTTCATTTATCAACCAAGACCATACATGGCTGGTTATGGTCCCAGCAAGCACAGGTCATCTTTGCTTTGTCCTTCTCTGAGAAAACATAAACTATAGGGACTTTAATTGGATCAGAGGCTGGTTTGTTGTAACCTTAAGAGGCAGAGGATGTGAGAAAACAGCTTGTGCCTCGTCCTTTCAACCGTGAGAAGCAGCTTCAGAGTTTATTCTGGCGCTCTGCATCACTGCTGCTGGTGAGGGCTTGTCAGCGCTTCTGTGCCTCATCTCCCCCCTTGAGAGGCTGGAGCTCAGCCATCAGTTGGCTGTGGAGAGGAATTCTGGTCCGTGAAGAGCACCTCTGGGGGTGAGGGGCAGAGAGGGAGGGGCACACCCCTCACATGGATTGAAGAGTCACTCTGAATGCATTAGGAGGGAACACAAGGTGGGATTCAACAGCTGCTGCCTTTTAGAAATATTGCTTTTTAAAACAATTTTTCCTTTAAAATAAATCATTTAAACATGTTCAGAGCCCTTTTTTGTGACCCTTTTGGAGTGTTTCTACAGAAAAATAAAATCAAAGGTACATTTAAAGGTATTTTATTATTTATTTATTTATTTATTTATTATCAATTTATTTTTATTTTTGGCTGTGTTGTGTCTTCGTTGCTGCACACGGGCTTTCTCTAGTTGCAGTGAGGGGGGACTACCCTTTGTTGCGGTTCGCGGACTTCTCATTGCGGTGGCTTCTCTTGTTGCGGACCACGGGCTCTAGGCACCAATAGTTGTGGCACGTGGGCTCAGTAGCTGTGGCTTGCGGGCTCTAGAGCACAGGCTCAGTAGTTGTGGCGCACAGGCTTAGTTGCTCCATGGCACGTGGTATCTTCCTGGACCAGGGCTCGAACCCTTGTCCCCTGCATTGGCAGGTGGATTCTTAACCACTGCACCACCAGGGAAGCCCTATTTATTTATTTAGGCTGCGTTCAGTCTTCATTGCTGCTCATGGGCTTTCTCTAGCTGTGGCGAGTGGGGGCTACTCTTCATTGCAGTGCACGGGCTTCTCATTGCGGTGGCTTCTCTTATTGCAGAGCACAGGCTCTAGGCATGCAGCCTTCAGTAGTTGTGGCATGAGGGCTCAGTAGTTGTGGCACATGGGCTTAGTTGCTCCGCGGCATATGGGATCTTCCTGGACCAGGGCTCGAACCCATGTCCCCTACATTGGCAGGCGGCTTCTTAACCACTGTGCCACCAGGGAAGTCCCTAAAGATATTTTCTTAAGATATTGCTAAACAGTCAGTTCTGTGGCCCAGTTTAAACCAAATTTACTCAATTTGCCTAAAGGACCAAGGAGGAATAAAACAAGAGGAAGATAGAACCCCAGTTGGTGGCTAATCACCTCTTCTGCTATCACCAAAAGAAAAAAAAAATTAGGGCAGCAAATCCATAAATATCTTATTTTTATATGTCATTTGCTGTGTTCTCAATTTGAGGGAAGAGTCAGTGGAATCCTTTCTAAAGTCCTTAGGGCAGATCATGGCATTTACCGGGTTCCTCCTTTGTATGATAAGCCCTGTTGGGCGCTATCAGGGAAACAAATAATAACTTTAGTTGAGGACTTCCCTGGTGGCGCAGTGGTTAAGAATCCGCCTGCCAATGCAGGGGACACGGGTTCGAGACCTGGTCCGGGAAGATCCCACATGCTGCGGAGCAACTAAGCCCGTGTGCCACAACTGCTGAGGCTGTGTGCCACAACTACTGAAGCCCATGCACCTAGAGCCCGTGCTCCACAAGGAGAAGCCACCGCAATGATAAGCCCGCGCACCTCAACGAAGAGTAGCCCCCTCTCGCCGCAGCTAGAGAAAAGCCTGGGCGTAGCAACGAAGACCCAATGCAGCCCAAAATAAATAAATCAATTATTAAAAATAAATAAATAACTCTAGTTGATAGCAAAAACACTCACATTACTATGTGTGGTAAGTGCCCTTGGAGTGTTATGCTCAGGAAGTACCATTGGTGTTCTGAGAAAACGTAGGTCATCTCTGGTTTGGCAGTGATTAGGGAATTGGGCATTGGAGATGGGTAAGCTTTTGATAGATGTGGAGATTAGTGTGCATTTCAAGTTTATTTTCACAATTTCTACCGTGGCAATGGAAATTGCCATTCCTCACGTGCTGGAAGCTGATGTGCTCACGTAGTCACTACAAACTTATAGGGATATCAGGTCCATGGCTTTATTTATTTTAAAAATCATGACCACTGCTTCCCAGCTAAGTGCCCTATTCTTTAATAAAAACTAGTGAATAATATAAATCAGATTTTTTCAAGTCTGCTTTCTTTCCACCCAGTTGTGATTCAGAAAAATGAGGTCTCATTGTACTGTTAACTTAGGGCATCAGTACAGTTGGTTGCATGCTAATATGCAGGAAGGGAGAGATTTGTTTTGTTAATTACAGAGTAGATCATTGGTCCTGATGGGACAGCTCTATTTTGTCTCAAATAGGGAGTGGTCGTTAGCGCTCTTCTTTTCTAAATTACTGCTTAGTTTTCTCAAACTCTAGAAAGCCAGGAGAACTTGCAAAGTTGTCCCGTTGGATTTTGTGAAGAATTATTGTGGGAATTGGAAAATAAAGGGCAGACAGGTTTTTTTTAGACCAGCAGGGATCAGTTGCACTTGAGCAGTTTGGGTCTATATGACACACCATATTATCCCAGAGGGTGTGTACAATAGTCAGGGGTGCCTTGTGTTCGAGCCCCAGTGCTAATGAGCAGGAATAGGGCTGGGAAGGGTTTGCGCCTCCTAAGGGCTTTCTTCTAATTGGACTGGGAGGGAGTTGGCTGTTGCTCCAGTGCTTTCCTGCAAGCACTGTCTAACAAGACTTTATATGTCAAGCTATTGTTTTGCTAGGAGCTATTCTTGTCTTGATATTTCTAGAATCAAAATTACGATGAAGGGACTTCCCTGGTGGCGCAGTGGTTAAGAATCCGCCTGCCAATGCAGGGGGACACATGTTCAAGCCCTGGACCGGGAGGACCCCACGTGCCACGGAGCAACTAAACCCGTGTGCCACAACTACTGAGCCTGCACTCTAGAGCCCGGGCGCCCCAACTGCTGAAGCCCACGCGCTTAGAGCATGTGCTCCTCAACAGGAGAAGCCACCGCAATGAGAAGCCCGCGCACAGCAATGAAGCATAGCCCCCGCCCACCATAGCTAGAGAAAGCCTGCATGCAGCAACAGAGACCCAGTGAAGCCAAAAATAAATAAATAAATTTATTTTTTTAAAAAAATTACACTGAAAAGAATTTACTTCTTTTCCTGATTGGTAGTCTAACTTCCCTGATAATCTGTACTGATAAACCACCCATTTTTTGGAGCCACTTAAGTATGCTCTGAAGTAAGTCAGATTAGGAGAAGAGTGCCAAAATGGCAATCTAGGAAAAGGACCTCTTAATGTGACTTTTGATCTTGTTTATGAGTTTTAGGTGAATTCCATGTCCTTGGCAGGCTAGGGTGGTCGTAGCCTGCTTTGG
The DNA here is from genome assembly GCF_964165515.1 of Mesoplodon bidens. Classification (NCBI taxonomy): domain Eukaryota; kingdom Metazoa; phylum Chordata; class Mammalia; order Artiodactyla; family Ziphiidae; genus Mesoplodon; species Mesoplodon bidens. The sequence continues at coordinate 22,092,329 of NC_138171.1, read as the reverse complement.
ACATTTCCCCTGTGGCCTAATAGTGCCCACTAACATTTAGTAGGTACTTAATGAATGTTGAATGAGGACATTTTTTTCCCTCATATTATTTTGATTAAGGATTGGGGTAAAATTAAGAATCTAGATTCATTCTAGGTAGTTCTGTGCCATTATTTTAAAGGGAGAAAAAGACCGTTTTGTCTGTTTAGAAATTCATCTGCATTAATTGAGCTATATCTAATCACTCTTCTAATCTAGGAATAAAAGAAAAAAAGGCTTCTAAAAAACCCCAAATTTGTTCCATTAAATCAGTTACATACTGTGAATCTAGACTGGTCATTTTTCTTAAAGAAGCATTTTTGAAAGGACTTAAAAAAAAGCCATCTGCTTAATATATTTTGTTCCTCTTTATCTTTTTTTCTTTTAATAATTTTTTTCCTTATGGTCACATCTCACTGGAGATTAATGAAATTGACGCCCCATTTCTGTCCCAAGACTCTACATGAGATGAGGCCAAAAAAAACAAATATCTAAAGCCAAAATAAAAGCAAACACCCCTCTTTTTCTAAAAGCCATTGTGTTGTGGGCCATTTTGTACCCAGCTGGTCTTTTCTACTTCACCTCTTATTATACTGGCTTATTGCCCCAGTAGTGGACAGGTGCAGAGGGAGTGATTGGGGTGGCCTTTCTACCCGACATGACAAAATAGGCTATCAAAAACTATGTTTTAGTAATTCGCAAAGAGACAGGCTCTCTGTTTTCCTATTGCACTTGGATGGGAGAGCCTTTTACCTTGTGAAATGAAATTGTAGCTACAGTGGAAAAACCTATCACCCATGCCCAGAGTCTGCTTGTGAAGAAATGCTGGATGGGTGGCAGACCATGCTGAATTTTCTCATTAAGACTGAGAGTTCATCTGTTTATCTTTAGTTTCACTTCTTATTCCTCTTTCTGGTCTTCAAATGACCTCTATCTTCTGGATCATATTATATTACTCGGGAGTTGATGATTACAATTATGGACTCATTACTGCCTTGCTGAAATGCTATTTGGTGAAAGTTGAGAATTTATGTAAAATCAGTTAGTGGTAGGATTGATGAGTTGTTTACCAGACCTGGTAGCTGGTAAGTGATTTCTTGTTTGACTTCTCAACTGAGGCAGGAGTGTCGTAGGCAAGGAGATACCTACTGGACCATTATAAGAAATGACTTTTCTTGGTAAAAGTTAGACATTTATTCTGTTCCTATATAAAACGATCACCATTGTCAAATTTTCTTTTCCTTTTTTCCCCCAGGTTTAATGTGACCCATTTGTGAGCATGGTATAAGAATAATCAAAGAAAAATATGATACCTGTCCCGTAAGACCTTAGAGGCTGAAAAAGGACTTGATCAATCTGAATTTCTGTGGCATAGCTGAAATATAAAATTAGATCTTCCAACCCATTTTGACCCAGAAAGGGAGGATCATGCTGTTGTTAGCTTAAATTTTAGATTTTAGAGGTTTTAGAAAAAATGAAGGCAATAGTGAGGGCTTGGCCATTCTGTGGGAAGAATTGACTAACAACAATCTTTATTATAGTGCTTTCTTATTTTCTCAGTACTTGGATTTACTTGCCCTTTGACATACATGATGTCATTTATTCCTTATAGCTACTGGGTGAGATAGGCTGGGCAGAGATCATTATCACCTTTTTACAGATGAGGAAACTAAGCTGTAAGGAAATAAAGGAGCTTGAGCAAGATTCCATAGTATTAACAATTTGGGGACAGTTTGGTTCACTAAAGATAGGAAGCAAAGATAAATATGATATGACCCCTGTCCTCGAGTTTGCTCTGACTCTTCATCTATTGTTCTTTCATATATGCCCCACCTGTCTCTTGAGGCTAATGTTTAATTAATAATCATAGTTATTAAGTACTTAGTGGGGCATGATGTTATTCAGGGGATGTAGTGATAGTACTTATTACATGCCCAATTCACATCCTTGTCCTATAGACATCTGACTCTATGGTGGATGGATGGATGGATGGATGGATAGATGGATGAAATGCCATCATGCATATTAAATACGCAGGTGGATAAATAATAAGATTTTTACATCTCATATGTAAGAACTTTCCAAGAGAATAAATATGGGAGCTTCTCAGATGAGGAGAATGAGGAGTTGTTAGCATTTTGTCCTTTTTCCTGGGATTTTAATAATTTATGATGAAGTAAGTGACAGTCCTTTTCTCTGTCATTATAGTAGGGTCAATAGATAGAATTTACCTGAATCTAGCTGTTTTTAAACCTGGTTTATACTCCCCTGTGCAATAATATGAAGAGTACGGGCAAAGGTATTGTTTTTGGAATCAGGTGGACCTAACATTCTCCCTTACTATTGCAGTGACCTTTAGATAAGTTACTTAACCACTCTGAGCTTTCGCTTTCTTATCTGTAAAATGGGGATCACACTTATAATGCTGCTGTGAGAATTCAATAGCACAGTGCTTGGCATAATGATGACTTTTTTAAAATGGGAGTTATGATGGCACCTACAGCAGTGTTCAGAGAGGGAGAACTACTAATTCCTACTACTCAGAATTTCTAGAGGTTAGTTTGGTTAGGCTGTTTTGTTTTTTAATTCAAACAATTTACGTATTTTAGTTTACTATACATCATGTTTGATACATGGTCTTTTGTGTCAAGAACTTTCTGGTTACTTTGTTAATAAAGACTATATACTATATGCATGAAGGAGTTTTATCCAAAGACCTTTAATCTCATTATACACATAGAGTTTCATAGCACACCCAAGTTTTGCATATATATTACTTTAAAGTGTGAAAGAATAAGACACAGAAAGCTTAATTACTTATTCATGATGGTCAGCTGGTCAGGTATAGATAAATAAAACAAACCTTTGAATAATTTTTCTTTTAGCAAAAGATGTTCATAAAATACCTGTAACATCAGTTGGCAGTTAGCAAGTCCTATCATTCTTGTTAATATGTCCTGTATCTTTCTTTTTATTTTTTCTTTCCAGTTTGCATTGAAACTGCCCTGATTCTGACCCTTGTCATCTCACTTCTGGACTCTTTTGTGTGTGGTAGCTTCGGAACAGGTCTTCCTCCTTCAGGCCTGGCTTTTCCCCATACCCCCCATCTAGCCACCCCCAAACCCAACACTCACAGTGCTTTAGTGCATCCTGCACACAGCTATTATATTATTCTTTCAATTTATTATTTTCTTCATATGAGTCTAGTTATAATTTTCTCCCCTCCCCCATCCCTAATCCTCTTTCTTCTCCTCTTCATATACCTTTGTACATTCTAATCTCTCTGTCTATATTCCTGATGTTTTGCTTTCTAGCCTACCTGCCCTCATCTATTTAGTGGCCTGTTTTCTGACCAGTCATCTTCTAGCAAATCTTTCCTTATTTCCCAGTTCAGTTTGCTCCTTTTTCAGGATGTGTGCAGTTCAAGTTGTCTGTATTCCTCATTTGTTACATGTTGGTAATTGCCTGTGGTATATACTTTTTTTTAAATGTCTTTAGTTACCTTAACTTCCTCATTTTATCAATGAGGAAACTGAGGCCCAGAGTGAATAGATTTGCCTTCGTCACTATCACAGTGCTTTACTCATCATAAGCATTCAGTAAATGCTGGTTGACAGAGCAAATGGGGTGTGTGCATGTGTGTGTGTGTGTGTGTGATGTGTGTATGCGTCCAAGGTGAGGGAAGGGAAACTTAGTTTAGTTTGGGCTTCCAGGTTCCAAACATAACTCCTTTTTTCTCTCCTTCATGTTTTCTTTCTCCTGTATGTCCCTGTCTCTCTCTTTTTGCCTTGTGTTTAATCATCATTGTTCACCTTCCTTTTATGTCCAAAGCAACATGGTATTTAAGAGGAAGGGAGGTTGGTGGGGTCTAGCACAGTCCAACGAAAATCCTTCCCTCTACATTTTAAACCTATTTTGTCACGCCCTGATTTCTGAAGACTCCTTGGTGAACACCAGCCTTCTTATCTCAGAAGAAATCATTACTGTCTTTGAAGGTGAAGTGTAGAAGATAGTTAAGATTATACTGAGTTCCAAGAATTTAAATTATGAGGTAAGGTTAAGGGTGTTGGCCTTTTTCTCACTGGAAAAGTGACCTCCTAAGTGATCTATTTGAAGTTCTGAAATTTATGAAAATGCACTGAACCTATGGAATAAGTTGCCAGGAAGGCAGCATAAGGAAAGGAACTAAGTGAAGCAGTTACCAACATTTATTGAACACCCACTGTGAGTAGAACCTTGTTGAAGAGATGTTAATAAAACTAGAGTGTATCAAAGGTAAATGGTGATGAAGCGATTGACCAGGAAATGGAAGGGAACCAAATATTTTAATAAAATGTCAGTTGGGTTTTCATAGGTATGTGTTACCCTTAACGTTTTTCACATGTGTCCATAGCTGTGGTTGATTTGCTTCAGGAATTAACAGACATAGACACCCTCCATGAGAGTGAAGAAGGAGCAGAAGTACTCACTGACGCTCTGGTAAGTTACGTGTCCCTCTGGGGTTTTGCAGGTGTGTGTACGGTGTTGGCATCCTCCCCACCATTGTCTCTCTGAGTGGCACGGGCTGGGTGTCAGGAAGAGCTCTGTGGCAAGGCGGGACTGAATGAGAAGAGTAAGAAAGTAAAGTGCAACCTGTGGGGTACTTTATTCTTCGGAACTGTGTTAGGGCAGGGGTTGTAGACTCCTGGTATTTATTAAATATGTGCTGTAGGCAGGCGTTTTCTTGTTTTTTACACTTTATTTAATCCTCACTGTAACCTCTCAGAAGGGTATTACTGCTATGATTCCCATTTATAGCCGTGAAGCTGAGGCTTAGAGAGACAAAACAACCTGCCCGTGGTCACACGGCTGGGATTTGAACCTGTGTTCTCTTTGACTCCACGTTCCTGCTCGCCTGCCCTCACTGTGTTGCTTCTGACCTTTTTACAAAGAGTTTTTGCAGAAGAGAGTTTCTTTTCTTCTCTGGGCTTTATAATCCCAAGCGCTAGTAAAGAGAGGTATCATTATTATTTGTTGTACAGATAGGGAATCGGAGAGTGTTTAAAAACAAGAACAAACCTTCTAGCTCATCCAGGTCCAAGTAGCAGCCATTGACTGCAGAAGACAGGGTCAGCTGATTTCTGTGTTCCTTTTTGTGCAGCCTAGGCAAGGCCTCAGAATCTTCTTCAGGTATTATTCCAGGAAGCAGCCAATCCAAAGAATGTATATGTGAGGTGAAGTGATGTAATCTCATCAACTCACTCTAGCCTTGAGGAAGCCCAGGTGCAGAAGTGAAGCCTTCCCCTGCATCGCTCTCAGCCAGTCCCTGTAACAGCAAAGATGAGCTTCTGCACGTTGTGATCGCCACTGCAGTCCTGTCCCACAGCACCAGTTTCCCTCTTACCAGGCATGGGAGAGGCCCCAGGGCCCCACAGCTGGCCAGTGGCAGGAGTGACTCTTCTCCAGCCTCTTACCCTGCTACTGCCTGTGGAGCTCTGTCCACCCACCAAGCCATCTCCCTCCTCAAGTTTCTGTTGATTTTCATCCTTTCTGTTGTCTTCTGCTGTCTGGTCTTTTCTCTCTGGTTAAGAATGTTAATAAGTACTGGTTTTGATGCAGTTTGCAGAGTTTATCAAAGGTCCATGTAGCCACTTGTATTAGAAGCACCTGGGGTGCTTGTTAGGCTGCTTTCTGGCCCCATCCAAGACCTGCTGAATCAGAATGGCTGGGACGAGGGCCCCAAATGATTCTGAGACCCCACTGCTACACTCCCTACCCCCTCCTCACCCTTTCTCTCTTGAGGTTCTTTTTTTTTTTTGCGGTACGCGGGCCTCTCACTGTTGTGGCCTCTCCCGTTGCGGAGCACAGGCTCCGAACGCACAGGCTCAGCGGCCATGGCTCACGGGCCCAGCCGCTCTGCGGCATGTGGGATCTTCCTGGACCAGGGCACGAACCCGTGTCCCCTGCATCGGCAGGCGGACTCTCAACCACTGCGCCACCAGGGAAGCCCCCTCTCTTAAGGTTCTTGACACGAGAAATTTCCCATGTGCCTTGCTCACAGCTACCATTTGGTGTGAATGAAGGGGCTGTGAACCCACTGGATATGAAGGACTGTCTCTTACATAGAGCGAGGCTGCAGTCCAGCAGGGCCATTTGTGACTGAGTATGATGAAAATTTCTATGGGCATTTTTCTTTCAAGCTCCTTCCTAGAGCGAACTGCCACTTTTGTAGAATTCAGGACCTTTATTTTTCCTTTGAACCACTGTGCAGACAGAAAAGGGCGATGTCAGGGTGTCCTTTTGTTTGGAGGAGCATCTGAAGGAAGGCTGTGGCACTTGCTCCTTCTCCATGTCCCCACAGTGTCATTTGTGTAGTCTTACCTTTCAGAGGTTAATTACAGTGGCCCTGAGTGAGCCTTCCTGCCTGGACTCTGGGCTGATTTTAATTAACATCCTTTGCCTGTGTGAATAGAGGAAACAAGACAGGAACAACTAGCTGGTCTGCTGCCTGTAAAACGTACCCAGAAACAGCAATTCACACAAAAGCCCCCTTTGTGTTTTCTGTGTTGCCAAGCCCACCAATGAAAGCTGGATCTTGTAGATTTTATTGTTTTTTTGGGAAGAGACAGTTCATCCTCAGTCTGGGGAGCCATTAGGTAGCTGCTATACAGGGTCTTCTGTTTGTTTTGTTTAGTTTCTTTATTGTTATATTATTTTAAGATTTTGACTCTTACAGCTTTATACTGGTGGGGCTGGTGTGAATCACAAACAGTTGAACATTTCTAGACTCCCATATATTATTTGCTTATCTGCAGCCAGTCCGGAGCCATCAGTAAATATCAGAGAGCAGAACTGGTAGGTGGTCTTCATCTGTTTTTTCTCTACCCTTGTGCTGCATTCAGGAAGAAGTTTGATAAGTATTCTCATATTACAAGGGTTGAGTTGTCTTCGTAGTTTTAATTTGGGGCCAATATTGGAGGCCTGGAATTGCATGAGCAGAGGCTAGAGGACATGTAGTAGAATTTATTGTGACGTTCAGTTTGCAGTTATTGCCTTGGTCGTTTTCTCATCTGGAAGTCCTAAGCAATAGAATAGCACATTTGTGGGGAGAGAGTGCTGTCCTGGTATTCTCAGGGATCTTTGGGGTTTAAAGTTTGGTTTATATCCACTGCTATTACTTATGCAAAAGGCAAATATTTGTGCTTTGTAACAAGTTGATTTGGTAGCCTGGAAAACAGACTCTTTTCTGAAAAGCGGGAACTCAGGGTATTTGCTTTGATGGCAGTTCTTTGGCATGGCATGCCTCTCTGAAGAAGACATTGGACTCCTTGAGAGTCATGATTAGATTATAGTCATTTCCCTACTAGTCCCAAAATTTGCCATGTGCTTGGCAATCCCATGCCTTTGCTCACATCTGCCTTCAGCTTGGCAAGGCTTGCTTCCCCGGGCTATCTGGAATACCCCTCCTCATTCTTTAAAGCCTCACTTAAACCTTATCTCTCCTGAGTTTTTTTCAGACTCATCACTTCAGCAGAATTTGTGTTCCCCTACCACTGTGTATATCCTGGCACTGTTTTTAAGTTTGTCTTCCCTGAGATGTGATCCCGATCAGGGGAGTGGCCAAAGTGGTGGCTTTGTCACTTACCATCTGTGTGACCTTGAGAAAGTTACCTATCCTCTCTGTACTCAGTTGATTCTGCTGTAAAATGGGGATAACAGTAGTGCCTATTGCATAGAGCTGAAGTGAGGAATAAATGAGATACTTAGTAGATCTTTAGAACAGTGTCTGGCACAGAGTAAACACCCAATAAATGTTGGCCATTGTCTTAATAATGGTATAAATGTCTGGGACATATTAAGTACTTAGTAAATGTCAAGTTAAAATGATATATATCACATGCCACACAGTGAAATGTTTATGAATGTTTGTTGACTTCAACAAACTTTTTTTTTTCATTTCAGCAAATGTTCAAGAAACATTTTGAACAAATACCCAAAAACATCTGAAGGGTGTGGACCTAAATGAGACATGGGGGGATAGATGTTTAGTTTAAAAAAAAAAAAAAAAGAGGATGAAATAAGTAATGATGATAATACAAGGCAGAGCATTAAGAATGACTGTGAGAGATGCAAGCTTCTTTGGAAATGAGGAGGAGAGAGCCATCCCTTCTGATGGGGAAGAACCAGGAGGGGCGGCAGAGCTGTAGGTATTGGCCATGGCCCCTGTAGGGAGTCTTCCATGTGAGGGTGCTTGGAGGGGTCACAGCCAGAGGAGGTGGAAATGTGGCTGGGAGCCACCACTTACTATAGTTTCCCAATGTGGCTTTGATGTGGGGGGCCAGGAGATGGCCCTATACCCATTCTTGCCCTCAGTTAACCCTACTTAAATTTTGAAGCTTGAGCTGGTGGCAATGCATTTGTGCTGCTCAGGTGAGGCTGAAGTTGGCAGGTTTTTGGTTGTTCTAAGGGTACTTAGGTAAATTTCTGGATGCTACCACTTTTATCCCTTCCCACGTCTGTTCACGTCCTCACCTTCATCTGTATTTGTTCTCAAGCAGAATTCACTGGGTCATTCATTTCACTAATTGTTTATTGAATGCTTAGTGTGTTCTGGATTCTAAGAATTGCTTATGTAGCAGTGAGCAAGACTGACAAAGTCTGTTTTTGTGGAGCTCGTATTCTAGTGTCGGGAGAAACAGTAAATTAGTAAATGAGAAAACAAGTAATGACTCCTTGTTACATAGAAAATTAACATAGAATGATGTCCTGTAGAGCAACTGGAGAATCACATCAAATTAGATAGTCAGGAAAGGCCTGAGTTCTGGGTGATGAAAAGAAGCCAGCCATTCAGAATGACCAAGGGCAAGGAATGAGTTTGACATACTCAAGGAACAAAAATAAGGCCGGTATTGTTGGAGCACAGCTGGGGTGAAGGGAGAGAGCACCGTCAGGGCCAGACCACACTGGGCTTTGTAGGCCTTGTAGTAAGTTCGGGTGGGATTGCCAGTGTGCAGGGGAGTAGTAACATAGTCTGACCTAACATTTTAAAAAGACCACTCTCGGGAGCTGTGTCGATAATGGATTGGAGGGGCAAGAGTGGAAGCTAGAATATATTAGGTTGCAGCAGGCCTGAGTTTTACATTATGACCACATTACTCTGTGTATTTTCAAAACTTATTGCTTGGTCAAGATTCAGTGGGTGGGTGTGTAGGGCAGGGGGAGGGTTTATTATTGTTTATTATTGTTTATTATTGTTTTTTAAATATGAAATTTCCAGAATTCATAGTAGGTAGAAAAACTCCAGTCAAACTCTTGAGAAACCTTGTTGGCAGATTGTGCAAGATAGAAAAGGGATCCTTCAAACCCTCTCATCTCCCCTCATCTATCCCTTTTTTATTTCCTCATCTTCTCTTGTATCTACCCTCTCTGGTCAAGTGGAAAAATATGACTGATCATGCCCTTGAACCCTGTCTCAGTAGGACCTGGTGGAGTATTGTTTGGGAGACTGGTAACAAGCGGAAAAAGCCAATGACTTATCAGAAAACATCAGGCTTAAGACAGTCATGATTTCCAAGACCAGAGTTACTCTACCTGATGCTTTAATCCCTAAGCAGGATTTGGTTTTAGTTTCAGAGTTAGTCACAGGTCCAAAACAGTCAGGACGGTGGTAGACCCAAGGGTTTAGAGGGACAGAATGCTAATTTGTGCTTCTTACTAGATGATATCTGGAGCTATGCATAATATAAATGTTTTCCTGAGGGTTTTCTCAGCTAAATGTATTTTGACTGCTTTGACCCTCCTGCAGTCAGATAAAATTGCATTTAACCCAGCTAAACATGAAGTTTCACACTTTGCAAGCTTAAAAAGGCTCTCTGTTAGAAGTTAGATTTTTGTAGCAAGAAAAAAAGATTTCCTCCAGCCAGACACCCATTACCAATAACCATTCAGTTCTGGGATTTGAATGTGTTGCTTACTGCCACTGTCCCCACCACTCTCCAGACAGCAGACCATGGGTAACATAACTAAGAATCAAGGGGACGGGGGGACAATGCACATAAAGCATCAATAAGCAGTTGAAACTGGTGAGGCAGTTTGCAGAACCGACAAGCAGTGTGATACCGAGCGGAGTTGCAGTGTCCGCTGCTTTAGGATTCAGGGAGATTATAGGTCAATCAGGGTGATTTAGGGAAAAACAAACTGTGATATGGTTCATGTTTTTCCCCCAGATGTTTTTCTGTTTTCTCTCACATACCCAACTTGTCCAATTAATTAAGGAAAATATTGCAGTGGATTTCTTTGGTGAAGCTCTTGCTGGCTGTGAGATTTGAGAGCAAGACTGTGTATCTCCTTGATACAAGGGAGGGAAACAGCTCTTTCTCGTATTTACAGGAGTTCTCAATTCTGGCATCAGTATCCCCTCCAATCTGCAACTAGTGTCTTTCATTGCTTCTCACACCAGGGCATAAAGGAGAGCCTAGAAAAATCTGCTTCATTCGTGATTCAGGTATGCCAAATTAATTAACAACTTCAGCTTTTCCCCCATCCAGATGCTTCCCTTAAGTCTCACCCAGAAAGAGTAAAGAGGCCTTCTTTGAAGATCTGTCCCTCTTGCCATTGTTCCATCCTCAGGCTCAGTTTGAATTGTCCATAGAGTGCCTTATATGCAAGTGTTCAGGAGGCATCAGTGGAATGAGATCATTTCCTTCTCTCTCCTTTCTTTTCCCCTCATTGAAGTGACAGGATATGATGGGAAAAAATAGTCTCGGAGTTGGTCACTTCTGCCACAAGCTTTGTGACTTTGACCAGGCTAATTAACATCTCTGGACCTTTGTTTTTCTCACCTGTAAAAGTTGTGAGGATTACATGAGAGTAAATGGAGCAATGTATATAAAAATATGACTACAGGGCTTCCCTGGTGGCGCAGTGGTTGAGGGTCCGCCTGCCGACACAGGGGACGCGGGTTCGTGCCCCGGTCCGGGAAGATCCCACATGCCGTGGAGCGGCTGGGCCGGTGAGCCATGGCCGCTGAGCCTGCGCGTCCGGAGCCTGTGCTCCGCAACGGGAGAGGCCACAGCAGTGAGAGGCCCGTGTACCGCAAAACAAAACAAAACAAAAAATATGACTACAGTACACAAAGTAAAGTGTTTTGTCAGTTTATTTAAATTTAGCAAGATTACTGAATGTATAGTATTGCACTTGACTTTGAGGAGTGTACCAAGATAAATGAGGGTGCAGTGCCTGCCTTCAAAGAATTTGAGTTTTTCTTAGCCCGTGGGAGATATGAACAGTGCATAATCAGGTATCAGAAGAAGTAAAGGGCTAGATTCAAACTCTCTACTTAATTTTTGAACCAGACCCGGGGTAAAGTATGCCATATAACTTCATTTAATCTTTACAACTTTTTCCCATTTCCTAAGTGAAGAAACTGAGGTGGTGAGAGAGAGGATATACCATGGGTATGCAGCAGATCTTATCTTCCAGTATAGGTTTACTTATTGGCTGTGACTTAGAAATGTATTACCAGATAGATAATCACTTCTTGATTATTAGGTGTTTACTTAGTTATCTTCCTTGGTGTGCCTCAGGGTTCCCCAAGGCAGTCTCTATAAGGGCACACATTGTGCCAGAAGGTAGTGTGAAGCGGTGTAAGCATTATTTCACCTAAGAAGGAAGCTTGGTTTTTGCTTCTGCTGCCACTGCTTAGTAGCTGTGTGGTCTTGGCTAAGTCATTAATCTCTTGAATATCATCTATATGATGTGGCTACTAAAATTTTTCCATAAGTGTTATGTGAATCAAATTAAATAAGAGAAATGTAATTGCTTTCTTATGCATTATGTGTAATACAAACATAAGGTATTTTATTCTGTTAATATTCTTTTCGAGAAGGAGTCAGAAGTTCTTCGAAAGTAATAGTTTCATAAAAGCTTGATGTAGGAACTTAGGAATATTTTGAGTTTAACCCTAAATTTTGATGTCAGTGTAAATATGGCAAGTAAACTTCCCAACTGAATATCTCTTGGTGCTGTGGTCTAGAAATGTGCCTTTGACTTGAATGAACTTGTGACTTGACTTAAGATGGCATTTTTGTAAGGTGTTTAAATACCGCATAGCAGTAGAAAGAGCACAGGACTTGATTTCAGAGGCCTAGGTTCAAGTGCTAGTATGTCACTCAGTTAAATATGTAACCTTGAATTTTACCTTGTCCCCTTAAGCTTCTATCTAAAGTTAGGGGTAATGATGCCTTCCCTTCTTTGCCTCAGGGTCACTTCAAGCCTCAAAAGAGGTATTGGGATGGGAGAGCATACTGTAAACCATAAGTGGCAGGTTGTTTACTTTGTTCATTCAGTAGAGGAGTATGGGAATGACAACATTTTGGAGACTGTTTGTGACATGTATCCCATTCTCCTTTTGCTCCCATGTTGCTGCAGGTGGACGGGCAAGTGGTAGCACTGCTTGTGCAGAATCTGGAGCGTCTGGATGAGTCTGTGAAAGAAGAGGCAGACGGCGTCCACAACACTCTGGGTAAGGGGGAGGGTGCCAGCATCCTCTGAGTTTCTTTGTGTTTGTTTTGGGGTTTGGTACTCATTTCCTTCCTCCTTCATTATAGAGTCAACAGCAGGAGGGTTTTCCTTTTTTCTGCTCCCAAACTGCCTTTTCAGAAATGAAGACCCTTGTGTAGATTTCATATAACTGCTGCTTTGGTTTGGCTTGCGGTAATAAAAGCAGAAATCATTCCTGGACAGAAACTTCTGGCTTCTTTGAGCAGGCCTTTGCCTTTGCCTCCAAAAGTTAGGATGAAGTCTATGCAGGATGAAAACTTTTTTTTTTTGGAAAGTGTTTATTTTACAATTTTTGAATCCCCTTCTGTTGGTTCTTCTTCACATTTCCCTTCAGTGGAACTACAAACTTTTGAACAACTGTGTACAGGCATACCTCATTTTATTGCACTTTATCGTGCTTTGCAGATATTACATTTTTACAAATTGAAAGTTTATGGCAACCCTGCATTGTCAGATGATAGTTAGCATTATATATACTAATACAGTATTTTTAAATTAAGGTATGTACATTTTTTTAGACATAATGCTATTGCATACCTAATAGACTACATACAGTATAGTGTAAACATAACTTTTATATACAATAGGAAACCAAAATATTCATGTGATTTGCTTTATTGTGATATTCACTTTATTGCAGTGGTCTGGAATCAAACCCACAATACCTCCAAGGTATGCTTGTACCTTTATAGGACATTTTATTTGAAAAAGAGTTAGTGTTTCTTTCGCTTCTTATGTGTACTTTGCCCTGTAAACTGTGAGTTGAAATATTGCTGTTAACTTGGCTGCCCCTTTATCATATGTTCATTTAAGTGGATTCCTCTGCAATATTTCCCCTCCTCCTCCTTCTCCTTGAGTCTGTCCAGTCTTTCCCCCTGCAAAGTTGCTGAACCAATAGCCTATTTAAAATTGTGCTTTTGGGTAGTCCTCTTTATCACTGGTCACTGTCTTATAAAACCAAAGGTGACATATCGGTAAGCAGAGCTTGAGAAATGAACAAGGCCCAGCAGAAGTAGAAACTTTGATGAGATTAGATTTTCTTCCAGCTCCTTTGTGTCTAGCACAGATTTCTCTTATAGTTTTATACTCTCTACTGTGAAGATTATCATAAAGAAGGAGGAAGACATGGCACCTAGGGAGTAAGAGAAGAGAGAACACAACAATCTGTGATTTGGGGGTTGGCTCTAGTCTAGAGCCAGAATTTGGCATTGCCATCTGTTAGCCTAATGCTGAATTTTGCTGAGTAGAAAGAGTATCAGAAGTCTTAACTGACAGTTAGTAAAAAGAGCCTGATGGGGCTTCCCTGGTGGCGCAGTGGTTGAGAGTCTGCCTGCCGATGCACGGGACACGGTTCGTGCCCCGGTCCGGGAGGATCCCACATGCCGCGGAGCGGCTGGGCCCATGAGCCATGGCCGCTGAGCCTGCGTGTCCGGAGCCTGTGCTCCGCAACGGGAGAGGCCGCAACAGTGAGAGGCCCGTGCACTGCAAAAAAAAAAAAAAAAAAAGCCTGATGTAATGGAAAAAGCACCAGCCTGGCAGTCTATGAAGTTCTCTCTACTTTCAACTTGGTCCCTTACCGACAGCTCAGGAGATTCATCCCTCTTTCCCTTATTAAGCATCCGATGTTTGTCAGGCACTGTTCTAGGCACTGGGTAAATTAAAGATGAATTAGGTACAGTTCTTCTTAAGAGGCAGACTGATGGGAAAGTCTTGAACAGAAAGGAAAGGTAATACAGGGTGACAAATGGTAATAGTGGGGAGCACTGTGGAAGTGAAGAGGAAGGGGCTCCAAATTGGTGGGTAGGAGCAGGTAGCTGATTAGGGCTGAATATGAAGACAGGTGCTTTTTTAAAATTATTCATTTATTTATTTATTTTTGGCTGCGTTGGGTCTTCATTGCTGCATGCGGGCTTTCTCTAGTTGCGGCGAGCGGGGGATACCCTTCGTTGCAATGCGCAGGCTTCTCATTGCGGTGGCTTCTCTTGTTGTGGAGCACGGGCTCAGTAGTTGTGGCACACGGGCTTAGTTGCTCCGCAACAAACATGTGGGATCTTCCCGGACCAAGGATCGAACCCGTGTCCCTTGCATTGGCAGGCAGATTCTTAACCACTGCGCCACCAGGGAAGTCCCGACAGGGGCCTTTTGACGGAGAAATGTGAGACGGGCAGGGCAGTATCATTTGTAAAGCCATGAATGGGCAAGGGTTTTGGGGGAAGACTAGAAATGTACTGTGGCAGTGTGAGGTAGGTATGGTGGGAGATGGGACCGGAGGAGTAAGTTTGTCCAGATTATGGAAGACCTTCTAAACCCTGGCAGGATGTTTGGATTTTATCCTAGTGGACAACAGAAAGCCACCTAAAGTGTACGCAGAATAAGATAAAGGCATTGGAGATTAAAATGAATGAGCTGATTTCTTAGAAAATGTGAGACAGTAATTAAGCGATTAAAATGATCTTCATCTCTCAGGGGTCTCGTTGCTGCTCTGCTGCCACAGCTCTGTATCCACTCCCTGAGGGGCTGCCTGGTCATTCTTTAACTTGCCATTGGTGGGGCTGGCGTGAGTGAGGAAGCAGATAGGAGGTGTAGTGCTTTCTTCAGCCCTTTCTCTTCAAGACTCAGACCCGCTGGGCGTTGTGCTTAAAGAGCACAGAACTCCGATCCGCTTTATGATAGATAATAACATATCCTGGGATGGGGAGCGGATGGAGCCCTGAAGGAAGGAAAGCACTGGATGCAGTAGAATGAGACTACAGGTTTGGGGTTCTTTTTTTTAATGTCCTTTTTTTAGCATCATAATCATACAATCACTTTTTTTTTTTTTTGCCTCCTCATTTAAAATTTTTCCATTAAACAGCAATTTGGTTGTTGTAGGAGATAGCAGGACCAATTATATTTGCTTCTGAGTACCTGATGGTTACCTCTGCCAGCATGGTCTTTCCCCTCTGTGCACATTATTTTGTTCAGTTAAGATGATGCTTGCTTCCCTTGCAGTATCCAGAGAAAGAGATCTGAAAATGGATGAATCAGGAGAGGAAGAGGCTCTGAATTCATCCCCTGATTTTTCCTTAAGGCTTCTGCCTAGCCCCCTGTTTCTTTAGTCACAGGTCTCAGGGACTCTAGTACAGTGAGATTAAGAGGGCCTTCTTAGGCAGATATTCACACCTTTGTGTGTTCTGCTGTAGTGTTGTTCCCTGTTAACAAAGAAAATCTTTCACTATTCCTTTATTGAATTCCATCACATTCAGTTATGAGTTTTACTTGTCACATAACTTGAAGAAAAAAAAAAAAAACCATAGCATCTCCCTGGTTAATCTGAAAATGACAACACAGCATCTGGCTGGGAGGAATACAGGGAAGTGGAAAGAGGAATAAAATGTCTGTCATGGGAAGCAAGCTTGTTGAAGATGGAAACAAAGTTGCCCTCCCACATTACTGGTGTCTGTCTCCCTTCAGCTATTGTGGAGAACATGGCTGAGTTCCGGCCTGAGATGTGCACAGAGGCTGCCCAGCAGGGTCTTCTGCAGTGGCTGCTGAAGAGGCTGAAGGTAAGTTTGGCTTTGTGGGAC
The DNA here is from genome assembly GCF_964165515.1 of Mesoplodon bidens. Classification (NCBI taxonomy): domain Eukaryota; kingdom Metazoa; phylum Chordata; class Mammalia; order Artiodactyla; family Ziphiidae; genus Mesoplodon; species Mesoplodon bidens. Next base: position 22,076,205 of record NC_138171.1, on the reverse strand, counting down.
TGTAGCTCAAACCTCTCTTTGCTCTGGGCACAGCTCATGCTGGGTCATCGGCACAGGTTGTTATTCCTAGGCTATGTGATCTAGTTTGGGAATCTTTTGGCAACTCTTGCCTCTTTCTTTGCTTCTCTTCTTTTGTTTGTTTTAAAAGTACCCTTTAATGCCCCCGAAAATAATATAAACATGTTGTCAACACAAATTCATGTGGTACAGAAGGTTTATACTGAAAATAAAAGTCCTCCTCTGCTGATTCCTTCTAGTTCCACTTCTCAGAGACAGCCTCTGTTAACAATATTTTATCTATCCTTCCAGAAATTTTCTGTGTAAATAGGAGTATGTGAGTGTGTGTGTGTTTGTGTGTGTTTCACAAATAGAATTATACATTATTTTCTTTTGCAAGTTGATCTTTTCGCTGAACTAATGGCTGCCGAGTATTCCATTTTACCGTTGTGCCAAAGTCAATTTAACCATTCTCCTGTTTATAATAGTTTTTCACTGTTAAAACAGTGCTGCAGTGAATATCCCCATGTACACATGCACATTTTTTTTTCCTTGAATGCTAGTGTTAGTTTATTTGTAGGATAAGTTCCTAGAAATAGAATTGATAGGTCAAAGGGTATGCACATTAACATTTTTGGTAGATATTGCAAAATCTAATAGTTGAGAGGGTCTGTCTCCCTTACCTACACTGGGTATTACCAAACTTAAAATTTTGTTAATCTGATGAGTGAAAACGGGTATTTCATTTTAATTTGGAATTTTAAAATCGAGGACAGTGTATTGGCTTTCAGTTGTTTATTAGCCATTTGTATTCATCTCTTTTAGCTTCCTGTTTACATCCTTTGTTCATAGTTCTGTTGGATTATTCATTCTCTTCTTAGCATAGTCCTTTTGAGCATCTTTTTAACATTTAGTGCTGTCACAGAGAGTAAATGAGGAAAGGGAGAGGTAAGAGCTTCTCTCAGAATAGTGTTAACCAAAGGTATGATGGAAGGCAGTTTGGAACTGCCTATGTGCTACTGAAATAATCTCGGCAAGCAAGGGTTCCCAATTTTTCAGTGAGAAAGAGGAAGACATGTTTGTAGCTGGTATGACTCTTTAAGTAGTCCTGGCCTTGCTGTGCTTCAGAGTGTCATAGAGATGCAGAGAGTCTGAGGTGCATCAGGTCCGATTTGTCCCCCGCTGTCTTGATTAGGGCTAAGGAAGAAGATTCCGCCTAAGATATCATATGCCCCCATGGTTCCCTCCCTCTCTGACAGTCTGGGTCTTCCCCAATCCTTCTTATTTAATCCTTTGTTCCCATTAAATCTGTAACATAGACTTATATAACATGGCCTGAGGATATTCAGCTAGCCTGCTGTATATTATCATCAGTGGGTATGGGCACATTTGCTGGCAGAGTATAAACTTAATGCATAGTTCAGTAGACTGCAACTTCCTATCCACACACACACCCTCACCCTCGCCTTTCCTTTCAGGAACAATCAGGTCTGGTTAATTCATTCATTGTCATTTTTGCAGCTTCCTTTCGACCTCCTCTCATGCGTTTTGACGTCCTTTGGTTTCCCCTTGTAATTACCTTCACATCTCCCTCAGTGTCTTCTCTCCTCAATATTCAACAAATCTTTGTTCTCCAAAGCCTTGAGACATTTTGGGGGTGAGGAGTAGGGGAGAGGAAAGTAAAACACGTAGTTAAGGGGGTAGGATAGATGGCAGAGACCTGAATTGTTGATGGGGTGGCCATAGATTGGGGCCTTAACCTTGAAATATACGAAATAATCCAATAGTTTTTGTCTTTTTGAAATCAGGACCAATTTTTCCCAGTTACTTGAGACTTGATACTGAATCAGGGATTCTTCATTAAACCAGAATGTAAGGCCTCTTCTGCCTTTTGAAAGGTGTTTAAACTTGCCAGTCTTTTTTTGGATTAGTAACAGGAAGGGAAATCGAGACCTTTGGGTGTTTGGCTTGGATACCATTACCCTTATGAGAGTAATAAAGAGGTCCATTTGGTAGTCTTGCAAGCTTTTGACTCTTGCAAAGGGCATAGTGTTTATGCAACCCTCAAGGCATAAATAGCCATGTTGCTGTCTCTGGAACAGTTTTTCAAGGTTTGGGGGTATCTAAACATTAAAATGCTATTTGGTTATTTTACTAGTAAGCAAGTACCCTTAGAAAAATCCTGTGCTGCCCAGAACATTAATGAAAGAAGGTTCTGCTTAAGGGCGAGGCCAGTAAGAAGGCATGTCTTTAAAACCAATGCCTTGCTCTTATTTCTCATAATCTAGGAAAGTGCTTATTCCCAGACTTACTGTCTCAAGCCTCTGTCTTCGGTGTAGTTTAGAGAAGTTCCACCTGTGATTATTAATGTACGACCCTCACTAAGATCCACTGGTCTCCAGAAATGTGAGCATGTTTGTTCCGCACTGCTCCCAAACTAATTTAAAACTCCATTTTCATTATGCCATTCCCTATTCTAGAACCTTCCTAGAGTGATGCTACTGCCCTCTGCATCAGATCCCACCATCTCTGCCTACTTTTCAAGGCCCTTTAACGTGGCCTGATCTTTCTTTTCTTTCCTTTTTCCTTTCATTTTTCAGTTTTGAAACACTGGCCTTATTACTGTTCAGACATCTCTTGTACCTACCCCCTTTGCAAAGCTCAACAAGGGTCAACAGTGTTGACCTCTGTGTCTGTCTTTGTTCATGTTCCCCCCTCCCCCAGGAATGACTCCTGCCTATGTAATTCTAAACTATACACCACCTTCATTAACCAACTTAAATCCCTACTCTTCCACATTGCCTCCATCATTTTTTGAACTGAAAGGAATTTTATAAGTTCTGTTGCCGATAAAAAATTAAAAATCAAGACCTGTAGAGATTAAGTGCCTTGCCCAAATTCATGCACCTAGTTAGAGACAGAGCTAGAATGAAAACCCAAGCCTCCAGACTTTCTTCATGCACCCTTTCCATAGCACTATTTTGCCCCCAGCCCATATTGCCCTCTTTCTTTTCTGAATATCAATCATTTTATTTTTTTTCTACTGGTTCTCTTCTGGTAGTTAGCAGATCTGGGTTGTAACATATGCCTATAACTGTATGACCCTTACCCTCATGGAGCATCTTTTCTTCATCACCTGGCAGATTTTCCTCTTTTTATGTGTGCTCCTTGTCTTTCTCCCAATGTCCTTAAACTCCTTAAGAGCAAGGACTGGGACTCCATCATATGTGTATCTCCTCCTGATTGTTGTCAGGGTGTGGTTCCCAATGGGGAGCATCAAAATTACCTGGCAACTTTTGGACCCACCTCCTAGAGAAATGGAAATAAAAACAAAGATAAACAAATGGGACCTAATGAAACTTCAAAGCTTTTGCACAGCAAAGGAAACCATGAACAAGACCAAAAGACAACCCTCAGAATGGGAGAAAATATTTGCAAATGAAGCAACTGACAAAGGATTAATCTCCAAAATTTATAAACAGCTCATGCAGCTCAATAGCAAAAAAACAAACAACCCAATCCAAAAATGGGCAGAAGACTTAAATAGGCATTTCTCCAAAGAAGATATACAGACTGCCAACAAACACATGAAAGGATGCTCAACATCATTAATCATTAGAGAAATGCAAATCAAAACTACAATGAGATATCATCTCACACCAGTCAGAATGGCCATCATCAAGAAATCTAGAAACAATAAATGCTGGAGAGGGTGTGGAAAAAAGGGAACACTCTTGCACTGCTGGTGGGAATGTGAATTGGTACAGCCACTATGGAGAACAGTATGGAGGTTCCTTAAAAAACTACAAATAGAACTACCATATGACCCAGCAATCCCACTACTAGGCATATACCCTGAGAAAACCATAATTCCAAAAGAGACATGTACCAAAATGTTCATTGCAGCTCTATTCACAATAGCCCGGAGCTGGAAACAACCTAAGTGTCCATCATCGGATGAATGGATAAAGAAGATGTGGCACATATATACAATGGAATATTACTCAGCCATAAAAAGAAACGAAACTGAGCTATTTGTAATGAGGTGGATAGACCTAGAGTCTGTCATACAGAGTGAAGTAGGTCAGAAAGAGAAAGACAAATACCGTATGCTAACACATATATACGGAATTTAAAAAAAAAAAAAAAAAGTCATGAAGGACCTAGGGGCAAAACGGGAATAAAGACACAGACGTACTTGAGAATGGACTTGAGGATATGGGGAGGGGGAAGGGTAAGCTGTGACAAAGCGAAAGAGAGGCATGGACATATATACAGTACCAAACGTAAGGTAGATAGATAGTGGGAAGCAGCCGCAGAGCACAGGGAGATCAGCTCGGTGCTTTGTGACCACCTGGAGGGGTGGGATGGGGAGGGTGGGAGGGAGGGAGATGCATGAGGGAAGGGATGTGGGAACAGATGTATATGTATGACTGATTCACTTTGTTATAAAGCAGAAACTAATTTAAAAAATTAAAAAAAAAAAAATTACCTGGCAACTTGTTGGAAATGCAAATTATTGAACCCACCCCAGACTCACTAAATCTGCCCAGCTTGGGGTGGAGCCAGCAATCTGTGTTTTAACAGGCCCTCCAGGTGATTCTGATGCATGCTGAAGTCTGAGATCCCTCATCCTAGAGTAAACTTATGTTTACATTGCTTGATAAAACCCTGCTATTTAACTGTCCCCTGTTTATTCAGTAGTCCTTGAGTAAGTGAGTGGTACATTGGTGAGTCTCCTTTATGTACTGGTAGCCTAGCAGTTTACAGAGATACTCATGGATTTCTTCATTCACTAAATGAAACCTCACTCATTTGTGCTGCTAATAAGGATAAAACCCATTGCGGAGGATTACATTAAGTGGTTTAACAGGTAAGCAGATAACAGTAGTATGAGAGACACTGCACCATAGTTCACTTTTTAATGGGGAATACAAACTTATTAGGATATTGTCTACTATTGAAAATAACACCAAAACTTTTTTCTTTTCCAAAGAAACAAAATTGAGATTCCTTTTTGTTTCTCAATTAAATCATTGCCTCAAAAACAGTTGCAATGTTTGGCGCTTGAGCTAATGAATTGAGAATTGGCTATGTTATACTACATGTACAACTGGTTGATGCGAAGTCCTTAGCCTCTTATGACCAGGAGATGGGATTTTTGTAGGGCACAATCTGCTTTGACTATTGTCCAGGGCTGTAGCTGTGTCTGAACCTGCCCCATGTGTTCCAGGTACCAGAGGTGAGCTGCAGAAATAATCTACAGCTTCTGGCTGTGGGTGGTAGCATAAATGTCTTGTACTTTCCAAAAAAGCAGCAGCTCCCAAAAAGGTGATATTTAATTTTATTCAAGGCCAATACATGCTGAGTACAAACCTATGCTTGACTCTGTAATTACTCTGACAGCTGAAAGATTTAGGATCACCAGGCTCCTGGATAGAAGAGAGCCCCCAAAGCTCCAACTCCCGTTGACTAACTTTGCAAAATCCAAGAGACTATACCTGCTAAATAAATTCTCCTTCCTCCTGATTTTGACTAAATGTCCTTGTAATTTGGCAGTTTGGTATTTTGCAGGCTTGGAGGCTGTCATCTCTGGCTGAGATTTAAACAGAAATAAAACTTCCTTGGTGACTTTTGGTTTTGGTTAGGCATGAAAGATTAGTCTCCTGCTTTCCCATCTAGCCCAGTTTCACTCAACGTAAGAGATATCAGTCAGGTTAGAGAGTCAGAGTAGTTTGGCCAAGTTCACATAGCTGGTAACTGTTAGAGCTGAGATTCTAACCTGGATATTTCTGATCCCAATCATCAGAAAAACTTATAGCAACTGTTATGTATTAGGTACTTCCATATTATTTAATTCTCAGAGTAACTCTCCAAAGAAGATGTTATTTTATTGTTTCCATTTTACAGATAAAGAAACTTGAGACCAGGAAATGTTACTTCGGTCATAGATGACCGTTCTTAATTTATGGTGCCATCAGTATCTCAGTAATTTTGTTTTTACAGGATTCTATGCCAAAAAGGACCTACCAGTCCCATTTAAAGTATTTAGGTCCAAACAAATTTAATACGTACTTATGTCCTAAGACTTTAGTAGCCGTTCAAAAAAATAATATGCATGAATTAAAATAAAATATATTTTTTATTTCATTCTTAAATATCACAATTACTTACCAGTAGATGTGTGTGCCTCTTGTGTAGTTGTACTACACAACTTCTAAAACCTTGGAATCAGATTGAACGCAACCATCTTCATTCCTGTTCCACATTGATTTTCACATAGTTCTTTTATCACAGCAACCACCCAAACCCAGCTTCACAAAGAAAAGATGTCATCAAAAGAAATGTGCATGGGCCTCCCTGGTGGCGCAGTGGTTGAGAGTCCGCCTGCTGATGCAGGGGATACGGGTTCGTGCCCCGGTCTGGGAGGATCCCATATGCCGCGGAGCGGCTGGGCCCGTGAGCCATGGCCGCTGGGCCTGCGCATCCGGAGCCTGCGCATCCGGAGCCTGTGCTCCGCAACGGGAGAGGCCACAACAGTGAGAGGCCCGCATACCGCAAAAAGAAAAAAAAAAAAAAAAAAGAAATGTGCATGATTCAAAAAGAGACATGTACCAAAATGTTCATTGCAGCTCTATTTACAATAGCCAGGACATAGAAGCAACCTAAGTGTCCATCAACAGATGAATGGATAAAGACGACATGGCACATATATACAATGGAATATTACTCAGCCATAAAAAGGAACGAAACTGAGTTATTTGTAGTGAGGTGGATGGACCTAGAGACTGTCATACAGAGTGAAGTAAGTCAGAAAGAGAAAAACAAATACCGTATGCTAACACATATATATGGAATCTAAAAAAAAAGAAAGAAAAGAAAATGGTCAGAAGAACCTAGGGGCAAGACGGGAATAAAGATGCAGACCTACTAGAGAATGGACTTGAGGATATGGGGAGGGGGAAGGGTAAGCTGGGACAAAGTGAGAGAGTGGCATGGACATATATACACTACCAAACGTAAAATAGATAGCTAGTGGGAAGCAGCCGCATAGCACAGGGAGATTAGCTCGGTGCTTTGTGACCACATAGAGGGGTGGGATAGGGAGGGTGGGAGGGAGGGAGACACGAGAGGGAAGAGATATGGGGACATACGTATATGTATAACTGATTCACTTTGTTATAAAGAAGAAACTGACACACCATTGTAAAGCAATTATACTCCAATAAAGATGTTAAAAAAAAAAAAAAGAAATGTACCTGAAGCTAGTGGTTAACGTGCTCACTAATCAGCAGATGTGAGATGTCACTGTGCTTTCCTTGTAAATCCTGTAAACCCTTGCAGTCCCCTGTGAATTCAATATGATGTCCCAGGTACCTTGGCACACAGTTTGGGAACTGCAGACTTAGTGTCACATAGGTAGTACATGCTTATGAGTTAAATCTAGGTATGTCTAATCCCAGGTTCATGTCCTTTTTTTTTTTTTAACGTAAATGTATTACTTGATGAAATTAACTTTAATTCAGTGTAATTTTTTAAATGACATAACAATGGACCAGTTTCATGTCAAATTCACCTCTGTTTGCTGTCACGTTCAATTTTGTGTCTTGCATATAGCAGGTGCCCAATAAATATTTGTTGAAAAAAAGAGGAAACCTATCTCCTACCTTAGAGACAGGAGTTTATAAAATCAAATAAAAGACAAGAGACATTGGAACCACAGAAAGGCTATTGCTCTAGTGGCCTGATGTCTTTTGGCTTCTTTCAGTTGAGTGTATCTTGTTTGCAACAAGAATCCTGACCCTTAAAAAGCTGCATATAAGTTGGTGTGGCTTAAATAATTTAAACTAGCAATACTTGAACTTAAATCGTTTGAGTAAGTGATTTTATTAGCGAATCCTTCATTCGAATAGACATGCTCACCCCTTGGCTTTTCACTTTTGTATTTTGACTTGTACAAAACTGTTTTTCTTAAAGTGAAAAATGCCACAGATTGCATTTAAACCCTGGCTGTTGTACTGAATTTCTTGAAACAAGGCCTTAAGCTTGCCCAGGGAGCATAACTTGCAGTCAGCACACATAAGACCTTGTATTTACAGAGCTTTTAACCTAAGATGGGTCATACCTGGTCAGCCTTCTGAAACCCTATGGGGTGCACTTAGGCTTGATGGGGAAGACATGCAGAGAGAACTGAAAAGATGCTGGGTGTTGCTTCATTAGGGGCCACTCTTCCTTCTTAAGTGCAAAATCAGTGTCCAAACAGAACTGTGAATGGCGCTAAGGGGATGGAGGTATTAGCTTCAGTATAAACACTTCCCCTGTCCTTTCCGGGTACAGTAATTATTTGTTAGTTCAAAAACCTGGATAGGTAGCAAGGCTGCTGCTGATTAACAGTCATGGTCTTTGTGCCTGCATTTTAAGGATCAAGGGTACGGTAAATAAAAACACATCGATGAGGCTTGTGCTCCTCTCTGTGTACCTTTATCCAAGGGGCATTGTTAATGATGAGGCACTTGAGTCTCACTACTGGGGCAACAATGTGGATGACCATGAAAAATAGGCTCTGCAGTAGATGTGTCCCCTCTGCAACTCCAAGTAGCAGAGCATGCAGCAGGGAAAGAATTGTGGGTAGTAATTTGGGTGTTAAAATATTAACACATTTCTGAATATTTAATGTGGTTTCCTTTTTAAATAGTAGGCAGATTATGGCCCATGAGCAGATAGGTTTATGATTTCAAATTAAATTTTAAGCATTTAAAAAAAATCCAAAAGAAACTACTTTGTTATAAAGACATTCAACTAATCAAAACAAGAGCTTGCTTTCTTTTCAGCTTCTCTGATCATCTATCAGCTAATTTACAGCCGAATTTTATGATTGTAACTTGTGAATGAAGCTTCATGGTGGATTTTAGTCTTAAATGTTCAAAACTTTCAATCCTTTATCTAGTTCACATTTGAGTATGTATTATGTGCTAGACAATAGTCCCTAGACTCAAAATGGGGAATCTGGGAAGGCTTCACAGAGGAGGTGACATTTGCACCTGGGCTTTAGGAGTGTGAGAGCTGTTGTGTACATCTACTGTTTATGGTTTTACTATGCAGTGCTTGAGTCTGGTCTCCTGAGAGCAGAGGCAGACTTTTTTTTACCCTTAACCTGACCTTTCCCTTTCTAATGTCTACTTCTCTCTAACTCAGATCCTAGTACTTGTGAAAAAATTTGTCCTGGGGAAGGAAGCAAGGCCCCTTAACGTTTTTCTCATTTCTCCTATTTCCCAACAGGCAAAGATGCCTTTTGATGCCAACAAACTGTATTGTAGTGAAGTGCTGGCCATATTGCTCCAGGACAATGATGGTGAGGCTCCCTCTCGGTATTGATATTCTGTTAGGATAGGAGCCAGGCTTGTTTCAGATCATGACAGCAAGCTCTCTTGCCTTTGGCATCCCCTTGCTCTCCCTCTCGCTCTCTGTGCAGCTTTTGTACTCTGTCAAGCTGTATTGATTTTGTTTGCTGATGTATCAGTGTTAGACGGCTGTAAAATCTGACAGTTAGCTTCATTTTTTTTTTCTCCTTCTATTTTTTTCCCCTTTTAGAAAACAGGGAATTGCTTGGGGAGCTGGATGGAATCGATGTGCTTCTTCAGCAGTTATCCGTGAGTAATTCTTATGCTTCCTGTCTGCCGTGAAGATACATGGCTTGCTTTAAATGGGAGGTGGAGCTGGAAATTGTTGGAAGGAATAAGCCATGTGATGCAAGCCATATGGAGTGTGTTGGTAGGTTTGAGGTCACATTGGAGGTACATGGTTTGCCTCCTTTTCTTAGTCATTTGCTCTTTATGACCAGATATCACTGTGTATCTGGTGTGGACTTTCTCAGTCTTCTGATATTTATCAATTCAAAAGAGGTGTGCTTCCTGCTTAAGTGTATATTCTTGAGCCAAGAATGCCAAATTATTTTTAGTTGACCCACTCCCAAGATTATTCACTTGCTTTCCCGTCAGTCTGCCACTAAATTGGAGTCTGTTCATTTAGGATCCAGATAAGCTTCAGAAGTACAAGTTCCAACACAGTGGGATAGAGGTCAGAGAGGAGGATAGGGAAGGATGTGGCACTGGAGGCTGGAAAAAGAAATTAGAAATTGCCATTTGCTCGTTGTAAGAAATGTAAATCCTGTTGAAATGTTGTTCTGCTGGCATTCTGAAAATACTGTTAAGATTTTTTTTCTAACAAATCTCATCTGTGCTATTCCAAAATCAGGACTGAAAATAGATCATTTGGATAAAATCTTAAGACTGTTGGGAGTGTCTGAGATGTCAGTTTGCATACAGCTTTCGTCTTGGTGCCAGCAGCCTGAGTGGTTTGGCCTCCACCCCAAAAAACAGAGCTTTGAAACATGAATCTCCCAGTTCTGGGAAAGTGCTTAGTCCTGTTCCCGCAAGATTATTGATCATTTTGTAGTAGACTGTATGGGTATGCATACACTGTTAAAAGGCTTTCCTCTTAACATGCCATATATTTCTGGCAAAGATAAAACTGCTTTTCGCTGTTCCCATGATTTAGAGCCACAACTAGTCTATGAGGCAGTTCAGTAGCCCTGATGGTTAGGAAACTGTTCCTTATATTGAGCCAAGATTTGCCCTTCAGGACTGTGGTTTCTTTTAGAAGGGGAAGAAATGTGCTTGCGTAGCGCAAGTGGAGGGCTTTGGGGAGTAGCTGGCAAAGTTGTTTCTTGATCTGGGTGCTGGTTTCAGGGGTGTTCACTTTATTCATTTAGCTATACTTGTCTTTTATAGAGTTTTCTACATGTTAATATATTTCACAATGAAAAGGTTTTGTTGGTTTTTGTTAAATTGCCTCCTTGGAACTATCAGTTATTCATGGACTCAGTGGTCAGGTTGAGTGTTCTGATTTTTTGCATGAACTGATAGCCATTTATTTAACCTGTGCGTCAGAAAGCCCAGTTTCTTTATAATGGAAACTGATGAGAATTTTGTTTGGTAAGCTTCTGTTTCCTTAGTTGTAGGGTTTTTGGAGTAGATAGGCTTTGGAAACTGTTGAGTGCTGGTTGATGAAAAGACATTCTCTTATGGTTCTGTGCTTTCTGATATCTTTACTTGACAGGTGTTTAAAAGACACAATCCTAGCACAGCCGAGGAGCAGGAGATGATGGAGAATCTGTTTGATTCACTCTGTTCCTGCCTAATGCTCAGTTCTAATCGTGAGCGCTTCCTGAAGGGTGAGGGTCTTCAACTGATGAATCTCATGCTAAGGTATGCTTCTTATCTCCTATTATCTCCTAGCTCTCCGTCTTTTTTTGCCCAACTCCTCACTGTTAGCCTGGATTCAAGAACATGTAGCTATGGTCTTTTATTCCATTGAGTTTGCTAGATATATAAAACAGTAAAGTCTTCAAGTGTGTGTATGGTCTTTTCTAAAGTTAGATTGGATGAATAAAAAGTATATTTCAGTCTGTTTGTGCCCTATTGTTAGGTCATTTGGTAATAGGACCACTCCATCAAAGGGAAATGTTTTTTTTTGCTCCTCCTTATAGTGTGTTGGTTTTGGGAAATCTAGTCATTAACTTCTCAACATATCCTATATTAATTTCTAAACTTAGCCCAGTTTTCTTTATATTCCACATAGACCTGTCTATGCCATATGTTTGTCCATATTTTTATTATTGACAGCAGAATATAATTCATATTTTTCACTTATACATATTTTCCATTATGTGTTATTTTCAATAATGCATTGCACATGTGCTATGTGGCTAGCATAGGAGATATGAAAATGTGCAAGACAGTTCTAGAACTTTTCTTTATAGTGCTTTCCTTGTATATCTTATTATTTATGCTTTAATTTCTTAAAATATTTATAGTAAATATCATGTTAGTATAATTCACAGAATCCTAAAGTTGGAAGTAAATAGGAGATAGCTTGTTATGGATAACCCTTTTGAGAAATCTGGCTTGGAAGGGAAATAGAGAAATGGTGTGAAGGGGTAACCAGAGAAGGGGTTGTAGTATCAATGGTCGGTTTTTTCAATCGAGAGATGCAAGAGACTATAATCATGGGATTATTTATGAAATTGAGCCAGAGTCTGCTGTCTTGAAACATATTCAAGTACACTGAAAATTCCGTTAATTTATTTCATTGAAAAAATTTTTAAATAAATTTGATAGCTTAGAATATAGACATGCAAAACTACTGTTAGTAGTAGGACTGATAAGGTACTATGTTAAGTGCTTGGCTTATACAGAATTGGAGGACAGGATTCCTGCCTCCAAGAAGCTAAAAAACAGCTCTGTCACTTGAACACAGCCCAACTTTGGATGCATATTCCTTGTAGTCTTTTTTCCCATAATTGTTTTCTCTTTAACAGCTTTTTAGGCCTACCACACATGTAATTTTCTCTACTGTTTTTTCTTGTTTGTTTGTTCGAACTTAACATGCTGTTTCCCATGTTTTGACATAACCTTCATGAGAGTTTTCAATAACTGAATAATGCACTCTAAGGGAATATAACGTAGTCTTACTTTGTTATTGATATTGAAGGTATTTCCATTGTTTTGTTGTTATAAAAAAAATTCTCCAATGACAAATTCTACAAATTTTTGTATTTAAACTATTTTTGTATTTAAGATTATCAAGGTATATGTTACTAAAACCTCTCCTCTTTAAAGGCTTGTGTAGGCCCAGGGGCACAGTAGACCTCTTGGTTTGTCCAGTGTATACCAGACCTTAGATTGATTGAAGAATCTTCCTTTGTGGAATTGTTTTTAAAAATTTATTTTAAAGTGCAGAGAGGGGCATTGGAATTATTCAGAGGCCTTTAGTGTTCAGCTGATTTTTGCTAGCTTTACTCTCTTGAGTCTTTTGTTTGTTTATCTCCTTTACCCTTCTAATTGCCTGTCCTTTTGTTGAAATGACCCACCTTCTCTCAAGCAACTAGCATATAAAGAAGATGCATTTGGCTTCCTGGACCTTCTAACCTTAAAACTATACTCTGCAGGGACTTTCCTCTAAGCTTCTTAAAGGTCTGAACTGTCAGTGTCTTTGGATGTTTGAGTGCAAATATGAGGTGATGTATTCCTGTAGCTTATGGCTTGTAAATGTGCAGCAGTGGGGAGCTGAATAAATAACCAGAAATATGGATTATTCAAACAGGAATGCTGAGATTCTGGGAGCCTAATTAAAAAGGAGCTCCAAAAGACTTAGAAACTGTACTACCTTTGTAGGATCTCCTAACTTCATTTTTGAATGCTGAAGTTACTGTTAGCTTAATTCTTTCACATTAATTAACTATATTAGCAGGTTCGGCATTTCTTTTTTTCTCTTTCCCATGCTCTTTGTTCTGGGTTATTTTTCTTCTTCAGACTCCCAAATGGAAAGTTTAATTGGGAGGGATTTTTTTTTTTTCCTACTAGATTCATCCCTTCTGATCTTCTAGCAAGAGCTGCCAAGTTGCTCTCTGTCTCAAGGAAACCCATTCAAAGACTGTGAAGCTATAACACTAGAAGTTCAGGAAAATTTCTGTGCTTCCATTGCCCCTAAATACTAATCTTTATTTTGATTTAGACGTTCATCAAACAGTTATGAAATGGCCACCTGGAGAGGTGGCAGTATGATGTAGTGTGGAAGAACGGGCTTTGGAGCTGAGGCAAATGTGGGTTTGGAACTTAGTTCTTTCACTTACTAGTGCTGGATATTTGGTGAGTTACTCTAAGCTTTCTGTCCTCTGACCCTCACTTTTTTCATATGAAAAATGGGAGTAATAATGCCAAATTTGCAGGGATCTTTGTGGGTATTAGACTATATATATAAATTGGCTGGGACAGTTCTGCCGTTCTTAAAACATTGGTAAAGTGCTATGTTAACTTACTGTGTTAAGTGCTAGGCTTATACGGACATGAACAAGACAGGATTCCTGCCTTCAAGAAACTCAGTTGCTAGTGATGGAGGCCAACATTAAATAACCGTAATATAATTTCATGTGTTAACTATTGAGAGGAACAGTTAATTTTGCATGTCCACAGAATTTTTTTTATGTTTCTGATTATTGATAAGGAAAGGTCACCAACAAGATAGTCATTTATACATTTATATGCACAAGTTATCTCTCTCTCTCTCTCTCTCTCTCTCTCTCTCTCTCTCTCTCTCTCACACACACACACACACACACACACACACAGTGGGTTGGCCAAAAAGTTCGTTCGGATTTTCTGTGCCATCTTACAGAAAAACCCGAAAGAACTTTTTGGCCAACCCAATACTACCCAATTTAATAGTTTTATCACCTTTATTGAGGCATAATTTATATGCAGTCAAACACTAATTTTAATTTTGACAAATGTATATACCTTTGTTTTCACCACAATGAAGATGCAAGATACTGCCGACTGAAAAGAATGCACAACGTGAGAGTTGTGAGTTAAGTTTTATTTGGGGCAAAATGAGGACTATAGCCTGGGAGACAGCCTCTCAGATAGCTCTGAGGAACTGTTCTGAAGAGGTAAGGGGGGAGGTCAGTACATATATGATTTTGGTGAAGGGGAATACGTGCAATCAAGCACACATTTCGGCAGAGGGTTGCTGCTAGTTGTGAGGAGATTAATGATTTTACTGTTTTTCTAGATATGAGAGGTTACAAGAAATTAGGCTCATAAAATCTTCTCCTGCCCTTCCACCATACACAAAAATAAACTCAATATGGCTTAAAGACTTAAATATAAGACACGACACCGTAAAACTCCTGAAAGAAAACATAGGCAAAACATTCTCTGACATAAATCATAACAATGTTTTCTTAGGTCAGTCTCCCAAGGCAAAAGAAATAAAAGCAAAAATAAACAAATGGGGCCTAATCAAACATATAAGCTTTTGCACAGCAAAGGAAACCATAAATAAAATGAAAAGACAACCTCCAGAATGGGAGAAAATATTTGGAAACAATGTGACAGACAAGGGCTTAATTCCCAAAATATACAAACGGCTCATACTGCTCAATAGCCATAAAACAACCCAATCAGAAATTGGACAGAAGACCTAAATAGACATGTTTCCAAAGAAGACATACAGATAGCCAACAGGCACGTGAACAGATGTTCAACGTTGCTATTATTACAGAAATGCAAGTCAAAACTAAAATGAGGGCCTCCCTGGTGGCGCAGTGGTTGAGAGTCCGCCTGCCGATGCAGGGGATACGGGTTCGTGCCCCGGTCTGGGAGGATCCCATATGCCGCGGAGCGGCTGGGCCCGTGAGCCATGGCCGCTGGGCCTGCGCATCCGGAGCCTGTGCTCCGCAACGGGAGGGGCCACAACAGTGAGAGGCCCGCATACCGCAAAAAAAAAAAGAAAAAAAAAAAAAAAAAAAAAACTAAAATGAGGCATCAGCTCACACCAGTCAGAATGGCCATCTTCAAGAAGTTTACAGGGCTTCCCTGGTGGCGCAGTGGTTGAGAGTCCGCCTGCCGATGCAGGAGACACGGGTTCGTGCCCCGGTCTGGGAAGATCCCACATGCCGCAGAGCAGCTAGGGCCGTGAGCCATGGCCGCTGAGCCTGCGCGTGCGGAGCCTGTGCTCCACAAGGGGAGAGGCCACAACAGTGAGAGGCCCACCTACCAAAAAAAAAAAAAGTTTACAAATAATAAACGCAGAGAGGGTGTGGAGAAAAGGGAACCCTCCTACACTGTTAGTAGGAATGTAAATTGGTGCAGCCACTATGGAGAACTGTATGGAAGTTCCTTAAAAAACTAAAAATAGAGTTACCATATGACCCAGTAGTCCCACTCCTAGGCATATATCTAGAAAAGAGGAAAACTGTAATCTGAAACATGTTCATAGCAGCACTATTTACAGTAGCCAAGACATGCAAGTAACTTAATTGTCTATCAACAGATGAATGGATAAAGAAGATGCTGTATATATATATATATATATATATATATATACAATGGAATATTACTCAGCCATAAAAGAAAATAAAATATTGCCATTTGCAGCAACATGGATGGACCTGGAGATTATCATACTAAGTGAAGTCATTCAGACAGGGAAAGACAAATATCATATGGTGTCACTTATATGTAGAATCTAAAAAAATGGTGCAAATTAACTTATTTACAAAACATAAATAGACTCACAGACATAGAAAACAAACTTATGGTTACCAAAGGGGAAAGGGTTGAGAGGAGAGATAAATTAGGAGTTTGGGATTAACACATACGCACTACTATATATAAAATAGATAAACAACAAGGACCTAATGTATAGCACAGGGAACTATATTTGATATTTTGTAATGACCTATAATGGAAAAGAATCTGTAACGGAGCTGAATCAGTTTGCTGTACACCTGCAACTAACACGACATTGTAAATCAACTATACTTCAACAACAACAAAAAATCTTCGGAAAATATCTAACTCTCTGGAGGCCTGTTCTGCCAGTTCTTGCCAGAGCACAGAGTGCCTCATTCCTGATATCTCCACCCTGAACTCCTTTCAGGGTGTGTTGAAGGTCAGCGACTGCTGTGGTTAGTGACCTAATCCTTGTAGAGGCAGATGGCAAGTGACAACTTTGAGTTGGCAATACATAGTTTTATATTTTGTAGTAGCCACAGTAAAAAGTTTCAAAGAAACAAAATAATGGGTTTTATTTAATGCCATATATTATAAATCAATTCAACATGTAATCAATAAAAATATTATTAAGCCATTTTGCATTATTTTTTCCTACTAAGTCTTTAAAATCCAGTGTGTATTTTACATTAACATCTGAATTCAATGCTAAATTTTCATTACAGTACTTGATTTGTGTTTAGATTTCATAAAATTTACAGTTGAAAAAGTAGATTCCCATACTTAGGTTTCTCTGAACTTACTTAACTGTTTCCCAATAACTGAATCAAGTATCAATTTTTAAACTTAAATTTATTTAAATTAAATTTAAATTTTAGCTCCTTGGGCTTCCCTGGTGGCGCAGTGGTTGAGAGTCCGCCTGCCGATGCAGGGGACACGGGTTCGTGCCCCGGTCCGGGAAGATCCCACATGCCGTGGAGCGGCTGGGCCCGTGCGCCATGGCCGCTGAGCCTGCGCATCCGGAGCCTGTGCTCCGCAACGGGAGAGGCCACAACAGTGAGAGGCCCGCGTACCGCAAAAAAAAAAAAAAAAAAATTTTAGCTCCTCAATTTAAATCTGAAATTTAGCTATATTTCAGATGCTCAGTGGCTACATGTGGCTAGTGGCTATGATATCAGACAATGCATATGTAGATCATTTTTATCACCCTCCAAAATTTCCTTGATCCCTTTTGCAATCAGTTCCCACCAATCCACCTTTGACCCCAGTCAAACATTGTCATTCTAGAATTTCATATAAATAGAATCATACAGTATGTGTTTTGTTTAGCTTATTTAACTCAACAGGTTGTTGTTGAGGTTCATTTATTTTGCATGTATCAGTAGTGTGATTCTTTTTTTATGCTTAGTAGTATTCCATTATATTAATCCATTCCAGCATATCAGTTTGTTTATTTATTCACCTGTTCTAGACATTTGGGTTGTTTCCATTGTTTTGCTATTGTGAATAAAGCTGCTTAAAAGTCTTTGGATAAACATATATTTTCATTTCTCTTGGGTAAATACCTGGGAGTGGAATGAGTGAGTCATATATTAAATAAAAATTTACTATTAGAAACTACCAAGTTGTTTCCCAAAATGATTGTATCATTTTATATCCCTACCAGCAAGGCATGAGAACTCCAGTTGCTCTGTATCCTCCTTAATACCTGGTATTGTCAGATTTTAGTTTTAGCCATTTGAGTGAGTGTGTATTGTGGCTTTAATCTGCATATAACTGATTACTCAGGTTGTTGAGCATCTTTTCATGTTCATATTGACCTTTCTTATATCTTTTGTTAAACCTTTGTTCAGACCTTTTGTCTAAATTTTATTTGGGTTGTCTTACTGAGTTTTAAGTGTTCTTTACTCTAGATAGAAGTCTTTGTCAGATACATGTTTTAGAAATATTGTTTTCCTAGTCTGTGGCTTGCCTTTTCATTTTTTAGCAGTGTCTTTTAAAGAGCAAAAGTTTTACTTAGATAAAGTCTAATTTGTAAAAAATATTTTTTAAATTGTGCTTTTGATGTGGTATAACTGTGTTTGTCTAACCCAAGGTCTCAAACTGTTCCTTTCATATTTTCTTTTACAACTTTCAGTTTTAGGCATTTATAGGTCTGTGATCCATTTTAAGTTAATTTTTATATGTAGTGTTAGATATGAATTGAGGTTCTTGGTTTTATTTATTATTTTTGCATATAGATGTCCAGTTCTGGCACCATTTATTGCAAAGACTGTCCACGTTCCATTTAATTGCCTTTACACCTTTGTCAGAAATCAATTATGTATGTGTGGGTCTATTTCTGTGCTTTCTATTCTGCTCCATTGATCTGTGTATCTATCGTTTTGTCAGCACAACCCTATTTTGACTTTATGGTTAAGTCTTGAAATTACATGGTGTGAATCCTCTGACTTAATGTCTTTTTAACTATTCTAGTTCTTTACTGTCTTTGTCTTTCTGTATAAATTTTAGAATCAGCCTGTTAATTTCTAGAAAAACTCTGCTGGGGTTTTGATTGGTATCATATTGAATCTATAGGTTCTTTTGGAGAGGATGGACATCTTTGCAATAATGAGTCTTCCAATCAATGAACATGGTATATTTCTTCATTTATTTAGGTCTTCGATTTCTTTCATCAATGTTCTGATTTTTAAAGACAATTTGATACTTTGTTTTCCTAGAAATTTTCAATTTCATAGACGTTCAAGTTTATTAATATGTTGTCCTTGTATTTGTATCATTCTTTTCTGTATCTTCCATTTCATTTCATCTTTTTCTTTTTCACCTCTTTACATCTCTTTTATAATCCTTTTTTTTAATTTTTAAATTTTATTTAATTTAATTTTTATACAGCAGGTTCTTATTAGTCATCCATTTTATACACATCAGTGTATACATGTCAATCCCAATCTCCCAATTCATCACACCACCACCACCACCCGCCACTGCTTTCCCCCCTTGGTGTCCATACATTGTTCTCTACATCTGTGTCTCAATTTCTGCCCTGTAAACCGGTTCATCTGTACCATTTTTCTAAGTTCCACATATATGTGTTAATATGCAGTATTTGTTTTTCTCTGTCTGACTTACTTCACTCTGTATGACAGTCTCTAGA
Organism: Mesoplodon bidens; assembly: GCF_964165515.1. Classification (NCBI taxonomy): domain Eukaryota; kingdom Metazoa; phylum Chordata; class Mammalia; order Artiodactyla; family Ziphiidae; genus Mesoplodon; species Mesoplodon bidens. Next base: position 22,056,978 of record NC_138171.1, on the reverse strand, counting down.
TTCATCTACATCTCTACAAATGACCCAGTTTCATTCCTTTTGGCTGAGTAATATTCCATTGTACATATGTACCACATCTTCTTTATCCATTCGCCTGTCAATGGGCATTTAGGTTGCTTCCATGACCTGGCTATTGTAAATAGTGCTGCAGTGAACATTGGGGTGCATGTGTCTTTTTTTTTTTTTTTTTTTGCGGTACGCAGGCCTCTCACTGTTGTGGCCTCTCCCGTTGCGGAGCACAGGCTCTGGATGCGCAGGCTCAGCGGCCATGGCTCATGGGCCCAGCTGCTCCGCGGCATGTGGGATCCTCCCGGACCAGGGCACGAACCCATGTCCCCTGCATCGGCAGGCAGACTCTCAACCACTGCGCCACCAAGGAAGCCCGCTATGTGTCTTTTTGAATTATGGTTTTCTCTGGGTATATGCCCAGTAGTGGGATTGCTGGGTCATATGGTAATTCTATTTTTAGTTTTTTAAGGAACCTCCATACTGTTCTCCATAGTGGCTGTATCAATTTACATTCCCACCAGCAGTGCAAGAGGGTTCCCTTTTCTCCACACCCTCTCCAGCATTTGTTGTTTGTAGATTTTCTGATGATGCCCATTATTTATTTATTCTTTTAAAAATTTTGAATTTTATTTTATTTATTTTTTTATACAGCAGGTTCTTATTAGTCATCAATTTTATACACATCAGTGTATACATGTCAATCCCAGTTGCCCAGTTCAGCACACCACCATCCCCAGATGCCCATTCTAAATGGTGTGAGGTGATACCTCACTGTAGTTTTGATTTGCATTTCTCTAATAATTAGTGATGTTGAGCAGCTTTTCATGTGATTCTTGGCCATCTGCATGTCTTCTTTGGAGAAATGTCTATTTAGGTCTTCTGGCCATTTTTGGATTGGGTTGTTTGTTTTTCTAATATTGAGCTGCATGAGCTGTTTATATATTTTGGAGATTAATCCTTTGTCCATTGATTCATTTGCAAATATTTTCTCCCATTCTCAGGGTTGTCTTTTTGTCTTGTTTGTAGTTTCCTTTGCTTTGCAAAAGCTTTTAAGTTTCATTAGGTCCCATTTGTTTATTTTTGGGTTTTTTTCCATTACTCTAGGAGGTGGATCAAAAAAGATCTTGCTGTGATTTATGTCACAGAGTGCTCTTCCTTTGTTTTCCTCTAAGAGTTTTATAGTGTCCGGTCTTACATTTAGGCCTCTAATCCGTTTTGAGTTTATTTTTGTGTTTGGTGTTAGGGAGTGTTCTAATTTCATTCTTTTACATGTAGCTGTCCAGTTTTCCCAGCACCACTTACTGAAGAGACTGTCTTTCCTCCATTATATATATCCTTGCCTCCTTTGTCATAGATTAGTTGACCATAGGTGCATGGGTTTATCTCTGGACTTTCTATCCTGTTCCATTGATCTATATTTCTGTTTTTGTGCCAGTACCATACTGTCTTGATTACTGTAGCTTTGTAGTATAGTCTGAAGTCAGGGAGTCTGATTCCTCTAGCTCCATTTTTTTCCCTCATGACTGCTTTGGCTATTCAGGGTCTTTTGTGTCTGCATACAAATTTTAAGATTTTTTTTCTAGTTCTGTAAAAGATGCCATTAGTAATTTGATAGGGATTGCATTGAATCTGTAGATTGCTTTGGGTAGTATAGTTGTTTTCACAATATTGGTTCTTCCAATCCAAGAACATGGTATATCTCTCCAGCTGTTGGTATCATCTTTAATTTCTTTCAACAGTGTTTTATAGTTTTCTGCATACAGGTCTTTTGTCTCCCTAGGTAGGTTTATTCCTAGGTATTTTATTCTGTTTGTTGTCATGGTAAATGGGAGTGTTTCTTTAATTTCTCTTTCAGACTTTTCGTCATTACTGTAAGGAATGCAAGAGATTTCTGTGCGTTAATTTTGTATCCTGCAACTTTACCAAATTCATTGATTAGCTCTAGTAGTTTTCTGGTGGCATCTTTAGGATTTTCTATGTATAGTATCATGTCATCTGCAAACGGTGACAGTTTTTCTTCTTCTTTGCCAATTTGGATTCCTTTTATTTCTTTTTTTCTCTGATTGATGTGGCTAAGACTCCAAAACTATGTTAAATAATAGTAGCAAGAGTGGGCACCCTTGTCTTGTTCCTGATTTTAGAGGAAACACTTTCAGTTTTTCACCATTGAGAATAATGTTTGCTGTGGGTTTGTCATATATGGCCTTTATTATGTTGAGGTAGGGTCTCTCTATGCCCACTTTCTGGAGAGTTTTTATCATAAATGGGTGTTGAATTTAGTTGAAAGCCTTTTCTGCATCTATTTAGATGATCATATGGTTTTTATTCTTCAATTTGTTAATATGGTGTATCACATTGATTGATTTGCATATATTGAAGAATCCTTGCATCCCTGGGAAAAATCCCACTTGATCATGGTGTATGATTTTTTTAATGTGTTGTTAGATTCGGTTTGCTAGTTTTTTGCCTCTATGTTCATCAGTGATATTGGCCTGTAATTTTCTTTTTTTGTGATAAATTGTCTGGTTTTGCTATCAGGGTGATGGTGGCCTCGTAGATGAGTTTGGGAGTGTTCCTCCCTCTAATATTTTGGAAGAGTTTGGGAAGGATCAGTGTTAGCTCTTTTCTAAATGTTTGATAGAATTCTCCTGTGAAGCCATCTGGTCCTGAACTTTTGTTTGTTGGAAGCTTTTAAATCATAGTTTCAATTTCATTACTTGTGATTGGTTTACTCATATTTCCTATTTCTCTGAGCTTCCTGGACTTGATTGACTATTTCCTTTCCCATGTTAGGAAAGTTTTTGACTACAGTCTCTTCAGATATTTTCTCAGACCCGTTCTCTTTGTCTCCTTCTTCTGAGTCCCCTATAATTTGAATGTTGGAGTGTTTAATGTCCCAGAGGTCTCTGAGACTGTCTTCAGTTCTTTTCATTCTCTTTTCTTTATTCTGCTCTGCAGCAGTTGTTTCCACCATTCTTTCTTCCAGCTCACTTATCCATTCTTGTGCCTCAGTTATCTGCTATTGATTCCTTCTAGTGTATTTTTAATTTCAGTTATTGTGTTGTTCATCACTGTTTGTTTGTTCTTTAGTTCTTCTAGGTCCTTATTAAACGTTTCTTGTATTTTGTCCATTCTCTTTCTGAGATTTTAGATTATCTTTACTGTCACTACCTTGAATTCTTTTTCAGGTAGCTTGCCTATTTCCTCTTCATTTATTTCGTCTTGTGGTTTTTTATCTTGCTCCTTCATCTGCAATATATTTCTCTGTCTTCTTATTTTGTCTAACTTACTGTGTTTGGGGTCTCCTTTCTGCAGGCTGCAGGGTCATAGTTCCTCTTGCTTCTGGTGTCTGCCCCCTGTGGGCGAGGTTGGTCCAGTGGTTTGGGTAGGCTTCCTTGTGGGAGGGACTGGTGCCTGCGTTCTGGTGGGTGGAGCTGGATCTCATCACTCAGATGGGCAAGGCCACATCACATGGTGTGTTCTTGGGGTGTCTGTGGGCTTAGTATGACTTTAGGCAGCCTGTCTGCTGATGCGTGGGTTTGTGTTCCTGTCTTGCTTGTTGTTTGGTGTGGGGCATTCAGCACTGGAGCCTGCAGGCATTTGGGTGCAGCTGGGTCTTGGAGTTGAGATGTAGACCTCCAGGAGACCTCTTGCCATTTAATATTACCTGGAACTGGGAATTCTCTGGCATTCCAGTGTACTGGACTCAGCGCTCCCACACCAGAGGCTCAGGCCCAAAACCCGGCCTGGGAACCAAGACCCCACAAGCCGCACAGCTTGGCAATAAGAGGGTGGGGGGAAAAAAGGGCAGGAAGAAAACAAATGAAAACCGAAGACAGATAGCAAAGATAAAAACAAGCAAACAACAACAACAACTAAGAACAAACAAACAAATGAAGCAGACAAAGCCCCAGACAGATGGTAAAAGCAGAACCAAACAAAAACAAAGAAACAAAGAAACACAAAACGTACAAAAAAAGAAACAAAAACAGGGAAAAGAAAAAACAAGAGAACAAGCAGACAAACAAAAGAACCCCAAAATGAAATCAAACAATTAAAAACAAAATTGACAAAAAAATAAAAAACAAAACAAAAGCAGAATGCAAACTGAAGGAAAAAGCAAAGAAAACAAAACAAACACACAAAGATAATTTTTAAAAGATAAAGATAAGAGCAAATAGAACAAAGCAAAAAAGATTTAAACAAAACAGAACAAAGGAAAGAAAAAAAAGAAAAGGAAAAAACACAGAACAAAAAAGTAATGTAGAAAGAGAAATATTAAAAAATTAAAATATATTTTAGAAGTTTTTAAAAACTCAAATGAAAATAAAAATAAAAACAATAATAATAAAACAACAACAGAACAAAACATTTTAAAAAATAGTAATCATTATATTTTCCTGGGTCTCAGCTTTCAGCATCCTTGCCCCCACCATGAGTCACAGCCAGCACTTGCCTCCCCAGGAGGCCCTCCACAGCCTCTAGTTAGGTCTCTGGTCCCACTGTGGGCACTGTGGGGGCAGCTCAGGCTCTGACCTGGCCCACCTCCTGCACGTACTAGTCTTCAAAGTCTGCAGCTGCTACAGCTAGACCAGTTTCATTTGTGGGAACACTCATTGTCCATCCAGGTATTCTGTAGATGCAGAGTTTACCAAGCTGATCTCGAGGACTTAATCTGAGGCTTGTGCAGCTTCACGGGAAGGCTTTTGTTCCTCTTCCTTAGTCGCCCTGCCCTGGGGCTCAACTGTGGTTTTAGCCTCTGCATGTGAGCCACCCACAGGAGTCTGCTCCTGAGGCTGCCCTGGAGCACTTGGGTCTGCCCTGGTGAGGACAAGGTGCGGAGGTGGCATGACTCCCTGGGTCACAGCGGCCCTGGTGGCGACAGGTGCATGGGAAAGCCAGAGGCCACGGGAGTGATAGATCCAATCTTAGTGCCTGGCAGCCAGTGCGAGAAGGTCAGCCCTGGGGGAAGCTTTTCTTAGGCCTGGCCACAGGCGTGAGAAGGTCTTCTTTAACATTTTATGTCATTTTATATTATATGTGACTCCTGTTAAGAGCATATAGCTGTTTCTTGGTTTTTTAGTCCAATGCGAGAGTTTGTTTTTAAGTAGATGAATTTGATGTACTTGTTTCTATTACAATGACTATTATGTTTGACCCTTTTCTTCTGTTTGTGTGTTTATTTATTTATTTATTTATTTTTAAACATAGTGGTTTTTTTTGGCTGTGTTGGGTCTTCATTGCTGCGTGCGGGCTTTCTCTAGTTGCTGCGAGTGGGGGCTACTCTTTTGTTGTGGTGCGCAGGCTTCTCATTGCGGTGGCTTTTCTTGTTGTGGTGCACGAACTCTAGGCACATGGGCTTCAGTAGTTGTGGTACACAGGCTCAGTAGTTGTGACAGGCTCTAGAGCACAGGCTCAGTAGTTGTTGCGCACAGCCTTAGTTGCTCCGCGGCATGTGGGATCAAACCCGTGTCCCTGCATTGGCAGGCAGATTCTTAACCACTGTGCCACCAGGGAAGTCCCTCTTCTGTTTATTTTGTCCTGATGATTTCCTTCATGGTTTTATTTTATTTTGTTTTGTCTTTTAGTTCTTTCATCCTTTTCCTTCTTCTGTGAAAATATGGAAATTATTCTGTTTCTTTTCTATCAGTGAAATTTACTTTTTAAAAAATGAAGCTTTATTTATTTGTTTATGAACGTTCGAAACGCTACCAAGTCCCTTCAGGATCTGGTCTCTGCCTAATTCTCCTGTGACCATGTCTTCTCATTCTCCCTTTTCCACACATTTACATTCTACTGTCTAAACCAGACTACTTTAGATTCCTTAACACATTGCTGTATTCTCCAGGTGATTCACCCTTGATGTTTAGGCTAAACTTCTTTAAGAAGCTTCTGCCCCTGTATCACTTCTCCTAGGCCTGTCCTTATATCCCCCACCCACCCCCTAGATTGTAGAGATTAGGTTGTGGTATCCCTTGCATACCTCTGTGGGAGCACTTACCACCCTGTGTGGTGAACACCTGTTTGTCTCTGGCTGTACTATAAGATTCTTTTATATATATATATATAAATTTATTTATTTTATTCATTTATTTTTGGCTGCATTGGGTCTTCGCTGCTGCACGTGGGCCTTCTCTAGTTGTGGCGAGCAGGGGCTACTCTTCGTTGCAGTGTGCAGGCTTCTCATTGCAGTGGCTTCTCTTGCTGCTGAGCACAGGCTCTAGGTGCACGGGCTTCAGTAGTTGTAGCATGCAGGCTCAGTATTTGTGGCTCATGGGCTTAGCTGCTCCCCAGCATGTGGGATCTTCCTGGACCAGGGCTTGAACCCATGTCCCCTGCATTGGCAGGTGGATTCTTAACCACTGAACCACCAGGGAAGCCCACTATAAGACTCTTGAGAGCAGAGACCAGGTTTTCCATTTTATATCCCCAGAATCTAGCAACAGTATACATTAGGCTCCCAGTAAATATTTTCTAAATGAATAAGAAAAATCTGAGAAATATTTTTGCTGTTTAGAGTCACTGGGTCATAGCATTGCTGGCAGACCCCATAGATAGACCCAAAGAATGAGGAGTGACTAATTAAAAGCCACGTAGCTGAGAACACAATTTCCTGCCAAGAGATATTTAGTCCTATTTTCCTATGTGAAATTTTTTAGTGTGTGAAGAACATAGAACAGTCTACAGGATGGTTGTGAACCTGATCTTCAAGGTTCCAGGGAAGCCAGGCATCAGCTCTAGTCCTGGGCTCACTGTCCTGTTTGGCCTGTGTCCATGCTGGGCTTCAGAGCAGAAACCAACTCAAGTGCCCGCACTTTAGTTTATCCCCCTTTGGAATACTTCACCCTCTCGACTCTTCTTCCATCATACTCCTAGGTGTTTCAGGGTTATGTTTTAGTTATTCATTTCTTATAACCTTTCTACTCAAGTTTCAAAGAAGTCCTTCATGTAGATTTGTAGTTGAGTTTCAGCTTTTGTTTCTGGGGACTGTTCAGAGGTCCAGTACCTCTTAGCCCTTACCTAACAAGCTTTTCCCCTCTGGTTTACCCTTCCACCCCAGTGTCAGTTTAGTTGTCAGGTGACTTCTTTTCATTCCTGTGTTAAGAGTGCCTGGATTTCACAGTGCCTGACAGAATCAATAAGGAAAAAAGGGCCATTTTTTTGTTTGTTTTTTTCTCTCTCTCTCTGCCAAAGGATAGATGAAGACATTTTGGAAAAGAAGAAAAGATTGCTGAGGTGATATTTTAAAATGGAACTCATGCTGTGGAAAAAGCAGCAGGTAGCCGTCCTAGAGTATAGGAACTCAAAAAAAAAAAAAAAAAAGAGAGATTTCTCATTTGGCTGTAGCGTTTTGATAAGGAAAGAGAAAAGATGAGGTGAGGGTGGGACCTGCAGGGCCTCTTAGGCAGTGGAGAACTGTGTACTGAAAGGAAGAGAGAGCCAGAGTCCCTGTGTGTGTGTCAGGCATCTTGGCCTCATTCTTTTCGTTTGGTAGTCAAGAGTTAGGGTACAGAGAGGATATTTGGATGGTCTTTGGCTAGCAGCAGGAGAGTTAAGATATGAACATGAGCCAAGTAGTATTAACAAGACTAGATTATACCCCTGGGGGTATAGCCATTTTAGAATTTGGCAGGAAATGAGGGTGGAGCTATAAAAATTCCCTCATTGCCCCTGGATGGGGACTGGTTTGCCATTTCTTTGTACTTGGTTACAGATGCCTATCTTTGGTAAGATTTTGCTACAAATAGAAGATTTCAGTATACTGGGCTTAATTATAGACTGTACTCCAAATGTTTGCTTCTTGCCTCCACAAACCACTTTTTAACAGTATGTCCTTGTATCAAATGGTTCAGTGTTCTTTAAGAAACAACAAAGCCAGTGGGAGACAGAAGAACTACATTGTCAGTTTCCTTGGAAATGTTGACATGAAGCTTATTACTTCTGTTGTAAAACCCTGTTCCATTTAGAAAAAGAAGAGACCACCGTGATCCCAAGGGATGTGTACAATTGCAGCTTGGGGTTGTGTAACAGAAATACAGTGAACCGATTCTGGTTATTAACTGTATAGGCAAAAAAAAAAAAGGGAAAGGAAAGAGAAAGGTACATAGATACATCCATTTCAGAAGCCATCAATTCTTTTTTCCTATGAGTTTTTTTTTTTTTTTTAGTAAGATTTTCCTTAATCTAAAGAAAATTGTCTCTGACAAAGAAAACAAATAAAATGGTGATGGTATACCATTTGCAAAGTAAGTCTTTGCAGGCCCAATTCTGAGCTGTAAGTTTGTACCAAAGCATATAGGTAGGTAGGCCAGCCTGGTGAATTGTTTTTAACCTTGAAATTTTATTCCCTTGGTTTTGTTCTTTATTGGTTTTGTTCCTAATGAACATGTGAAGATCCAAACTCTATCGCAGTTTTATTCTTGTGATCCTTTACAAAAGGTTTTGTTGTTGCTGTGGTGGTGGTGGTGGTGCCTTTAAATTCTAGAACCTTTTCTTCTGACCTTCAGTCTCCAGATTCAACTGCAAGAGCAAAATGGTAATGCAGATCTTTTAGAATTCAGCTGTGCTTCCTAATGGGGCTGTAGCCAGTTTGTGCTCCAAGTTGCACACACAGATCTTGCTGTTGTTTGTCCAGCAAACATCCCTTTCCCCACTCACTGAATATTGCCATTCTCACTTAGATGAGTAATAGGAGTCTGCACCTGATCTCTAGAAATAGAAAGATGCTTCAGAAGTACAAAGTAATGCTTCCAGCAGTCCTCCAGGCTGGTGTTACCTCTTCATAAATGGGAAAGTGCTATGGCAGAGACGGCAGATTAAACTGAAGCAAGATTACCTGGCAGGAAATGGTGTAAGCCCTTCCATCAGCTTAGACTCATCCTGCCATCATCACAAGCATGATAACAAACATATTTATCATATCCGAATGTTTCCTTGTGCCCCTTAGTAATCCATAACCCCTCTCCCCTATTTCAGTGTTTTCAGGCAACTATTGATTTGCTTTCTGTCCATTATAGGTTAGTTTGCATTTTCTAGAATTTTATGTAAATGGAATTATAGTATTTACTCTTTTTTTAGTTGGGCCTGTTTAACTCACTATAAGTATTTTGAGATTCTGCCACGTGTATCAATAGTTTGTCCCTATTTCTTTGTTGGGTAGTATTCCATTTTCTGAATATTTCACACTTTGTTTATTCACTTGTTGATGGCCATTTAGATTTTCAGTTTTTTTGCTTTTAAGAACAAAGCTACTATTAATATTCATGTACAAATCTTTGGGTGGACATTTACTTTATTTGATATTAATATAGCCACCACAGCTTTCTCTTGATTAGTGTTAGTATAGTATATCTTTTAACGTGATTGTTAACATGGTGGTTTATAGTTAAGTTTAAATCTCCCCTCTTGTGGGTTGTTTTTATTTTTCCCATCTCTTTTTCCAGTTCCCATTTTTGCCTTGTCTGCCTTCTTTTAGATTCACGGTATTTTTTTTTTTTTTTTTTGCGGTATGTGGGCCTCTCATTGTTGTGGCCTCTCCCGTTGCGGAGCACAGGCTCCGGACGCGCAGGCTCAACGGCCATGGCTCACGGGCCCAGCCGCTCCGCGGCATGTGGGATCTTCCTAGACCGGGGCACGAACCCGTGTCCCCTGCATCGGCAGGTGGACTCTCAACCACTGCGCCACCAGGGAAGCCCCTCACGGTATTTTTTTATTATTCCATACTATTTTCTTAGCTCTTCTTCTTTGCCTTTTTAGTACTTGTTTTAAGGTTTATAGGGTACGTCTTTAACTCTTCACAGTCTGTCTTCAAGTAGTGTTATATCATTTCAGCTATAGTGTAAGAACCTTACAACTCTAAGCTTCCATTTCTCCCTCCTGATTTTTGTGCTCCTGTTGTCACACGTTTTACTTCTACATATGGTATAAACCCCATTATATACTGTTGCTCTTTTTCTTTAAGTGGTCAATTATCTTTTGGGTTTTTTTTTTTTTTTTAATTTATTCTTGGCTGCGTTGGGTCTTCGTTGCTACGCGCGGGCTTTCTCTAGTTGCAGCGAGTGGGGGCTACTCTTTGTTGCGGTGCACGGGCTTCTCTTTGTGATGGCTTCTCTTGTTGCGGAGCATGGGCTCTAGGCACGTGGGCTTTGGTAATTGCAGCATGTGGGCTCAGTAGTTGTGGCTCGTGGGCTCTAGAATGCAGGCTCAGTAGTTGTGGCACATGGGCTTAGTTGCCCCACAGCATGTGGGATCTTCCTGGACCAGGGCTTGAACCCATGCTCCCTGCATTGGCAGGTGGATTCTTTTTTTTTTTTTTTTTTTTCGGTACGCGGGCCTCTCACTGTTGTGGCCTCTCCCGTTGCGGAGCACAGGCTCCGGGTGCGCAGGCTCAGCGGCCATGGCTCACGGGCCCAGCCACTCCGTGGCATGTGGGATCTTCCCAGACCGGGGCACGAACCCGTGTCCCCTGCATCGGCAGGCAGACTCTCAACCACTGCGCCACCAGGGAAGCCCGGCAGGTGGATTCTTAACCACTGCGCCACCAGGGAAGTCCCCTGGGTTTTATTTTTTTAATTAGTTAATTAATTAATTTGGCTGCGTTGGGTCTTAGTTGAGGCATGTGGGATCTTTTGTTGTGGCTCACAGGCTCTTCATTGTGGCTCACAGTCTTCTCTCTAATTGTGGTGCACAGGTTCCAGAGTGCACAGGCTCCATAGTTGTGACGCACGGGCTTAGTTGCCCCGCGGCATGTGGGATCTTAGTTCCCCAACCAGAGATCAAACCCATGTGCCCTGCATTGGAAGGCAGATTCTTAACCACTGGATCACCAGGGAAGTCCATAAGTGGTCAATTATCTTTTAAAGAGATTTTTTTTAAAGTAAGAAGAAAGTCTTTTATATTTACCCACATATTTGCCATTGCCAGTGCTCTTCATTCCATTGTGTAGATCCAGATTTCCATCTTGTATCAGTTTTTTTCTTCCCAAATGATTTCCTTCAACATCTCTTGTAGTGCTGGTCTATTGGTGATGATTTCTGTCAACTTGTGTATGTCTAAAAAATTACTTAGGGGCTTCCCTGGTGGCGCAGTGGTTGAGAGTCTGCCTGCCGATGCAGGGGACATGGGTTCGTGCCCCGGCCCGGGAGGATCCCACATGCCGTGGAGCGGCTAGGCCCGTGAGCCACGGCCACTGAGCCTGTGCGTCTGGAGCTTGTGCTCCACAACGGGAGAGGCCACAACAGTGAGAGGCCCGCGTACCACAAAAAAAAAAAAAAAAAAAAAAAATTACTTGCCTTCACCTTTGAATGATATTTTCACCAGATATAGCATTCTAGGTTAATAGGCTTTTTTTTTTTCTTTCAGTACTCTGAGTGTTGCTCCACTGTCTACTGGATTGCTTAGTTTGCAATGAGAGGTCTGCTTTCAGTCTTATATGTTCTTCTGTATGTAATGTGTCTTTTTTTCTGGATGTTTATAGGATTTTCTCTTTATCATTGATTTTGAATAATTTATGATGTCCCTTGGTGTTGTTTTCTTCATGTCTCTTCTGTTTGGTGTCCATTGAGCTTCTTGGATCTGTGAGTTTATAGTTTTCATCAAATATGGAAAATTTTCAATCATCATATTTTCAGATATTTTTTTTGCCCCCATCCTTCTTTCAGGAACTCCAGTTACATGTACAGTTGGCCCTTGAACAACACACGTTTGAACTACATGGATCCACTTATACACAGATTTTTTTTCAATAGTAAATACTACAGTACTGCATAATCTGCTGTCGGTTGAATCTGTGGATACAGAGGAACTGTGTATGTGGAGGAACCACGGATATGGGGGGCCAAGTATAAGATACGTAGATTTAAAAAAAAAAAAAAAAAAGATACGTAGATTTTTGACTGTGCACAGGGTTGGTGTCCCAATCCCCACGTTGTTCAAGGGTCAACTGTATATTAGGCTCTGTGAAATTGTCCAAGTACAGCTCACTGGTGATCTATTCATTTTTTCAGTCTTTTTTTCTTTCTGTTTTATTTTAGATAGTTTCTAATGTTATGTATTTGAGCTTACTCTTCTTCTACAGTGTGTAATCTGCAGTTAACCTCATCCAGTATGTTTTTCATCAGACATTGTATTTTTCTTCTCTAGATGTTCAACTTGGGTCTTTTTTATATCTTCCCTGTTTCTAGTTAACATGCTTAAGCTTTTCTCTATCTTCTTGAGCATATCATATGTAGTTATAATAACTGTTTTAACATCCTTGTCTTCTAATTCTGTCATTTCTGTTATTTTTACTAATGATATTTTTTCTCTTTATGGTTAATGTTTTCCTGTCTCTTTGAATGTCTGAATGCTTAATTTTTTTTTTTTTTACTGAAATTTAGATTTTGTGAATTTGGATTTTTTTTCTTGGTATACTTATAAATATTCTTGTATGTGTGTGTGTGTGCTTCTTTATTTTTATTTTATTTTTAAATTTTATTGGAGTATAGTTGATTTACAGTGTTGTTAGTAAATATTCTTAACTTTGTTCTAGGTTCTAGTTAAATTAATTGGAAATAATTGTTCCTTTTGAGGCTTACTTTTAAGCTTACTATGAGGTGGGACCAGACTAGCATTTAGTCTATGGCAAATTTAACTCATTACTAAAGCAGTACCCTTCTGAGTACTTTACCTGCTGCACTGGGAATTCACCAAGCTTTTCCACTGCAACTGGTGGGAACACAAACTATTCCTGGCCCTTGGTGAGCTCTAGGGATTGTTTCCCCCTTCTTCTTTAAGGTGCTTCTTTTCTACAGCTTTGGTTAGTTTCCTCATGCATATTCTAATCAATACTGAACTGAAGACTCAGCGGGTACCCTCTGCAGATCTCTGTGCAGCTCTTGTTTCTGGTACCCTGCTTTGTGAACTCCAGCCACAGTGGTCTCCCTAGACTCCTCACTGTGCCTCCTCCCTGCCCTGAGGCATGGAAACTCTCTCCTACCAGCCAACTGGGCTCATTGAATGTGTTTCCCTCTCTCAGTGATTACTTCCTGTACTACCTGATGTAAAGTATCTGAAAACCATTGTTTTGCATATTTTATCCTTTCATTTTTTTGTTTTAGGCATGGGAGGGGATGTAAATCCAGTCCCTGTTACTCCATCTTGACCCAAAGTGGAAGCCTAACAGTATATTATATACTGAAAAAAAAATACATTCTAAACTATATTTTCTTACCATTTATTGCTGGTAGATAGTAATGCAATTAACTTTTGTGTTTTGATCTTTTATTAACAACTTTGCTGTGTCATGTATTGGTCAGCTTTTGTTGCAATAACAATCCCCAAATCTCAGGGACTCTCGATGGCAAATGTTTGTTTTTTACTCCTGGTACATCTATCACTGGCCATCTGAAGCTCTGCTTCACATCTTTATTTGGGGATTCAGGCTGAAGGAGCAGTGTTTAATGGGACATGACTCTCTCATGGCAGAGGCAAAAGACTGGATAATGCAGTAAATCTTAAAACTTCTCTAAAGACACATATATTACTTACACTCACATCTATTTGGCCATAAAAAGTCACATGGCCAAACCTGATGTCTGTGGTGGGAGGAGGGTGTATAAGCAGTGATGTGTTAGAGCTGGCTCATATAGGCTCATGAAAGCTGCTTGTACACCACTCTTTCCAACACTGCGTTTAGTGATCATGTTGGTGACTTGAAATATACTATGATGGGAGTATTTACACCATGTAAATTGGCATACACAACAAATCAGCACTTTTTTTCTGGAGAGCTAGCTGAACTTTTAGTTTCAAACCACTGGGTATATGCCTCTTTTAGAGAGTAGCGGTTAATAGTTGGAAACAAGATTATTTTCTATCATATTTCTTTTTTAGTAATTTGTTAACTTGTGTGTGTGTGTGTGTGTGTGTTTAAATTTTACTAGCTATGACCTCTAGTGTAGCATTGAGTATGAGTAGTGATAAAGAGCAAACTTGTCTTGTTCCTGGTGTTAAAGGAAATGCATTTTGCCATTGAGTATAATATTTGCTCTAAGTTTTTTGGAGATAGCATTTATCAGATTAAGGAAACTTCTCTAATTGTCACAGATTTCACATAATTGATCTATCAATTTTATCAAATGCTTTTCCTACATTTATTGGATGATCTTTTAATATTAATATAGTGAAAATTGCATTAATGAATATTCTGATATTGAACTAACCTTGCATTCCTGGAATGAGCCCATCTTTTTTATGTTTTCTAGGATTCTGTATATTATTTATGAATATTATACCTATATGTATGAATGAGCTTGGCCTGTAATTTTACTCTCTCAGAAAAGTTTTGCTGTCAGAGGTTGTTAATTGTTTGTTTTAGCCTTATTAAATGAGTTGAATAATGTTCCTTATTTTTCTGTTTTCTATACGAGTTTAAGTAAAATTGGAACTATTTTGCCCTTGAATGCTTTGTATAACTTGGTAGTGATACCTTCTGGACCTTGAGTTTTCTTTGGGAGGAGATTTTTAACTAGCTCTCCATTCAGATTTTTTTGTTTTTCTTGAGTTGGGGAAAATATATTTTCCTAGGAATTTGTCCATCTCACCTGTTTTCCAAGTTTATGGCATAGAATTATTCCTTTGTTCTGTTGTTCTTTTTTTTTTTTTGCGGTATGCAGGCCTCTCACTGTTGTGGCCTCTCCCGTTGCGGAGCACAGGCTCCGGACGCGCAGGCTCAGCAGCCATGGCTCACCGGCCTAGCCGCTCCGCGGCATGTGGGATCTTCCCGGACCGGAGCACGAACCCATGTCCCCTGCATCGGCAGGCGGACTCTCAACCACTGTGCCACCAGGGAAGCCCAGCAGGCTTCATTTTTTGCTGCTGCCCCTCGTGCTCTTTATATTCTAGCAGTACCATGCACCACTTCCCTGAATGTTCCATGCTTACTCATGCCTTTGCATGTGCTGTTGTTTCCTTCTGCTTGAAATACCCTTATCTTTTTTGCCTGTCTGGGAGGGACATCCAGTGAAGCTTGGTTCAGGCATCATCTGCTTTGTGAAGCCTCCCTGACTCATAGTCAGCCCTCCTTCCTGCATTCGTGTTCTACTTTGTGTACACCTCCATTGTAGTACTTGGCTCTCCATTGTCTGCACATCTGTCTCCCCTGTGAATTGAGCTCCTCAGAAGCATGAGCTGTGCCTCTCTCTACATCCTCAGCTAATAACTGGCACCTATTAGATGCCTCATAAATATTATATTTGATGAAAGAGCAAAAAAATTATACTCAGAATGCATGTTCATTACAAAAGTATTTCTGTATAATAAAGAAGAATAAGCTAATTAAAGCAACAACGGAAACTTCCCACTCCTCACCTTTCCTTCTCATCAGAAGGCTCACCTGGGCAGAAGAGGGAGCAGTAGGTGACTCAGTCATTTCCCACAACCACCCAGGTTATAGAGGCCAGCGTTCACATTGGTCCTGGCATGATCAACAACCTGATGAACCCAGCCAAGACTAAGATAAACTGCTTGTCCTCAAGTAGAATAAATATTTCAAATAAAGTCAACCCAAGAAAGGCCAAACAGCTATTGATTGCTAAAAGCCTGAACTTGAGCCCAGTGAGTATTCCAACGTTCACCTCCATGCAGCTTGCCTGATCAATATGCAATTACTGCCCCCTTTAAACGTGTCTTACACTGCCTACCTGAAGAAGGGTTTTACTTTTAAGATCTTTTGTTTGTTGAATTTGCTTAGGCAGGGAAAAAAAGAGACTTGGCGAAACCAGCGTCATTTACCTTTAGCATTTCAAGCAATTCTGTTATATGTGAAATGGTTTGAATGTATGCTGCATGGTAACGGAAGGTGCCCTGTTACATGACTGTAATTCATTTCAAGAGGACTTTTTCTGAGTGACTAAACAGTAAGGATATTGTATTTCAGTTTCCTAACTTCTGCTCACATGGTTATCTGCCCTAGCCATAACCTTTGTAAATTTAAGTTTGTAGAGTAGGGTGCTCAAGTCCAGCTGCAGTGAAAACATATATATTATTTGTCTACTCTCCTTTTAGAATTTCATCTTGGTGTAAAAAATACCCTTCCTATTGAATTTAGAAATTTATTTACCCTGCTCCAGATATTTAAGATTTCATGTCTCACAAATATGCCTTTCTCATACCACTGCAGTGATCAGAACTCTGTCGTTTTCACTTACACTCTTGTCATATTCTCTTAAATATGCTTACTGACCCCAAGCTCTGTTGCTCCAGTCCCTTCATCACACTACTGCCAGGTTAAGCTTTCTAAAATCTACCTGTGTAGAGTCCTCCTTTTCTTGAACATTTCATGGCTTCTCAATGTCAACAACATGGAGCCCAGGTTCCCTGGCAGCACATCTAGGGCCTGTCATGACCTGTTCCTGCCCACCTCCCCTTAGTCATCTTCTTAACCCTTGGTCATATTTATTTATTTATTTTTTTTTTTGCGGTACATGGGCCTCTCACTGTTGTGGCCTCTCCCGTTGCGGAGCACAGGCTCCGGACGTGCAGGCTCAGTGGCCATGGCTCACGGGCCTAGCCGCTCCGCGGCATGTGGGATCTTCCCGGACTGGGGCATGAACCCGTGTCCCCTGCATCGGCAGGCGGACTCTCAACCACTGCGCCACCAGGGAAGCCCCAGCTTTAGGCTTTTGAAATTATTTTTATTTACCGGTTCTTAAATTGGCTAAAGACAGGGAGCTTATAATTCCTAGCAGCTAGTGTAGTGCCTGCTGTATGGAGGCAAGTGCTTAGTAGAAGCCTGTTTTTTTTTTCTGTTAAACTCAGTAGTTGGGTTGAATGTCATCTGTGAGTATCTTGTATTGTTTTGATTGATTTGTTTATTCCCCATAGCAAGGGGAATAAAGGTAGGAATATTCACAATACATCCTTGATCTTTTGAGGTTGGCACCACGTAGGATGGCCAACTATCTCGGTTTGCCCAGGACTGAGGGGTTTCCCAGGATGCTGTACTTTCTTTTCAGTGCTAAAAATGGAACAGTCTCAGGTATACCAGCATGGTCTAGCACCAAAGGGCACTGTCAGCAAGCTTTTTATCTACTCTCCTTTCCTCCACTCACTGGGACCCAATTCTGGCTGGCTATTCTGACCCAGGATAGCATGCTTTGTCATCATTAACACTTTAATAGTGAATACAAAAATTAACTCAAAATAAATTAAAGATCCAAATGTAAGAACTAAAACTAGTAAACTCTTAGAAGAAAACATAGGTGTAAATCTTCACGACACTGGGTTTGGCAGTGGTTTCCTTTTTTTTTGACTGCACAACATGGCTTCCAGGATCTTATTTCCCCGACCAGGGATTGAACCCAGGCCACTGCAGTGAAAGCACCAAGTCCTAACCACTGGACCACCAGGGAATTCCCTGGCAATGGTTTCTTAGCTATGACACCAAAAGCGCAAACAGCAGAAGAAAAAAATGTTTTGTGCTTCAAAGGGCACTGTCAAGAAAGCGAAAAAATATCGCCTAGAATGGAAGAAAGTATTTACAAATCATTTATCTGTTAAGGGACTTGTATCCAGAATAAAGAACTCTTACAACTCAATAATAAAGCTAGTTAAGCTAATTTAAAAATGGGCAAAGTAGGGCTTCCCTGGTGGCGCAGTGGTTGGGAGTCCGCTTGCCGATACAAGGGACACGGGTTCGTGCTGCGGTCTGGGAAGATTCCACATGCCGCGGAGCGGCTGGGCCCGTGAGCCATGACTGCTGAGCCTGCGCATCTGGAGCCTGTGCTCCACAACGGGAGAGGCCCCAGCAGTGACAGGCCCGCGCACCGCAAAAAAAAAAAAAAAAAAAGAGAAAAATGGGCAAAGTATCTGAATAGACATTTTTTCAAAGAGGATATATGAATGGCCAATAAGTACATGAAAAGATGCTTGACATCATTAGTTATCAGGGAAATGCAAATTAAAACCAGAGTGAGATACCGTTTCACACCCACTAGGGTGGCTAGAACCAAAAAGTCAGATGATAAGTGTTAATAAAGATGTGGAGAAATCAGAACACTTATATGCTGCTAATGGGAATTTTAAATGATGTAGCCCCACTTTGGAAAAGTCTGATGGTTCCTCAACCATATTCCCTAGCAGTTTCACTCCTCGGTATACATATACCCAAGAGAAATGAAAACATATATCCATACAAAAACATGTGCATGAATGTTGATAGCAGCATTATTCATAATAGCCAAAAGGTAAAAACACCCCAAATGTCCATGATGGATGAATGGATAGATAAATGGTGACATTTCCATACAGTGGACTACTCCTCAAGCATAGAAAAGAATGAACTACTGATACATGCTACAACATAGATGAACCTTGAAACCATTATACTAGGTGAAAGAAGTCAGTCACAAAAGACTAAGTATTGTATGATACCATTTAAATTGAAAAGTCCAGAGTAGGCAAATCCATAGAGACAGAAAGTAGATCAATGATTGTTTAGGGCTAGGATGGAATGGGGAGGGTAGAGGGATGGTAGCTTAAGAGTAGAGGATCTCTTGTCAGGGTGATGAAAATGTTCTATAGTTGCCTATGGTGATGGTGGCACATACCTGTGAATATTCTAAAATTCATTGAATTGTACATTTTAAATGGGTGAGTTGTATGGTACGTGAATTATATCTTGATAAAGCTGTTAAAAAGAAAGAAAAAGGAAGAATAGGTGACCCATAATCGTACCACCTTGAACATGTTCGTATCTTGATCTGTTTCTTTCCAGTCTCTTTTAATGCATATGTTTTACATAATTGAGATAATGCTTCATACAGAATTTTGAATATTATCTTTTGTGCTTATCATTCTGGCCATAAGAACTTGTTCATTCTAGCACATACGCTCCTAATTGTTAACAAGTGTTAACAATTCCATGTAGATATACTACAGTGTAATAATTTTTTTACTGGTGGACATTTTAATTGTTTTGTTTTTATTTTTCTTTTTTCCATTGTAATGAGTATTGCAGTAAATACACTTTTTTTTTTTTAAGACTAGAACACACTCATGAAAACCTCTTTTGTTCCCAGAGAAAAGAAGATCTCCCGGAGCAGTGCCCTGAAAGTGCTGGACCATGCCATGATTGGACCCGAGGGCACAGACAATTGCCATAAGTTTGTTGATATTCTTGGCTTACGAACCATCTTTCCCCTTTTTATGAAATCTCCCAGGAAGATCAAGAAAGTGGGAACCACTGAGAAGGAGCATGAAGGTAGGGTTCACTGGAGAAGTCAGCCTAATGAAGATGCATTAGGAGAAATGGGAGGCAATGAGGGCTACTTTGAAAAACTCCGTCATGCAGCTGAGGAGTTGACTCTTAGGCGGAAGTGTGCTACCTTTTTCTTTTTTACCTGCTTATTTTCTGTGCGTGGAAAAGCAACCCAGAGACCCCTGATCACTGATGGCCTTTGTTGCACTGGTTCTCTGCTTGTTTGAATCCTAGTGGTTCCATTCCCTTCTGGCCTGTGAATAAGTCTGTGTGTGAAGGTTTTGTTTTCTTCACTATAACTTGTAGCGAGGAGTGTCTCTGATGGAAGACCCTTTTGAAAAGAGTAATGAGGTGGCAACACATGTCACCGCCAGAGTAGTGCTTTCATGTATTTCTGTATTAAAATGTGATTCAGCCACCATTAGGAATTGCCGAAATAAACTATTTACAGCCCAGGTTCCCCTTTTTATGATTCTCCTCCCTGATGGTGCATACTCCCAGCAAAATGCCATGAATTGCGGTGCTGTAAGCAGAGTAGTTACTGCTAGGCCATTCTCTTCCTGCTGTTGTCTAGTGGCCTGCTGCATCCCTCTCCCCAGTAAATAGCCGCAGTGCAATCTGGAGGGCCCTGGATTTATGAGCATTGACGGTTCTGTTGGAGGCTAACAGATACTTGCACCAGGGAATTTACATGGTTGGGTGGTTATTTTAAAGTATGGGGAGGGTGCTAAGAGGGGGACGAGGAGGTGGTGTGTGTGAAGGACGAGGACCTGGGCTGATTGGCTGGCTAAGTTGGTTGTCTTGTCAGAAGTTAACATCTGTCCCATGGTTTGATTTTTTTTCATCATGATTAGTAGAACGGCATAGGTATCTGCAGGATCTTTTGCATTCCTTACCCTCCTAGGTAAAAGTTTGGGAGTTCCTGTCTATCAGTTCTCAAATTGACTTGACTTAGTCTGTACCAACTTGGAGTGGCTAAAGGTGAAGAGGATGCCTTCAGTGGTCACCTCCAGTGATACCTTCTCTGATGAAAGCAGCTCTCCAGAGACAGCAGGAAGTCTGGCAGGGGAAGAGCTATGGACTAGAGATGTGAGAACATGTAGAGAGTTCAGTTCACCTCAAACCAGAGACTGACCAAACACCAGCTGTGAACATGTTAAGCCTACTGCTGATCTTTTTTCTTTCCTCAATGGAAATTCAGCAAAATGAGGCCATGGGAGAGGGAATGGGTGGTATTGGAGAGCGAGGAGATAAAATTTTAGAGACAGTCACTGTTCATTGAAAACCTGCCACATTCCTAGTGCTGCTGCATTATATGCTATCTTAGTTGGGCCTTACCCATGAAGTAGATGGTGGTATCCTTGTTTTTTAAGATAAGGAAATCAGCTAAGAAAGGAACCAAGCTGTGGTTCTACAGCTAAATAGCTCTGTGACTTTAGACCCTTGGCTTAACTTCTCTCATCTGCCGTTTTCCTTCCTGCTCTGTAAGATGCGGAAACTAGACTAGTGAATTAGAAGCTCTGATATCTGTACCTTAAGATCCTGAGGCACAGGCCCTAGTTGTCAAGGCTTTGTCCTATAATCCAGGAAACTCCTCGAGGACTGTGGGTGGCTGACCTGCTGGGTTGTATTGAGAGGCTTGATGCTACATTTTGAGCATGCTTGAAGAAAGTGAAGGGAAACAGCCCTTAGCAGGCTCTTGCTCTGTGTGCATGGTGCTGAGAAGAGAAATGACAGATTCAGTGAGTAGCTGTTTTCCTTCTGAAAAATGTGCCTGGTGGCATGCTGGTAACAGTACATTTGCTTTAGAGTACCCACATTAGGAATTTGATAACATTATATTAGTGAGGGCAGTGGATCGGGAAGACAGCTCCTGGAGGGCACGTTTGGACTGTAATGGCTGGTGAGGATGAGCTCTGCATCCTGAATACACCGGCACCCAAAGAGTGACCCCCAAGGAGAAAACACAGCCCCGGCCCTTCTCCCACCCCTGCTCCTACTCCTGGCCATGGTGGTGGGGTGAGGATGGAGGCAGGGCAAAGCAGGGGCACCTTGTGCAAGGTTTCTTTGTCCTGTCTTCTGGGTTGCTCTCTATGTGCTGACCTTTCTGAAGGAAGTGGACCAGGTTTGTGTGGTAAGCTAGAGCACGGTAGCTCAGACCATCAGAAATATTTGCAAAGATGCCCAGCCCCAGGTTTCTACCATGCTCTTGCCTCCATCTGTAACAATTTTCTCTGACCTGTCTGCTTGCCTGCCTTATAGTTATCCTTCAAGTCCTTAGTTTTTTTGTTTGTTTTTTTTGTTTGTTTTTGCGGTACACGGGCCTCTCACTGTTGTGGCCTCTCCCGTTGCGGAGCACAGGCTCCAGATGCGCAGGCCCAGCGGCCATGGCTCATGGGCCCAGCCACTCTGCGGCATGTGGGATCCTCCCAGACCGGGGAACGAACCCGTGTCCCCTGCATTGGCAGGTGGACTCTCAACCACTGTGCCACCAGGGAAGCCCTAGTCCTTAGTTTTGATGTCACTTTCTCAGGGAAACATAACATGAGCTCCTAGGCTTGAATAGAACCTCCTATTAAGTAGACTCTTGGACCCAGGACTTTGACTTCATAGCCCTTAAGATTATGGAACCAATAGTCTTGTCACCTCTGCATCCCAGGGCCTAGTCCCGTGCTTGGCATGTGGTAGATACAGAGTGTATATTTACTGACTGCATGAATGGATAACTGCTTCCCTAAAAGACTGCTCATTAAAGACAGACATGGATTTGGGGCTCTCCCCAGAACCTTGCAAGGTTGAATCAATACAGTTGACAGTTGTTGGTCATACACCTGGGGTGACCAGCTTGTTTGGAAGCAAAACAAGTGGGTTCCTAGCCTTAAGTTTTTCCTTGTCTCATGGGCTTAGAAATTATGGCAGAACTCCTCCCCCCTCCTTTAGAGCTATGCCTTTAAGAGACATGTTATGGATGGAACTTCCTTATAGGTGAGGCCACCCTATGACAAGCTTCTTGTGGTAATCCAGCAACTCCTAATAAAGGACTATGGGCTGGGAATCAGCTTGCCCGTCCAGAACCTCTGGAGGGTTGCCCTGTAAGCTTCCCTTTCTTGTCAGATTCAGGGGCTTGTCACATATCAGGGTTAAGTTCATCCTGGTCCAGTCTCAGCCCCTGTCATCACTTAGAATCTTCCCCAAACTCCGATGGTAGCAATATAGCCTGGTGTGGTACAGAATGATCCACTGCTTGTCAACCACGTGATCTTGGGTTAACTCTTAAACTCTCCGAGCCTTACTTGAGCCTTACGTAAAATGCTAGATCTACCACATAGGGTGATTGTGAGGGTCAGGTGAGGTGACAGATATTAACTTAGCACAGGCTCTAGAATAGAGTAGGCACTTCAAGAAGTGTAAGTGCTCTCCTCTACTAAATCTGTCTCCAGTTCTGCCCACCCTGACCTTAGTCACACATACCCATTCTTCCAAGGGGTCACTGGGAAGCCAGGCAAAGAGACTGCCTACACCTTGGGTATGGGAGGATTGGGAGAGTGTGGGTGTTATCGGCCTGTGGTCTAATCGCTGTACGATTGCTGCATGAGAATGGGCAAACTCATTGACGGGAATGTCAGGAGTCATGATATGCTAAATAGTGGGGCGGCATAAAAACAACGTGTTCCTAAAGCCAACAAAAGAGCTTTGAGAGAGGACAGTCTCTAGATTAAGCTGACTCTAGAGAGGAGGGAAGAAGCAGAAACCACCCTTATAACCTAGAATTGTGGGTAATGTAGTTCTTCTTTTGTGAGTTGGGATGGAGAAGGAAAAGAATTACCATAATTGAAATCCATTCAGTTTTGCATAATAAAACCTTCTGAAATAGATCAGGGGAGGCACTTGAATTGGGGGATGGGTTGGAAGGAAAAAATTTGCCCTTGGGTGCAATAGCATGATTGGCTGCCTCCTTGGTTTTATAAAGAATAGCACAGTATATATTGTCTCCTTGGAATTAACTGCTTCAGAATATGAGGGAGGAAGAAAAGAGCTGGGATCCAGAAATGGCATTTGACCTTTACTTCTCGTCTCTTTTAAAAATTCTTATTAAAATAGGTCCAATTTTCCTTGTATTGCTTCATTAGGTAGGTGAGTTATTGAGTTTATAGCAGTTCTAGTTAATTGCACTGTTTCAGCATGGTTCCCCTAGAGGTTATTATGAGCTTTAAGGGGGTGAGCTACCAAGCAGTGTGTAGGTGTGTGTGTGCATGCTAGGCATATGCACACATCTTACCTCATCAACAATGACAGCAGTTGATAACAGGTCACTGCTTTAAAGAATACTTTTCTGTCATCTGCAGAGAATTGTAGGTGATTCTCATGGACTCCCCAGGTCAGGTGGTATACAGTTGCCTGGTGCTTCTTGGACTCCTAACGGTGAGGAATTGCAGACCAGAGCTCCCACCACCTACCAGGCTTAGGAGAGGGAAATAGCAAAACCTTTCCTGCAGTCAGAAAAGAAGGGAGTTTAGCCAACATAGGCAAAAAAGAAATATTTTTAATGTGTCCATGGTGGGCTGTGGTAATGACATGGCATCGTTTGGGGCCAACTTTTACTGGGGCTCCTACTGTGTTCAAAATTTAACAGACCTAACACGTGACAGGAATAAAACTGAATGCTTGTCCTTGGGGGAGCTGCTCTTTCCCAGTGTTCCGAATCTCCAGATCCTTTTGTCCCTCAAGCATTCATTTTTGTCTGTCTGGATTGGCAGTGTCTTCCCCCAGTTCTTTTTTTTTTTTTTTACTCCCCATACTCTCCTTGATCTCATCTACTACCTGCAGCTTTAACCTCTATCTCTTTGCCACTGATTCCCAACTCTTCAGCCTTCTCTCTTACAAGCTCTAATCAGCACAACTAATTAACCAGAAGACAACTGCACCGGATACTCAAATTCAGCTCATTCAAAACCTTACTCATTCCTTCATCACCCAAGTCTCTTCTGCTTTTCCTGTCCTGGTAAATGGCACCCAAGGCAGAAATCAACACACCATGCTTAACTCTAATATTCCCCACATGCACAAGACAAGACTTGGGTTGGTGTCTTGGTTCTGCCATTTACTAGCTCTATGACTTTGGAAAAGTAGCTTAACCTCCCTGAGCCTGTATTTCCTCAACTGTAAATTTGGGATAATATTGGAATCTATTTCATAAGGCTACTATGCGAGGATTAAATGAAATAATACAGATCAAATGATTAGCCTAGTGCCTGCTTCATTAATATTAGTGGCTGGGTTGTGGATAGGTTTCCCATTTGTGTTCCTCTTCCTTCTACTTTATTGGTAGTTTTAGAAGTACCCACAGAAAAAAATCCTTTTTCTCCCTGGATCTGCCATTCATAGGGGTAGACCGTAAACATGCCAGTCTTATGTGGAATGTAAGACAAAAACCTCTCCCATAGAGGATGTACTAGGGAACCCCAGCTCCCCACTTCTCCACATCATGTAAACAGGAATTCAAAGATTTCGCCCCCTCCTTTTGTATTCCCCAAGCTTAAAAATCCCAAAGAGTTGGCTGTAGTGCTCAGAATAATGAACAAGTGAAGAGTAAATGGTATTTAATTTTAAGAGTAGCATTAAGCCATCTGGTACCAGGGGCTTTATGTTAAACGAGGATGGAAATGTCTGGCTGTTGTTTTTTTGTCGCTATCTGAAAACCTTATAACTGAATAGTTCCTGGATCAATTTCTTTTTTCTCCCTCCAGCTGCTTGTCTCATTCCTGACCTCAGATGACAAAATATAAGGATGCTGAAATAAGCAATGTGTTTGGACTTAGGGTTCCTCTCATCAGGCTTGAGGGGATGATTTTGAGTGTTACACATCTGGTTTGCTAACTGGTTCCAGTCATATAAGGATTAACCCACGGGCCTTTCCCAAGTAGAGCACAGCATAGTTGTTTGCCACTGAGGAAGACAGTGAAACAAAGGATGTATTTACCATCCTGGAAAACTGCTCTTCTCTTTTGTGGGAGGAGGTTAGTGGCCAACTCACATTTTATTGAGCATCTACGAGTATACTGAGGGCTTTACAGGTGTATATACTTTATGAACTAGGCATTTCTATCTTTCTGTCTTTTTACAGATGAGTCTCAAAGAGTTTGTTCATTACCAAATACCTTCTAGCAAGTGAGTGACACAAGCAGAATTTGAGCCTAGGTTTGCTTCTAAAGCTTCCTCTAACACCAAGGTGGCTCCAGTGGTCTCCTGGTTGGTATCCAGAGGCAGCACAGTGTAGGGGGAGGAGGATTGTCTTTGTAGGAGACAAACCTGGCTTCACATCCCAGCTCTACCCCCAAAATAGCTGGTGGCCTTAGACAAGTTATTCTTTCTGGACTTTGAATTCCTCTTCAATCAACAAGGCAGATAAAACCTTTCTCAAATTGTTGTGTGAAGAATAATGATTATGAGCATCCTACATAGTCTCTAGCAAGTGGACATTTAATAAATGGTAAAATAGTTGCTGCGTGTCAGCCTCCTTTCAAAAATAGTCATCCTTACCTCTCTCAGTTTTCATGTTTATATGTAGGGAGCAAAACTCCTTGGCTTTCGTGGGTGTGAAGCCCAGTTGTGCACCAGGACTGCATATGTAGAGAGGCTGGGTCATAACAGGAGCTACCAAGAGATGGGACAGCCAGTCTATCATGATGGCCTACTAATCTGGACCCTCAGTTATAATCCTGATTGTGCTGGTCCTGTCAAGATTCATCACCTTGAATGAGGTCCTGCACCCTTCTATTTCAGTTTGATGCTCTTGCAGAGGGTCTCTTTCATGGATAAGAGCCCTAAAGGTAGGTCAGTGAGGCTTCATTCATTCTTTCATTAAACAAACCACTAGCCCCTTCTTTGTGCCAGGCTTGGTGCTGTAGATGGAAGGTGAACAAGCTCACAGTGCAGCTAGGGAGACATGGAAACCTGTATTTATATTACAAGGTAAAGTGGTAGAAGAGAGCTCGGAGCAGGAGCTCCTAATCTAACCTAGGTGGTGAGAGAACAGGTGGAGGTTAGAAACAACTCCACCTTAGAAATGTGGCTCTTGAGCCAAACCTTAAGTCTGAGTTAGCCACGTGAAGGAATATCAAGTGAAAAAAGCAGCGTGTATAAAACAAAAGGTGGGAGGCACAGACTACAGTGAGCCTTAAACTAGCTGCCCCTCAGAATCATCTGGAAATTTGTTTAAAATGTAGCCTTCGGGCTTCCCTGGTGGCGCAGTGGTTGAGAGTCTGCCTGCCAATGCAGGGGACACGGGTTCGAGCCCTGGTCTGGGAAGATCCCACATGCCGCGGAGCTACTGGGCCCGTGAGCCACAATTACTGAGCCTGCGCGTCTGGAGCCTGTGCTCTGCAACAAGAGAGGCCGCGATAGTGAGAGGCCCGCGTGCGCACTGTGATGAAGAGTGGCCCCCGCTTGCCACAACTAGAGAAAGCCCTCGCGCAGAAACGAAGACCCAACACAGCCATAAATAAATTAATTAATTAAAAAATAAAAAAATAAAAAAAATAAAATAAAATAAAATGTAGCCTTCTGGGACATGTTCTCAGAGTTTCTGGTTCCACCAGTCTGCATAATGCTGGTGGATATGTAGTTTTATTAAGCTTGCCATGAGTACCCTCTGAGACCAGTCTGGCACCAGCCCTTGGTAAAAAGAGCATGGAGCCAGAAGCTTAGATTAGTTAAGCAGAAGCCAGACCTTGAAGGACCCTGCGGAGCTGTTGTGAGGATTGACTGAGTTAATATATGTACAGTGCTTAGGGCAGTACCTGGCACATGGTAAGCATTCATTAATGTTAATAGTTATTGCTGTTCTTACAGTTATTTTATTGTGTTATAGTAAAAAAGGACTCCCCCCAATTTTTATAGGTCATAGGTAGAGTACTAATTTTAATTATTTTGACTATTTCAGCTAATTTAGCACAAACTCAATTTTGATATTGAAGGCCTGGGTGGAAAGGATGAAGGAGAAACATCTATCACTGTTTTTCTTTTGCGTTTTTCATTTTGCCAGGTAGAAACTTAGTTCTTTAGTGGCAGCATTAGCTGAATTCTTATTTTGGATATAGAGTTTTCCACTGTTACTTTATTATTTTGTCAATAGAACTCTGTTAGTTTTCATTTATAATCTTGATTAAGTTTTATAGAAATAGTTTAGTGTGCAGTGTATCTCCTTTATAGAAGTAAAACAAATACCGGGAATGTTGAAGCAGCAGTCGAGAAATAGCCAAACCTTTTTAGGTTATTTCTTTAGCATTAGGTGGTGCCAAAATGAGGAAATAACTTAGGGGCTAGGCAGTAATTAACTGGTTTATTAAACCTGGTTTATAATAACCTGGTTTATTAAAATTCAACACATAATCTTTACTATGATATGCTTCCTAATGTTACCACTGGGGGCTTTTTTTGTTGAGTACTCTGATAGGCAAAAACCTATCAGGTGAAAGCATTCATTATATCATTTCACTTAATCCTCACAAGAACCCTGTGAGCCATGGATTATTACCTACATTTTACAGGTGAGAACACTGAGGCATAAAGAAGTTGTCATTTTCCGAAGACACAGCTAGTACATGGCCTTACTAGGATTTTAAGCTAAGATTTTTCCATGGTTTCTGAAAATTAAATCATATGCAGTACTCTTCTAATTCTTCTTTTAATCATAAATCAGTGTTGCTTAGTAGTAGTGGGCCTAATTTAAACTGCTTGGTGTCTTTTCCTGTTTGATTTCTTTTAAGTCATCAGTAGTCCTGCAGCCAGTACTGCATAAACTCTCTCAGTTCCAAACATTTTGCCCTGCCACACTTTGTTCACCTCTTCTTGGCTTCCGACTTTAGGGTGTATCTGTCCACTGATATTCTACTCTCTTCTCGGTGGCCTCTCAGGCCTGAAGCTCAGCACTGCTTCAGCCTTCAATTTCTGTTCCTAAACATTCCCATCTGCTTACTTTGCAGTTGCCTGCCTCTAAACACTTCACTCAGCACTCTGGCCTATTTTCTCCCTCTGTTGGCCCCCTTGAGAATGAGACATGAATCCATAGTTTTCAACCCTCCTGAGTTGAAGAGCTTTGACAGAATACACATGCTTGGGCCCCACCTCCAGGAATTCTGAGCATCGGAACGCCAAACATCTGTTTTTCTTGTTTGTTGGTTTTTTTTTTTGGCGGCACACGGGCCTCTCACTGTTGTGGCCTCTCCCGTTGCGGAGCACAGGCTCCGGACGCGCAGGCTCAGCGGCCATGGCTCACGGGCCCAGCCGCTCCGCGGCATGTGGGATCTTCCCGGACCGGGGCACGAACCCGCGTCCCCTGCATCGGCAGGCAGACTCTCAACCACTGCGCCACCAGGGAAGCCCAAACATCTGTATTTTTTAAAAGCTCCAGAGCCTGTTGCTCAGCTAGTGCTGAGACCCACTAGCCAGAATGCTCAGAGCATAAGCCTTGGTAAGCATACTTTTTACTTTCTCTCTGGGCCAAGAGAAGATTGTTGACATGGCGGGTCTTAGGGGAAGCCTTGTTAAAAATATGTTTATTGCTTTTTCTGAGTATGAATAATTAACCTAATGTAGAAAAGTCAAGCATTGTGGAAAAGAAGGGTGGGAAAGTTAAAATCACCCCCAGTCTCACCACCCAGAGTTAATGACTAGAAACATGGTGGACACTATCCATTCGAACATCTGTGTTATGGGTGGGGGTTGGATATATGTGCATATAATTTTGTATAAGTGGATCCATGGTGTATATGCTGTTTTGTAACCTGCTGTTTTTACTCAGTGTGTCTTGGGCATATTTGACAGGGGTGAGTCTTTTAATAAAATTAGGAAACAGGACTGTATATTTTTAGAAGGCAGGATAGATTTCAGGTTAAGTAATTAGGTTGTAGAGGTGATAGCCGTTTGGAACGGTAAGCTGTGCTTGGGTGGTGATGTTGGCTCTTCCAAGTATTGTTAATGTGCTGGGACTTCAGGATGGTAAGGAAAGGAGGTGCGGACTGAAGGCTAATACGACTGAGTTCACTTGGTTATAGTGTAAGGGCAGTGAAGATGCCTTTCAGATTTTTTTTTAATGTGTGAATATTTTAATGTGTTAGACATGTTGGCATCTAACAGTAGATATAAGGTAGAAGGAGATAAACTGAAAATAAACCTGTATACATTTCACTGCTCATAAAGAATACAGTTACGTGTGTGAGATATTTGTTAGTGTCCACCTTCCTGGACTTTTGTGATATTGGATGTGATTTTTATACACAGCAGCTTGCAGGTTGCTGGGGAAATGCTCTGTGTATTTAATCATGTTGCAGTCTTACTTGTTTGTTTCTCTTATGGTAAGAAAATGTCTTTGGCTTGCTTTTATAGTCAGATTGATTTTGCTTATGGGTGTCCAGATGCTGATGAAATATAATTAGCATAAGAAAGAGGTTGAAAAGATGTTGACTATTCTTTTCTGGTAGCCAAACAAAGGATCTCCAAACAAATTATTCTCAGGTATCAGGTTAAAGTGAAGCAGCTCTTTTCTCTTTAAGATTCAGGTTTATTAAAGGATCTATGTGTTGAGCTGGGGAGGTCACCCTGGGGATGCGGTTGGAGAACATTGCTGTAACCATCATGGGGTGATTTTCTGCAGCTGAGCACCTCTGTTTGCCAGTAGTAGCTTCAAATCCCTTAAGTAGCCTATTAGAAAGGAGCCCTGGGCTGGGTTCAGGAGGTTTGGATTTGTGTTTCTACCATAGGCTCTGTGACTTCGGTAAGTCATTTACTCTCTGAACCTCAGTTTCCCCACCCTTAAAGAGGGAGATAATAATATTTCACAGTGTGTGAGAATTGGATAAGATGGTATATGGGGAAGTGCTTTTATATACTATAAGGTTATGCACACATACGATATGGTTGTGGTGTGTATTACATTCAGTGTTTTTCCCTTGTCTCTTCTTCATTCCTTATATTTTTTTCCTTGTAACACTTTTCTTCCTTGTCTCTGGCTCCAAAGTAGAAAGAAAATGATGGTTAATTTGTTCCGTATTTGCCGCAGGGTTACCATAAAATAAATTAAGTGATCATTTTGATAATCACTAAAAATATGCCTACAACTTTCTTAAAAGTATCGATTACTAATAAGTCATGTCTCTGTTAAGTATGCCTGCTGGCTGGCAAACTCGTGGAAAAGCAAACAGTGTTTGCTTTTCTCGTTAGCAGGCTGATTTTCCTGATGATGTGCCAGCCAGTCTGAGGTTACTGTTGACAATGATGGCTGTGGTGGTGTCTCACATTTATTGAGTATTTGCTGTGTTCCAGTATATCCATGATGTCATTATCCCTAACATCAGCCCTTTGTGGAGTATCATTAGCCTGGTTTATTACTGAGGAAACAGTCCCCAAGAAGTTAAGCACTTTCTCAAATCGTGCACAGTTTAAATTAATGTCTGCTAGAACCTAAAGCCTATGTTCTTGATCCTACGCTTTAGTCTCTTAAAGAGACAACTGAAAACCAGAGTTAAATGACTTTTAATCATCACCAAAGCAACCTTTAGTTATTTCTAGAAATAAAACAGGAAAATTTATAATACTGGCAAGGCAGGGCAGAAAAGCTCTATTACCAAGTTTTTTTGTATTACGTAAGATGTGAATTTGGCGGGGGGGGGGCATATTTGTAATGTGGGATGTGAACATTTTTTATAACATCAACCTAAATTTTTGAAATAATCTTGTTATAAAGCTTTTTCTATGTGTTTTATATTAAGTTAGATGCGTTTTTCTAAGCTGTAAGCTTGGCATAGTTCTTAATAGTGTAGGGGGAAAAGCTTATAGAACATGCAGACTGGAGTTCAAATCCCAGCTTATACCAGTTGTGTAACTAAATTAGGTGTTCTGAGACTCAGTTTCCAACGTGAAGGTGAGGGTGGTTTCCGCATACCAACAAATAGTTCTCGAACACCAGCAGGCTGTCTTAGAATTCAATACAATGCTGACATTATAGACCTGGGATAGGAGCATTTTCCACAGGTTGAGGGCTCAGTCCTACAACTGCCCCACTCCTATTCCTTTTGGACACCATTCGCAAGCCCAGGTTGTTATCAGTACTTCTGATCAATTAATTGTTTATAAACCAGAAGTTTCCAAGACCTGCTCCTTGGGTTCTGTGCAGCTCACAGAACTCAGAGAAACATTTTACTTACCGGTATATTATAAAAAGATATAACTCAGGAACAGCCAAATGTAAGATATGAATAGGGCAAGGCATGGGGATAGGGTGTGGAACCTCCATGCCACCCCTCTAGGCACACCGCTCTCCCAGCACCTCGATAGCTCTCCACACCCCATCCTTTTGGGGTTTTTATGGAGCCTTCATTACATAGGCGTGATTGATTAAATCATTGGCCATTAGTAATTGATGCAATCTCTAGCCCCTATCCCCTCCCAGATCTGGGGTTGGGACTGAAAGTTGCAATCCTCCAATCACTCTAATCTCTTGGTTGGTTCTCCTAGCAACATAACATTAACATAACAAGAGACACCGTTGTAGCTTTCATCACTTAGAAAATTCCAAGGGTTTTAGGAGCTCTTTGCCAGAAATGGGGACAAGGACCAAATATAATAGTTCTTATTATAAATCACAATATCACATTAGGCACATTAATTAACTTCATTGATCTCAGATATACTGCATCTACAACAGTGCTTCTCAGTGTTTATATTGCCGACAGATTACCTGGGGATCTTTTAAAAACACCGTCTGCTCCAGTAGGTCTAGGGTGAGGCCTGAAGTTGTGTGTTGATAACCAGCCCCCAGGTGGTGCCGCTGCTGCTGGTCCTCTTACCACACTTTGAGTAGCAGGGATCTATAAAACTGACAGGGACAAGGTGAAGGGACAAAGGAGGTGATTAAATAGTTAATCCCACTAGGGGACTGTAAGTAGAGAAAAAGTATGGGAGACCCCTTGATCACTCAAGAAAGCAAGTTTGCTTACCCACAAAACCAAGCAGGCTTGCTTAGCAACAAAACCGTGCAACAGAAGCATGAGACATGCCCTGAAACAATAAAACAGTGGTGGAAGGAGACCCACATCCTGCCCAGTGAGCTCAGTAAGTTATCTGTCTCTCAGAGTCATTGTGGCGTATAGTAGGTGCTTAACAAATGTTAGCCCTCTTCCCTTCTCCTTCCAACATGGCCTTTTTTTAAGAAGTACTTCTGGAAATGTGTATTCCCAGCATGTCTTATCTCTGTCAAAGTTCCAGGCTACAGAAGACATTTTGCAAGTAGTAAATTCAGGATTAAGCATTAAAATGAGAGATGCCCACATCTGAGCATAGCTTGATGACTTAGGAGGTCATCTTGAGGTGTTTGCCCAGAACTAGGAGTCATTTAGGAAGTCTGTGAAAACCTTTGTAAGGTGGCCTTTCAAAGGAATCCTCGACTGACGTCTTCCATGAGTTCATTCACTCTAAAATTTTCTTCAGCCACTATTTGTTGAATACCTAATGGTGCCAGAAAGGAAGAGTGCCTTTCTGATTATTACTGTACTTATTCGTGTCATGCTGGAGAATAAAATCTCTGTTTTCCAATCCCTGTGCCAACATGTGTCCTACTATCTTACACACAGTTTCCAGGAGCTACCAGGGTGAGGTCAGAGGCTTCCCAGGAGCAGGAAGACTTCCTGTAGTCCTCGTGGGGGTGTCTCACTGAGCAGGGAAAAGCACGAAGCCAGGCTGAGGGGAGTTCTGGGATACCACTGCCAGCAGGGACAGTGATGATGAAGCAGGCTGGGGAATTCTTTCCTTGGGAATGCATCTTGGATTCCATAGTGGTAAACAAGTAGGATTTGTTTCAGAGAAATTACTTCGAAGTCAGTTTTTTCCAGAAACCATCTGCTTTGTATAAAGCAAGGGACATTGACATTCAATTTATAGCTATATTCAAAATGGGCTCCCTGCTTATTTTTTACAGCTCAGTTTTCTAAGAAGTACCCCAGAAATTTGGGTGCTAGTAAATTTAGTTTACCACTAAAAAGGCAGATTTGAGGCAGTGGAGAGAAAACTGGTCAGATCAGTCTCTGGCTCTTACTAACTCTGAGAACTTGGATAAAACATATAACCTCTCTGGGCCTTACTTTTTCTCATCTGTAAAATGGGGAGAATTCATTCCAAGTGTGGTCATGAACATAAAGTGAGAAAGAGTATGTGAAGCACCTAGCACAGTAACCTGGCATGTAACACTAGTAAATGGTTTTTTTCTCTTAAGAAAGACCCATTGGGGAGTTCCCTGGTGGCCTAGTGGTTAGGACTTCGGGTTTCACTGCCATGGCCCGGGTTCAGTCCCTGGTTCGGGAACTGAGATCCCACAAGCTGAGCAGGCAAAAAGGAAGAGGGAGAGAGAGAAAGGAAGGAAGAGAGGGAAGGAAGGAAGAAAGGAAGGAAGGGAGGGAGGGAAGAAGGGAGGAAGACCCGTCAGGAAAGGCACGTAAATCTCTCAGACCCTTAGTTCTTTATTTGTACAACTGTAAAATGGTTGCAGTGAGTATATGGAAAAATTAGCTTGTGAGAAAATGATGATGGTAAAGTACTGCATATATCTGCCAATTGTTGATTATATCTTGTTCGTAAAACAGAATATGGACTCTGTCTTCCCAAATGCCATGTGTTTTTTAGGATTAGCCAGGTTCCTTTATCTCCTCCCTATTATGAGTCTAATAACTGTTAGAATATGATCCTGAAGCAACTTCGCAGAGATGACTGCATGTTTTCCCAGTAGTTTTTGTGTGTGCCAGATTATAGAATGGTTTAGTTTGTTAGTCTCACAATGGAAATGAAAGAACTGTGTTAGTGCAGCACTGAAATTCCTTCTGTACTTTCACTGCTGTATTACCGGCTGATGGAAAAAGGGTTAAGAAGTCAGACTTCAAGAAAATGAACGTAAGGCCGCCTTGGGTCTGCGAGCAGGTTTTTCTGGTTTCTGTGGAAATCAGCGAAGCCCTGGAGTCTGGAGGAAGAGTGTGTGGAGCCCAACAGTTGGTGAGGCTGCAGCAGCTTAAAAGAGGACTTTACTGCTAAATGTGGGAAGACTAGGAGGAGGAGCCGCGGCTGTTTGAAGAGTGCAAAGGCAGGACTGGTGAATAAGATGAAAGTCGTGCAGAGGTAGGTTTAGATCATTCCCTGAAGGCCCTGGAAACAGATTTTTCTTTCTTTTTTTTCCCCCCTAAACTGAATTTCTGATCTAAAGCAGGCATCCAGGGATGGCTTTCAGAGGAGTGTGAAAATACCTCCCTTGCTTTGGGGCTGTGATGATCAGCTCTTCTGAGCCAAGGCAGGTTGATACTTGGAAAGTGGGAGATTGGAATAGCAAAGAAACCACTGAGGAAGGGGAGAATGTGGGAGAATTCTGGCACTTAGGTTTAACCTCAAGTATATCCAAATCCATGTTACAACAGGGCTCTGCTGTGCTTTCCTAACCTTTTAGGCTTATTGGAGAATACAGTAAGCTAACCATTGAAAAGGACTCTTTAAAAAAAAAAAAAAAGCCACATTACAAATACTCATAGTAATTGTCTCATTTTAGGATCTAAAGATTTTTTAATGTTTTTTGTAGGGCGTGGGTGGGGAGAGGAGTGGTAACTGTATAATTTACCTTTTTAAACCTGAAAGAGCTTCTAGGCCACAGTCAGTTTAATTTAGATGAAATACTCCTAAGTGATGTGCTAAAGGAAAGTAAACTCTAACCAGCCACACCTGACATTCAGATGGCTTCATCAAGGGGGCTCACTAAAGGACTCAGGCTGGTGAGTCAGAAACCAGGCATCTGAGCCTCTCATACCAGTTCTTCAAAATACTGCTGGGTGTGAGTTCTGCTTATGTGAGTATTGGTGGGAATGCAGAGAGGAAACAAAGGTGCTGAAACTCCAGGCATGCATTTCTGCCATTACAAGGATGAGGGTTAATCTTTTTAATTAAAAAAAAAAAAAAAAAAAGTTGTGTCAGTCCTTCCAGCCAGGTTCTCCAGAATATAATGGAAAAGTGTCCTGAGGAGATCCTTCAAGACAGATGAAAAGAGGGGAATGTGCCTTTCACCAGCAGTTACTCCTGGTTCTAGGATTTTCCCCACTGGGATGTGTGGCTGGTTCCAAACATGAGTGAGACTGCACACTCAGCTTTCTTGGGGTAAATACCTGACTCTCAGGATGCAGTCTGTCTTTGGACTTCCTGGAAAAGGACTTACTGAATTAGTATATCAGTTAGGAATTGCAGTTGGTTGCTAGTAACAGAAACTTGAAATCACAGTGGCTTAAACAAAATAGAACACATTGAGGTTTATTTCTGTCTCATGTAAAGTCAGCCCAGAGGTCAGCAGGACTGGACTGGCACTTTCACAGTGTCAGCCCGAGCCCAGCTTCCTTCTGTCATTCTCTTCCTTATCACAGGGCCAGGGATGTTTGCTTGCTTGTTTATGCACCCCAGGCACCTATAAAATGCCTGGCTTCCGTTTTCAGGATTGCCTCATGGTCTTAGATGGTTCCTAGAGTTTTAGTTACTGTGTCTACATTCCAAACTACAGAAGAGCAAAAGGGGAAGGGAGCAGGGCAGAAGGGGTCATGGCCGTTCCTGGAAGTCCCAAATACCAGTTCATCTTAAGTCTTGACCCAAAGTTAGTCACACAGTCATACCTAGCTATGAGGGAAGTGGTGGTTTGTTTGTTGTTGTTTGTTTTTTTTAAGCTGGGCATATTACCAAGTAAATATAGGTTCTATTAGTAAGACATAAGAGAAATTGGGTAGGTAGCTGGCGGTCTCTTCCAGTCAGGATGCTGCCACTTGGTATAGAACACCTCTCTTGGGCAGAGCTCGTCTAGGCCATCTCAGAGTGGTACTCCCCAGAACGAGTACCATTCCCCAATCCACACTGCCGCTGCCTGAGTGATGGGGTTGGTTTCACTGACAAAGCGCCTTGTAGGAGCCATAGAAAACTACAGATTGGAATCATTTTCCAAGGAGACAGTTGCGTATGCACGTGGCAGACACTTAGGGTTTCATGGACCTCTCCTTCAGCCCGTCTAAGATATGGGCCTTCCCTGATATATGAACATTAGACTTTTAGGGAACTTCATGCTTTCAGCTCAAGCCCTGAGTTGGGAGAATTAGATGCCACATCCCTCTGTTTTTGTTTTTGTTTTTGTTTTTGTTTTTTTTTCACTCTGAGTCCTTGGAGAATAATTGTGTAGCAGAAAGAAGCATTGCTTGGGCATACATATCCCTTTCTTGCTGTAAGGCCCATTTTCCCACAGATTCAAATCCGTAAATTAGTTAAGCTAGCACTTAAACACTTTCTTAAATCCATAGTGCTACTGGAACTCCGAAAGGAAGGAAAGAAATCCCATGGGAAAGTGGAACTAAATTTTTAAAAAGCAACACCTGTCTTATTGCTTTGTACCCAGTAGATGCTTAGACACTATGTAGAATCTCACTGTAACTGAAAAATGAGAATACTGAATTAATTTTGGCTGTATTTCAGGTTAACTGGATTTCAGTGGGCCTGTTTCGATGGAAAATGCATTCAAAATTGCAAACAACAAACATATTAAAAACTACTTTTTGGAAAAATGGCCTTCAGGAGTCTCATCATTTATATTCCAAGTTCACATCTGGCTTACCATGCTGTTTAGTTAGGATGTCAAATTCAGTATTAGTTGAATCTCTGGCACAAGGCTAGACACTGAGCTGTGTCAGTGAAAAAGATGGACCCTGCCTTGGAGGAGCTTACCATCTGTCCGGGAGATTCACATAGCAAGAGCGGTTTCAGTACTGCGTCATCAGTACTTATAGGGCCAGCAGTGTAGGAGAGCTTACGGGAGCTCCCCACAGCCTTCCAGGCATCAGGTATTTTGAAAACTTTATCAAATGAAACTATCTCATGATTTTATTTGTATTACTATTGAGGCTGAATGCCTTTTTAATATGCTTATTGGGTATTTTTTAACTCTTGAGGAAAATAATCAAGTTTTATTATAGTGGAACTAATGAGGTTACTTCCTAATTAGCTGTGAAACCCTGGGAGGCAAATTTCTTTTCCTAGCTGAGTCTCTAGTCTCTTATCTGTAAAATGGGGAGGATAATAAACATGGTTCAAAGGATTGTTGTGAGAATTAAATAAAGTAATACATGCAGAGCACACATAGGCACATAATAGGTTTACAATAAATTTTGCCTCTTTATGTCCCAGTCTGTAGCCCAGTGCCTGCCAGGATTCAGTAAATGTTTGTGAAGAATAGGAATATATGTATTTTGTGTACGTGTTAAAAGGGACTATATATAGATGCTTAACACAGATCCATCTGTCTTGAAAAGAGTGTTTGATTTGACTTGCATCAATATTCAACTGGAGTGGCTGAGTGCACATGCATGACTCTTCTTGGGTTACCACATCCCCTGGTAGGCAGATGTCCATTATAATGAAATGTAAAAAAGGAAAAAATAATAATAAAGGCAGAGCAGTGTGATGTTATGGCTTGATTTGACAGGGCCTCCTGCTGCTTCAGCTGCCAGTGCCAGGCATGGAACAGATTAATCTGTATTCCAACACACCAGTGCTGAAGTCAAGATCGACCTAATTAAGGTATTTTAAACATCCTGTTTGCATCTAGAGTCTTACCAGAAAGCAGGATGTCTCTCCATCTGGGGGAGCTCAGGGGGAGGTGGGCAGCAAGGTTCAGCAATAAAACAGAGATGGCTTTCATTTTAGAAATGAGGGAAGATCACTTCTGTGTGATCCCATTAAAACAAAAGAGCTAATGGACTTAAACAAAGGCAGCTCTTCAGCATGGCCTTGAATTTTAAAGTGTCCCTGCAAGATCTTGCCATGACATGGCACTGCTGGTTGAAGTACAGGGACCATTTCCGTCCTAAGAATAGAACTCTGGCTGACCCATATCTTTCTTAACCATTTGGGCTGCTGGAAGGAGGTGCAGGCTCTGAAGCTGGGTGGGCAGATCAGCCCTGAATTCATTCCCCAATGAGCCATGCTGGGCCAGTATTTAAATGCCAGGCCATTGGGGTGTTGGTTAGGGTCCACTTTCCATAGTCCAGCATGTACATTTATCCATTATCTGCACCCCTCCCCACCTTTCCAACCTAATCACCTTTTGTCCCCCTTGCCTCCCACCATGCTGATCTCCTCCCAGTTCTTTGCCTGCACCCTGTACATTTCAACTTAATGCCTTTGCTTCATGCTTGTCCATCTGTTTGGAATACTGTTGTTCCCATTGCCCCTTCTCCTGCCGAGGCTCTTCTCTTGCCTGCTTCTGTTCTTCAAGGCTCCGCTCAAGTGCCATCTTGCCTACCAGCCTCCCCAGGTATCCTCACTGGAAGAGTATTTGACTCATCAGTAGTTTCTGCCCCTTTCCCATTCACTATCACGTTCTGTCAAGTAATTTTAGACATAGTATACCTCAGTCACCTAGAGGGCAGGATTGTCTGATTGTCTCAGTCCCCAAACACTGAATCTTATATGTTGTAGGATTCTATCTTATGAATAAATGAATAAATCAGTGTCAGTTCCGGTCCCAAAGATAGTCCTGTGGCCCAGCTCAGCTGGTTAATGCCTCCTTTTCCTTTCTGGTAAATATAATCTTCCCCTGCCTCACGGGACCAACAGAGATGCAAGTGGGACACCTCTGAAATCCAGAGGCACAGAAGGATGAAGAAGTCACACTTGGGGATTATTACTGTGCACCTCGTCACCTTCTTCCCTCTGTTGCCTACCTCTACCCCAGTCCTCACCTTAGGAGACTTGCTAATATAAATAGTAGTCCATTTGTCCCAGGATTCAAGAATGTGGTCCAAATTTGTGCTTCAAGAATTAAATGTGCTCCTAGAACCCAAAATTCTAGCTTCTGTCTACCAGCTTTGCCATAGAAAACTTGGGGTTGTGAGCTCACAGACATTTACTTGC
Source organism: Mesoplodon bidens (assembly GCF_964165515.1). Lineage (NCBI taxonomy): Eukaryota > Metazoa > Chordata > Mammalia > Artiodactyla > Ziphiidae > Mesoplodon > Mesoplodon bidens. The sequence continues at coordinate 22,017,770 of NC_138171.1, read as the reverse complement.
CAGTGTAACACCTCCAGCCTTGCTCATAAGATGATGAGGATGAGCTTCTCTAGAGTGGACCATCATCTTTCATCTCTACAGTCCCAGTACTTAGCACATTGCCTGGCACAGAGTAGGTACTCAGAAGTTTGAGTAAAGGAATGGCTGGTGTATGTACCACTTTGTGCCCTGTAATTACTTGTCCTGTGGTTATAAAACTCATAAAGGAGAGTGTCTTTTTCATTTCCTCTGCAGATCATGTGTTATGTTTTCAGTTCTTGCAACAAGATCAAAAGGCAAGGACCATCTCTGCTTAGATGTGCTGTGTCCTTCAGCTTACTGATAAATAGCCACTGCCCACCTCAGGGCTGTTTGCAGGTCTCCCAGAATCTTGTATTATTTGGCTTTATAGGCAACCACACATAAGGTCTTTATTTTAATTTATTGTGGGATTAAAGAGTCTGAGTGAATTTGGCCTTGTTCCATTTTAGAGTTAGAACAAATCTCGAGTTGTAGAAAATAGCCCTACCAGCTGAGAAAGTCAAGCCATCTAAGTTCCTATTTTTCTCAGCAGGGGCGAGTTAGAATAGCCCAGGCCGACTGAAACATGTTCAGTTGCCAACATGTGATCAGGATGCAGTACGGAAGGAGTGAGGTGGCGATCTCTGGCAGGTGCCTCAGTGAGAGAACCTCTTGTGATGCTCTTTTTCAATGCAGCAGATCTCAAACTAATGTCTGTTGAGTGCCTACTGTGTACATATCTCATTTGATACAATGGACTTAATCATAGAAGGGACAGCCGCATTTTACAAATTAAGAGAACTGAGGCTCAGAGATTAAACAGTATGCCAGTGGTTTAGTTTAACCAGCTAGTGAGTGTCAGAGGCAAGATTTGAATCCAAGTCTGATCCTGAAGCCCCACATAATTAATTAATTCACTTGGCGTTTCTGGAGGAGGTCCCTGGAGTTAGTCCTCTCAGTGTACCTCTCAGCAGTAGGACACTGATAGGCCTAGTTGTTTATAGGCCCATCTGGATGGATAACTCTCCTCACAGAGAGAGGTGACGTTAGCCTATTGGGATTTAGACTATACCTTTTTAAGAATGAGGATGGGAAATGCACTTCCATCTCATTCTTTAAGAAAGTGGCACATACTGCAGGAGGCTGGTTAGAGTGATTGCCGCAGTCTGGTTGTGCCATTCTGGAAAGACCTCTGATCTGGGTATACTAGATCTTGGGTTCTTAACCCAAGAGCCATCCCTAAGAGATGGGAACACTCTGAAACTTCATGGAAATGTGGCATTTGTATCTATATATACAGGAGGGAATAGCATGCATAAGGGTTCATCAGATTCTCAGAAGTGTTTGTCATGATTTTAAGAAGGAAAAAATAAGAAGGGGGGGGACAAATTGCAGATCTAGATTTCAGTGACCTAGAAAGGTACTTTTGACTGGAAGCAGCAAATCACATCCTTTATCAGGGCTCTTGTTTCTATACTCGAAATCCCAGAGGAGTTGAACCAAAGATTTCTAATTCTCCTTTCAGCTCTGAAAATTACAGAATTCTGATTGACCCTAGAGAATCAAACTTTTAGCCCCCCTTGCATATATCCAGGGGGGTCTAACCCATTGCTAATCACTCTTGAGAGGCCCTGAAGGGATTTGAGCTGGGGGAAGAATAGGCCAGAACCACTCCTCTAGGCAGTTTCACTAATTAGTGTCTGAGGCAGTCAGTTGTCTGACTGTTGAGCAAGGCACCCAGCAGGCAGGGACTCACACTGGCACACAGTTTCAATACTGGCTCTCTAATTCTCCACCAAGACCCCTGCCTCCTTACCTAGTGACTTCAAAGTGTAGATTTGCGTGATCTTCCCCTCCCTGCGCTTTGTGGATTCCTTTAATGTGTGTGCACGTGCGTGCGTATGTTCTGCTCTTCCTGGGTCCTGCCTTAGAGGTTGTTCTCTGCAGTGGGGCCACCACATCCACCCTGTCTATACTGACAGCTCCATAGCCATCCTTCACCTCCATTTTATCCTGTCGAAATGACAGAGCAGCTGAGCGGTGTTGGCCAGCAGATAAACCTGTTATCTCCCCTGCGCTCTGCGCCAGCAGCTCTCCCCATCTCCTTGGTGCATGAGAAATTGACACCACCTTGGGCTGAAATCTGTTCCTAGGGAAGTTACATTTATTACTGGCTAATGAAAGCATGTGTGTGTGTGTGTGTGTGTGTTTGCACTCACGTGTATGCGCAAAACTTAGGGTGAATGAAGTGTTTTCCTATCTGGCAGGCACCAGTGACCTACGACCAGCCACAGCACCCAGAGAGAGAGATGCAAAGAACATAGGCAGATTCAGGTCTGCCTTTGACAACCTGTCCTTTGCTTAAAATCCCGAACTAATAGGTATATGTCATTTGTTCTTAGTATACCACTGCAGTTGATCAAGGTATCTCCTGTTCCAGGCTGGGATGAGCTGTGGAAATACATGCTAATATGATCTAGTTCCAGAAAAAATGATTCTCCTCTATATTTTCCTCTTTGAAAATTACAGCTCCTGACACTCTCTCTGTGCCACCAGCACCCCATATCCCATCTTGTTGAGGTATATAAAGAACATTCTCTTGGGAATTCCCTGGCGGTCCAGTGGTTAGGACTCTGCGCTCTCACTGCCAGGGCCTGGGTTCAATCCCTGGTCGGGGAACTAAGATTGTGCAAGCCGCGCAGCGTGGACCCCGCCACACACAAAAAAAGAACATTCTCTTGCAACTCCTCATCCATCTTAATCAGGAAGATTAAATGGGAGAATTATTGAGAAGTTTTGGTTTAGTATTTGTGGAACTGCCCAGAACTCAAAGTCACTTCTTTATTTGGACTCTGCTAGAAATTGCTTCTGGAAAGAGTAATTCAGTAAAAGAGAAAAGAAGGGTGTTATTCATGTCTTACCTCCATGTGGCCTTTCGCTTCACTTTCCTCCTGTTAAAACTATTGACTTTTTTGTTAATCCACATTTACATAGTGCCTGTCTTTTGGACACAGTGAGCCCCCCCATGAAGCACATTTTCAGGCTTTGCATGGTTTAGTTTCTGATCTCTTTTATCATAAAAGTTTCTTCTTTAAAAGCTTTGATGGTTACCTTTTATATGTGGGAGCATGTAACCTAGTAGGAAAGGCTTCCATTTTGGAGCCAGACAACACGGGTTCAAATCTAAGTTCCCACCACTCTCTCAAGGACATGACCTACTAAGTAAATTGATTAACCTCTCTGACACTTGGATTCTGCATACTAAATCAGAAATGAGAATTGTACCTTTTGCATAGCTTAGTAGTGAAGATTCAATGAGAAAATTGTTTACAGACTCAAGCCTACTGTTATTGATACACAATAAATTGGTGACAGTTATTATTGTACCCTACTTACTTTCATACCGGAATTTGAAGCAACTTACAGCAAAACAATATGGTGATACTAAATCTTAGCTTTGAGTAAGAATTTGTCAAAAGACAGATGTCAAACTGGGGGAAATATCTGCAGTGTAGAAGACAAAAGGGTAATATTCTTAATTTACAAAGAGCTCATAGAAATCAAAATGGGCAAAGGATAAGGCCGGGCAGTTCACACAGAGAGCAATACAAATGGTCAGTAAACATCAGAAAAGGTGTTTGACCTTATTCATAATAAAAATAAAAACATGCTAATCGAAAGAAGATCCCATTTTTTACCTACAAGGTTGTCATAATTTCTAAGTTGGATAATATCCAATCTGAGTGAGGATATGGGAAAACAGATATTCTTTTTCACTATGTATGTAAAATTATACTTCCACTCTCAGTGTGTATGTATGATATATGTGTATGTGCATGTAGGTATTTCCCAGCACATTCTGGTTAATTAACTTACTTAAGGTCATGCCCTTGAGCAAGTGGTAGGAGCTTAGATTTGAACCTACGTGGTCTGACTCCAAAATGTAAGCTTTTCCTACTAAATTACATGCTTCCCACATATAAAAGGTAATCATCAAAGCTTTTTGTGTGTACAAAACACATAGACACACACACATACACATACTGAGAGTAGAAGTTAATCAGTACAACCTTCTTGGAAGATAATTTGTCAATATCTTTCAACATTTTATATGTTTTTTTTTTGACTCACCACTTCCACTTCTAGGAATTTGCCATAAGAATATATGTGCAAAAGTGTATCCATGCCAGAAATAAAGGTATACGTGCCAGAATACATGTACATGGACGTTCATTGCAGCATTGTTTCTAATAGCAAAAACAACAAACAACCCAAAACTGGAACCCACCTAATATCCATGACTGGGACATTAGTTAAATTATGATAAATAAGTTCAGTGGAATTCCTGGCAGCCACTAAAAAAAAAGTATGTGCTGGTATAGAAAAATATAGTAGAGAATATATGTGTGTATATATTTACACACATGTATGTATATATACATACATGTGTGTATGTATGTATATATATTTTTCCCCTCCTGTAAATGTACACAAGATACTAGTAGTTTTTTGTCCTTTGGGAGAGATGAACAGGGTAGTGAGAGGAGTATGGGAAAAGAAAAATATTAGTACGTGCTCAATAAATATTTGTTGAGGACATTCATACCTTTTTGTATAGTTTGGTTTTTACCATATGCATCCATTCCTTTTATTTTAAAATCCATTGGTTGAGGATGGAAAGAGTCAATAATAAAGTAGTAAAAGAAATTGACTCCTGTGGTTGAGCATGGACTCACCTTTGAGCTTCTTAACAGCCAAGGCAAAGAGGTAACTCAGGTAAAAAACACAAAAAATTTGTCAGGAAAGAGAAACATTATCTTGATCTCTCAAAGGACTCTAGCAGCCTAGGATTGGTCTAAACTCATATCTAGTCTTATCTCTCTACAGCTTAAAATTCATTGGTGCATCCTTGTCGCTTTTTTCTCCAGCCTTTCCCCACCTGACTGGCCTCTCCTCCCCCATGTGTATGTGATACGCCATCCAAACCGGCCTTTGCATATATTGTTCCTTCTGCCTGGAGTGCTCTATCTTCTCTATCTAGTTGTCAGCCATGGCTTTTTAGTTTTGTTTTGTTTTAAGATTTTCAGTTGTTTGTTACCTCCAGTGGGAATTCCTCTAGGTCAGCTATACCTTGTCTGTGCTCCCCAGATCCCCTCTGCCTACCTCAGTGATGGAACTTGTCACACTGCCCTGTAATTATTGTTTTGTTTTCCCCACTAAATACAGAGCTCCTTAAGGTTAGGGATACTATGTTGTTTGGAGGCCCTGATAACCAAGTGCTTGCCAGGCACAGAGGTAAGTGGTCAGTGAATGATTGAGTGAGTAATCTGAAATTTGGGTTCTACCTCTTTCACCAATTAGCTGTGTGGACAAGTTACTTCTCTCTGGGCCTCGATTTTTCTATAGGTACAATAAGAGATTTGGCCTAGATAATCTATGAGAACTCTCTGGCTGATTTTTTTTTTTTCTTCCTCTGTGGTTGTCAGATTGTCATATATATACATGGAGGTTGTTACCAGTTGTCATGCTGAGTAATTTCAAAGTTTCAAAACTAAGCTTGTTAAAATTCACTGCATTTTTTATGGCCTGTCCCACATCTGTTCACCAACTTGAAGAGATCAGAGCCACATCCAGTTGCTTGGCCCAAGATTGCAGAACTGATTACGTCCCCCACTCTTCCTTCCTCTAATCTTCTCTCCTTGACATACACAGAAGTTTGTTTTTTTGTTGTTTTTGCCTGATGTGAGCCTCCAAAGATGTCCCTTCTTATTATACTTTGTCACCCTGAGCCGAGCTGTCTTGGTTCCTTACCCTAGGTTCATGATGTTTTTTGCCTTCCTGTGAAGACAGGTCCTATTCTGTCCACTCACCACTTTCTACCCTCATCTCACCCTCCTCCTGTTCCGTGCCCCTTCCTTTTTTTCAAGGTGGAGCTTATACCAGCTCAATCCCAGCTTTACATCGGAAGTTAGAAGAAAGATATTGGGGTGAACTTGGGGTCTTGAGAAGGTATAATACCTCTCTCCACAGCGTATTTTAAGAAAAAATTTAGACTTAAAAAAGTGAATCTGCTGGGCTTCCCTGGTGATGCAGTGGTTGAGAGTCTGCCTGCCGATGCAGAGGACATGGGTTCGTGCCCCGGTCTGGGAAGATCCCACATGCCGCAGAGCTGCTGGGCCCGTGAGCCATGGCTGCTGAGCCTGCACGTCCGGAGCCTGTGCTCCGCAACGGGAGAGGCCACAACAGTGAGAGGCCTGTGTACCGCAAAAAAAAAAAAAAAGAAAGAAAAAGAAAAAGTGAATCTACTGACTAGAGATATTTTATTCAAACTGATGGCTCCCTAAGAAAAAGTCATCCACTTACTCCCAAATGCAAAATATCTTTAAGGACCGTTTTGTAACTGATGATTTGAGAGCATATTACCAATGCAAGGGTGCTATTACTCTGAACTTGGGATAGGCACTATATACAAAAGGTGAAAGCTATTCAAAGGCATTTGAAAAATACCCAGAGTTCAAGAGTGATTTGTTTGTCTGGTTCCACCACCACCACCATCAAAAACTTGTATTGAGGGCCTGCTTTCTTCCCATTTATTCAGCAGGTATTTCTAAAGCACCTACTATGTGCTAGACATTGTTGTGGGACCAGGGATATACCAATGAACAAAGCAGACTAAAATCCCTTCCTTCAAGGAGCTTATATTCTAATTGAAGGTTGGCAGTGAACAAAACAAATAATTAATTATACAGTATTTTAGAAGATAATGCATGCTGAAGAGAAAAATAAAGCAGTTAAGACTTGGAAATCGGTGGTGGTGGAGCACTGCATTTTTAAATAGGGTGGTCAAGGAAAAGCCTCGTTGAGAAGATGACAGTTGAGTAAAACTAGATTTGAAGATTGAGCCATGCAGATAGTCTGGTGAGGAGCATCTCAGGCAAGGAAAACAGTAAGTACAGAGGTCCCAGGGCAGAAGCCTGTCTGACGTTAGAAACAGCATGTAGTCTGAGTGAGTGGGGAGCCATTAGAGGGTTTTACACAGAAGAATGATAGGATCTGACTTAGGTTTTAACCTAAAGGATCATTCTGACTGCTCTATGGAGATCAGGCCAAAGCGGGCAAGGGTGGAAGCAGAGAGCCCCACAGGCAGGCTGCTGAGTATTCCAAGCAAGAGGTGATGGTGCTGTGGACCAGCGTAATGGCAGTGGGAATAGCAGTAAGAAGACATGGAGTCCTGGGTGTAATTTGAAACTACAGCTGACAAGGTTCCTACGGGACGTGTGAGAAAGAAGAGAATCAAGGGTATCGCCACTGTTTTTGGCTTGAGAAACTGGAGGACCTGGTTGCCATTAACTCGGTGGAACAAACTGGGGACGGGCCTGAGGAGGGAGGTCAGGAGCTTGGTTCCGAAACCATGTTCAGTTTAAAGGACCTGTTAGACAGCCAAGTGGAGAGAGCGAGTAGACAGGTGAATTCATGAGCCCGTGTTCAGAAAACAGGACTGGCCTATACACACAAGTTTGGGAGTTGTCAGCACGGAAATGGTCTTTAAAGCTGTGGGACTAGGTGAGATCCCCAGGGAGGTGAAAGTAGCTAGAAGAAGGTGTAGGAGGTAGAAATAGAAGAGTCTGAAGACTGAATAACTCTAGCATTAAGAGATTGGGAAAATGAAGTAGTGACGAATGCTTCTCTGATATAAGTGAGGAAAGTGACTTTTTGAGAACTCAGACTTTGGCACATGAAGATGTTCAGTCAGTTTTCAAACAGAATATTTGTTGCCCACACTGTGAACATTTCATTTCAAAACAAACTTTGCTCTGCCATCTCCTTGTCAACATCATTATCCTTGGTTTTTAAAAATTCTTTTTAAAGAAAAGAACCTCTTTACAGCTGAAGCCTATAATATACCCTTCAATTACCCTCTTCTTCCCTGGCTAGAAGAATAGCATCTCATAATAGAAGCCTATAGCTTATGTGGACTGAAAAAACATTGTTATCCTTTTGAAGTCCTTACTGTCCTGCTGTCTTTAAACTTGAGGTAGGGATTTTAGGTGCACCAGAATGTAAGTGATAGCACTGGGACCCTTTCATATTTCTTATTTAATTCTCAGGTATTTACCTGGGAAAGTTATTAGGTGATTTGAGAATATGGTAGAACATGTCTTATTTGTTCATTATGTGCTCACCTCATGGTTAGTATTCATACTCTATTTACAGGTTATTTCTGTAAATGGGGGGACTTAGTTTGAGGATCTGTTGTGGACAATAAAACTCAATTATAGGCAGAACAGAAATTCTAACTTAGTTTTGATTCACTTGCTCAAGTTGTCCTTGGGGATATAATCCCTTTTGAATATGTTTCTTGCACCATATGTGAAAATCAGTTCAATTTTCCATTGACACAATTTAGGTTCTTGTCTTATTAATCAATAGCAGCAGTCAGGGAAGACCTACTTATTCCTCCTTCAATAGAACCAGACCAGGCTTGAAGAGAGGTAGTAATTACTGCTCTGATCACAACATGTTCTCTTTTCTCCTTCCCAACCCAGAGCATGTCTGTTCGATCCTGGCTTCCCTTCTGCGGAACCTGAGAGGGCAGCAGCGGACCCGGCTTCTGAATAAATTCACTGAAAATGACAGTGAGAAGGTGGGTGCTTGTTAGACTGTAAAGATGGGACTGGGACCAGCGGGAATAGCATCACTATCTCCCTGATGTGATCTGAGGAGTGCTGGGTTAAGTGTTCCTGCCCTAAAATATCTTCTCCAGCATCTGGGCTCCATTGGTTTGGATCTCAAAGGTTTTTCTGGTTATTCTGCCTCTCATCTCCTAATGCATTACCCTTGACCCCAAATATTTTGAAACCATTTCTGTACGCAACAGTGTACCATTATGGATCATTAAGATGAGGAGGAAAAGATCAGGTCAGTGCTTTAAAAATTCTTAATATGCAATGAAACCATTTGTTACCATGTAAGTAATACAAATAAATGCAATTGTTGTTTGCAAAAAAACAAGAAGAAGAAGAAGAGGCCATTGGGTTAGGACACAGAACATCTTAGCAATCATGTCACCCTGGTGACATTATCTAATGTCTGTGCGTCAGCTCCCTCATCTTTAAAATTAGGGTTGCTCTCTATCTTCCCTGCCTGCCTTATCAGGTTTTTCTGATGTTTAAGGAAATAGTGGATATGAGAATACTTTGTAAACTGAAATATATAAAATCTTAGGGTCATCATTGTTAACCAGGGAAGGTTTGGGCACAGTCTTCCTGACTGTCTGATGCTGTGTTGAAGCAACATCTACTATTAATCAATACCAGCTCCTGGGTAAATACCAGGGCTGCCAAGAACCATAGTGGTGCCAACCCAGTAAAAAGAGAGGTTAGAAGTTTAGGCTGGCTTCACAGTGTTCCTTCAATCTTTTGGAAGTCTTAGGGAAAAAATGAAACTTTCAAACCCACTCAGTATTCCTCAGGCCATGTTTGAAGCATGACTTTTGCTAAGTTTGAAACTGATTTTTAGGTTATTGCTAAGCAAAAGTCAGGGGCTTTTTTTAAGTTGTGAAGGAGTTTTTCTTGCACTCTCTTCTGACTGAAAAGCAACTAAAGAGATTTTACTTAGACCTTTTTAAAAAAAGATCAGCTCTGGGGCAGAATCTGAACATGAAAGGTTTCAGTTTGAAAAAAGAAATTTCTATATAGTTCTAAGTGAATATCAAGTATGTAACTTCATGCTTCTTCTCTTTGCAAGAAGGGACTTGAATTTTTAATTTGTTTGTTTTTAACAACGTGAATTCAGGGGAGTCCTAGAAGGGCTGGGAATGCATAGTGTCCTTCGGGAATGGCCTGTGTTCAAACTACATCCATGCCAAGTGTTTGCTTTGTTCTGCCCGATTCGTTTGATCCATTCCTGATGTGTTCCGCAGCAAAGCTCGTATCCAGAGTGAGAAGTGGTAGAGTGGCTCTCCCTTTGTGGGGAGTGACAGTAAGACGAATAGGAGCTCCAGTGTCCTCTTGCCTTGGTATTCTCTTTCTTTCTCACTCATGCCTGTGAAGTATCTCTCTTTCAGGTTGACAGGCTGATGGAATTGCATTTTAAATATCTGGATGCAATGCAGGTGGCCGACAAGAAGATTGAAGGGGAAAAGCACGTACGTATCCCTGCCTGTCTTTTGCCAGCTATTGACTTGCACTCCATTGGGTCCCTTGTGCACCTCGTATCTCCCCACAGGACAGGCAAGGGCAAAGGTGCCATCTGCCTTTGTGTGCCACCTAACATGTCGTAAGAGCTGGGCAGATGACAGTCCGCCAGCGGTTATAACTGCTCTTTTAACAGGAGTGAAGTCCCTAAAGAGGACGGATGTGTACAGTTGATCCCGGTCTGACCTGGGAGTCTGGGTGGTAGCACAAGTACCCTTGACAAGAGCTTCTCTTCGAAAATCTGACCAAAGCACAGTGCTGTGACTTGGTACCACAGTGGCAGAGTGTGTCTCGGCACACACACTTGCTGGCTTCTGTAGTCATAGGGAGGCACTGGAAGGAAACTGTGAGGTCATTGAATCCAGTTCCCGCATTTGTAGATGAAACCTGGAGACCTAGAGAAGGGAGCTCAAAGCTCTGCAGCACAGCCTGCACACCGGGTCAGAGTGACTGAGCCGCATTGTCTGATGCGGTGGTTGCCGAGGGAGATGAAACCTGCTAGATGTTTTTTCTTGACAAGCCATACTTAACCTAGGGTGTTATCCTACCTCCTGTATTTTTCATCTGCTTCTGTTTTGTTCTCTGCTGTCTCTGTCCTCTGTAGCTTTCTCATCTGTCCCTTTAATCAGAGCAGGTTTTCATATTGGTTAATGTCTGATTTGTATTCTCTTTGTTTTTGGCTGCGTTGGGTCTTTGTTGCTGCGTGTGGGCTTTCTCTAGTTGCAGCGAGCAGGGGCTACTCTTCGTTGTGGTGTGCGGGCTTCTCATTGCGGTGGCTTCTCTTGTGGAGGAGCACGGGCTTCAGTAGTTGCAGCACGTGGGCTCTAGGGCGCTCGGGCTTCAGTAGTTGTGGCACACAGGCTCAGTAGTTGTGGCTCGTGGGCTCTAGAGCACAGGCTCAGTGGTTGTGGTGCACGGGCTTAGTTGCTCCACGGCATGTGGGATCTTCCCAGACCAGGGATCGAACCCATGTCCCCTGCATTGGCAGGCAGATTCTTAACCACTGCACCACCAGGGAAGTACCCTCAGTCTATGGTCATGTTGCACAATGATCCTTTTTTTGCTTTTTTCAAAGTCTGTAGTAGAGCCCACTTTCTTCATGATCTGGATTTGCTATATCTCTCTATTTTCTTTTCACTCTTCTTGCCTTAAAGACACACTGGAGGCTTTTGAGCCTCACTGGTGGGAGAGCCTGCTTCAGCACCCCTCCCATCTGTGTTGGGGCAGGCCAGCCATGAGGCAGAGCTGTGTACACTGGGAATTACACTAGCATCCTCCCTCAAGTTGTGCCTCAGGCCAGGGTGAGAGACTAGAGCTTAGGGGAAACAGTGACCTTGTTGTCTGTGCCCTTCTAGACACCATGGGGAAGCCACCCATTCCCTTTCACAAACTATACCTTCATTTATGAATACCAGTAGATAGGTAACCATATGTATCATTCTTGTGCTCTCTAAACCTAGTAAGTCTTCAGATGTTTGTTGATTGATTGAATTGATTGACTGGGACTTTCTTCTTTAATGTGGTGATACTATTACAGGGTAAATGGCAGAGACTCTGACTTCTGAGGCTGGACTTCAGATACCAGCATGTTCCACACACAGTCCTTTCATTCCACACACCTCACCCCCTTTATTTTATTCTTTGATTAAACTTTCCTCTTCCCTCTTTTCTTCCATTCACAGTAACTTGTACATGGTCCACACTTGTGATTGTTAAAGTGCCAAACTATATATTCTTCATCTTTGACTGAATGATAATTAGAAACAAATCGAACTTTCCCTAGACTTTTTTTTTTTTAAGATGTTTGAACACTAAGACCTTGAGTTCTTTTAAATTTTATTTATTTATTTATTTATGGCTGTGTTGGGTCTTCGTTTCTGTGCGAGGGCTTTCTCTAGTTGTGGCAAGTGGGGGCCACTCCTCATCGCGGTGCGCGGGCCTCTCACTATTGCAGCCTCTCCCGTTGCAGAGCACAGGCTCCAGACGCACAGGCTCAGCAATTGTGGCTCACGGGGCCAGCCGCTCCGCGGCATGCGGGATCTTCCCAGACCAGGGCTCGAACCCGTGTGTCCTGCATTGGCAGGCGGACTCTCAACCACTGCACCACCAGGGAAGCCCCTTCCCTAGACTTCTGTAGGGAAACAGCCATGGGATAATTAGAACTCCTGCTCTGACGGAATTCCCCAAGTTATCTGCTGAAGGAGATTTTCAGGGCTGGTTGAAGGAGCACCTGGGAGTCCGAGGACTAGCTTTTAAGTGCAGGCACCCACCTCAAAATCACTGCCTCGCCACACCTTGTCACTGCGCCTTGTGTAGCCCCAGATTCTTAGCCATAACGTGGCATCAGCAAAGGAGGTCTCTCAAATCCCCTCCAACTTAACGTTTTCCCTCAGATTCAGGTGAGCATACTTCGGTAACTGCCATTTTTTGAAAATGAAATGGGTTAAAAGCACAATGAGAGGTTGATCAGCGACTTCTTCATGGAGTGCCAGCAGCAGCCTAGTAGAAAGGTGTGCATGAGGTAGGGGGTCAGATAAGCCTGGATTTGAATTTCAGCTCTGCTGCTTCCTAGCTCTGAGACCTCGGACAAATGAGTTGACCTCTCCGAGCTGTGATTTTCTCATCTGTAAAATGGCCATAACACTTCCCTTTCAGTGCTATCATGAAGACTAAGCATAAACTATGTATTTACTTTGCTCAATAAGTAAAAGCTACTGCTGTTGTTAGATTTTCCTAGCTTCCTTTGGAATTCCCATATAACTTTTAAGTATGCCAGGCAGTCCTTTTCCTAAGATCATCCTCCTTACCAGATAACCCAGAAGGAGTTGTCCTAGCAGACCAGGACATTGGCACCATCAGATGCTTCATCTGAGGCGAACCTGGAATAGACTTTGGTTTTTGTTTTTGTTTTTTTTTGCGGGGGAGGGTGTTGTTTTCTTTTGTTTTGTTTTTTGAGAGAGACCAGAGTAAGCTGTTGGGCATCAGGGAGCAGGAATCTAAGGGGGAAAAAAAAAAAAAAAAGGTCACGAAGAACCTAGGGGTAAGACGGGAATAAAGACACAGACCTACTAGAGAATGGACTTGAGGATATGGGGAGGGGGAAGGGTAAGCTGTGACAAAGTGAGAGAGTGGCATGGACATATATACACTACCAAACGTAAAATAGGTAGCTAGTGGGAAGCAGCCACATAGCACAGGGAGATCAGCTCGGTGCTTTGTGACCGCCTGGAGGGGTGGGATAGGGAGGGTGGGAGGGAGGGAGACACAAGAGGGAAGAGATATAGGAACATATGTATATGTATAGCTGATTCACTTTGTTATAAAGCAGAAACTAACACACCATTGTAAAGCAATTATACTCCAATAAAGATGTTTAAAAAAAAAAAAGAAAAAAAAGAAACTTGGGCTGCTTCCCACAAGATTATCTATTATCAACATTGAAGAGGGTGTGAAATTGATTAGCACTGACGGAGAGTAATGGCTGCAGCCAACTCTCGCCAGCGTTCACGGTGCTTCTGTGTGCCACAGGCGCAGGGCCCTGCCATTCCCTGACAAACACCTGTCTCCTTGATGCCAAGGCTGTTTTGCTGGGCACTGGCAAACATTCCAAGGCTATTAGTGCTCAGCAGCCTCAGTGTTGCTGGAAGAGTCGCGGCGGGGAGGTGGGGGGGGACATGTTTGTGAGCAGCACTGTCTGCCAGCACTCAGGCTCATCCTGCCAGATGAAGCCGCCTCACAGGTATGAAGTGACCTGGAACAAACCACCTCTTTTCGTCTCTCCTTCATGCAGCCTACTCTCTTAAGTCTCTCTTAAACGATTTGTTGCCTCACCCCACCCTGTTAAACTTGAATGTCCTACACCTACTGGGAATTCAGCAAATATTTGTTGACCTGAATTGAATACTTCTTTCTCAGGCATTTGATAACATTGACTGTCATATCCATAATGAATAAATATCTCATATACTCTGCCAAGTCTGCAACAAAAAAACACCTTAAATAACAGGGTCAGGTATTGACCAAGAGAAGGGGGATCAAGTATTGACATTTTTAGTGTCTCGGAGCCACCATCTTCCCTGCAAACTTCAGATTCCCATGGGCACGGTGCAAGTGTCCATGGTTTGCAGTTGACCAAGATTCACTGAAAAGAATCCAGTCAGTTGGCAGATGTTTCTCAGGCACCTACTCTGTGCAAGGCACTAAGCTAGGCACTGGCTGGGGGTGAGCACAGGTGGAAGTGTCAAAAGAAGAATGGGCCCCAGGGGTACTGCTGCCGCTGCTGAGGGCTGGAAGAATCCAAGGAGCAGGAGGGAAGCCATCTGCACCTCGAGTCAACCCTAACAGTTTTGTGGATGAGGCAGAATTCAAGGTGAACCTTAAAAGGAGGAGACATATAAGGCATTTCCAGACTAGAGAGGAACAGGGGCAAAGGAGGGGCAGTGGGAAGCCAAGTTAAGTTTTGGGGCGAGTGATAAGTTATATTCCAGGGCAGAAGGTGTGAGGGGGGAGCATGGGCCTTAGAGCCAGGCTTCTTCTGGTTCTCCAACTGCGGACAAATAGCCTAACTTCCCCAGCTTTATTTTCTTCCTTTCTGGTGTTTTGTTTTTAAGGTATACGTCCCAACCTGTGGGTCTGTGAGGAATTACATATTTAGGAATTTGGTGACACAGCTATATATAACACACGTGAAAGCTGCTTCCACAGGTCCTGGGCTGTAGAGGTGGCCAGAGAACCTTTAGTTTTCTTTTCTCTGTGAGCACTGTTTCTACCACCACCTCTCTGCACACATGATTTTCTTCCTTCCCTAATACTGCAAGATTTTGTGTGATCTGAGTCCCCTCTACTTCTCCCACTTCCTCTCCTGCTGCTGTACGTTAACTTCCAGCTGTATAGCCTTTACATTTGCTTCTCCCCTTGTCCTGCCTCTTCTCACGCTGGTGCCTCCTTCTACTTTCAGGTCTCAGCCTAAATGTCACCCCCTCAGAGAGCTTTTCAGTGACACCCATATGTAAAGTAGTGTCCCCATGCCAGTGCTTCTTCGTAACCTGTAATTATTTTATATGTTTGTTTACTCTCTGTCTGTGCGACTCTAATCTCTTGTTCATCATATTCTTAGGACCTACATAGTGATAACATGCAGTAAATGAAGGACAACTACTCATGAGATAAAATTAATATTTGTCCATGGGTATTAAGGAAGATAGAGGGTCCTGAGTTTTCTACATTACATCTAAACTCTCATTTTAACCCTAATTTTTGTTTTCTCTGAATAGCCCCATCATCAAAAAAATATTTTTTACAACTGTGTAAATTCTGTGGCATACCTGTAGCTATAGTAAACACAGAAAGATACTCCTATTTAGAAGAGTCTACAGGACAAACTGATAATTGTATACATACTCAGTTCAAATCACATTAGCTACAGTAATCTGTAACTAGGAAAGACTTTCACGTCTTGGGCAGTTGCCCAATGCTTTAGCGTTATATTCAGTGTCCATGCGACTTCAGCGCCACAGTGTATCTGAACATACCCTTGGGCTTCCTGGTTAACCTTTTAAAGGGCATGTAATTCTTAAGACTCTTCTAGTGAGCAGCAGTTCTCTGTGATCTATAAATACCCAGGGTGCTTGTCTCAGCAGATTTCACCTGACTCCCCGAGCAAGAAGAAGCCCAGAAAATGCCAAGGTCCCTGTTGTTGGGAAGATATCCTGACTTCTCATGGGTTCCTTCTGGCTTCTGTTGGTTAAATGTACAGAAATGCCAGGCTTCTGAGTGTCAGAAGTAAGACATAATTATATAGATACTGGCAGGGATTTTAAAAGAAGGAGGAGAGCCTTGAAGAAAGGTTTTCCTTTTTTGAGTTCCTAGGAAAATTATTCTCAGCAGGTTTATTCAATAAAGTGTTCTCGCCACATACTTTGCACCATGATGACTTACAAATTGCATGCTAATTTTGCCACAGTTGAATCATCCCAGGCTTTATCCTGGAAAGAGAAAGAGGGACTCCTTGTAATGAAACAGTATCCACAGGCCGTGATGTCTGAAACAGACTTAGACTATTTCCTTAGCATTTGAAACTCATTTAAGGATTTGTACAAAGGGGGCAAAGCGCAGGAACGAATGAGTGGGATTGGTGATCGTAAAGCACTGGTAAGTGTGTAGACAGTGGAAGTGTGAGACTGCCGTCAAGTCTTCTGCTAACTGCTGGAAGCTCCTGGGCAAACCTAAAAGAAATGGAGTCCTGCTGAGAGTTCCTCTCAGCTGTTCTTGAAACAGTGGTTCCCAAACTTGTCAGTCTATGAACTTGGCAGAACACAGCTTACAGTCAGTAGAAGCCAGAGGTGGTGGGGCAGGGGATGCTATGGTGCTTTTCCCTGTCCTGCTTGCCTCTTTCCTAGATGCAGATTTAGCCATATGCCCCTTCACCCGCTCTCTCCTGCCTCCCTGCCCGCGCCCTTCCTGATCACAGTCATCCTTCCTACCATCGGAGAAGTTGGGGGGCCTGAGTTCTGGCCCCCCGCCTCTGACTCTTACCTTGCAGTGTAGCCTTGAGCACTCTGTTTTGCTTTTCTCATCCTCTCTGTCCTCTCTCAGGGGGGTCCACAGTCTCTCCCAACTTCACAGAAGCCCTGGTTCTCTCAAGGCTGGCTTATATGTTGTGAAAATTCAGATGAATAGTCTAGTTGTCTAGTTGTTTGTTTATTTTTAGTGAATTTAGAAATCCTACCTGTGATGGAGGCATCATGGTACCATAGAAGGAACATGAACCCAGGGATCATACAGCCAAAGGTTAAATCCCAGCTCTGCCACACATAATTCTGTTCTTTGGGGAAATGCCTTGCCCTGTGTGTATATGTATATTCGTTTTCATGATAGTTTTATTAGAGGGTCATTTTGAAGATTAATGAGGTTGTTTGTAAAAACCTGGCACATGCTCATGTGTTAAGGCTGGCCTAACACATAGTTTTCCCTTTGTTGGGCAAACTCTGGCCTGATATCCTTGGATTCTTATTAGAGCTGCTATCAGTTGGCTGTATATTCTCAAAAAAAAAAAAAAAAATCCCTTTTACTAATTCTCCAGCCTCTGTTTCCCCTGCTGAAAGTGACCTGCAGTCCTAGGATCCTTCTCTAACAGTCTGCCCTATTTCAGAAGCTCTTGGAGGAAGATTCTGTTTTGCTGTTGCTTGTGCCTCCCCCAACTCCACATACCTATCTCTCCCTTTGCTTTGGAAGAAAAAAGGAAACTGGCCTTTTCTCAATGGTGGGGCAGTTCCTGCCCATGACTACAGACAGTAACTGTGACCCCCAATGGGTTTCTGAGTCATGTCCTCTCTTATTAAGAAAAGAGGGATTCGGCGAGGGGCAGCTCGCTGCCTGTCAGGGGCAGATTAGGAGTAGCATCCACACGCCCATTTGGAGGCTTGCGACTTGCCTGTGGAGAGCGATAGAGACACCTGGAAAGGTAGTGATTTGGTAGTGCTCCCAAAGACAGATTAACGTTTAAAGTGAGGATGTGGCTGGAGGAGGGTTAGAACACACACACACAGCCCTGCAGAAATGGCACCTTGATGCCACACGTACCACCTCCTTGTGTGTCTTAGGAGACGAAGCCGTTTATTTTAGCAGCCCCCAAACAGGCTTATGCTGCTGTGAATTGCAATCTGTTCTACTTAATGAGCTATTCACTGAATTACCATCTAAGTTTTTTTATTCTAGCCCTCTCTTATGGAATGAACAAAATAAAACCTTCCAGAGTGTCTTTTTTTTTTTTTTTTTTTTGGTTTAGCTCTCCCAAGTTGCGTGTGGAATTTGCTGGTCTAGCTATAGATTCCCACCCCCCTCTTTTTTTTTTTTTTTTAAGTTTCTTCAATTTATAAGGAAAAGACAGGCAAAGGAGCCAGATGACCTTACATTTAATGCTGCTGGTTTGCAGTAGTTCCCAGATATAGCATAAAGAACTCATATGCTCATATGCTAATACCAGAAAAGGTCTATAAAACAAAGACTTTCCTTCTTTGAACCATGGAAGTGCTCACAGGCTTGGAGCCAGACTTGTGTGTGTTTTTATCCTGTCTCCAGCACTTAACTCAGCTCTGAGCCTGTGACCTTTGGAGAGTTCCTCAACTCTTCTAAGCCTCAGTTTCTCATTTGAAAGTGAAAATAGTAATGATTCTTACCTCTTGGGGTTTAAGGAAAAATGAGAAGTCCATGAAAGTGCTTATTAGCACAGTGCCTGGCAGACAGTAAGGACTCAGGAAATTGTGCTGTTATTATTCCATTTTTGCTGCCCATCCCTTGTCAGAGTGAAAGGACTAACAGAAAAAGGTTTTGGACTAGGAAATCATGTTCCAGTCAAGTCTCTAACCGAAACTCAGTGACAGTCATTTGACATCTATCTCAATATTTCCATCTGTGCAATCTGAAAATGGTGTTTGCTGTACATATCCAACACTGGGCATATACAACAAGTGAGGTTAATGCAGATCCACTGCTTTGAAACGTAAAAAATGCTGTATGTGGATGTTGAGTTGTCATTGCTTCACAGGGAAGACGGTCACCTTCACTCTTCTCAAAGGTGAGAGTTGAATGAATTAATTTGTGGAAGCCATCCTTTAAATCTTAACTCTCCTGTCATATTTCAAATACAATTCAATGTATATATAGATTTTCACTTTGAAATTTTGTAAAGTACGGTATCTTTACAATACTTAAGGAGGTTACTGATTTTTTGGAATTTCTCTGTAATCTCTATTAATCATATTCCCATTTTAAGAGCACTTGATTTGCCTGCCCAAATTGTTTTAAAATAGCCTGTCTAATATAATAGCAGATCCAGGGGTTGTCTCTTTCTTATAGGGAAGTTTAATTTATCGATGAGAGGACGAGCTAATTGTCCTGTTGAGGTGACTGTTTGTGTCTTCTACTTGAGGCATGTCTCCCAGTGGCTCTTCTGACTGTCTAGGAGCACTGTCAGTCAGCAGCCCCCGTCTGTCCATTTACCCATATGCAGGCAGAAACTCACTGCATCTGGTTATGAAGGTGCTTCAGTCCTAGATTTGCCACAGGTTATCAAAGCTAAAAGGAACCTTCAGGAAGGCCAGATCAGGGAAGACAGAGCTCAGCCCCCCTACACTCCCCAACCTGTGATTGGTGTAAACAGTGCTGACTGATTTCAGTGTTCTTCCCCTACTAAGCTCCAACTTGGCTGCACAACGCTTTTCCAATATGGTAATCTGCAGCCATGACAGTGAATTAGAGTTGGCACTCAGGAACCCTATTTCCCTTCCCTGATCCAGCTTAGGCTTCTAATTTCCAAGCAAAGAAGCCAAGGCCAAGAAAAATTAAATGACTTGCCTACGGACATTAGTAAGTTAGTATTAGAGTTGGGATCTGATCCCATTTGCTTAGTTCTTTAAGATGTCTGGGTCTTCCTCAGGCACAGAAATCCAAAGAACCATATCACGTCCTTACCTCAAGATCAAATTTTTATCTAATGTCTTGGAAATGGAGAAAAAGAGCCAAAAATGCATTAATCCATTTATAAGACGTTGACTCTGTTCACACATTGTAAGACGGGTGGATAATAAAGGTGACATACCATCCTACTTCTTTCTACAACAGACCAGAACTTGAGAAGCCTAAAAGAACTGTACCCAAACTTCCTTATTTTCCATCAGAATAATACATAATCACCCTGCTTTTTTTAATTTCCCTTTAAACATGGAGTACACATTTGTACTCAGCTTCCGTGAATCCACTCAGCAGTAAATATTCCATGCCACAGAGTTGTAACAGGCGAGATTAGGGACTATCCTGACAGCAGTCACCTTCTCTGTGTGCTGGTTTCTATGATGCTTCTAAATCTGTCAGGGCAAAACTTTGTCTTAGAAGCCAGTCTGTGTTTCATCTTTGTGCCTGTTCAGTGCGGTGATGGTGATGCCTCTCTTGGAGATGAACTGTAATCGTATCTCAGATCTACATTGGAAAATTTCACTTTCAAATCATGTGGCCTTATGTCTAAAAGTAGAATGTTGAATTGAACGTTGTTAGAGTCTTGAAGTTCTGAGGAAAGAGGAAAAAATAGGATTTGTCAGTGCTCTCCTGGGTCCATCCTTTCCACATGACAGTATTTAGAGAAATTGGAAGGTACATTATGTCTGGTTAAAAGAAGATCAGATTGTGGGTAAGAGTGTGAAAAAGAAGAAATCACCAGGGGCACTTCTGACGTCATTGGAGAAATTTAATTTTGCTAAACTCTATTTCTTAAGCCTTTCTGTTATTTAGTATCTTCCTTTGTTCTCCAAACAGCTCTAAAACGTATACCTACACAACCGTGGTAGTATGAAAAGAGCACATTCTTGGATTTGAATCCTAGTTCTCCTACCCACTAGCCTTAGGCAGCTTGCTCTGCCTGAGTCAGTTTCCTCAGCTGAAATGGGGGTAACAATCCCTACCGCGTAATATTTGTGAGAAGTAAAGGAATCAGTATAGGAAAAGCACTTGGCACTATAATAAGCCCCCAGTAAACATTAGCTGCTCCTCCAAGGTGGGTAGGTGGTGGTAGCAATGGCTATTATTCAGACTGCCTCACACAACGCCTGGTATGTAGTAATCAATCAAAAGCTATGATCTGCCGGTAGCTAGGATCTAATAAGCAAAGGAACACTCCCTTCTTTCTCTTCTTTCTGTCTGTTAATGACGGTGATATTCCACTCTTGTTCCCTTCCACCCTAGCCGAGTTGACCCATGCTATTGTTCCCTCTGTTTAGAGTGTTCTTTCCAGATTGTCAAATTCCTTCAGAATCCAGCTCAAATGTTACATTTCCCTTGAACTCTCCTGACTCCTCAAAACAAACTTAGTCTGTCCTTCTTCTGGAGTCCCATGGCACTCAGTACAGTTTGAGAGGTCCTTCATAATAGCCGTTACTGCATTTAAAAAAGAAGTTTGTTCATATTTGTTAACCTCATTAGACTTTAATCTCCTTGCTTATGTAGACTGTCTTATTCCTTGATTATGTAGACTGTCTTATTTATCTTTGCTGCCCCTGGTACATCATGTAATACCTGGCCCATAGTTAGGTGTTCAGGAAGTCTTTACCAGGTAGATGAATGAATATGTTTCTCTCCAAGTTCCCATGTTTGGAAACCTCTAAGGGTTTGGTCTCTGTCCTCTCCTCTCTTCTGCTCCCCTCCCCTCCCCTCCTCTCTTCCCCACCTGATATACTTCTCACCTAGGCTGATACTGTGGCCTCCGAGCTGTACACCCTGCCTGCCTCTCAACAGTTTAAGCCGATGTGTCCGTCATAGAGGTGTTGGCACATTCTCATTCACTTTCCTGCACAGTGTAGTCTGCAGCTCACCATATCTCACTTCTCTGGCCAGCATTCAAGCTTCCCACCAGCTAGCCCTCCAAGGCACTGTCCCTCGCCATTTCCTAATGTTTCCCCTCCTACCCCATCCACAGAAGTCTTAGCACACACAGCTCATTAATACAGCTGAACTTCTACCTGCATTTTTCCAATCCTGTTTCACAAATGCTTTTCAAGAGTTTGCTGTGCAAAAAAGTACCATGCAAGGTACTTTCTAGGTACAAAGATGATTTAAAACTTTACACCTCTTGCTTTCAAGGAACCTACACAGGAAAGAGGCACACATCTGAATAACTATTGCAGGACAGGGCATGGGAGGTGCCATAAAAGTACAAATCCAAAACTTGGGGGGTTTGAGGATTGAAAAATCATAGCAAGTTGGAAAGCATTGAGAAGTTTTTAAAGATCGCAGGAGAAGTTTTGTAAGGAGTATCACGTTTTAGACTTTAAATACATTATGATAGAGATTGGGGGTTGGGGGGAGTACCAACATTACAAGCAAAAGTGAAGGGGCCAGAAAAAGGAGGGCAGGCCTGTTTGTGCTGTGTGTATGGGTCGGGGGCTAGTGAGCAGAAAGTATGAACTGCATAAGGCATTTTGCGTAAGGCTTCGGACCACAGGAAGGCCTTCATTCTTAAGGCATTCATTCTGCTATGTCTGCCAGTGAGGAGCCTTGAAACCTTATCTAAAAATCACTTCTTCCCAATGCCCTAGCATCTTAACCAGCCCTGATTAGCACCCACCACTTGCAATGACTTTAAATTTGTGGGCGCACTGTATCCCTTTACTTTTTGGTCATTTTTTGTGTTACTGTGACCTTCCCGGATAGACAGTCAGCTTCTTGGTGACTAAGACCAGGGCATCCCCTTACCTCCATTTTCATTCCTTTTCTGCCTTAACTCAATGCTTAGAAAGGTGTTCTTGCCACTAGGCACTTAGCAGGGTCCAGATCTGAACGCTGTGCTTCATGTTATTCATTTCCACCTCAGAGGTGAATCAGACAGGCTTCCTGTCCCCGGGGAGTCCATATTCTAGTAACTGGTGATTATGAGCAACTAACTTAACCTCTGCGTGCCTTGGATTCTAATTTGTACAGTGGGATTAATAATCCCTTCCCTGCTCTCTTTAAATTTGGTAATAAGGACCGTATACATAATAACACTTTAAACTCTGCAGCATTATAGAAATGTGAAGTATTAGCAGCAAATGCTTTCTGCATGAGTGAAAGTCAAGAGTAATCTTCCTTCCTGGGCCCCCAGCTGCTGAACACTTAGGAGTTCTGGAGCAGGAAGTTATGATTATGAGCAAATGAGAAACTAAAGAGGCCCTTCTACTTTTAAACTCCTTGGACATCAGTCCAGTGCTCCATGACTACCTCATGAACGTTAGCACTATTACCAGATTACCAAGGAGTTTGCTACTAAACGAAGCTATGAATTAGTGGTGGTGATTTACTGGGCAGTGCGAGGCCTGGCAAATCTAGAACCCTCTTTTGCCTCTCAGACAGAGACCTTTGGGAGTGAGATGAAAAGTAGCCTTGTGTAGCTGCAGGCTGGCCCCCTGGGCAAATAAAGAAGCATGTTATCTGCGTCTAAATAGTCTCTGCAGGATGCTGGTTGGAGATTGATGACCACAGTGGTAAGTCCTTCGAGTTTGGGAGAGTGGAAAGCAGGGTCCCAAGGGCTTCTGTCAGTGACAGGAGCCTGAGTTGTCAGAGGGAACCGTGGCCATAAAACCACTGACGGAATTAAGAAATGGATTGTTGTCATCAAAAGCATGTATTCAAGCACCTGTCTTCTTAGACCAATCGCTAGTCGTGTAGAATGAGTCCCTCCTCCAGTTCTGACTCCTGAGAGCTGACAGCCTGATGTCTTTTTCCTTTCATTCACTGCATGGATGTTTACTGAGCAGACAAAATTCAGTCCCCACTTTCACAGAGCTCACAGTTCACCCTCATGAAATAAAGGGAGTTATAGAAACAGGGAGCTGATGATAACTGAAATCAGTGTGAATATGACGTGCCAGAAGAGGTCGTGTCATGGAGTGACCTGCAAGGGTGCTGTCGGGAATTTTGGAAAGGAGGAGTTTTTAGCTTTAAGTAATCAGGGAAGGCTCTGTAGGAGAGGTGGCTTAAAAATAGCGTTGGCTTGAGAGGTACCCCAGAATCCCTAGGAAGGAAGGCCCTAAAGTCCCTGAGTTGGGAAGAAGAGCCCTCTTGGCAGAGGTGGTGATAATCCACTGGATGAGGGACTTTGGAGGTGGAGGGGAATGAAAATATTCTACAATGATTGTGATGGTGGTTACACAACTCTGACTATACTAATTGTATGGTATGTCAATTGTATCTCAGTAAAGCTGTCTTTGTTTTTGTTTTTTTCTAAAGAATCTACTAGAGAGGAATAGATATGGGGACAGCAAGTCTGATAGGTCTGGGGTTACAAAAGTTTAGGAAAGAGACTCCCATCACTCATTAGGACTTTGGCCTTGAGGGAGTATTGAACTTGTGGAATGAAATGGATAGATGGGCAGCATTTTGCGTCTAACAAAATGTAAGCCAAAAGGGACACATAGATTGGGTACCTGTGCCATCACCAGGGTACCAAGACAGAATCGTAGAGAAAGCAGACCTCTCTTCCCTAGGTTAACTTGATCTGGAAGGGAAAGAGAGTTAAGTATATCTGTAGAGAGGTTATTTATGGAGGCTGGAACGAAAGAGTAAAGAATGAGTAGAAGCAGATGAATAGATTTGTGTCCCCATCAGCTTATTTTTTCAGGTTGAATATGTTGATGGGATCATTTTGGCCCTGAGTCACTGTGTAGGAAAAATGGACTTTAATCTTGACTCCCTGGGCCAACAAGAGAACATAAGATACTTTAGAATAATGGGAGAAGCAGGAGGCAAATCGAGGCAGAGTGGTTTTCTTCTGTTGTTGTAGTGGTAATTACTACTCTTCTGTGTATTAGGGGTGGACTAGAAACCTATTCTTTCCTTCTTCACTCACTGTGTGGCTTTTATTCCCAAACGTTCATTCATTTCTAGGACATGGTCCGGCGTGGAGAAATCATAGACAATGACATTGAGGATGAGTTCTACCTCCGGCGCCTGGACGCAGGCCTTTTTGTTCTCCAGCACATCTGCTACATCATGGCAGAGATCTGCAATGCCAATGTGCCCCAGGTAGGAGGGGGCTGCCCCTGGATGGGCCCTTCCTTCCCTGCCTCCTTGCTTGCCACCTGCTTAGGTAGAATGGAGTGAATCACACTCTCCTTGAATTCCTTCACTCTACGTGGGCCCTCTCTTTTAGGGATGGGGGTGAGGTGAATACTTTCAATACGACGTATTCTGATGTCTGCCAGGGCAAATGATGCTTTTTCTTTCTCTTTCCACTCTTCCCCTTCCTTATTAGATTCGCCAGAGGGTTCACCAAATCCTAAATATGCGCGGAAGCTCCATCAAAATTGTCAGGCACATCATCAAGGGTGAGTTGCACATTGCTTGTGTCTGGGGCTCCAGGGAATTAGACGATGCTTTCTGTCTCTGTCAATATCCCTGGAATTTGGTGCATAGCATTCTCTGCACTAAAGGCTTAAGTGTGTTGTCCAGTTCAGTGTGTGTCCAGGTCATCTTGTCAGAACACCGAAGACTACCCTAGGTATTCTCTGCCTCTGACCCTCTAGTTCCAGAATTTTAAAAACACATAACAAACAAGAAGCACTAGGTGTTGGAAATATAAAAACAAAACAAAAAAACACCAAACAAGAAACAAACAAAAAAATCCAGTTCCAAACTGCATGTAATGGAAGGAAATTGCTTTCTTAGGGAAAAAAAACAAGGAAGTAACAAGAACTACCTGGAATTAAGGCAGAAGGAAGTGAATCTGAGGCAGTGTGGTGTAGTAGAAAAAGCGTGCCTGCTTTCCAGTGCTAGCTCTGCCTTCCCCCAGCTGTGTGAGCGTGATCTAGAAGACATTTTGCAAAAGTTCACAAGATACTTACATGATAGCATCCAGTGTAGTGCCCGGCACACAGAAGGTGCTTGGGCGAATTTCCTTCACCTACCCCAACGGGTCTCTCCAATGCTGTTGTATCTTTGGCTGGGCCTGACTCAGCTGGAGTGGCTCCCAAGGGGCCTCCAGTCGGTGAGCATGCTCTCAATCAACTCTGTGGTGCAGTTCCACCCTCCGGCCGCTTAGCACAGACTAACACACATGGCGGCTAGAAGCCTGTATTGGCCTTTACAGTACTGATAATGCCAGAGTTCAGAGAGAGAGTCGTGATGGACGTAACTTCAGGCACGTCATCTCTCTCTCTCTCTCTGACCCTTGTCCTGCCCACTTCTAAGATGAGAGATTAGGCTAGATTTACTCAGAGGGTTTGCCTGTAAGTGGCTTATAACTCCTGTTACATGTGGGAGATGAAATGTGGAGATAAATGATACATATAATAAAGTGAGGAGAAGTTAAGAGCCATGGGTTCTGGGATCTGGCTCCTGAAACAGAATCCTGGCTCTGCTGTTTACTGTGATACCTTGGGCAAGGTATCCAATTGCTCTGGGACCTCATAGATTAGGTAAAAGGATTAAATGAGATGATATATGGAAAATATCTCAAGTTAGTAAGTTCTTAGCAAATGTTAGCTATTATGAGTATTATGAACTATTATGATGATGATTATCATTAGCAGCATTATAAGTGAGGCATGGCTAAAACCCCATGGGAAGCCTTGTGGGAATAGTAACACTGACCTGGGCCTTAGACATTCCAAAACAAAGGAACAGCGTGAGTGAAAACATAGGACTGGAAATCACATGATCGGCACAGCCCTCCCAGGAGGGTGGGGATGGTAAATCCGTTGTGCCCATTTTGTAGATGGAGCCTTCAAGGCATTGGAATTTATTGTCTTCTCCCTCAGAAAGAGGAAGGAGGGAACTTGTTCATGAGCCTAGCCTAGCATCTTCCACAGTGGCATCATGGGTGCTCCCTCTTTCTCAGTGTCACATTCACATGAGTTACTGCTCAGAGTGTCATGCCACCCCCTCCCTAAGGCGCAGCTGTGGTGATTTGCAACCCCAGCCTTTAAATGGCATTTACTTTCAAGGCCCACATGTTCAGTTAGAACTTTTTATGACTCGCAGCTCTACTCTCCTGCACTTAGGCTTCTCCCTGCACCTCCACTCCTGTGATCAAAACAGTGATCTGAGAAAGGAGAAGTGTTTTTAACAGGTGCTGACACGTAGTAGGTGGATGCTTTTCTTTCAGAGATCCTAACACATATACCTGAGGTTATTCAGGATTTTCAGCTGCTGTGAGCCAGCCTCTGTCTCCCTCAGATCCCAGTTTATTCCCCAAGTGCCTGTTTAAGCACTGGGCGCATACTGGGTGCTGAATAGACATTTGTTGATTATCTGGGCAGGTGAGCCCGTGAGCAGCCTGCACAGATGCTGCGTTCATTCCCAGCACTCTTGTTCCTCTCCCCTGTTGCTTTCTTTTCCCGCTCTGTCCAGACTCCCAGATCCATCCTTCCAGACCCAGGTCCAGCCCTTCAGCTCTCTCGCCATCACCCTTCACAGCCAGTCCATTAGTAAAGCTGCCATGTCTGCCTCCAGTCTCCATCCTGAGTCAATCCACTTCTCTCCATGTGTTATTTCCCATCATAGCACCCAGTTTATTTCCTTCCTAGCCCTTATCACAGTCTGTAATTATTTTTATTTATGTCTTTGTTTCCTTGGTTTGTGTGTCTCATACATTAAAATGTAAGCTCCGTGACGTAGGCACATTGGCTCGTTCTCTGTGTCTCCTCAGCACCTAGAGCAATGCCAAGCACATAATGGACACCCGGTGAATATTTTAAACATTGTTGAATTAAACCCTACCCTTATGTGAATTTAAATGGGCAAATGTTTACTGAGACTCTCCTCAGGACTCGGCACAGTGCTAATACTGTGCTACTAAGGTGTCACACAGCACCTGCCCTCATGGAGCTTATAGTCTTCTGGGGAACACAGATGTAGAAATCAAGCTAAGTGAAATACACACTCCAACAACTACTCAGCTGGCATTGCTGGGTGCCAAGCTCTGTATCCAGTACTAGAGATACAAGGAAGAATAAATAAGCAAGATCCCTGTCCTTGAGGGTTCATGGTCTAGCTGGGAGAGATACTCGAAACTGTGACGTGCTTGGTGCTGCGTTAAAGTTGTGAACAGCGTTAAGGGAGTGATAAGGGGGCAGCAATGGAGGCACAGGCCATACCAGGGAATCCCAGGGGAGCAGAGGCTCCTCCCAGGACTGGGAATGGTGTCCCAGAGGGACAGGCACGTCCCAGGCAGAAGGAGCAGAGGTCCAGCACAGGACATCAGTGGCCTTCATACAGACTCTGCCACGTCAGTGGAGGCCAAGCAGGGGTAAGGGAGGCTGGAGCATTGGGTGGGGTTGGGAGTATTGCTGGGCAAGTCTCTCGAGTTCTGTTGGGTACACGGTGAATTTGGGTTACGGGTAGCGCCTGCATCCCTTTGTTGGCCAGCAGAGAGTAGACATTCTCATTAGGGCGGGAGAGGTGCTTGTTTGGACTATTTGAAGTCAGTAGTATGGAGGTGATATTTAAAGCCAGGAAATTAGATGTCATTGCCCAGGTCAAAGAAGTCCTCACAGGATGCTGACCACTGAAAACAAACAAAAGAAAGAGTTCTCTCCAGATGGAAGGTTAAGGTTATAATAAAGGGCTCGCGCTGGCCCCAGGAAGCCCACCTGCCTGCGGTGCTGGGCGGTGGAGCTGTGCCACAGGCTGCCTCTCAGCAGCCCCTGAAAGTGGTGCAGTGAGCAAGCTCCGGGCAGTGCTGAGGTTGAAAAGGGGCGAGGCTACCGCAGGGCTGGGTAGGGGTGGTGTCTGGGCTCTGCTCAGGCCCACCTCTTAAAAACCTTCAAGCCCTCCCCCTCCTGCCCCCACCCTCCATTCCATCACAATGCACGAGAAAACAAAGCCTCACAAAGAAAGCCAGCTCATCAGTCTGTGCTCTTTGATTTTAATTTTGTTTTTCAGTTTGGGTTGCTTCCTTTTTTTTTTTTTTTTTTAACGTGCTAATTAGATGCAAGCTTTATTCTTTGATTTTATGTCCTATATATTTCCTAAGTTTTGCTGGCAGGATGACAGCTGATGTATCCCTTGAGGTCTCAGGAAAATGCTGATGAGGCAAGCCCAGCAGGGGACTCTTCCCGTTATATTTCAGTCCCCTTTCTCAGGATCTTCCTCCCTCCTTTTCTGTTGGGGGTGCCAAGAGAGCTGGGAAAAATTGATGGCTCATTAAAGTCCCTTGGTTTGCAGACTGCTTACTCAGTGCTCCCAAAGTCCAGCTTTCCCTGAACTGGCAACAGCTCTGGCCTGAGGCCTCTGGTGCCCACCTAGGGGACGGTGGTCTCTGTGCCAGAGAAGGACCATGCGCTCTGAAAGGGCAGTGACAGTCGTCCCTGGCTTTTACCTTCTGGTGCCTGGCCCACGCCTGGCGCAGAGAAGGGGCTCAGCTAATGCTTATTGAGGGTACTGCTGAGGTGGTGCTTCAGGCTTCTTTGTGCTGTTCCAGAAATCCAGGACCACAGTAGGTAGAGTGGTCTCTCCCGAGCACGTCCTCTGTGCCAGGCTTTTAATGTATGTTCTCTGGTTCTCACGACGGTCCTAAAAGCAGGATTACAGTCTCCATTTCACAGATGAGGTAACCAAGACTTGTGGTTAAGGTTAAGGGATGTTACCCAAGTCACTATTAATGCTGGAAACTGGATCCAGACTCAGTCGGTCTTGCATCTGGCAGAAAGGAGAGCTCTAACTGTACCAATTGGCTGATACACTCCTACTGCATTTAAGAAAGAAAATTCAGGGCATGCACCTTTACAGAGTACCCACTGGCATCACAGGGCACTAGGTGGGCTCCTTAGATGAGTGAGACACTTAGGAGGCCCTGTCCCCAGGGCGATTCAGTGCCATCACATGTGAAATAAATAAGCGCAACACAAAGCAGATTGAAGTCAGTGCTAAGATATGGAGGGAGACTCAAGAAAGCACAGTTAATTCTGCTGGAGATTATAAAGGAGCTTGCAGATCCAGAGAGGCTGCACAGAGGAGGAGGTGCTTGGGGTTTTTTTTTTTAATTGTGCTAAAATATGCATAGGAGTTACCATTTTAACCATTGCAGCTATCACCACCCCCTGTCCATAGAAGTTATTTTCATCTTGCAAAACTGAAACTCTGTACCCATGAAACACTTACTCCCCATTCCCTCCTCCCCCAGCCCCTGGCAACCTCCCTTGTATATTCCGTTCCTGGGAGGTTGATGACTGTAAGTAAGGAGATGGCTTCCTGAAGCCTGTGAAGGACCTCCATATGCAGATGCAGGTGTGCACTGAGTGGTCCTCTCCTTGGATATGGAGTAGGCGCTGTGACCTGGGAATACTTCTTCATATAAATACTTGTGCCAGGGGTTAGCATGGAAGCCTCTGGTGAGTCTCCTGGATGTTTTAGTCACTGGTGAAAGTTGTTGGAAGATCAGGTGGTGCTGGGCTGTTTGGCAGAGGAAAGCTTAGAGGATTACTGACTCAAAACTCTGTCACTGGTGGCAAAAAGACTGAGCCAAAGACTTCAGAATGCTTTCAGAGATTGGCTCCCGGCCCTTTGATTTGCTTGTGTTCTTTATGGCTTGAAGTCTTCTCTCAGAAGCTCATAAACATGTATTTCCATATTGATTTCAGCTCTTGGTTGAAAGCTGCAGAAGCTGATAGGGTTTCTCTTCCGGTGACACGTTGATGTGTGAGACTTGCACCAGGCCATTGCTGCTATGGCCTCTAGGGTTGAGAGGCAGGAAAGGACCCCGGAGGGACTGTTTAACCTTAGGCAGCTACTTGCCCTCTCCCTAAACCACAGTGTCTATAAGATGAGGGTAATCTGCCTCAAAAGGTTGCTGTGGGAATTAGATGAGGTGCTGCAGGTAAAGTGCCTACATGTTGGCACGTAATAAGTGCCTGATAATGGTAGCTACCGTTACCGTTGTGATTCGCATCCCAGCTCACGCAGGAATAAGCAGAGCTGAGAGGCACAGACCAGCAAGAATTCTGGCTCTCTGTAACTTGGGGTAAGTTAGTAGATAACCGGTTTGAGCCTTCCTTTACTCCTCTGTAAGAAACAAACCGAAAGTGAATACTGCCCCAAGGAAGGCTGAGGTTGAGATGCAGGTGGGGGCCTGGGACAGACTACTTGCTCAGTAAATGCAGGTTCCTTCCTTCCCTTCCTTGGCCTAATCCTTTCACCGGTGCTGGCAGGAAAGCCCACGGACCAGCACCCAGGCCATACTCCTCAGGGCCTGGTGGGGGTGGAAGGGGTAGGTGGTGCTTTTTCAAGCAGCTGAAAGGTCTGTGGGAAAATGGTCTATAGGGATGTGACCCTGTTAGCGCCGTAAGCAAAGGGTAAGTTTCCTTCTCCTCCTCCTTTAAGTAGGTTTCATTTTAATCAGATCCCTGATGAAGCTTCTATCCCCAGTTGCAGCCCCAGCACATCCTCCTCCTAGAGAAGTAACATTAGTCCCCCCACACTCATCCTTGTCGTTAAGGACTCTCTGTTAGACCTCAAGGATTTTCCTTTCCCAGTTTCTATTTTGTGATTATTTCTGTCTTCAAGGGTTTTCAGTGTAAAAATATTGGTGTTCCTCTTCTCCCCACTCACCCTTCCTCCTGCACTTTTTCAAGGGTGAGTGTTTAAGGCTTAAGGTCCAGGGACCTGAACCAGGCTTGTGAGCGCTGGTCCCAGTCTCTGTCCTCAAAGACAGTCCTTCCCCATCTGCCAGCCCGGGTGTCCCTCCCTCTTCCTCTTACCAAAAACAGAACAGCTTGTATTCCATGTCTGCATAATAAACCTGCTGTCTAAAGTTTGCTTTAATATTTATGCGTTCAGCACTGCTGCCTGTTTTTGACCTCCATCAAAGCCTTTATTGTAAGAGCATTTGAAAACGCTGGGGAAGTCGAGAAGGGAGTCTATGTGTACACCGTCTTTCTCACTCTCCAGCCCGACTCACGCTCTTCCTGTCTCCCCTCTCCCTCTCCCCCACCCTGAAGTCCTCCCTTCATCTAGCGTCTCTCTTTTTCCTGCATTCTCTCCCTTTCTTACACACACACACACACACACACACACGCGCGCGTGCGCACAGAGCAAAGAGGACTCTTTCCCAAGACCTCTGGGAGGAATCTGTTCAATATTTATAAACTGCTGCAGCAGCTTTAATAACCAGAGGTAGCTGGCACCACCAAGGTTTGCTCCAAATAGGATTCTACTCTGGAAACAAAGAGTTAGTTGGGGTAAGGGGCAGAGGGTGAGAGGTGAGGTGCACGGTTGGTACCAGCTGCCACGGCCAGTGGGAGAGCACTCGGGGCCTGTCAGGCCCGGTGGGCCTGGCCCTGTGGCTGGCTCGCTGCGGGACCCTGGCCGGTCACCTGTCCATCCAGTTGCAGTACATTTCTGAGAGGCCTGCCAGCCCTGACACTCAGTGACCTGGCATGAGGGAGCATGGCCCCAGCAGCCCACTCCACATCTGTTCTGGCTGCTGAGGCCCCTTTACTCCAGGACATTCCCTCCAGAGCCTTACCTTTTTTTTTTTTTTTTTTAAACATCTTCATTGGAGTATAACTGCTTTACAATGGTGTGTTAGTTTCTGCTTTATAACAAAGTGAATCAGCTATACATATACATGTATCCGCATATCTCCTCCCTCTTGCGTCTCCCTCTCACCCTCCCTATCCCACCCCTCTAGGTGGTCACAAAGCACTGAAGAGCCTTACCTTTTTTTTTTTTTTGCGGTACGCGGGCCTCTCACTGTTGCGGCCTCTCCCGTTGCGGAGCACAGGCTCCAGACGCTCAGGCTCAGCGGCCATGGCTCACGGGCCTAGCTGCTCCGCGGCATGTGGGATCTTCCCGGACCGGGGCACGAACCCGTGTCCCCTGCATCGACAGGCGGACTCTCAACCACTGTGCCACCAGGGAAGCCCTGAGCCTTACCTTTTATGAGGACGTTGTAGCCAGATGCCCTGCCACGGCTGGGCTGCTTTGGAGATTTTTTTCCCCAAAGGATGGGGAACAGGCAGGGTAAGATAACTGCCTAGGTAAGAGGATGCCACTTTGGGGACCAGCTCCCCAGCCCCACCCCCATGGCTTTTGACGTCCCTTTTTCACTTCTGACACATGTTCTTGGTGTGAATATCAGCTCCTCTACCATCCTAGGCTTGGGCAGGTTGCTTCAGTTCTCTAATACGCCTCAGTTTCCTCATCTCTAAACAGAGATGGTGCTCTTTGCCTTATAGGATTGCTGCAAAGATTATATGAGACAATATAGATAAATGCCTGGCACGTAAACAGTGTTCACCACGTGTGAGGTCCCATTCCATTCTGTACAGGATAGCCCCTCTTCCAGATCCTACTAACTTCCTTCACAGCCCATCTCCAGAGAGCAGGTAATCTGACTGTTTCCTCCTTCCCCGCATGCAGAGCAACAGAGGAGACTTGTCCATTGGGTGGGTGCTCTGTGTACAGCAGTGGCATGTGTTTTTCTAAGGCCTTGGGAGGGGTGATTCAGCAGGGGATTGATACAGACTTTGGTCCTCTCCTCTGCGCATCCCTAGAAAGAGATTAGGTCCCTCCAGGGAAGTTGGCTTTACTTGGAAAAAAATCACTGCCCCAAAGGATCAGACTGTTTCTCCACTTCCCTCTCTCCTGGGTCTGAGAATACATTAGGAGAACAAAGTGTTAGTTCAATCCATTAAGACTCTTGCTTTCAGACCATGCCTCTGAGGGTATTAAATGCTATAATGGTCATTTCTCTCTCTCCTGGGGCAGCGACTAGATCATTCACATGTGAGTAAGAGATACCACTTACATACAGCCCCTAGCCTTCTCCCGCAGCCCAGTTTCTGTTCTCCCCAGCCCTCCCTTTAAGGAGCCTTAATAGAAGGGATCACAGCCGTTTGCTGTTGGAGGTGATGGGTGGGCCTAACAGAAGAGGATGATTTCCAGGGGGAGACACACAGCTGGCACATGTCTGAATCCCAAGTCCCGTTTTCCGGCACATGTCCAAAGTAATAAAGAGGATGGAGGAAAAATGAAGAAGTGGCAGGGGCAAGGTATTTCTCCATCGTGGTGGGGGATGGGAGGTAGGGGAGGGTTTGCAGGCTTTCTTCCCTTTCCCCACTCTTTGTCTGATTTGGATGAGCAGATGTTTTATTATGCAGAAGCCTCTTGCAGGAGAGTTTTCTATTGTTCCATCTCAGGCCACCCGAAGCAGGGAGCTGGGGGCAGACCCGCAGGCACTCATTCCTGATCCACTGCTCTGAGAGCTTATTCACAGCACCAGACTGGTAGTTGGCTCTCAGCCAGGCTCTGCTGGGAATTTAGCTGAAAGTAAGGCGAAAGCCCCTACCTTCATGAAGCTGTCAGTCTAGAGGGAGAGAGGGGACAAGTAGAGGATGATCTAGAAGTCAGGCCTGCGGTGGAGACAGAGGCCTGAGGACAGGAACAGGAGTCAGAGGTGAGCGGGCGGGGCTTCGCGGAGATGGTGTCCTTGAAGGATGTGTGGTGTTTCCCCGAGAAATGTTGCTGGCCTGAGCAAAGCAGGCTCAGGGAGGGAGCTAGCGTATCTTGAACATCTGTTATTATAGGTTCTTTACATGCATTTGCGGAGGGGGAGACCGCGCAAGGCCACCTAGGATTGTGAGTCAGAGTCAGGATACAAACACAGCCCACAATGTTGCACCATCTCCTGTCTGAGGGCAGGGGCAGGGCACGGTCAGCACACAGAGGAGTTGGCTCTCCGTCCCCACTCCCCGTCCACTGGGCTCTGGGTGCCACCGCAGGAAACCCAGGGCCCCACTCACCACGCAGGCCCTGCACTCTCGTCCCTAAGCTCCACACATCACTTCTGTGCCATATTGCACCCCTTCCCGCCTCCTAAAACCAGCTGACCACATAATCTGGGGGGGCCAGGACACTTCTGAGAATAAAATGGAGGTGTGTTAAGTACTCTGTTGGGATAACAGGGGAAACGGGACCATATGTTTACCCACCTTACAACTCTTGGGTTATGTTCTGTCATCAACGTCATGTCCTGTATTCCCATCCTCTTTAGGCCTATTTCCTTTATCTTCCTGCTCTAACTAAAACTGTCTGTACCGGGGATGGGTCCTCTCAAGTGGTACCTACTTTCTCCCACATGCCTTTAACCACTGGAGATGGGGGAGGGGCCTTCCACGCTCCTCCTGGGCGTCTCTAGACCATTCTTTCTCCCTCCCTCTTTCCAAAAAACACCCATTTGTTTCAATCTCATGTCAGTGGACTGTACCCCAGCCCCCCTCCTTGGTGGTGCAGACACCTGTTCCCCTTATTCCTTGGAGGAATTCCAAGCTCCCTGTCACCCTCTCCACTACCCTGTCGTATTTCTTAGTAGCTTCACTATCCACATCTCTCTCTCTCACGCCCCATTTCCAGTCCCTCAGTAAATCCTGCTGGATCCACCTTCAGAATACATCTAAAGTCTAAAGACTTCGCACCTCTACCATGACCTCCTTGGACCAAACCACCAATCAAATCACATCTCCTTCCCTCTGCCCTTGCCACCTTAAGGGTATCTTCCACACAGCAGCTAGAGTGAGCTGGTTAAAGTCAAATCATGTCATTCCTCTGCTTAAAACTCTCTTAAAACTTCTCATCTCAGGGGAAAGTCCAAAGTCCTTACAGTGGCCCGACATGACCTGTGCCCCACCCCTCCCCGGCTCTGAGCTCCTTGCTCACCGCAGAGGGTCCAGGCATGCTCCCCTCTCAGCCCCTGCTCTGCTTGCCCCTCTGCCACTCACTCCCAGATATTCCCCCACACACCTGCCTCAGGTCTTTAATCAAATCCCCCATCTCTGTGAGGCCTCTGCCAGCCACCCTATATATTTTATTTACCTTTCGGTTTGTCTCCCCCACTAGAAGGTATTCTCCACAAGTGCAGAGATTTCACCTGTCCTGTTTTGATCAGGACTTTATCCCCTTTGCCTCAAATAGTGGTTCTCAAATGTGAGCAGCATGAGCACTACCTGGAGGACTTGTTCACACAGACTGCTGGGCCCCATCCTCAGAGCTTCCTAATAAGTAGGTCTGAATTGGACCCCCAAATCTACATTTCTTTTTTTTTTGGCTGCGCCACGCAGCTTGCAAGATCTTAGTTCCCCAACCAGGGATTGAACCCAGGCCCCGGCAGTGAAAGTGCCGAGTCCTCACCACTGGACCGCCAAGGAACTCCCCAGATCTGCATTTCTAACAAGTTCCTGCGTGATGTTGCTGCTGTGGGTTGGGGTCCCCGCTCTGAGAACCACTGGGTCTGGGGCAGCACCTGCCCATAATGGCATCCACTGTGTGTGTTAAGTGAAGAAAGGCTGCAGCTAGCAGGGGAATGCAGGCAGGGACAGGGGAGTTGCGCCCTTTCCACCATGGGCCTTGAATGCAAGACCAAGGAGTTTGCACACAACTGCCACCGTGGGTGCAACTGGAGGCATTAGAACAGCACACACCCCACGGGAGCTGGGGTTCAGGGAGAGGCATGATGTGACCCGGCCACGAAGGACCCCACGCCTCAGATTCATGCCTAACCCTGCCTTTGTCTCCCCAGAGTATGCGGAGAACATCGGGGACGGCCGGAGCCCGGAGTTCCGGGATAGCGAGCAGAAGCGCATCCTGGGCTTGCTGGAGAACTTCTAGCGGCCCCTGGCCCTGGGCAGCAGGGACTCTCTCTGGGCCTCCCCCAGAAACAGTTTTTATGGAGCTCGATGTGACTTTTGGACAAATAAAAGCTAGTTTTGGTATTCCTGGGCTGGTGTTCTCTATACCTTCTAACCTTTACCCAACACCTTTCCCGGCAGTGCTCACGGAACGCGTCTGAGGAAGCTTAGTGGTTGGCCTCCCCCTTCCAGTGAGGAAACTGAGTCTGAGAGCTGATGAGTGATAAAGTGGCCACTGTGGCTGCCCTGGGGGTTACAGTGAAGCCGCCCATCTGCAGCTGGGAAGGGGAAGGCATGGACTGGGGACCTCTCTGGGGCTTCCAGCCCTGACATGAAGAGCCTGGGCGTGTAACACGAGGCACGTGGCTCGTGCAGAAGCACCCTGGGGAGGGCTTCCTGGCACTGCGAGGCCGCCCGCAGAGCACACAGTCCTCAGAGCAGCGGTCTGAACCCCGGCCACGCGTCAGAGTCACTCTGGTTGGAAGGGGGCTTGGAAGTACATATCGGTGTTGGGCCCCACCCCAGAATGCTGAAATCGGAATGTCCAGTGAGGCCCAGGTGCTGGTACTGTCCTAAGCCCCCAGGTGGTTCTTAGTGTCAGGGTGAGAACTACCACTTTAGAGTAGACAGGGGTCCAAATCCAGCTGCATTGTTTACCAGCTGTGGCAGTTTGGATAAGTGACTTCACCTTCTTGAATCTCACTTCCTTCATCTGCAGAGTGGGGGTCATAATACCCATTTGGTGATTTCTTTTGTCCTTCCCTCACACGTCTGTGGCTTCAGAATTGCAGTCTCGCCCCTTTTACAGGGACTGTGAGAAAGCTGGTCTCCTCCTCTACAGAAGTCAGCGGTCCTTTAGCGTGTTTTTATTCTGTCACAGAGAATAGAGTCCTCGTGAGTGAGGAGTGGGAGGACAACCGTCTTAGAATGAAGTGTTTAGCCCAGGGTCAGCAGGTCAGCTACGAGGGACACCGCATGCTCTGTGCTGTGCCCGTGGCCACCATTCAGTCAGAGCAGCTCTGGCTGCTCAGTGAGCCCCCAGGGACAGGGCTCCAGGCGGCCACTACCATCTGGCCAGAGTTGACATGCCAGGAGAAACTGTTCACCATCCCAGGCACCCCCCTGGGGGACTCGGAATAAGATGGCACCTGTATCACCCCGGATTGGGCTGGTGACGGAGCAGTGAGTGAGGCTGGCCCTACCCTCTCGGTGCTCACGTCCAGCCCGGCGGGAAGATGGACGGTGTGCCTGTTATTACCATGAGGTAAGCACTCCCCGGGGTCCCGTTACAGAATCAGAGTTGCCCTACAGTCACATTTGGATTGTTTTTTAATTTCACTTTTCTGTAATTATAATAGCGACCATGTATCATCAAACACCTGCTATGTACTACTCACTTTACGTCCGTTCTTTCTAACCTGCACAATAGCCCTGCTGGCATCATTATCCCCGGTTTACTGAAGCCAAGACTGAGGTCCCAGAGAGTAAGTAACTTGTGCAAGGCCCTGGGACCAGTACGCACGGAGCCGGCATTCAAAGCGAGGTCTGACTCCACAGCCCGTGCTCTGCCCTCCCTTGAGCTGCCTCTGTTCAGGAGACAATCACAGGTCCCTGACTGATACAGTCCACTTCGATCTGTTCCACTGTCCATATGGGATTTAATGAATTCACAACGAATGTAACCTAGAGAGTCTTGCATTTTTTAAATTTATTTTTTATTGAAATATAGTTGATTTACAATGTTGTGTTATTTTCTGGTGTATGTTCCCTGTGCTATACAGTCGGACCTTGTTTCTCCATCCTATATATAGTAGTTGGCTTCTGCTAATTCCCATCCCAGTCCATCCCTCCCCCACCCCTCCTCCCCCTCGGCAACCACAAGTCTGTTCTCTATGTCTATGAGTCTGTTTCTGTTTCATAAATAAGTTCAGAATCTTAAATTTTTTGAACTAAGGTTTGTACTTAGATCATTAGTCCTTCAGCTTTATTTTCTTTTTAAATTTTGTTTTTGCCCAGGTAATGCTTGTACATGGTAC
Source organism: Mesoplodon bidens (assembly GCF_964165515.1). Lineage (NCBI taxonomy): Eukaryota > Metazoa > Chordata > Mammalia > Artiodactyla > Ziphiidae > Mesoplodon > Mesoplodon bidens. The sequence continues at coordinate 21,979,394 of NC_138171.1, read as the reverse complement.
GGAAGTTCAAATTTTAACAATAGGTATGCAGAGAGGAGTCTCCCTTCCCATCTCCCACCCGCCCCCAGGCCTCCCTATCCCCGGAAGCAACTGCTGTCGCCTGATTATCCAGCCAGAGAAGTTCTGTCCCGCAGTTTTCCAGCTGTGTTCTACCTGAGCCCCAGGCTTCCCACAAGTGCGTCAGAAGCCAACATAGAAGAGAAGGTGGGTAGGGCTTCAGGCCACTGACCCCCTCAACTACAGTCCCCCCACTTTGTCCTGCTTCCTATGTTAGACTGCCTCCTGAGAGTTTGTTTTTCCGATAAGTCCCTGTACTAAAAGCAAGTTTGAACTCACACCTTCACTTTCAAATGAGGATGAGGTCCCCTTTTCCATCAGTTTTGTGATGGGAGGGTTTGGGGGGAATGTGAGGTACAATCCCTTAGGATTCAGAAAGAGTGTACGGTTCCAGGGGCTGGGAGACTAAGGAGACGGGATGGGGAGAAATCTCTAAACTCAGCTAACTTTGACAACCCGCCACTCAAGGCTGAGAAAAGCTTTAAGAACAAGGGAAAGATCCTCATCATTAACCTTGCTCACCCTTAGGCTCGAGGGGTGTGGTCCTACCTCTTGCGTCTGCTCATGGCTGAGATTCTGCCTCACCAAGCAGCCCCACCCCTCCAGGAGGACTTCTTGGGCTCGAATAAAGGCGCCATTTGCCCTGTGGCTCTGAACGCGACTTCTGCGTCCGCCACTCATGGGCTTCCCCAGCTCTCCCCTTCAAACAAAGCCCCTCGTGTCCATCCTTGTGTCCATAGCTGAGTCCAGGACATGGCACCCCAGCCAGGCGGTATTCCTTTTCCTATCTAAACACGGCAATAAAATAGTCTTTCAGCACTATTAGCCAGAATTTCTTCCAGAGGGAAATGAGGATTTTATTTTCCTCTTCCTTTGCAGCTTGCTGCTCTGCTCATGGTGGTCAGCCTGAATTCAGCGGCGTCAAGATGGGCCGTGTCTAATTTAGAGAGATTTGCATGCAGGCTGCATTCCTTCTTTATCTGGGGGAAATGCATCGTCAGGGAAGCTGGAAGGCAACCTTCAGTCACCCTCACAGCAGCACCAGTGCCCAGGTGGCATCTCCTGCCGTTACCAAGAGCGTCAATTTAGTGTCAACAGGGAGACCAGACTCGCTTTCCTAAAGGCGAAAACTTCTTGATTAGATTTTCTTACTCCACAGTAGAGATAAAAGTGGAGCCACATTTTTCAATCTGTCTTGCTCCCCGGTACACGTGGAAAGTGGTTGGTATCACAGAGGTGGGCCTTCGTTATCTGTGCCGAGAAAATGGCAAGCGCTCCTCCAGTCACCTTTCCCTTGATAGGTAACACATGCCCTTGGCATAAACTTCAGAAGGTACATAAGGAGATTCAGTGCATAAGTCTCCCTGCCAGCTGCATCTCCGGCCAACCCAGGCCCCTCCCCAGAAGCAGCCAGTGCTAATGAGCTGGAGTATCCTTTCGGAGGCAGTCTTCAGTGCCTTCAAGTGAATAAAATATAGCCAACGCAAACGGTGGCATCTCCCGGTCTCTGGTCTGCACCTTGCTTTTCACTCTACATCTACCCAACGCACAGAGTCCCCCGCCACTACTCCTTTAATAGCCGAGCTCCATTGCAGAGCGGTACCATTTCAGTTAATCCCGTTAATGGACATTTAGGTTGTCTTCGGTCTTCGGCTATTACAGTGCCGCAGTGAACATCCTTGTATAGAACGTCATTTCACACATGTGTGAGTTTAAATTCCCAAGCAAAACTGCTAAGTCAGAGGGGATGTGCAGTTTTCACCGTGATGCATATTGTCACGTTGCCCCCCTTCCGTCAGTGGTGGATGTGAGGGCTGACCCACACCCTCCGTGGCCGTGTTCGCCGTCTCCGTCTCTGCCTCTCTGATGGGGGAATGGAGTTTACTGTCTTAATTTGCATTTCTCTTATGAGTGAAGTCATTTGGTGTTTCGGAAGAATGGATTTATTGAATGTGTGCCATATTAGCTGATACTCATTGAAGCTCTTGCTATGAGCTCGTCAAATTAGCACATTTAACCCTCGTTCGTGAGGTGTAGGTCCTTTTATTATCAATCCATTTCACAGATGAGGAAAGCAGATCGAGAGGGTCGGTGGCTTACAAAGTGACGGAGCTGGGTGGGGAACAGCAAAGTGGTTTAAAAGCCCACACTCTTGACCCCAGAGCCACACTGTCCCCCAACTACGTGGCAGAGAAGGGGCTCCGCCCTATCGCACTGGAAGCAGAAGCCCCAGAGAAGCACCGACTCAGCCTCATGACTGAAGCCCCCAGCGGCCCTGCAGGGTCCCTGCTTTCTCCCTGTGTCTCTCACGCCACATCTGAGCAGTGGCTGCAACACTCACCTGCGTGAGGGCCCCGGGGCCAGGGTCCCTGGCTGCTCTTCCCTGGAAGAAGGTTAGGCTTTCCCACCGCAGCAGCGAGGAGGAGAAGCCACTTTCAAGCACGCTTGGAGCGAGGCCCCTTGCCTGCCGTTCCCGTCATCGCCTCCTCTGCCCGCCCACCAGCTCACACCCCTCACCCAGCACCTCCCTGCTCCTGGCTCCGTGTCCCACGTTGCCTCCTGCCATTCACCTCCCGGGAAGCGTTTGCTGAGCGCCCACTCTGTGCCGGGCCCCATGCTGGGCTCTGGAACCGTGCCCCCAGATTGAAAGGCAGTGTGAACCACCCCCACGGTAGCTGGACAGGGTGTCATGAGAGAGCGATGATGGGCTTCGACAGAGGTGAAGGGCAGAGAGGCGCCACCAAACCTAGCAGGACAGATTGGGGGAGGCGGGACCCGGCACCATGACTGTGTCTTGAGTGACTTCCACGGCGGCCTTAGGATGGCCGAGAGTCTCAGCACCCGAGAGGTATCAATAGAAAGTCATTCGAGGCAGAGGGAACTGCACGGGCAAAGGAACGGGGCCATGACAATGCAGGGGGCCTTTGGAGATGAGGGGTTTTTCACGGTTACCTCACTGGATAGGCCCTGGCTACCCTGAGGTCAGCGAGGCCAGGGTTGAGTGAGCTTCTGGCTGTGGCAGAACCTGCCAGAACCACATATGTGGTGATTTCCTGGGAGTTCGGGGGTCCCGTTTGTCCTGAGTCACAGCTTGTTCCAGTTAAATCTCTACAGTCCCTGAGTGATGGAGAAACAGATTCCATTGGATGGTGATGAAGCCTCCATTCTGACCCCTCAAGCAAGATCCGGCCTCGCAGGTCATGCAGAAAGTGCCCAGGACCCAGATACACTGATATTAGCTGAGCAAGGAGCAAGGCCACCACCCCTAAGGCAGCAGGAAGGCTGCAGGAGGCTTCCCACAGTCCCTGGGAAGAGGCTCTGCTCTAAAGCCCTAGAGAGCAGCTGGGGAAGAGCCACCAGAGCCGGGTCTTCAGAAACCAGGCCGTGGTCTGAGGAAGGTTACAGCCCGGCTCCAGCCCCTGAGGCCTCAGCAAGCCCGCCCATCCAGGAAACACCCAGATGCAGGAGGGCAGAGGACGAGGGGCAGGAGCCCCCAGCCCACGCTCTGTGAGACATGAGCCTCACCCTCTCGGAATCTCAGCTCTCCTTCATCTGGGGACTGAGAGGGTCTCTGAGGGCCCAGCCCGGGGAACTCCACACCTGTGACCAGCTCATGGTGCCTGGGAGTTCATCACCCACCTCCCCCGCACCATTTACTGAACACCCACCAGAGCTGGAAACAAAACATACATTGTCCCTGCTCTCCAGGAGCTCACGTCCTCGTCCTGTCCTCGTGGGACAGACTGACTGAAGGACAATGAACAAGTAAACAAATACGTAGAGTGATTACCGTCAAGGAGCAAACTCAGTGCAAAGCGATAGAGACTAGTTAATGGGGACCCTGAGGATGGGTGGTCTGAGTGCAAAGCGATAGAGACTAGTTAATGGGGGACCCTGAGGATGGGTGGTCTGCGAAGTCCTCCTCAGTGAGGTGCCTTTGAGCTAAGCTCTGAATGATGTCAAGGAGCTGGGCAGCCCAAGAGCTGAGGGAAGAGGGTTCTAAGCAAAGGCACAGGTGCAAAGGTCCTGAGGCAGAGAGAGCACCGTCCTTCTCCAGAAAAGAGCCAAAAGAAGTCACTGTGGACCCACGCGTGAGGCAGGGCTGGTGGAGGATAAGGCCAGAGAGGGGGGCAGGGGCCAGGTCTTGCCGGGCCTGGAGGGCCACGGAGGGTTTTGAGCATGGAAGGGATGTGATCTGGTTTTGAAAAGATCCCTTTGACGGCTTGATGGAGCTCACACTGCGGAGCCCAGCATGGAAGCAGGAGACCCAAGAAGAGGGGATACTGGCGCTTCGGACCGGGAAGAGGTAGTGGGTTAGAGACAGGGGGTTAAGGATGTGGCTGGGGCAGAGCCAGCCGGTCACTCTATAGGGAGGGGCCCCCTGCCCTGTGGAGGCTTCCCCCAGCACTGAGGACTGGGATCAAGTTCACGGCCCGGCAGGAGTCAGGTGGGGCCGGCACAGGGCTGCTCAGTAATAAATATCTTTAATGAATAAATAGAAGTGCTTTTAGGGCTGACGGAGTCATATCATTTCCACCTGCCCTAAAATGTCATCAGAAGCAGGCGCTGCAGGGGGAGAGGAACGGCTGCAATCAACGTGCCCACCCCCCCTCAGGCCTTGCCTCCACTCTGAGCTGACGCAGCCCCACGCCCTGGAGAATCCAGACCCAGACCCCTCTCCCCAGGCCTTCCTGGGGCCCAGGGGAGTCTGATCCCTCCCTGCGCCAGCCCCACAGCTTGAACAGGCAAGAGGGAGCAGTGGGCAGGGACATGGGTCTTGCCATTAAAATTCAGGGGCTTCACTCTCCTTAGCTGGGAAATGGGCCCAAAAATTCCGGCCCCCACTTTTCCCCCCTCCCCTGGACACGAGGACTTTACTCTCTCCTCATCTAAAGCAGATTAGGTGGGTTTCAGAGGAAGCAGTAATCAACACTGCTGAACTCCTGGTATGACAGAGCTGGGGGGAAGCAGAACTTGGGGTCAGATGTTTTACAAATGAGAGAGCAGAGGCCCCAAGAAAGTAGGTGACTGTCCTAAAATCACACAGGGTCTGCAGATCCAGCCATCCAAAACTACCCTAGTGTCAGCTACATTATAGCACCAACTAAATGCCTGCCTCCTCGAATCCTCCCCACATTCATGTGATGTGGAGACTATCGTTATACCATTTTGCAGATGAGAACACTGAGGCCCAGAGAGAGCTAGGGTCCAGGTCACCCCTTCAGTTAGAGACAGCCAGATGAGAGTCCAGTTCTCCAGCCTCTCACGGCAGGCTTTTTCTGCTTTATTCAAGCGTGGTAGGGCTGAGATTGTTTTCTTGAGGCCTTTGAAGGACTGGGCTGAAAATTTTGCTGAGTGCCTACTACATGCCGGGTAGTCTCTGAACTGAAGGCCACTGTCCTCAGCACCTTGCTGTGTCCCTGTAGCATCCTCCAAGGTGCCACGCTCACCTCCATTTTACAAATAAGAAAAGGAAGTACAGAGAGATCAAGGAATTTGCCCAAGGTCACACAACCGTGTCACTGATGCTGGCCATGGCTGCCAACACTCAAACAACTGGAGATCCTCAGGCCCCTCCTTTGGCCCCAATGCCACCCTCCCCCAGCCAGTGGGTGTAAGGCCAGGAAGCCTGGCCAAATGAACAGACCCAGTCGGCAGCCTGCCTGGGCCCGTGGTTATCAGTTAAGCTCATTAAGTGGCCATGGCAGGACATGGGCTGTGCCAGCTGCCTTCGACCCTACCCCCAACCTTGCTCTGGCCCTCTTGGGAGCAAGGCCTGAGGACAGGTTCTTGCTTTTAGCAGCTGTAAGCAAAAGTCTCTCTGTAATTGGGAAAGATTTAAAGATGCACAAACAAGTTTCACCAGGCTGGCCTCGTGGACCCACACGGGCAGTGAACACAGGGCATGGATGCTGGCGACAGGCTACCTGGGTTCAAATCTAATCCTGCTTCTCACCAGCTGTGTGACCCTGGGTGAGTCACTTCACCTGCCTAACTCGGTTTCCTCATCTATAAAATGGGGTGATCATACTATACAATACTACTCACTGTCTAGACCAGCAACAAGCTGATACACAGGAAGCGCTTGAGCACCTATAATGTGCTGATCAGTGGTCATATCATCCTCCCTGATAGCCTTATCTTGTTGGGTGTTCTTGTTCACCTTCCCCACTGGACTGGGAGCTGACTCATCTTTGTTTATACCTTCCAGAATGAAGGAGAAAACCCATGAGGGCATCAATCCATCCATCAGCGAACACCCAAGCCAAGGTCCTTTAGGAACAAAGAGTGAGCAATGTATTTTATACAAGTGCTTTTTTTTTTTTTTTTTTTTGGCTGCTTTGGGTCTTCATTGCTGCTTGCAGACTTTCTCTAGTTGCGGCGAGCGGGGGCTAATCTTCATTGCCATGCGTGAGCTTCTCTTTGCGGTGGCTTCTCTTGTTGCGGAGCACGGGCTCTAGGTGCATAGGCTTCAGAAGTTGTGGCTCATGGGCTCTAGAGTGCAGGCTCAGTAGTTGTGGTGCACGGGCTTGGTTGCTCCGTGACATGTGGGATCTTCCCAGACCAGGGCTCGAACCCATGTCCCCTGCATTGGCAGACGGATTCTTTTTATTTTTTTTTAATTTAATTTTATTTATTTTTTATACAGCAGGTTCTTATTAGTTGTCTATGTTATACATACTTGTGTACATATGTCAATCCCAATCTCCCAATTCAGCCCACCACCACCACCTGCCGCTTCCCCCCTTGGTGTCCATACGTTTGTTCTCTACATCTGTGTCTCTATTTCTGTCCTGCAAACCGGTTCATCTGTACCATTTTTCTAGGTTGGCAGGTGGATTCTTAACCACTGCGCCACCAGGGAAGTCCCAACAAGTGCTCTTTAAGGGGTTGGGGAATTGAACCAAAGTGCCATGGGTGGGCCTGAGCTACTGTCCAGCCACTGCTTACAGCCCGCACTGATGTCCCCGACCCCAGGCCCTTGTCCACGCCCTTCCTTCTCTGTAACCTGCCCCAATTCCCACTTCCCCCTTCCCCAAACCCCTGGTGACCCTACTCATTCCTTGAGACTGGCTCCCTATCTGGGAAGCAGGAGCACAAGTCCTGCCCTCAGGGGGCTCCCAGCCTCACGGGAGAGACAGAGGCAGATACAACCCCCATCAGCCAGAGCGTGATAAGCAGGGGTGCCGAGAACCCCACACACTCTGCCCTCAGCCCTGAGGCCCCCCAGCGCCTCTTCCACCCCCTCTCTGCCCTCCCCAGACCCCCAGTGAGCTTCCCCTGAGCCCACTTCTCCCCACCTGCCCTATGAGCTGACTGAGGGTGGGAGCCGCGTTTCATCCATTTCTGCTCTGCTGTGCCCAGCGCAGGGCCTGCCACCCAGGTGGTGCTCCTGCAACATTTCTTCAGCAAATACATTCTGAGCACTTACTCTGTGCCGGACCCCGTGGGAATAGAGAACAAACAAGGCAGACACGCTCCTTGCCCTGCTGCCTTCCAAGCAGGGGAGACAGAAGTAAACAAGCAAGAGATGAACCAGCAAGGCAGCCTGAGATGGCGCTTAGGAGCTATAAAGAAAATAAAGGAGTGACTGGAAGGAAGCGTAGCTACTCTGGTCTGGATGGTCAGCCTTTCTGAGGAGGTAATGTTGGAGTTGAGACAGGACTGCTGAGCAGAGCAGCTGCCAGGGGGAATTGGGAATAAGATTCTAGACAGAGGAAATAGCAAGCGCAAAGGCCCTGGGGTAGGAGTGTGGTTTACCTATTGAGGAACGGCCAGATGTGCCATGAGAATGAGGAGGAGAGCGGGAGGAGATGAGTTTGCAGAGCGGGGCTGGGACCAGACCCTACAGGGCCTTGTCAGCCACAGTAAGGAGTTTGGATTGTCTCCCACATGCAATGGGAAGCCATCAGAGGATTGTACGCAGAGAAGAGAAATGCGTGGAATACGATGACTGAGTCAAGGAGGGAGGGAGGGAATGGGTGAGGGGAGGGAGGATGAGAGGATGAATGATGGAGTGAAGGGTGGAGACTGAGACTCTGGCCGCCCGCATGGAGGAAGTGCCACCGTGTGGGACAGGATCTGTTCCCCTCCTGTCCTCTGTGTCCCTCTGGCCCACTGTCTGGAGGGGCCGGCGCCCAGCCTGGGCTCACAGTGGTCAGAGCGGCAGCCACAAAAGCGTCTTGACTCAGAGTGGGAAGCAGTGGGAACATCTGAACTGAATTATGTCTGGGAAGGTCCCCGCCACTTCCTGGAGGAGGCTGCTCTGGCCCAGGAATAAAAGGGAGAGTGGAAATTCCGCAGGTGAGAAGACAGGAGGCGCTTCCAGGAACAGAAATGAGCAGGCAGAGGTGGGGAGGCAGGAAAGAGTCCAGCTCTGAGCTGGGGGCCTTACAGACCCAAATCCAGTTAGTTGTCACCACAGCCCTGTGAAGGGCAAGCGGCTGTCCCCGTTTTATAGATGGGAAAGTCAAGTGTCGGAAAGAGGAAGAGGCTGGACGGTCACAGGCTATTGCGGGTGAGAGCTGAGACTTGAACTCAAAGCCCAAGAAGGGTTAATAAAATAAGTCCCCACATTCTTGTGGAAAATGGGGATTCTACCTGGAAAGCAAGTGGGGAGTAGGGGGAGAATACTGTCAAAGACCCACAAAAACACTTGTGGGCAAGCAGAGTAGCTCATTCTCCCTGGGGCATCATGGAGGGCTTCGTGGAGGAGGTGGCATCTGAATTCAACTGTGAAAGGTGGAGAATTGGGTGGAGAGGAGGGAGCGGGGCAGGAGGGGAGAGGTTGCCAAGGGAAGAGCATGGCAAAGGCCCAGAGGGGGAAAGCGTGTTGGAGGAAGTGTGCCCGCTCCAGGGTGGCCAGAGCGTGTGTGAGTAAAAGGAGCGGGCGGGGAGGCGGGCGGGGCAGTAGCAGAGACGGCGACAGGGAGGTGGGCAGGAGCCAGATTAGGAATGCTCCAGTGCCAAGGCCAAGCATTTGTACTCTTTTCGGAAGGCCCAGAGGGGCCCTGGAAGTGTTCCGAACCAGAGAGAGGCAGGTCACATACGTATATGAGTCCGAAAGGCGCTCCGGTTTTGCCCATAATGGATAGAAAGGGGTAGCTCAGGAGGCTGTGAGAGCCACAGGCAGAGGCTGGTACTGCTGTCTAGGCAAGCGTGCTGGTGGCTTCAGCCAGGACCATGACCTTGAGGATGGAGAGGGGGAGACGTATCTGAGAGCTATTATGGAGTTTTAGCGGGCCGGGCTCGGCCAGGGAGAAGGGGGCCGAGAGCAGAGGTGGGTCCCCTCTGGGGGTCGGATAGCGTTGTCACCTCCCTGGCCCGAGACTAAAGCCATTCATTAATGCATTTATCCATCTTTCCAACCATCCATCCACACACCCGCCCACTCACCTTTCCTGCCATCCGGTAGGTATCAGTCCCCTCTCTGGGCGGATTCCTCTATGTTTTGAGGGGTGGAGCGGGGCATGAGATGCCTGGACCAGTCCCCAGCTCTCTGGAGCACTTCGTGGTCTAATAGGGAGACCATCGTGACAAGCCATGGTCACAAGCCCGTGTGCCGAGCACGGGTGAAAAGGGAGACAAAGTTGGAGAAACGGGGCTGGCGGGGAGAGAAGAGGAGGAGGGAGGTTCAGTGCAGCCCAGCTCCACTTTGGGACGGTGGGTCTGCAATGTCATTGTCCCAGACAAAGGACAGGACATTATTAGTGTTATTAATGATCATTAATCTAATTAAATGGCAATTACAATTAAGAACACAGAGATAAATTGCCACCACCTTGGATTTAAATGCCTCTTCTCCGGCATCCGAGTGAGTGATGCTCCACGAACTCAGCCCACCCTCCACTGTGGCACCACCTCCAACCCTTGCATCTCAAAGTCCCAGCTGAGGGGTCACAGAGTCTGACTCCCCTCATTTTACAGATGGGCAAACTGAGGTCCAGGGACAGGAAGTGACAGGCACCGGGGTCGCCCACACATCTGTGGCTGAGGTGAACTTAAGCCAAGAGACCCCATTCTTGCTGCTTCCCAACTCACGCCATCCCTAATAGCAGTTTTTTCTGGGAAAAAACAGCTGTCAGAGGCAGCCATTCTGTTACTGATTAGACAAGGCAAATTCTATCGGAGCAGAATCAGAGACACCCCTGGACACCTACTTATATGGGCTGAAACAAGGAACACGGGCAGGGAGTAGAAATATGGACAAACAGTGCAGGGAGACAGCTGAGGTGCCCTCTCTGTCACCCGAAGCCATCATATCCCTGAGGCTTCCAGACAGGATGCATCTCCCAGTCCTTGAATAAGACACCTGCTCCCCAGGAAGGGGCTCCCCAGCCGGGGTTCACACACACACACCCCAAAAGACAAAGAGACAAACTGGAGCTTGTGCACGCTGGACTGGAGCCGTTCCCCCTCTCAGAGCTTCCTCCAGAGCCTCACGGACATCTGGTGTCATTTCAGGTCTCCAGCCAGGGCCATCGGGGCTGGGTGAGATTGGGCAGAGCTGGGCTGGAGCCCACACTGGCCTGGCCCCAGGGCTCTGTCTGGATGCTGCCCCAGGCGCACCGCCCCTCGTCTGGCCAACCCCCCAAGAGGGCTGTCCCAGGAGGTTTTATCCCGTCAGTAGTGTTAGGTGCAGGGGGCTGGGCTTTGCTGAGATCCTGCAGTTACATATTGGGCAGGATTGTGAGCGTGTGAGGGCAGAACATCCGTCTAATTCCATTTCTGCCTCCCCGACATCGACAGGCACCAAGGCAGATACTAACGAACGGGTGAATTCAAAGTTCATTCCGCCATATTTGTTGAGCTTTGCTGGGCTCTGGGGAGATGGAAAGGAACAAAACAAAGCTCTCTACTCTTTTTTTTTTTTTTTGGCCACACAGCGTGTGGAATCTTAGTTCCTCACCCAGGGACCGAATCCGTGCCTCCTGCAGTAGAAGCGCAGAGTCTTAACCACTGGACCACCAGGGAAGCCCAAAGATCCCTGCTCTTAAGGAACTCATGAGTGGAAGGAGACACGCACAGAGCAACTAAACCAATCAAAAGAAGAAGAATGAAACGACATAACTTCAGATAGAAATAGGTGAGATGAAGAAAATAAGGTAATGAGGTAAAGAGCAAATTAGAGGGACTTCCCTGGTGGCGCAGTGGTTAAGAATCCGCCTGCCAACGCAGGGGACACGGGTTCGAGCCCTGGTCCGAGAAGATCCCACATGCCGTGGAGCAACTAAGCCCGTGCGCCACAACTACTGAGCCTATGCTCTAGAGTCCGTGAGCCATAACTACTGAGCCCGAGTGCCACAACTACTGAAGCCTGAACGCCTAGAGCCCGTGCTCCGCAGCAAGAGAAGCCACCGCAGTGAGAAGCCCGCGCACCGCAACGAAGAGTAGCCCCCGCTTGCCGCAACTAGAGAAAGTCCGCGTGCAGCAACGGAGACCCAACGCAGCCAAAAATAAATAAATAAATTTTTTTAAAAAAAGAGCAAATTAGAGAGTGTGTTGTATGGGAGTGGCGAGGTTCTACTTGAGATAAGATGGCTCTGGAGGGCCTTTCATAGGAGGTGATGTTCCAACTGAGACGTGAAAGGTGAGCAGGGCCGCCAAGGGCAGAGCTGGAGGAATGTTCCAGTCAGAGAGAACAGCGAGTGTGAACAGAATGAACCCGTGAGTGGGTGTACGTATGAGTGAGGAGGAGGGGGTCTCCTGTGAGAAGACAGGCTGGGAGCCAGGGCCAAGCAGGTGTCCCGCCATCGGCCCCCGCATTCTCGATGGCTCACAGGCCTCTCCGAGAGTCCCACGTACTGGCCTGGTGCACCGTCAGGGCGTCCTCCCTCCGCCCTCCATCTCCCGCAGCCCCCGTGAGAGGCCTCCTCCAAGGTGACTTGCTCATTGGTTACTGTTACTATTATTGGTACACCATTAATAATCATCAACCCTCAACTGCCTCCCTGCTGTTCACATTCTATCTTTTTTTTTTTGGCTGTGCCACGTGGCTTGTGGGATCTTAGTTCCCCGATCAGGGATTGAACCCAGGCCCCAGCAGGGAAAGTGCCGAGTCCTAACCACTGGACCGCCAGGGAATGCCCTACTTTCCACCTTAACATAGGTCAAAGGGTCTAAGTCACTGGGCTGTCTGAGTCTCAGGTGTCCCATCCCAGGGTTCGGCCTCTTCCAGGCCAGGCTCTTCCAGGGCTCTGACTCTGGCCTTCATGTCGTGTGACCTAGAACAGGTTACAGGTCCCCCTTAGCCTCCCTTTCCGCCTTGAACACGGAGAGGGGGGCAGTACCCGCACCCCCTCTACCACATTGCTTCCCAGCCATCACCCAGCGGCTCGTTGAATCCACACCCACAGCAACCCTGCAAGATAGAGATGAGATTGTTACCTTGACCGCCTGCTTTAGATGTGGAAGCGGGGCCTAGGAGGGACCCTGTGGCTTGGCTGGAGTCACACAGCCAGCAAGTGATGCAGTGGGCCTAAAACTCAGGCCCTGGCTGAGATTAGACAGCAGTGATGTTTCCACACAAATGTCCCTATCCCTGTGGTTATGTTGTGGTTATGTAAGAATATGTCTTTGTTTTAGAAAATGCACACTGAAATTTGGAGGTAATGGCATATCACATACCATGCTTGCAACTTTTCTGTAAGTTGGAGATTTGTTCAAATTTTTTTAAATTTAAAACATCCCAAATACAGAAACAAAACCCAAACAAACACGGCCTGTGTTCCTTCCACCCTGAGCTCGGTGTCCAGGCACGGCTGGCCAGGCTGCTGCCAGCAAGTTGGGTGATGTGACTTTACCCCTCACTTTGCAAACCTGGAAACAGAAGCTCAGAGTTGTCCAGTCATTTTCTGAGGCCACACAGCCGGTGAGGGGCAGGATGCATGCCCATGGGGCGCTCCCCACCTAGTGAGGCAGAAAAACCAGAGAGAGGGGAACACAAGGGTAGGGAGGGCAGGTGGCGGCAGGTGATTTACGGCTGGTGATTTACGGCTGGGGGCCCCAGCAGGAAAGCCCTCTGGGGGATGTGGGGCTGGGTTGGATGCCAGGCTGCTGGGGGCCAGGGCACTGGGCCAAGTGGTACCTTTGCCCTTGCCTTGTAGACCCCTTACTGGGCTCCCACCCCGGTCAAGGGCTGATTGATCCTCCACCTCCCTGGAGCTGGTCCCACGTACGCACCTTGAGCTGCTGCATGTTTTCTTGTCTCTGATTGTAAACAGATTTGACTAAAGAGGTAAATTAGAAGTTAATTAGAGAGAACATGATTGATGAGGCAGCTTGCTGTGATTGGGAGGCGTGGAAAGGTTGGGCCTCCCTGCATGGAGGCGACGGGAGAGGCGGGTGGAGGAAAAAATTCACAGGCCCGTGGATCTGGAGGGGGCACCCAGCGTGGTGAGGGGCCCACTCAAGGCTGCCCTTTCTCCTAGGCTCCAGGGTCAAGGCCAGGGCCACCTGGGCACGAGAGCCCAGGTGAGCCCTCCATGAGACCCTGTAAATGGGGCCCAGGCCCTTGCTGGGCTTGGAATGAAGCAACTAGTTTGTCCTGTGAATGGCCAGAAGTTGCATCCTCGATGTGCAGGCTGGGCTGGGGAAGATGCTGGCACTGACCAAACACTTACATGGCTCCAGGCCCTGTGCAGCTTCTCAAAACCTTGCAAGGTCAAGGCTGTATCTCTGTTTTCTAGATTAGGTGCCCTTGGAGATTCAGAGCTAAACCAACTTGCCCAAGGTCACACAGCTAATAAGGATGGAGCTGAGACTGACCTCTAGAGTCTGTGTCTTTCCCAATTCCAGGCTGTGTGCCTGGTCATGTGTCCAACTGCCCAGGCAGTGCGGGGGTCTTTCCCCACAGCGCCCCTGCTTACATACCTCCAGCAACGGTGAGCTCACTTCCTCATGAGGCAGCCGGCCCAGCAGCAGGACAGCTCTGACTGTGGGAACATTTGTCCTTATGTGGACCTGGTCAAACTCCCTCCAGGCCCACCTCCAGGCCCCGGCTCGACCACTTGCCCGCTTCCTTCATAACCCCCTGCTACCCTCCACGTTAGAGGCCACCTCACCCAACTGCCTCATTCTTCTGGGGAAACTGAGGTGCAGAGAGGGAGCAAAACCCCAGAGTGACACAGTGAGGGGGTGTCAGTGCAGGGCCCGGGCTCCCCTGTGGCCGCAATACCGTCCCCCACCCCGTGCCCCACATCTTTTGCTCCCCAGGCTGAAGAGTCAGCTCTGCATTTATTTATCCATTATTTCCCTCACTCATTCAATCAGCAAGATCCACCGAGGCCCCCCTACGTGCTAAGCTCAGAGAATATGAGTGAGGGGAGTCAGGCTGATCCCTTGGGGTGCTCAAGCCCAGCTGAGGGTGGCAAGGCTGCAAAGGAGAGGGGTGAGGGGCTAAGGAGAGGCCTCCAGAGGGACAGCGGGCCCCTCCAGAAAGTTGCTCTAGAGCCGAGCTCTGTGAGAGGTGTGAGAGTGCTCCTGGCAGGGGGAACTGTGGTGGGAGGGGGCAGCGTACATTCTAGAAACCGCCAGAAGAAGGCCAAGTGGCTGGAAGTGAGAGTGAGGGGGAGCCGGTGCAAGGCGAGGCCCCAGAAGGAAGCTGTTTGGAGTTTTTTCTAAGTGTGAGAAGTGTTTAGAGTTTTAAGTAGGGGAGGCTGATCAGGAGATGTTCACTCCGGGCTGGGGTGGGGCAGGGGGCTTGGGCATGGATCCCATCTCAGGGAGAGGATAGGTGGATGGACAGGGGCTGCTCCTGAGATGGGAAGCCCAGATGAGGGCCAGGCTGGAGGGGAAAGATAGAACTTCAGGTGGGGATGGGGCGTGTTGGGTTTAAAGAGCCATTCAAGAGGAGATGGGCTCTAGGCAGGGGAATACCGGAGTGAGGGCTGACCAGAACCAGAGCCAGACTTGGGTCCTCCAGAGGCTGATGAACTCACCCAGGTGAAAATATGTGGTCTGCAGGCCCGCCCGGTCCTGACACCCCCTTCCCTGCCAGTGAGTCAGTGTCCCTCTTAAAAGGGGTGGGAGGGTTGGGGGAGGGCTGGGGGAGACCAGGGCTGGACAGAGCAGGGCAGGCCATCCCTTCCCTTGATCTAGGCTGTACCCTCCTGTCAACGCTACCAGTGGCCACGTGGCCTGGTCACTGACCTTACCCTACTGGTATCAGTGGAGCTGGAAGCCTCCCGAAGGCCTTGAGGCCTGACTGTCAGCTTTCCTCACTCCTCAGACTCCTCCAGACCCGAGCTGAGCCCATCGGGAGAACGTCCACTGAACCAGACCAGCGACACAGGAAGTCTGGCCTCACAGCTACCTTTCCTGAGCCTGAGCCACCATCCACCAGGTGCTGCAGTGAGTGATGAGTGTTTAGCTAGACAACGATCCTATGTGCTAAGCTCGGTTTTTATTCCCATTTTACAGATGAGGAAACAGAGGCTCAGAGAGGGAAAGGGCCCAAGGTCACACAGCCCAGAAGAGGCAGAGTCGGGATCCAAACCCAGAGCCAGCTGCCTCTTGAGAGATTGACGGGGCCTTCCCAGCCTCATTGGGGTGGGTGTGGGGAGTGGGACGGAGCCCCTGCTTAGAGGCAGTGGGGCCTTGCACACCACATCTGGTTGAGGGGACAGGAGCACGGGAGAAAAGAACAGTGATCCTTAGAAACTACCTTTCCAGGGACCAGGGAAGCAGGAAGAGAAATTGAATATTGGACACTGAGACCAAGGTGGAACGGGGGCCCAAAGGACACACACTTGACCCATGGCCAGGTGGCCTCCTTGAGGACACAGGCCTTCCAGCCTGGTCAGTGCTGGGGCTTCTGCTTCCTCTGGGCATGAGTGGCCAGTGGGGCACAGGGTGGAGGATTGTGATGGAGGGGGGTGGTGCCCCGGATGCAGGCCTCTTTCTCCCTATTCATGGGATGTGTGGTCTCAGAAGTCTCTGCCCTTCCCTGGGCCTCAGTTTCCCCACCTGTACAATGAAGTAGGCCAATAAGATGACATCCAGAGACCCTGACAGCTATAGATTATCCTAGAGAGAGTGAGGACAGAGAAATCAAGAGCTAACATTTATTGCGCCTCTACTGTGTGCTGAAGAAGGGCTTTTCATACTTATCTCACTTAATTTTTATGAAACCCAGTAAGAAAGCGATCACTATCTCCACTCTAGAGATCAGGAAACTGAGGCTCAGAGAGGTTGAGTAGCTTTCTCAGGATCACACAGCTGGGATGGGGTGAGACCAACTTCAAGCCTGTCTCTGTCTGGCTTCAAACGAGCCCAGTGTTTGTTCCGCTGCACACAGCCCTGCACGTGGATTGTGAGCGTGTGTCCCTTCGGAACTCCACCCTCAAGGGTGTTGAAACAGGTGGGGTTTGGGGGAAAGGGGTGGACGGGAGTATGGAAAGAAAAGTGTGGTGAACGTGGGTAGAAGTTAGTAAGAATAAGTCAGTGTGTGACTCTGGGCAAGTTTCTTTACCCCCTCCAGTCTCCGTTTCTCCATCGTGAAATGGGGGTAATCCTGGCCTCCCTCCCTGGGTGGTTTAAATGCGATGATATATTTAAAGCCATAGGCACAGTGCCTGTTGGTAAAATGGATGCTGAGATTCTGTCTCATCTGCTCTTGCAACAGCCCTATGGTTGGGGGAGGGGAGGTACACAGGCGAGGAAACTGAGGCTCAGAGAGGTGAAGAGACCCTCCCAAGGTCACACAGGGTAGGATTTGAAGCCAGTGGGTGACCTTTCACCACTGCACACACTGCACTAGCAAAGAGGAGATATTGGATGTATGATCAAAATTGGATGGATGGATGGATGGACAGAAAAATGAAAACATGCACATAGTCCTGGGAACTCTCTTCCCTCAGAACCTCTGAAGCTGCCTTGTGGCTCTTAACCAGGTTTCTCCTGGTGGGGTAGGAGGGCTGCACCTCCAGGATCATGGGCTTCTGCTCAGCCTCCTGTGTCCCTCGCCTACTTCTGCTCCTGGAAGGCTGTCTTCCCCTGGGGGTGGGGAGGCTCTGAAAGCCACACACACACCCCAAGGTGCTGTGCTGCATTCAAGATCACAGCTGGAGGTGTTCCTGAATTAGCGGGGAATTTATCCCCTCCCTGAGCTGCTGTGGCATGATTTACAGGCCTTGGCAAGTGGCATGAAACTCTGGAGCAGGTTCCAGCTGTTTAAATATAATTACCCGGCACCTCCATCCGGATTCTCCCAATAGATCGTTAATATGAGAGACCCAGGATGCCCGATGATGTGTTCACTTCAGCAGGGACCCCTGGGGAAACCCCTCTCCCCCAACCCAGGCCCAGCAGCCTGGGTCAAGTTGGTGAAGACTTTTCCCTACCCCCAACCTTGCCTGAAATTTCACCATTAGAATGTCATTCCTTTGGTTTAACACTACAGCTCTGGCTTTAAAGGGCATTTTCTTCAGGGCGGAGAACAATGGCCCAGGTGCCTAAAGATCTATGTTGGAAACCTTGTATACCTTGGTCAAGTCATTATCCCTCATTTCCTTCTACAATATTGAGCTGGAAGGGCTCTGCAGTGATGATCAAGCTATACCCTCCCATTTTCGAGATGGGAAAAGCTGTAGTGCAGAGAGAGGATGGCTACTAGGGGTGACTTAGAATGCAGGGAAAGAGGGCCTGATTAGGGCCTGGCATGCCTGACTCCCAGGTCCACCTGATGGGGAACAAAATCCCAACATCATCAAGAGTGGGCCAGGCTGACCCTCTCCCCTCCAGTCAACAGAGATTTTGGCCCCAAACAACACCCTTCTTGTGATTAAGAGCTCAGGCCCTAGAGACAGGTCACCTGGTGGCCACAAGCTGTGTCATCTTCAGCACACGTCTGATCCCTCTAAGTCTCAGGCTGCTCATCATTAAACAAGGATGTCAGTGGTGGGACCTCATGGGGTCACTGTGGCTGCGAGGAGGACCGTGAACATCGCACTCAGCTCAGTGCCCAGAGGGGCCAACGCAGGGAGTGTTATTTCCTATTTGGAGTCAGGAAGAGCCAAGCTGGACCCCAGATCTGCACTTGCCAGCTAGAAGACCTTGGGTACCTCTCGGGACTCAGTTTCCTCATCTGTAAAATGGGCATAAATATCTACCTTTCAGTGTGGTGAGGATTTAATGAAAATACAGGTAAACCCTTGACGTATGACCTGGCACATTCTAGACCCTCAGCAAAAAACGGCTGCGAGTCATGGTAACACAGAAGTCATAACCCTTCCTGGAGTGTGGTGTGTCCAGTTCCACATGGCCAGTAGCAGCTGAGGGCCCACTGTGTGCTTGGCTCTGCAGGAGCAAAGTGATGAGCCAAACCAGCTCGGCCCCTCCCTCGAGGACATTCCAGTCCCTGGGGGAGACCGGCACAAACAAGTTTCAAAAACCACATTTGTGTGTTCATTCAATAGTTAGTTCTTGAGCACCCACTCTGTGCCAGGATCCAGGCTGGAGAACAAGACAGCCACTGCCCTTGTTCTCATGGGGTTTCCATTGTAGTGAGGGCAACAGAGAGTCAAGAAATAAACCTGTAATGAGGCAGATAATGGTCAGAGTTCAGAAAAACAGAAATGTAAGGGGCTTCAGAGGGGCGGGGACCCCAGTTTTATATTAGACGGTCAGGACAACATTTGATCAGACGCTGGGGGTCTGAAAGGACCGTGTTCCGCGTAACACGAACATCAGATGCAAAGGTCCTGAGGCAGGAGTGTTCCTGGAATGTTTGAGGAGCAGCAAGGAGGCCAGTGTGACTGGAGCAGGGGAGGCGAGGGGACAGCAAGGAAGATAAGGGCAGAGAGGTGACGAGTGACAGGCCCAGATCACGGTGGGTCCTGTGAGGTGTGGTGAGCACCCGGTCTTGGCCTGAGGAGAGAGTCGCCAGCCTCGGGACCCCTCAGGTCTAGCTCTGGGGCAGAGCACGTGGCAGGGACTCCAGACACGCTTGAAAGGAAAGAAGGAAAGAAAACAAGCAAAGGCCCTCAGGCGGTAGAGGGGGCTGGGGACACCTGGGCACAGACAAGAAAACATGGGGGCCTGGTCCCTGTCTTCCAACATCTGAGAGGCACAGAGCCCTCTTCTCTGGCCCAGAGGGTCCACCGAGGGCCCACCTGTGGATGTGACGTAAGTCCCATGATATTAATAAAGGCACCAGTGGTAACTGACACAGACACAGCAGAGAACAAAGTGCGTCCCATGTGCCTTTCCCTCTGGTCCTAAAACAACCCCATGAAATGAGCTCTTTTATTCCCATTTTACAGGTGAGGAAATTGAGATGCAGGAGGCTTAAGTGACTTGTCCAAAGCCACATGTAAGTAAATGGCCGAGCAGGAGCTTGAGCCCAGGCCTGGGACTGCCTTTTCAAACAGATCGTGCCTTTCAGAGGTGGAAGGAGCCTCCTCTGGGGCTCCTTGTGATGGAGGAGGTTCCAGAAGAAGTGAACTCAGAGCCTACCAGGTGCAGCTGGCTGGGGGGCAGGCTGTTTGGCCTTGAGCATATAGTGGGGAATAAACATCACATTGTTTTTCCTTGTAAGAGCTCACAGTCGAGGAGGGGAGACAGACACTAAACAGCTAGTTGTACAACTAATTAGTTAATTAAAACCGTGATACGGGTTCTCTCGTTGCTGCCACCCTGGCACTTGTGCCCTGCTCCCTCTCCAAAGCTCAGGACGAGGCTGGCCAAACCCCTTCCACAGGCTCCCTTTGCTCGGCAGCCAGAAATCTCAAAAAGATGTTTGAGGGGGAAACAAGAGGGAAATAACCCCTGAGGATTCAGGCTCATGTAAGGCCAGCTCGCTGAGCCTCAGCAGAAGTCTCGGGCAGCGGACCTTGGTCCCAGCCACTGTGTGACTTCAGCCCAGTCACTTTACCTCTCTGAGCCTCAGTTGTCCCAGCTATAAGATAGGTGAACACCACCTACATCCCAGATTCGTCGTGGGGATTTAGTGACATCAGTCCCAGTGCCTGGCATATAGTACGTGCTCACTAGATCCCTGTTTCCTCCCTCTGTGTGAGATCTGTTGGATACCCCAGCCTCCCCTTGGAGTGGTTCAGCTCTTCATCGTCCGCTAGGGTAGTCGAGAACCACATGTGGCTACTGAACACCAGAAATGCGGCCAGTCCGAATTGAGATGTGCCATCAGTGTGAGATACACACCAGATTCTGATGACTTATACATGAAAGGAATGTAAAATAGCTCATGAATAATGTTTTATAGTGATTATGGTTGAAATGACAATATTTGGGGGTTACATCAAATATATTATTAAATTAACTTCACCTGTTTCTTTTTACTTTTCTTTATTGTGGCTACTAGAAGCTATTTTTATTTATTTATTCTTTGGGCTGCGCCACGCGGTTTACAGAATCTTAGTTCCCCAATCAGGGATTGAACCGGGCCCTCGGCAGTGAAAGCGAGGAATCCTAACCACTGGGCCACCATGGAATTCCCGAAAAATTTAAATTACACATGCAGGCTCGCATTTGATTTCTACTGGACAGCGTTAGTCTAGCTAATTACTCACAGCCATGGAATATTTAGACTGGCATTAACCACACCATTAACGTCATTTCAGGATTTTAAAAGCACTCCCACAAGCAGAGCCTCGAAATTGGCAGAGACCCTGCTGTCCTGTCGTGTTTAATAAGCACCCGGTTGGCAGGGTGAAGGGCCCTAGGAACCCCGTCTTTCTGATGCAATTAATCGCCCTTGATGGGGATTATCATTAGGCTCCTTGCTGGGACAACACAAATACACAGCTCGTGCACGTTTCACTGGCCTTGGTAGAGTGCAATTTATGGGCTTGAGTTCAAACCTGAGAGCCAAGGCCTAGAGGGGTTCTCTGGACCTCAGAGAGGTGCCCCCTTTGGGAAACCCCAGAGTGGGATGCCTCTGGAGTAGCTGCCTGGCTGCAAAGTTGATGATGGGTTCTGTCTGCTGTCCTCATGACACGTGGAGGAAAGACTCCAGCTGGAGTCAGGAGACCTGGGTCCTTGGCCTGGCTCTGCCATTTCCTCCCTGTGAGACCCTAGGCTTGTCCTCACCCCTCTCGGGGCCTCAGTTCTCCCATCTATACAATGGGGTAACCATGGTTGATCCTTGATGACCCTTCTCCGTTAAAAACAGAGTTCTTTTAAATTCTAGGTTTTAGATGATGTCTTCACTCTACGTGGTCCACCCAGGCTGCAATCCAGAAAGAAAACCTCAGAGTGGCCCCACAGGTCTTCATGGGGTTACTCAGCCTGGAAGGGACAGGGGCCAGCCGGATGACCTCCCCCTGTCCCTGGCTTCTGGCCCAGGCATGGCCCTCAGCCTAGCTAGGCACTTCCTAATTGGCCCGTGAGTTCTGAGGGAGGCAGAGTGCAGATGAAGCTTCAGAATCCACAAAGATGGGAGGATCTGGGTCTGCATCATGGGTGAGCCACCTGGGCAGAAGGAAACCTGGAGGCTCACGTGACAGAGACATGGCCTGACTGTAGAGGGCACTCACGGCTCCTGCCCAGCTTGTGGGAGAACGGATAAAGGAATCAGCATCAGAGAAGAGCGTCCCAGACCTGGGTGGGAGGGGGTCACAGCTCGGGCCCCTGTGCTGCCCTGCACGTGAGAGCTGGGGCAGGTGGCCTCCTTGCCCCAAGAGGCTGGCTGGACCCAATTCAAGGACCAGAAGAGGAGGAGCCCCAGTCCTCCCATCCTGTCGGGGTCCTCACTGTGGCCCACTGGATCCCTGCACGAGGTACACCTGAGAGCTTGGTAAGCCAGCAGATTCCCTGACATCTCCCCCAGCCATACTGGAAGAGACCCACCCAGGAGTGGGGCCTGGGACTCTGCAGACACAACCAGCCTCCCCAGAGAGTCTGAAGTCCACTAACATCTCATAACTCTGTGCCTAGGCCAGCGGTGCTCAACCCCAACTGTGCATTGGGATCACCTGGGAAATTTCGAAAAAGCCTGATACCAGGCCTAGCCTCACCCAAAGCTGTTGGGTCAGAATCTCTGGGGTGTGGTCTGAACATCATTATTTTTTTAAAGCTCCCTAAGTCATCCCAGTGTGCATTCAAAAGGGTACCCCAGACCCCAATCAACTCTAAAAGCCTCCAGATGAATGTTTGGAGAAAAAGGGAACTCATCGAGCTCAAAGAGGGGAAGTAACTTGCCCAAGGTCACACAGCAAGATGATGGCAAAGTCATCCCCAGAACCCAGGCCTCTTTTCTGAGCCTGGGCCAATTTTTCTCCTGAGGCTACATCTCCTTTTACAAACCAGAGCCCAGGCAGGCAATGCCCACAGTATTTCAGTTTAATAATATTGGATCCTGGTACAGTCAGGGCCACCACAATGATGGGATGGGAACCGTGATGGAGATTAGGAGAGCTGTAAGTCTTTTGCTTTATCCAAATTTTGGGCAGTAATTTAGGAAATTTAATTAAAGGGGGAGAAATGGGAACACCTCAAGCTCCTTGCCTCCTGTTATAATGAGTGAAATACACCAGGCTGTAAAAGGAAATGCTGTCTGAGACACAGCTCTGATGTTTTATTGCCAAGTTTTATTCGCTGATGTAAACATAATCACTGGAAACCAGAGCTCTATTAACGCACATATTTTCACCCATCCAGGGCCCCGCCTGCCCCTCTTCCCCTCTGGGTTTGCTCACCCCCTCCCAGGGTCAGCCCTAGTCCTTTCTGGGCATGTCTCTGCTAAGTCTGGATTTCCCCGCAGCTTTCATACCCTCCCATGACAGATAAGAGTTTAATAGAATTCCACTGCTCCTCTGAGCTCAGTAATGCATTCTGGAAATTAGGCGGTTACACACTGAAGCCATTGTTCCCCCTTATAAATGGGCTCCCTCCAAGCCAGCGACCGTGGGGTCTCCGATAAGCTCTCATGAAGCCGCGCTCCACATGTTATTGGTGTGTTAAAAGGGGCAACTCGGGGCTCAATTGCTCATTGTTAGGAGATGATACATTCAGGTAGTTTCTCCATGAATCAGGCAGCTTAGGTATTTCCCCCCTCTTGGCATTGATAAATGAGCAGAAGGGGGCCATTTAGACGGCGCTATATAGCACCCTGGCCCACATGGTGAGTGATTCCCAATGCCTGGTTTATTTTTAAATGAAATTTGTTATCGATTCTGGATTAAAAGGACAAATCTTACGGCTGTTACCACTGACAGAGCCATGGTGCTCAAGTGACACCTCTCAAGGAGGAAAAGGAGGCTGGCCTCCCTGGGTCAAGGGGAGGCTGGGGACTCTCCAGGGAGCTTGGGTCAGAGGCAGGGGACATTGCGAGATCCCCTGCTTGAGGGGAACTTTTAAAAGATCGTCTTTCCTGACTGAAATCCTTAACATGATGTTCACCTTCTGAGCCTCATTTGGGTCATGGAAATAACAGTGATATTTGCCTCTTGGCATCCACGTGACCACTAGATGCTTGTTTAATTGCCTCCAGGGATGGGAAGCTCACCATCTCCTAGAGCATTCCCAGAGTGAAATGAGTGACAACAGCCACCCGCCCTGGTGAATTCCTAGAGACTATTTCCTGGAATAGCTTTCGTTTACCTTGTGCCTCCACTAAGCTCCTAGCTTCCACAGTGTCTGCTGTTTGCACTTGGATCGCAAAGCAGAAAAGAGGCAGAATTACACAGAGGAGAAATATGGGCTGAGGATTCATCCTTTCACATCCAGCTTTTGCCCTGCTTCCCTGTGCCATGTTGAACAGGTTACTTCATCTCTCTGAGCTTCAGTTTCCTTATGTGTAAAAGAAGGAAGGTAATAATGGCGGCCTTGGGCTTCCCTCGCGGCTCAGTGGTTAAGAATCCGCCTGCCAATGCAGGGGACACGGGTTCGAGCCCCGGTCCAGGAAGATCCCACATGCCGTGGAGCAACTAAGCCCGTGCATCACAACTACTAAGCCTGTGCTCTAGAGCCCACGAGCCACAACTACTGAGCCCGCAAAGCACCTAGAGCCTGTGCTCCACAACAAGAGAAGCCGTAATGAGAGGCCCATGCACCACAACGAAGAGTAGCCCCCGCTCGCTGCAACTAGAGAAAACGCGCACACAGCAATGAAGACCCAATGCAGCCAGAAATAAAACAAATAAATAAAATAAATAAATAAAAAATAATAGCGGCCCCAGGGGTTGTTGTGTGAATTATACGCGAGCATGGGTGTAAATGTGATTCATAAGCTGTAAAGTACATTTTAGGTGCTGTAAGAAATACAAATGGGACAGTATGGTATTTTGGGAGAGCCCTGAGCTGGGAGACAGAGGTCCTGGATCGAGTTCTGTCATGGTTGGCTCTGTGACTGAGGAATTCACTCATCCTCTCTGGGTCTTAGTTTCCTAAGCTGGGTGGGTTGAACTAGATGTGTTTAGGTATTATGCCAAGAGCAACGGCTCTGGAGTCAAACATATCACGGCTCTACCACTGTCTTGTGAGACAGTGGGGAAGATACTTAACCTCTCAGAGCATCTGTTTACTTATCTGTAAATAATAATAATAGCCAACATGTATATGGCTATGTATTTACTGTGTATTACTATTTACTATGTGCCAAGCAATGTTCTAAGTGATTTCCATGTAGCAAGTCATTTAATCCTCACTATAATCTTGTGATGGAGGTATTATTATCTTTAGTTTACAGATAAGGAAGCTCAGGCACAGAAAGGTTAAGTAACGTATCTAAGGTCACACAGCTAGCAGTTGGCAGGATTCAAAATGAGAGCCCATACTTATAACCACACTATTCTACCCTATAGGCTTGGTAGTTCTGAGGATTAAGTGGGATAAGTAAAGTTCTTAGCACACTGCTGGGTAGACAGTAATGGGCCAACAGAGGCTCAGAGATTGGAAGAAGGCAGCAGGCATTTCTTCCTGTGGGGGATGCAGACTGGACCTTGGCCAATGGAAGACTCAGCTAGACAGAGGGGAAGGCATGCATGTGGAGGGGGAAGCACTGGGAAGGGTAAGGACGTGATGAAGCTAGGGCATGTTCAGGGAGAGAACACGGGGCGAATGATATCTGGTATGTGCAGGAGGTGAGGCTGGGACCTTGAATGCAAACCAGAGACGACAAGATTTCTGTGATAAACAAGGCCATGGGAGGGTTTTGAGCAGAGCCATTACAGCATGAGCCTTTTCAAACTCATTAAATCCCTGGAGGTCTGTCCTTGAAGGAACCTCAGAGGTTAGAGGGTTTAACCCTGTCCCAGACTATGAGAAAAAAGGATTCCTGAAGGTCAGTCGGTGGGTTGGTGGCAGAGCTGCTGTCCCACCCTGACCTCGTTCCTCTGCAGCCCGCAAGCGGAGTCTCTTGTTTTCTCCTGTCTCTTCTAGTCCCCGATCTCTCCCTGTCCCCTTGCCTCTGCCCCCTTCCCTCCAATCTGAGGTTTAAGAGGAGAAAGCCCTGGGTTTGGGCCCCGTTTCTGCCATTACATTCTCCTGGAGAGGCTTCAGCCTGGGATTGAAAGAATCCTGGGTTCCAGTCTCGGTGCTGTTATGTGATCAATTTTTTTTTTTTAAGATTTATTTATTTATTTATTTAAAAAATTTTTGGCTGTGTCGGGTCTTAGCTGCAGCACGTGGGACCTTCATTGAGGCATGTGGGATCTTTGGTTGTGGCATACAGGCTTCTCTCTTGTGGCATGTGGGTTTTCTCTCTCTAGTTGTTGTGCGCAGGCTCCAGGGCACGTGCGCTCTGTAGCTGTGGCACGTGGGTTCCAGAGCGCGTGGGCTCTGTAGTTTGCGGTGCGGGCTCTAGTTGAGGCAGGTGAGCTCAGTAGTTGTGGCAGGTGGCCTTAGTTGCCCTGCTGCATGTGGGATCTTAGTTCCCTGACCAGGGATCAAACCCGCGTTCCCTGCATTGTAAGGCAGATTCTTTACCACTAGACCACCAGGGAAGTCCCTGCTATGTGTTCTTGAAGATTCTCAGTTTCTCCATCTTTATAGTGGGGACAATGAAGCCCATTTCACTGGGAGTGAGAGTCAATCGAATTAATGAATGAGGAAATACTTTCGTAGGGCCCAAGACAGCTGGTCAACCCAGGAAAGCCTAAATACCACCTCTGAGTGGGAAGAAAGTGAGAAGTAAGTTAGTCAGGCAAAAAAATAAATAAATAAAAGGCCACTCCTCCAGATAATATGGGCGGGAATGAGCTAGGACGGGGTTTTGTCCTTCTGCGGTGCTGAAGGCAGTGCCATGCCACCGGTCCTGTGAGGGCTGTCAGTTGTGCAGAAACAGTATTTGTAAGTGCGCGACACTTCAGGATGCTGAGCATAGTTTCAAATAAACTGTACTGTTGCTGGTGACCACAGGCCCCAACTGGTGTGCTGCCCGCCATACTATTGTAAAGGGGTGTGCGGCACAGAGTAAAGACGGGGGTGGAGGGGCGGAGGGAGAAGCTGTCCTTCGGGCTCTAACTTCATTCTCAAAGTTGGGGTGCTGTCCACAATGCTGGATCCACCTGTGTGTGGTCTGGAGACGGATGTGGGCCATCTCAGGCGCTGACTCCCATTCAGCGGGGGCGAGGGAGGAAATCAGAAGGTCTGTCCTTGGTGCTGAACCTGCCCATCTAAGAGCCCGCGGAGGTGAGGTCGGTGAGGTTGAAAAGATGGGTGTCCGTGGGGCTTCCTTTGTGGTGCAGTAGTTGAGAATCCGCCTGCCAATGCAGGGGACACGGGTTCGAGCCCCGGTCCGGGAAGATCCCACATGCCGCGGAGCAACTAAGCCCGTGCACCCCAACTACTGAGCCTGTGCTCTAGAGCCCGTAAGCCACAACTACTGAGCCCGCGGGCCGCAACTACTGAAGCCCGTGCGCCTGGAGCCCGTGCTCCACAACGAGAGAAGCCACCACAATGAGAAACCCGCGCACCGCAACAAAGAGTAGCCCCCTCTCGCCACAACTACAGAAAGCCTGTGTGCAGCAACGAAGACCCAACGCAGCCAAAAACAAATAAATAAATTTATTTAAAAAAAAAAAAAAAAGATGGGTGTCAGGGTTAACGCTGTCCTCCTCCGTGGTGCTGAAACAGCGGCGGACAGGCCGTCGGGAATGATGCCTGGCAAAGCACAAGGGATGAGAGCAGGAGGGACCCTGCCCGGGAATCAGGGACTTAGCCCCAGACTCTCTGTGGGGCCTCGGAGAAGCTACTTCTCTGATTTAATGTGTTTAATCTTCTTTTAAATGGGGCCATAGTAGGTCCGCCTTGTGTCTGTACTGAAGGTCTGTCCCAGCAGCCCCAGTTAAGCAGTTGGAGAAGGAATCGGAGGATCTCGTTGGATTCCTGCTCTTGGGAATGAAAATGGCTTCATTCACCACCACCTCCTTCCCCCTCACCACCCGCCCAACATTCCACTATGCCCATCTGTCCGAGGAAGGGAGCCCTACAGTCCAGAAGGGGGCGATCCAATCCACTGTGCAGGGCCCAGCATCTCTAAGCTAGAAGAAGACCCAGCAACTAGCCTGCCTTACGCCCACTATTACAGACACGAAAACTGAGTCCCAGAGAGGGAAACAACAACAGTAATAACTATTGAGCTCCTACCACGAGGGCGGCATTATGCTTAGCGCTTTACACACACGATTTTGTAAATCCTCACCAGGATCCCTGAAGGCAGCTATTATTCCCACTTCTCAGTTGAAGACCTTGAAGCTCAGACAGGGGTAGACACCCGGACACGATCACACTGGGAGCCAAAGGCTGAGGCAGGCAGGTCTAACCAGGTCTAACCAGGTCTCCTGTGCCTCAGCCCAGGTTCCCATCCTACCTCAACCTCACCTCCACCCCACCCCCACGTGCCTCCCTGACCCCGGCACCGCCCGGCTAGCAAAGTTGAGGAGTCCCTCCTGAGCGCGCTGGGTCTGGCGGCTGGTCAGCTGGTTTTTCTCCTTTTCCCGATGGAGAGCATTTCTGTTTCTCAAGCCAGCGGTGTTATGCTTTGCAGGAACCGGGTCCCTGGGGTGGCTTCCTCCACCCCATCTCTCCCCCGCCTGCTCTCTCCAGCCGGGGAAGTTGCGGGTACCGCTTTAAAAATCCCAGCCTGGCCAAAACTTTGATGATAAATCAAGCGACAGATCCCTCCGCCGCCTCCTCCTCTGGGCGGGCGGGAGCGAGGGAGTGGGAGGGAGGGGGTGCGGCGGCAGCGGCACCGAGCGGAGTGGCCTTCCGCGGAAGGGAAGAGTCCCGCAGTCGGAGACGGTCGGGAGGGCGTGCGCTCGCTACCCGCAGCCGGGGCTGGGCCGGAGCCGGGCGAGGACTGGAGCCGGGGCCAGACCGGGTTCAGCGGGCGAGGGGCAGCAGCCGCAGCGGGGCAACCAGGCCGCACCGGGCAGGGGACGGCGGGCGTGGTGTCTGCGGTCTCCTGAGCCCCGATGTGAGGCGGCGGCGCCCCCGGCCCGAGCGCGCACCATGGGGGCTCTGCTCGGCGTGGCGCTGGGCGCCCTCCACTACCTGGCACTTTTCCTGCAACTCGGCGGCGCCATGCGGCCCGCCGGCCACGCGCCCTGGGACAACCACATCTCCAGCCACGGTGAGTTGGGTCGCCGCCCTCGCGGACTTCCACGCCAAACCCCACCCTGGGCCGCGCGGCTCCAACTTGGCCGTCCCCGGGCTCGAACCCATGCTGCCGGTGGCGGGAGTCCTGGGGCGCCCCCTGCCGGGGCTATGGACCGGCCCTGGCTCCCTGGCCACCCTTGCGGAGGAGGGGGCACCCCCTATGCCCCTCTCGCGGAGGACTCTCTCCTCCCACACCCACACCCCCCCACTCGCTGCGATACACACACCTCCACGACCACACAGATATTCACAGCCACGGACGCACAGCCACACTCACTGCTTTCTCACACTCACAACTCCTACCCTCCTCACACATCTCCAGACACCATCTCAGATCCCCCTTCTCACTCATATGCTCACTACACACTCAGCAGGCACTGGGGCTGGAGGACTCAGACCCTGCCAGCTGGCACCCAAGCGCACAACTCTTGCCTGCCCGCCTGCCTGCAGACACACTGGCATATACAAACACTTTGTGAACACACTTTGCTCACCCACCGCTTTCCGCCCATCTGCCTTTCCCCTTTGTGGGTTTAACCCCACAGCTGTCCTTGTCCCCTCCCTCTCCACACCTCCCCCACTGGGAAAGGTCCTGGGGGACAGAAGACCCCACCTCTTGAGAACTGGTAGCCTGGGCTGCAGCCACCCCTGTCACGTGGGTGGCATCTTGGGGACGAAGGCTTGGTGGGAGCCCCTCCAAGACATTGGAATAGTTGGCATTGTTGCTTCCAGCCAGAGGCATGGAAGAGAAAGAGGGAAGCCAGGAGCTTTTGTCTGCCTCTGGGGAGGGGGTGGGACAGGAAGCCCCTGCCATCCTTCTATAGGGTACCCACCCGTCCTCATCTTTGACCCTGGAGGACTGAAAGGTGGGAAATCTCAACTCAGCCACTGTGAGAGCCGGGGAGCAAGAGAACATTCCCAGCACTGGTTGCCTGAGTGTCAGAAGCTCCTTCTAGCCCCAGAGGAGCCCAAGTTGGCAGTAGAGTTGGATTGTCTGAAGCTGGCAGCTCTGGGGGCGCCCCCTGCCCCCATGAGCCAGGCTCCTTCCGGTATGGGGACCAGGGCATAGATGAAAATGGAGACCCTTTGTCCATCCACCTCCTCCGTACAAAGGCTTCCAATCTGGTAGGAGAGGCTGTAGCACCAATGCTGGGCACTGTATGCCCAGGGCTGGGGAGAGGTTTGCACAAACGGCAGAGAACTGGGTGATTGATTCCGATGGAAAAGAGTGAGGGCCATGGTAGGTAATCGGAGAAGGCTGCTGGGGCATGACGCATGAGTGGAATTGCTTCGGAAAGTAGGGGGCACTTCCAAAGCCCTTCTCAGGGTCTCTGCTTTTGGGAACCATGACTCCCTGCACCCTTCCTCCTTACCATGTTAAATAGAGACCTCTCTGTGTACCATTTACGCACCCTTCTTATCCTGCAGCTAATTTCTACCGACCTGGCTGCAGTGGTGGTAAATAGGGGAAGGCTTATTTTGATCCTTGGTTTACAGAGGGAAAAATCAAGGCTCAGAGAGGTAAAGGGACTCGCCCAAGGTCATACAGTGAGTGAGTGGTTGAGCTGAGACTGGCCCCAGGGTCTGTCGGGCAAAGACACTGCTTTTTCCAGGACATTCATCTCCCTGTCAGATTCTCTCCCATTCAAGGGAGACTGGGAATTCCTCCTTCCACTCCCCTCCTGGTTCCGCTCAGTTTGCTCAGTTCCTTGGCACAGTTGGAACTTACACTAGGAGGGTTTTCCAAGGAAGGGCTTTCCTGAGTTTGCGGTCCCGAGACATACAAGGACTGGGGCTCTGAGGTTTACCATCATCCTGTCCCTGGAGCACCAGACCCCTAGGATCTGGGTGCCACTCTGTCATTTCTGAGGCCCCAAGGTGACCCCTCCCCCCATAGGAAAGCAGGGTTTGCCCTTTGTGTGGCAATCTCCGCCTGCCCCCTGGTGCCAGGCGTGCTTAGGGCACAGCTCTGCCCCACTAGCTGTAACGTCCCTGCTGAACCCTGGGGAGGGCCAGCGAAGGCCCAGAGGAGGGGCTGGATGTCAAGGACACAGCACTGGCTGCGGGGGAACCTGGCTTCTCTTACTGACCCGCCTTGCAGTTCTGGGCCAGCGAGTCACCCCTCTAGGGCTCATTCTGTTTCCCAAGAAGCGAGGAGGCCAGGCTGCTCTGCAGGGGCCAGACTGCCATCTCCCAACACTGCCAGGTTCAAAGTCACCAAGTAGCAGACGCCGAGGAGCCCCCAGTGCTGCCCCTCTGCCAGGCCAAACGCCCGAAACCACGGGAAGGGTTTGGAGTCACTCACTTAATCACAAAAAGAAACTGTTATTAATGATAGTGAGACACGGCGGATAAGTGGGTCATGTCTAATAGCCGTTTGTGTTCAGGAGGAGAATACCAATTTAATAAAAGCTATGTGTGCTGAAAAAGCCCAGAAATTGCTGTTTAGCAGATTGGAGCCTGATCATTTCATTATTCCTGGGCTCCGCGTGTCCTCAGCTGATTCAGGAAACGTGGCTGGGTTAGGCAGGTGTCTCTGCGTCTTGGGTAGGGGTAGGAGGCTGGAAGCGGGGTGGGGGGGTGCCCGGGAGGAGTCCATTGACCCCAGCCGCCTGGTGGCTGCTCACCTCTCCAGCTCGGTCCCAGCCCAGCCGCCAGGCTAACGCCTTCCGCCTGCTCGCCCCGGGGCTTGTCACAGGGAAAGCCCGAGGTCAGATGGGTCCGCAAGGACATCTGTCTCGCTTCCCCTCTCCCTGCTACCTCCACTCAGTCTGCTTCGCAGAGGGTTTTTTAAAGGCATGAGGAGTGAATGGGGAGTGAGTGGTACCTGCCTCTTAGGGAGACCTCAGGGAAGTGGGAGGCAGGGGTGGTGATAGTCAGTGTCTATGCCCAGTAGGTATTCAATTGATGGCAGCTATTTTGATTTTTCCTCATCAGACAGGGTTAGCTCATTGCCATGAGCACAGCGGGTGGGAGGAAAGGGAGCTGACCTTTATGAACTGCCTACTGTGTGCCAGGTGCTACCAAACCCCTTGCCAGTGTTAACTCACTAAGGCTGACATTATTCGTGCAAGGCTGGTGCTGGACACATGAGGAAACAGGTTAGAGAGGGCCAGTGACTTGCCCAAGGTCACTGAGTCTGTACAGAGAGCTGGGGAGCTGTGCCTACACTGAAGGTGTGTCTGGCAGTTCTGCTCCGGGCCTGCCTCCTCCGGGACAGCCTTGAGGCAGCCTTGGCCAGTCGTGTGATGGATCTCCTTCCTCTGCCCAGCTCTGCCCAAGGGACTCCCTTCCACTTACCCAGAGAACTGGTAAGGCAGTGGGTTCCACCGGGAGGAGCCAGTAGCTCAGAAAGGTGATGGGATCTTGCTGAGGCCACATGCAAGTTAGAAGCAGGAAGCTGGATTAGCGTCCTTCCCCAGGACTCTTTGTAGATCTTGTCCACGGCAGGCAGGATCTTGTCTTCTTTTTTTTTTTTTTTTTTTTTGGCCGCATTGCACGGCATGTGGGATCTTACTTTCCCCAGACCAGGGATCAAACCCATGCCCCCCTGTGGTGGAAGCTCCGAGTCTTAACCACTGGACTGCCAGGGAAGTCCCCAGAAGGCAGGATCTTTATGAAGATCTCTGTGGACCTCTTGCATTGCAATCGCCCAGGGAGTTTGTTAAAATGCAGATCCTGGGGTCCTCCCCAGACCCATTGGCCAAAATGATTGTTGATGGGACCCTGGAATTTGCATTTTAATAAGCTCCCGAGATGATTACCAAGCCACCTGGAGTCTGGGAACCACTGCCTTAAGTATTCACTCAAACCTGATGAGACATGTAGGGATGGGAAATTGTCTGGTGCCAGGGGCTGCTGGATTGGTCTGGTTTTGCAAGGGAGGAAGAAGTCCAGGCTGGAACAGGTATGTGGACCCTCAGAGGAGCCCCAGGAAGCCTTACTCTGGAGCAAACATCCATCCTCCCGCCCCTGCCCTGACACACACACACACACACACACGTACACACACACACACAAACCCTAGGCCAGCACCTTCAATTATTAATACACCCCGCTGCAGACAAAGATCCTGGCTTGGCCTGGCGCTTTGTCCATTGAGCGATTCACTGTCCTGAGGTTTTCTCTGTTGCCAGGAGGGAGCAGCGGGGCGCTGGGGGAGGTGGGGGTGCCGCCGGGCCATTTGGCAAACAGCCTGTGCACTGAAAAATGACTCTGGCTTTCTCACGTTCCTTAACGAACTGTTGGTATCTCCCCATCAGTAAGCTGGCTAGTTTGGTGGCTGGGAGATGGAGAAAACTGAGTGCTGTCTTCTGAAGGTTATGATGTTAAAAATGTGTTCGTCGTTGTCTCGGGTGTTGGTGATTATTCTATCAATTATGCCCGTAAACACTCCACCTTGGGCTGAGGGTTTCCCGGCCTCCGGCAGGGAATTGACCCTCGCAAGCAGTTTTCCCTAAGTCCTTCACACCAATTGCTTTTGACACTTCGCCTATCAGCGGCTCCCTCAGCCTCTTCCCCAAGCAAGGGGAGCCACAGGCAGCCGGCAGGACGAGGAATTTGGCTCACTGCCACCCTGACAGCAGGGGTGTTGGGGAAAGTCTCCTGTTGACAAACAAGTGGGCAGGGTCGGGGGTGCCAGGAAAGTGGTCCCTTCCCACCCACCAGCCACTGAGGCAGGAGATGGAGCACTTGGAATGAATCACTAAGGCTCAGGCCAAGCCAGCAGGACCTCTGGGACCATTTCTTTCTACCCATCTAACAGAGGGGAAGACCAAGGCCACGGGCAAGAGAGCGTGGGCCCAAATTGCCTGGGAGGTTAGTGCTTGGCTTTTGGGATCAGCTGACCCAACTCGATACAAATAGAGTGAAAATTATACGCAAGCAAATGTTTATTGTCCTGCCAGGGCCGTAAATGGCATTGTCTCATCTGATCCGCATAAGAACCCTAAGGGGAGGGGACTTTCCCTGGCCCGATGTTTTCATGAGGAAACTGAGACGTGAGGTTAAAGGCTTGCCCAAGGTCACGCACCTAGCAAGTGTTGGAGCCCAGAGCGGAGCCCAGAATGTGGCTCCAGGGCCCACGCTCACAGTGCTGTTGTGTCCCAGAGAGGATGAGGGAGAGGCCCAAGGTCACGAGACTTCCTGTGGTGGAAGGAGTGAGCACGGGGACCTCCACATTCCATGCCCCAGCTGTGCAGCAGCAGACATGGCAACCCCCAGACCAGGACCCTGCCTCAGTGACTTTCCAGCTTCTGTTGGAGGTTGAGAAAATCATATGCGTAAGGAGAGGAAGTACGTGGTGTGAACAGTGATGCTGGTACCCACGTGAGGGGCAGGTGTCAGAAAGAGGGGAAAGGGGGCATGAAGCAACCCCACCTCCTGGTGCTTGGCCATGACCTTGGACTTCAGGGACTGAACCAGCTGTTGAGGGGGTTATGGGAAGAGTCTCTCAGCCCCGAAGGGAATTTGGGGCCCGCTGGCTCTACAGTGGCCGGCATCCGGCCACTCTCACCACTCCCATTGTAATGATCGGGGGTACGGGTCAGATTCCCTTGTGTCCTGGTACCCTCCACGATGCCCAGCCTGGGGAGGTGGCAGCGAATGACTGAATGGGTGGCAAGGATGATAAGGCAGAGGTCTAAGGTCTGAATTCTTCAACTTTTGCTCATTCCAAGTCAATATTGTTTTAAACATTCAGGTAATTTTAATTTCATTAGAAATCCATGTTATTAGTAGAAAAATCACAAAACTGGAACCCCTCCTCATCCTTACTGACCACAGCAAGGACATCTGGGGTGGGTAAGGCTGATTTCACCTTGCAGTGGGTGGACTCAGACCCTTGGGGTGCATATGAGATGCTGCAGTCTTGAAGGTAACGGGGTCCCAGGATGTATCTTCTCCCAGACCCCAGTGAGATTCTTCCAACAGGAAAAGGGGCAGTGGTCTCACTGGGGGAATAAATCCGCTCCTTCCCCAGCTGGTGACCCCGGGATCCCTCTGGTACCTGCTGCTGTGGAGAAGGGAAGTGGGGACGGGGGGGCAGAGGGGCTGCTCCTCCTCCGGGTCCCCCTGCCCACCGCTGTGTCCCCTCCCCTTTCTCGAAGCCAGCAGAGGACTCAGCTCCACCATACCCAGTTGAAACCCTTCTTTAAGAAGCCCCCGCGCCCTCTGCAAGATTGGGTCCTACCTGAGAGATGGTTTTAGGAGGAATGCAGACAAACCTCTTACATTTTAAGAGTTATGCATCTATTTTAATGTGGATTGGAAAAATATAACCAGCACATCAAAACTGTGATTTCACAGATATGATTGCTTAGGATGAGCCTAACGGGGATATTAAAACATAGCAGGGGGCTTCCCTGGTGGCGCAGTGGTTGGGAGTCCGCCTGCCGATGCACGGGACATGGGTTCGTGCCCCGGTCCGGGAAGATCCCACATGCCGCGGAGCGGCTGGGCCCGTGAGCCATGGCCACTGAGCCTTCGCGTCCGAAGCCTGTGCTCCGCAACGGGAGAGGCCACGACGGTGAGAGGCCCGCGTACCGCAAAAAAAAAAAAAAAAACCCATAGTGGGTTAGTTTATAGAAAAACACAAATGACATAGTAGTACGGGTGGTACCCAGGCCCATCTGTGTGCGGGGATGACTGGACTTGGGGGCTGCTGGCCTGCAGGCCAGCCCCGCCCATCTCATA
Source organism: Mesoplodon bidens (assembly GCF_964165515.1). NCBI lineage: Eukaryota > Metazoa > Chordata > Mammalia > Artiodactyla > Ziphiidae > Mesoplodon > Mesoplodon bidens. The sequence continues at coordinate 21,944,087 of NC_138171.1, read as the reverse complement.
CTCCGTACTCCTCATACTGGGAACTGCTGGCCTAACGGGCTGCTGCCATTTATTGGAAGCTTGATCATTCCTTCCTTCCTTCATTCCTTCAACAAATATCAGTTGAGAACCTGCCATGGACCAGGCTCTTTTAGCCACTGGGGACATATCAGTGAAGAAGACAGCTAAGGCTCTTGCTCAGACAACTAAACTTATAAGATACATATAAGTATAGATTGTGATGAGTTAAGAAGCAGGGATGATGTTCAGCCTGGAGAAGGGCGCTCACTCTTGGAGCAGTTAAGGTACCCAGTGGTGAGCTCCCCATCTCAGAAGGTATGTAAGCTGGACCAGTTATTAGCTGGGGATGTCACTGGGGGATTCCTGCCTTCTTTCCCAAAGGAGCAAAGACTGGTGAAGTGGGCAGAGAAGCCAGAACACAGTGGGCAGTTAATAAGGATGTGTCACCCAGCGCTTAGTGGTGGGGCTGGGACAAGGGCTTAGGTGGGTGGAGCTCCGGACTCCGGGGATGCCTGGTCCCACACAGGACGTGGTGGGAGTGGGGCCTTCGCTGCTCCCCATGTTGAGGGGTGGGGATAGTGACTCCTTTGTCATTTCAGCCCCCAGTTAAAGTGCCAGAATTGGGGCGGGGAATGGGACCTGGGTTTTTATCCACCCTCCCACTGCCTCCACCTTCTGGGTGGCTTGGCACGTCCCTGCCCCCCTCAATTTCCCCACGTGAACAGTGCCGAGTTCTCCTAAGCTCTAGGCATCTAGAATACCTCCATCTGTATCCTCCCAAGCGCTATTCTTTGTCCTCCAATCAACAGGTGAGGATGGAGCCGACGGTGGCGTGGGATTCCGTCCAGCACATGGTGCTTAGCTCTCAGTGGCCTTTTGGGCTGTGAACCAGAACACCAGCCAGCACTCATGGGGGATTTTCTCCGTGCCTGCCACTTCCCCCTCCTCCTCTTATCTAATTCTCGCCCGCCCTGCGAGGAGGGCACTCCCATTTTACAGATGAGGACTCTGAGGCTTGGGGGATGATGCAGTTTGCCTGAGGACACACAGATGTTGGATGGCAGAGCCAGGCCTGAGCCCAGCTTGTGGCTCTTAACCCCCTCATCTGTCCTCTCCCGGCTGCCAAACCGCCTGGGCTTGTGGGCAGGTGCTTTATTCCACAGCGGCGCCCTGGATTCGTCAGATTCTCTCAGGGTCCGTGATGCCAGAATGCTGAGAAGGCCTGGGTCTGTCTGAAAGAGCCCGGGGCTGAGAGTCTAGGCTCCTGGATCCAAGTCCAGCATAGTCAATGGGGAGCAGCGGGGGTGTGGGCGCGCCTGCCTGAGTGTTCTACTGGGCGGCTGCTGTTTTTATCTGAGCCTGAGTCTAGAGTGAGTGTTGGGGTAGGGTATTTGCTCACGTGCAGTTGGAGGAGCTGTGGCAGTGGGGGAAGGGGCCTGGGAGGTCCTTTAGCGGACTGGCCTAAGGGGCCAGGCGGGTGCCCTCTGCCTTTGCATCAGTACCAGCCTCCCCAGCCCCCTCCAAGCTGGTGCCCCTGGGATGCGAGGCGTGGAGGCTCTGGGAGCATCTGGAAGGTTAGAGGCGGAGCCGGGAGGGGGGCCTCGCTCAGAGCCATCAATTAGGGGTGCTGGCATTGCCCATCGGTGGCACATGCTCGCCTTCCCCTCTTCCTCCAGATCTCTCTGTGGGTTTGTCTCTCTCTCTCTCTCTTTCGATCTCTGTCTCTGTTGTTCAATCTCTCTCCATCTTTCTTTGTCCCTTTCCCTGTGTCTGCTCTATCCCTCTCCCTCCCTCTTCTCATCTCTCCCACCTTGGTCCCCCCTTTCCCTCCTTCTCTCTGTAGAGACACACACACACACACACACACACACACACGTACGTTCCTCTCTTCAGGTGACATCTCAGGATTACACATACACAGATTCTGTGCATGATGATGACACCCACACCGAGCAGGCACCCAAGAAATGTTGGTTGAATGAACGAAGCGAATAAACGAGTGAATGACCACGTGGGGAAGCTACAAGGGACGCTGGACATTGTCTAGACTAGTGGTTCCTCATTTTTTTGGAGGTCGTGATCCTCTTGAGAGCTGGAATGTTGGTGAAACCTGGATCGTTTCCTCAGAAAAATGCCACATGGTTTTGTCCAGCATCAGAGGGTTTGTTGAGGCCCCCAAAGCCCACCTGTGGTCCTCCAGGGAAGCAGCCTTCATTTCACTGGGGACGTAACTGAGGTCCAGACAGGAGCCAGGGCTGGCCCTAGGACACAGGGCCGGTGTGCAGCAGAGCCAGGCCCTGGAGTCCTTCCCCCCACCTCCCCCGCACAGTGCTCTCTTGTGACCTGGAAGAAGCTTCATTCACTTTCCTGGAAAGTCCTTGGTGAGTGTCTTCAGGGGGTGAGTTTTGGGAGAGATAATGGAGGACAGTCAACCAGAGGTGGGAGCCCAGGAAACAGGGCAGGTGAGCCATTGGAGGGAGGTCTCTGGAGGTTTCCAGCGAGAGTGGTTGCTGCGTCCTGGTGCAGTCAGGGACGACTTCCTGGGGGAGATGGACTGCTTTTCTGCCTGTATCCGGGGACCATCAGGGCTGAGAGGAGACTGGTGGTCAGTAGGGAGCCTTGTCTGACTGCCTGGGTCTGGGAGGGGCTTCATTTGGAGAGTCGTGTGTGCATATCCGGAAAAGCAGGCTGCAGCTGGAGGTACTGAGAACAGGCTGGGAAGCTTGTTTTTTGTTTTTGGTTTTGTTTTGTTTTGTTTTTGCGGTACGCGGGCCTCTCACCGTTGCGGCCTCTCCTGTTGCGGAGCATAGGCTCCGGACGCGCAGGCTCAGCGGCCATGGCTCACGGGCCCAGCCGCTCCGCGGCATGTGGGATCCTCCCGGACCGGGGCTCGACCATGTGTCCCCTGCATCGGCAGGCGGACACTCAACCACTGCGCCACCAGGGAAGGCCGAAGCTTGGTTTTGATCCCCGGGGCAGGGGCAGCCCTGGAGGGTTTCTGAGTGGGGAAGACACAGGGCGTGGCTGGCGTTTGGGTGGGGATGGCCCTGTGAGTTGAAATGGGGCTCAAACAGGACTTGGAGGCTGGAGGGGCTAACGGAGGAGGAGAGGCTGTTTGCCAGGGGCTGGTGGGCTGAGTTTCTGGGCTCATAGTATGATGGGGCTGGTCCAGGTGTCCAGGGAATGATGGGAATGTGGGCTCGAAAGGAGATGGGAGCCTGTGTGTGTGTGTGTGTGTGTGTGTGTGTGTGTGTAAGTACACTCGCTTCCTTTCTTGAACACCCAAGCTCCTCCCTCCTCCTTTTCCTGAGCGATTTTCTCCCCTTGGCAGGCTCTCTTCCTGCCTCTCCTGCCTTCTGGTTCCCTGCTTCATGTACGTCCTCAGAGAGGCCCGTGACCTCCTGTCAGCAGCTCGTCATGGTCACCCCAGCAGGCACCCCAGGCACCCATCAGCACGCCCATCTTGACCAGGAGGAAACGGGCTTAGAGAGGTGTCTGGGGCCCCCCACCTAGTTCAAAGCAAGGGAGCAGAACCCACACTTCGTTTTCCCCCAGGCTGGCATGTTAAGGGTGTCTTTGGGGTTGGGGGGGTCTTAACTGAACCCCCCTTCTTGGAAACCTCAGGCTTGGTTCCCGGCTGAGGGCAGGGAAGGCGAGAGCAGACGGCAGGGTGTCTGTTTTGCTTTGTGAGGTTTTAAAAAAATCATTTCCGACCTTCAAGGCGGCAGCAATTACGGCTGGCTCGCTGGGGAGCTGTTGGCTGCCTGTCATCGGCCCCAGGAAAGGGTCCCTAATGGAGGCCCAGCAGCCAGAGCACATCGTAGTGGAAATAGTGCTCAAAACAAAGCCTCACTAATGGTCTCAGGCAGGCAGAGGAGAGGGAGGGGGTGGGCAGGCTGGCTGACAGCTGACAGGAGGGCCTGGGGGTGCAGGGGCCCTGAGACTCACCAGCTGGTCTCCTTATGTCCCCCAGAGACCCCCAGCAGTGGTCACTGAACTCCAGCTAGGTGCTGGGTGCCCCAAGCCCCATCCCAGCTCTGCTGCTTTCTGTCAAGTCCCCTTCCAGGCAGAGGGAACAGTAAGTTCAAAGGCCCTGGGGTAGGGCAGAACCCCTTCAACTAGCGCATGTTTGGTTCTAGAATAGTCCTTGTGTTTAAACGGCCAGATCAGGCTAGTCTTCTAGGTGAGGAAAAGGGAGGTGGGAGCCTTGGGGAGGCAGGAGGTGGACCAAGACCCCCTGAGAGAGGAATAGCCGCCTGACCATTGCCGTCATGATAATGCTCCATGGAGCCCACCATGAGCCAGATGTTTACAGGTATGTATGATCCTGTTGAGTGCCCACAATACCCATTCTACAGATGAGGAAACTGGTGCTCAGAGATTTGCCTACCTCGAGGAAGTGTAGCTGGAGTTCAAAGCCAGGTCAGCTTGACTCCAGAGCCCACATGTTTACAGCTGCATTCTTGGATTTCTCAAACACAGTTGGACAGGAGTAGGAGGGGCTGGGACGGGGGCAGGAACGAGGTCCCAAGTGGGGCCAGGTTTAACCCAGGCCAGGCCCTGGTGGGGAGGGTGTGGAGGAGGGGCAGCATGGCCACTCTGCTCTCTGCCACTGCCTGCTGGGCACCCCGAGAAGCTCTGCTCTGGAGCATCCCTGGGGGCTGCCTCAGTTTTACCTCTCCGGTTGGTCTCTGCACCTGGCTTTCAGATGCCCTTGTCTCTGCCTCTCCCCTTCTGCTCTGTTCTGCATGGCCCTGGCCTCCCTGGCTCCACACTTGGTGCCTCCAGACATTGCTCGCTTTTCTCTCCTCTTCTCAGTGGATCCGGGGATGCTCCTTTCTGGGGTTCTGGGGTAACCACTCATACTATGGCTGATGCAATCTCCCTATGCTTCCTCCATTCGCCTCCTCTTTGCCTGTGACAGGCATTAGGGATGGGTACACGCCTGGGCTTTGAGATCAGACACTGTTGGGCTCAAGTTCTGGCCCCCACTCAACCTCTCAGAGCCTCACTAGCCATCGGTGCAATGGGCTTACCCCACCGGCTTTGCAGGATGTACAGGTGAGGATGAAAAGAAATGGTACCTGCACAGACATCAGGATGCCTATTTGCCTTCTCCCGTCCCTGGCTGCCCCACCCTGTCCCCGCCTCCCTGCACATTCCCACACTTGCCTTTCTCCCTCCCAAACCCTTTCATCTCCTGTGGCCCAGATGTGTGGGAAGAGGAGGCAGGAATTCCACTGGGGAAACCTCAACTCCCACAATCCTGCAAGTGCCAGAATATTCTCATTCTCCTTAAATGTCCCTAGATTTGTAATTCCACTGCTGTCTCCTTCAATATGCGCTGGTGGCCTTGGGAGGCACTCTGCCCCCGGCCTTAGGTGCCAGCACTGCCCACCTGGCTGTGTTGGGGCTGCCTGGCAGGGGACCTGGACAAGTCCCCACCTTCTCTGTGCCTCAGTTTCCTCATCTGTAAGAAGACGAGGGTGATAGTGGCTACTTCCCAGGTCGTGTTGGGGATTCAGTGAGATATTTTATTAAAGAAACACCTCTACAAAATGGAGTGAAATCTGATATACGCTACAATGTGGATGAACCTCGAAAACATTAAGTGAAAAAAGCCAGTCCCCAAAGACCACATATTCTATTATTCCATGTATGTGAAATATCCAGAATAGGCAAATCTATAGAAACAGAATGCAGATTGGTGGTTGCCGGAGGCTGGGGGAAGGGGGAGTGACTGCTTAGTGGGTAAAGAGTTTCCTTTTGGGGAGATGAAAATGTTCGGGGACTAGATAGAGGTGGTGGTCACACAACATTGTGACTGCACTAAATGCCACTGACTTGCACACTTTAAAATGGTTAATTTTATGTTATGTGAATTTCACTTCAATTACAACTATGAATAAATAAAAAGGAAACATCTTTATAAGCACATACTTGGTGTCAGGCAGTCACTTTATAAATGTTAACGCATTTAATCCTTACAACAGCCTTATGAGGTGGTGGTTATTATTATCCCCATTTTAGAGATGAGGAAACTGTGGCACAGTATCTCCAGGCACTTAGCACATAGTCAGTGCTCAAAAGTGTTAGCTATTTTAATTGTTATTGGGTGGGTCATCAGCCAGGGCTGGGCAGGGGCCCCACCTGGGTGAATGTGCTTGTGTGTCCCTAAAACTCAGCAGTGAGTGGGCGTTGAGGCCCTATTGTGTCCCGAACACTGAAACAGGCTCTTCACCTGCATGAGTTCATTTAATCCTCAAAATAAGCCTTTAAGCAGTGACACACGTGGGAACCGAAGCCCAGAGAAGTGCAGCAACTTACACGAAGCCACTCAGCAAGTCCGGGTGGAGCCGCAACTTGCATCTGCATCTGTAAATCCTGGGCTTCACCCTCCCCCAGCCCCCCTCTTTCCTCTTGGTCCCCTGCCCCTTTTGCCGACACATCAACACTCCAGTGTGCAGAGCATGGTCTGAGGAGCCTGAGGCTGCAGAGGTGAAGGCAGCTTCTGATTGGATCGGATGGAGGCCCTTGACGAGGGGTTCTCCCCATGCAGGAGAGTAAACAGCTCCCAACCAGGGACAGTATTTCTTTGATGTCTCCTATTTCATTCAAAACGCATGAATTCTGTATTCTATGCCATAATATATTCATGTTTGTTTTAATACAAAAACAATGCTCTTTCCGCATTTGGGGGGAGGGAAACCAATGCCTCAGGAAGTCACTTCCCTGGTTTGAGCAGCACAGCACAGAAGGGAGCCCTCCATTCATTTCTTTGGTCATTCATTCTACTAGCATGCATTCGGGCCTCCTCGTTCCTGAAATGGGTGTTAGTCCTCGCCACGTGCAAGGCACACGGAAACTTACAGCGAATCAGACAGGATGCTGCCCCGTATAGGTGAGTGGCAGGAAAGGCTTCCAGGTCTATGGGCCAGAGTGACCAAGGTCTTGGAGGTGCCAGCTAAAGGTGAATCGCGGGACTGGGCCAGCAGCCAAGGAAGCCAGAGCTGGTGACAGTGCTGGCGGTGGTTGCCCAGTGATGCCCACTGGCGTCAGCTGGACCTGCATCCCAGGCCCTTCTGACCAAGAAGAAAGTTTCTGCTCGATGCTGCTCTGAATTTAATGCCTAACTCTCGCCAATCTCCCCTGTTAATGAGAGGAATGGGGACCGAGGCTCGTAGCCTTCAGCAGTCAACCTGCCCTGGCTAGAATTTACGAACGCTGTTTGGTTTTCGTAGTGTTTATTTTTACTGTTACCCTCTCTTTATGGCAAGTGATGCTGATTTTCCATTTATGGCAGTAATAAAAGTCTCCTTTTAAGCTGAATTTATTTAGTAAAAAGGGAAAGATGCTTTCGAAAATAAATATTAAGTAAATGATGGTGCAGGTGGTACCGGGATCCTGCAGAAATGGTAAAGGTGGTCCCCCAAAGGTTGGACTTGGAAAACTCTTATCTCTGGTATGCCCTTTCCTGTCCTGAGCACCCCCAGCTGTGCAAACCACATCAGTGTTTAAGTCCAATCATGTCCCCACTTCCCAGAAGCCTGACTCTCCAGGCAGACATGGGCCTGCCCTTCCCTCTCTTAGCACGTGCACCTCCATCCAGAGCTTCTGCATGCAGCTGTGCCCTGTACATCTCTGTGCACTATGATTCATGGCTCTGTGAATGGTGCACACCCTGAACAGCTGTACGTGCCGATCCAGGCTCAGTCCCAGCTGTTGTCCAGACTGTTCTGTGTGTTTGTCACTCCTGCAGAGTGTGGGCCCCTTGAGAGTCAGGGCCTGGCCTAAGCATCTTAGGAAGCCCAGCACGGGGCCTAGCTCAGGGTAGGAGTCTATGAAATTTGATCTCTTTCATTCCTTCTGCAGGGAGCACTTGAGCCCCTGCTGCGTGCCCAGCCCCCCATCTTCCCAATAAGGCATACTGCAGTTCCTCAAGCTTTAGTACAAAATGCATTCCCTGTCACTTCTTGAGAAGAGGAAACCTGTCCACTCCAAGATGAAACAGCCTTCATTGACTCACACCTCGATCCCTATTGCTGCAGGCCGCCTGCCAGAAGCTGGGGGCTGCCCAGGAGGAAACAAAGAGAACCCTCAGGTGCCTCCCCTGGGTCCATCCCAGGGCAGATGCCCTGCACCCATCCCTTCCAGCCTTCTCATTCCCTGGAGGCTTTTTCATCCCACTTATTTAGGTTTTCCTCTTATGGACATTTTACATCCCCTGATTTCAGGAGCTCTGTGAGACTCGCCTGTGAGCTGGGGCTTCCTTGTAAACACTCCCTCTGCAGCTCTTTTTCCTATTCTGCCTCCCAGCTGGGAGTTCTGGGGGCTGCAGGCCTCCCTGACCCCGTGTCACACACCCTTTTGGCCCTGGCACCCTGCTGAGCTGGGTACAGAGCAGCCTTTCTGGAAATGGCCCTCAGAGAGTCACACTTTTTATTTTTTAATTTAATTTAATTTTTAAAATAAGTTTATTTATTTTAGTTTTGGCTGCATTGGGTCTTCATTGCTGCCTGCGGGCTTTCTTTAGTTGCAGCGAGCAGGGGCTACTCTTTGTTGAAGGCTTCTCATTGCGGTGGCTTCTCTTGTGGAGCACGGGCTCTAGGCGTGTGGGCTCAGCAGTTGTGGCTCGCGGGCTCTAGAGCACAGGCTCAGTAGTTGTGGCTCACGGGCTTAGTTGCTCCGCGGCATGTGGGATCTTCCTGGACCAGGGCTCGAACCCGTGTCCCCTGCATTGGCAGGCGGATTCTTAACCACTGCACCACCAGGGAAGCCCTACTGATACATTCTTATGTTCATACTATCTTCTAAATTGAGTGTGGACCTAACTGAACAGCCATCTCAGTTTGGACTAGCTGTGTTTCAACTCTCCATAGCCACATGTGGCTCAGGGCCACCATATTGGACAGCTCAGATTTAGTGGAAAGTTGCCTTGTGGCACAGATCCCTGAAAACACACCGCTGCAGGGCTGGGAAGCCACGGGAGGTGTTTTTTAAAAAATTGTGGTAAGATGGGCCTCCCTGGTGGCGCAGTGGTTGAGAGTCCGCCTGCCGATGCAGGGGATACGGGTTCGTGCCCCGGTCTGGGAGGATCCCATATGCCGCGGAGCGGCTGGGCCCGTGAGCCATGGCCACTGGGCCTGCGCATCCGGAGCCTGTGCTCCGCAACGGGAGAGGCCACAACAGTGAGAGGCCCGCATACCGCAAAAAGAAAAAAAAAAAAAAAATTGTGGTAAGAAAAGCATAATGTAAATTTCACTGTTTTAACTATTTTTCGGTGTACAGTTCAGTGGCATCAAATATAATCAGGTTGCTGTGCTGCCATCACCACTATCCACATCTGGGAATGTTTCATCATCCCAAAGTGTAACCCTGTACCCATTAAACGATGACCCCCCCATCCTCCCTCTTCCAGCCCAAACATTCTGCTTTCTGTCTCTGTGAGTCTGACTTTAGGAACCTCATGGAATCATACAGTATTTATCCTTTTGTGCCTGGATTATTTCACTTAGCCTAATGTCCTCAGGGTCCATGCATGTTGGAGCATGTGTCAGAATCTCCTTGCTTTTTTAAGGCTGAATAATATTCCACTGTATGCAGGGGCCACATTTTGCTTATCCATTCATCCTTGGAGGTCTTGAGTAAGCAGTGACTCAGTGTGTCCTGGCAAGAGATGGGGCCTGAGATAGGGATGACCAAGGGGCCCTTGGGGCCGCACTGGCTCTCTCTGCTCTGCCCCCTTTGTCTCTCTCTAGCTCCAGTTCTGCCTTGGTTCCCCTGACTAGGGGATGCCCCTACCACCAGTCCCCAAGGGGAATCCTGCTGTCGCAGACATATGGGTGGGCTAGGGTCCAGTGCCTGCAGGCTTCCTGGACCAGAGGGTCTGGGATGGGGAACCTGAGCTCAGAGATGGAGGGAGGTGGGGCCTGAGCTGGGGTCACCTTGGTTGACAAGCCCCCCAGGGCCTGTGTGAATCCCCCTGGCTCGGCGGGGGGACGGCTGTTGAGAGCAAATGAGGAAGGAGAGGAGGTACAGGACTGATGGATGAGAGGTCTCGTGGTGTGAGTGAAATACAGATGTTGCATCCACCGTATAATCTGATGAGGCTACAAAGAAGCATCTTTAAAAATCTTTCTGATGATGGTAGAATTTTGACCTAGAAGGTGAGAGAAGAGAGTGCTAGTTGGTGAGCACCTACTATGTGCTGGGCATGAGGCGTATGTTGCCTTGTATAACCCTCTCCTTCTCCTCTCATTCTCCCCTTTTTTCGGCTAAAGAAACTGAGGTTCAGAGAGGTAAAGGGGCTTATCCAGCTCACACAGCTAGGGACTAGAGGAAACAGGGTTCGAATCCAGACCTGAGGCCAAGCCCTAGGTGTGTGTGCTGAACCAGGGCCTGAAAGGTTAGGAAGAAGGTTAGGGTCCTGCTCTTGAAGGGCGGGTGAGATTTTCCAGGTCATCCCCTGCCTTTCCCAGAAGCCAAACTCAGTGACTCAGGCCAGGGCCACGAGCTGTTTCCTGCAGATGATGCCCTGTTAACCAGGCCTGGGGTTAATTAATACAATTAAAAGCAGAAAGGAAGGAGATGTTGCATTCAGTGAAGCCCCTTTCTCATTCTCCTGTAGAATCCTAATTTGTGGACAGTGGTTTTAATTGTCTTCCCAGCGAGCCTAGCCCTGCTTGGGCCCTGGGGCTGGAAAGCACAACTGCATCCTTCTCAAAAATCTATAATTAGGGCTTCCCTGGTGGCGCAGTGGTTGAGAGTCCGCCTGCCAATGCAGGGGACGCAGGTTCGTGCCCCGGTCCGGGAAGATCCTGCATGCCACAGAGCGGCTGGGCCCGTGAACCATGGCCGCTGAGCCTGCGCATCCAGAACCTGTGCTCCGCAACGGGAGAGGCCACGACAGTGAGAGGCCTGCGTACCGCAAAAAAAAAAAAAAAATCTACAATTATACCAGCCTCCCTAGGCACGGGCTGCGAGGAGTTACCTGAACAGGGAGGGGGGCTCAGGGGTGGGAGGATGCCGGAGAGGAGAGAGGATTTTAATGTCCCGAACTCAGCAGGGATGCTGACATGGAGATGGGGTGGCATAGGGGGTTGGGGATGGGGGATGGGGTTGTCTGAATGGTGGAGGGAAGGAGGTTGGGGAGACTGGGAAGAGGGGTTATAGGAGCATGGTCTAGAAGTTACGGGCTCCCACTCCTCAGTACTCTAGATCTGGGTTCATATGTAACCGCTTACCCTGTGATCTTGGACAAGTCACTTAACCTCTGTGAGCCTCAGCTTCCCCATCTGAAAAATGGGGATGGTAATGATCACACCTACCCCATAGCATCCTGGTGGGGGCATGAGAAAATATGTGTAAAGAGCTTGGCAGAGGGCCTGGCAGGTTCTCCATATTTCTCAGAGATCATCGTCATCCTCATCAAAATTAATGTGGATCACCTTCCAGTCTCAGGTGCTGATGCCACGTCCTCATCACAGAGAGGGAGCAAGAACCTCTTGCCGATTACAGCCGCCCACTTTCAGTGGATGCAGGAGAAACTGAGCTCCCCATCTCTGGAGGTGTGCAAGTGGGATACAGACGTGTGGAGCCTGGTGGCTAAACTCGACCCAATAATTCAGAACAAATTCTGATGGGAGCTGATGGACCCCTGGGTCTTGGTCATGCCTGCTGGTCAGACCCAGGTTCAAATGCCAGCTGTGTGTGTGTCTTGGGCAAATGATGTCACCTTTCTGAGCCTCATTTTCCTCATCTGTCTAATGGGAGTGAGTGGATTAGAGACTGTTAGAGACGATGTCTGCCCCATGCTAGGCGTGCAGTAGGTGCTCCGTAAATGGTGGACGATGATGATGATTTGTGGCTGTGCCGCGCAGCACGCAGGACCTTAATTCCCCAACCAGGGGTCGAACCTGTGCCCTTGGCAGTGGAAGCTGAGTCTTAACCACTGGACCACCAGGGAAGTCCCTATTATTATCATGTTTAAACAAGGCTCCCTGGGTTTCCCTCCTTTCCTCCTTGGTTCACACCATCCCTTTTATCCTCCTCGGCTTGTCAGTATCCACGCCTCCTTCAGGGCCTGGCTGAATGACCAGGCCACCTCCTCCTCCCTCCAGAGTCCCCTTCTCCCCCAAGTAGGAGGGACCCCCACCCCTTCCAATGCCCAAACCATGGCTCTTAGAACATACATCACTTTCTCCCTCAGGCCGTCTGAGCTGGTGGGGGTCTCAGACCATGAGGTACAACCCCCATTGTATAGAGGAGCAATCTGAGGCTCAGAGAGGGGGAGAAATTCTCCCAAGGTCACACAGCAAGTCTGTTGGCAGAAACAGGCTCAGTCCCTCCTCCCCAGCTCAGTCCTGTGCTCCTGGCAGTTATCTGCACACAGCTTCTCCCTGGGGGGAAGGGGCTTCCTTGGGGTGGAGCCCAGACAAACCTTCGTGTTGCTGCCTCTGGAACAGGAAGACTCAGATATGCCATCAGATGTCTAGAGCCTCGGTTTCCCCACTTGTCCTGAGGATGCATTGCCCCCATCACCACTGAGGCTGGAGTCAATGGGATCCTGAGGGCGCCTCCCCCAACCCATTCCACCAAGTGCCTCCAGGCAGGGTCTGAGGGGATCAGAGCCCACCGTGGTGAGGAAGAGCTGGTGGCTACACCTGCAGACAACTCTCCTGGCTCCCAGGAGTTCTTGGAGCTGGGTTCTCCCTCCATTCTCCCAGCCAATGCCCCTCCCCACTCCAGCTCAGGACCATCTGGCCCACCTGGGGATGGGGGGAGCAACACCCCCTCTGGAAAGCCTCCCTTGATTGCCTCAGCCTGGGTGAAATGCCTACTCTGTACCCACCCAGGCCTTTACACTCAGAATAAAACAGACTCCCCACCCTGTCCCAGAGGAAGGGTCCTCTCCAGGACCTTCCAAGGCAGGCTTGGCCATTTGGGACTGTTCCTTTTTAAGAAAGAGCCCTACCACCAAAAAGAGTTTGAATTCTCTGGGAGTAGCATGGCCCTGGGAGTCAAACAGTCCTGGATTCAAATCCAAGCTCTGCCACATGGCCTTGGAAGGGTTACCACCCTATGCTGGGCCTGGGCGCCTCCTCTGAGCAATGGGGACATGTGAGGGGGAGGGGAGCTGAGGCTGGCACAGCGTCACCACCTGCCAGGACACCCGCCATACGTGGCAACTGAGCAGTGGGAATGTGGCTAGTCTAAATTGAGATGTGTTGTAATCATGTACAATACAGGCTGGATATCCAAGACTTAGCACAAAAAAGAATGTAAAATATCTCATTAATAATTTTATACCTGTTGAAATAATTTTTTGATATCTTGGGTTAAATAAAATAAGTGATTAAAATTAATTTCATCTGTTTAAAAAAATTGTTACTTTTTAAAATACGGCTATAGAAAATTAAAAATGCTGTATGTGTCTTGCCTGTGTGGCTTGCATTTGGTGTCTGTTGGACAGTGCCCTCTAGAGGACAGTTATTGGGATCCGGGTTGGGGGATAAGGGCTGTGTGTTGTGGGTGAGAGGGCCTGAAGCCTGACCTTGCTGACCCCTGGCTGCTGAGTAGCCCCAGGCCAGATACTGCCCACTCTGAACCTCATTTTCTGCATCAGTAAGAAGAGCTGGTGGGCCAGGGTCAGGGTTTTTCAGTCAGCTGGGGGAGCTTGTGGGCAGGGGGAGGCTGAGTGAGGGTGGTTGGAGGCTGGCCCTTCCCCGGTCACCCTCATGGAAACCCCACCCAAGGACAGCCTGTCTCTGCCTTTCCTTCCACCCATGAGACCCAGATGTACCATTTCCCATCCTCCTGTCGGACAGATGTGCTTCCCCCACTCAAGCCATCTCTGGGAGGAGAAGGGCCGTGGCTGAGTCACGCAGGCCCAGCCTCCAGGACTGGCTCCGCCCTTCCTAGCTCTGTGATCCTGGGATGAGCAAACCCCCCACCGCCCAGTAGCTCTGGACCCCCTTTCTCCAATTGCAGGAGGGAGAAGTGTGGGCACTTTCTGATTCCCATGGCTCAGGCAGTGGCACCTGGAGAAGGTCACAGCTGTGTCCCTCCCACTGTCTCTTGGTCAGCAGGGTCACACCGCCAGTTACCTCGGATCCAACTAGGGGGCCTCACCACTCTCCTCCTTCCCCTGTTTGCAAAGGGTGCTGGGTGGGCAGGGGCCTGGATCAAAGCCAAATCCGGCTGTCCCAGGACCGGAGGCCAATGGCTTGCTCTGATCACCTCCTAGCCCTCCTGGTGGCTCAGTCCTTGGCAGCTTCCTTCAGTCCTGCTCGAGTTGGCAAGTCAGCATCAGAGCAGGCATGGAGGGCTGGGCCTGGCCTGGGACTCTCGGACAGGGCCCCTCCTGCCTGTGGACGCTGCTCCACCACTGACCAGCCAAGTCTGCTCATTTGTTTATTCAAAAAGTATTTATCGAGCCCTACTATGTGCCAAGCTGGGGATATATCAGTAGACAAGACAGGCACCATCCCTGCCTCCTGGAAGGGAAAGCAGACCATAAACATAAATAAAATAAGTATATTAGCTGTGCTGTCCGATATAGTAGCCGTTACCTACAAGTGGCTATTTACATTTAAGTTTAAATGAATTTAAATGGAATAAAACTTAAAATTCAGTTCCTCACTCACACTGGTCATATTTCAGATGCTCAATAGATACATGTGGCTGGTGGCTACTGTATTAGCTCAGATATAGAACATTTTCCTTGTCACAGAAAGTTCTAGTGGGCAGCACTATTAGTATGTGGGAAGGGAAGAGGGATTTGAAGCACTGGGTTGGGGCAAGGGATGCAGTTTTTTTTTTTTAATACAAATTCAAGTTTGCAATTTTCATTTTTAAAATTTTTATTTATTTGTTTATTTTGGCCGTGCAGCTTGTGGGATCTTATTTCCCTGACCAGGGATCGAACCCAGGCCCTGGCAGTGAATGCGCCCGAGTCCTAACCACTGGACTGCCAGGGAATTCCCAGGGATGCAGTTTTAAGTGAGGTGGTCAGGGTAGGCCTTGCTGAGGAGGTGACATTTGAGCAGAGTCCTGAAGCAGGGGAAGGAGGGAGCCATGTGAGAATCTGGGGGAAGAGCCTTCTAGGCAGAGGGAACAGCATGCGCAAAGGCCCTGAGGTAGGATCTCAGCTGGAATGTTGGAGGAGCAGCAAGGAGGCCATCGTATCAGGAATGGAATGAGCAAGTGGAAAAGTAGCTTGAGGACTGAAGAGACAGGGATTGATTTGTGTTTTGCCAAATTACCTCTGGCTGCTGTGTGAAAAATAAATTGTCAGGGAGGGGGCAGGGAGGTCAGTGAGGAGGTCCCCCACTGTTACGGGTGAGAGGTGGTGACGGCTGGCCCAGCGTGGGGCAATTGAAGTGGGCAGAAGGGACCAGATTCAGGAGATGTTCTGGAGGCAGAACCCATGGGATTCCCCAGAGACCGAAAGGGGGTGTAAGAGGAAGAACGAGGGAGGCAAGGGCAACTCTACAGTTTGGGGCCTGGGCACCTGGAAGGCAGAGGCGGGTGGGCGGGTACCTTCCTCCAGGAGCCTGCTGCCCACTGGGAATAAGGACAGGCCCAGCCTCCAGCTGACCGCACACCACGCCTGGCTTGTGTTCAGTAACTCCAACAACACCCATTCTTATTAAATGGGCCTTGTTATGTAACAGCGGCCAGTCCCTCCCGAACCTCAGAGGATGTGGGCAGCCTGAACCCATGACCGTGGAGGTCAGGGATGTCACAGACTTTCTCTTAGCCCAGAGACTCGTTGCTGGAGTCAGGCTCCACTTGGAAACCCTGTGTGCAAAGCAGAAAAAGCAACTTATCAATCCCGAGCCTCCCAAAGCCCTCGGGATCATGGGGAGGGGGTGGAGGGAGGTGGGCCCAGAGCAGGACCCCCGCCCCCAGTCAGACTCTGCCCTGAGCTGAGTGGTGCCTTGAGGGACCACCGGGGCTGCAAGGTGGGCTTGTCTGCCCGCTGGGTCGGGGTGTCTGGCGGGCTGCAGCAGCAAGGTGGGCATGGGATGGGGGCACTGATGGATGCAGCATTCCCTGGGTGACCTGCCTGTTGCCAGGTGTCTTTCCAGGGTGAGAAAATCTCTCCTGAGAAGAGGAAAGGATTCTAATTACATCTCAGGACAGTATCTGTTTGGAGAGACGAGAGTCAGGACATATGGTGGGGAGCGGTGCTGGACCGCACTGAGCGGGGATTTGTTTTCTCTTACCTGCCAGCGTGGCGGGCATGGCAGTGGGTGGGGCTCCTGCTGGGTCCCAGGAACCAGCTGCTCTGGGATTTGGTGGGCGAGCTGGACCCTGCTGGAGGGATGGGAGGCACATGTGTCTCCCACCGCCTCCTGGGGCTCTTGAGAGGATGGAGGATGTATCAGCCGTTCGGGGCACCTACGAGATGCCGGGAGATGTGTAGCCACAGGAGAGCTGGTCCCTGTTCTCATGCAGCTTGCACAGGCAGTGCAGTGAACCGATGCAAGACGGTGACCATTCCCCAGGCAGGTGGGAGGTGGGGGGTTGAGGGGAGCCTACCCAGGTGGTCAGGGGAGGCCTCTCTGAGGGGGCCAAGTTTCAGCTGAGCTTTGAGTGACTTGCTGGACGAAGAGGGACCAGGGGAAGAACATTCCAGGCATTCGGAACAGCGAGGGCAAAAGTGAGGTGAGAAAGTGAGGCATTTTCACAGGACAGAATGGAGACCAGGGGGAGGTGGGCCGGGCTTGCCCCCCAACCTGGTGCAGAGGGGACCCGAGGAAGGGTTCCGAGGGGGCCGGCGGGGTAGGTCTGATTTGGTTTTGCAAAGACGGTGCCGAACGCTGCGCCCTGGGGTGGGGAATAACCCAGGATGGGGGCAACTGGAGACATCAGGGAAGAACTGATGAAAACGGCAGCTTCCTCCCTGGCCTCCTTGCTCACACCTTCCAACCAAGCCCTCCTCGGATCCATCGCTCCCTTCTCGAGAATATGGTGCCCGCGGGCTCCGGAATCAAGGCACAGCTGTGTGGGGCCTTCGGGTCCCCGGGCCTACGCCTTCATCCCCAGGTCTGGCCAGCTGACGCCGCACAGGCCTCTGCGCAGCCTCGCGGAGCTCGTCCAGGTGCCCCACCTGCAGCCAGGCCACCCCCGCCCGCAGGCCCGGCCGCTCCCTCTCTCTCCGCTCCAGCCCCCGCACCATACCCGGGCCCGCCGGCCCCGCTGTCTCCTGAGCCCCGGCCTCCCCTCCCCCGGTTTCTCCGCACAGCCCTGTTCACAGAGACGCCCCACGACGTGACGGCGCGGACGGGCGAGGACGTGGAGATGGCCTGCTCCTTCCGCGGCAGCGGCTCCCCCTCCTACTCGCTGGAGATCCAGTGGTGGTACGTGCGGAGCCACAGGGACTGGACGGACAAGCAGGGATGGGCCTCGAACCAGGTACCGCCCCCAGGGAGACTTCCGAGTGGGGCTGGGAGAGCCCTGGCCCATCCACCCCCGGGGAGGAGTGTGTCTCTGCCCCTCATCTCCTCGGAGGGGCGTGGGCCCCAGCTATGTTCGCCCTCTGGAGCCCCCAGCTGTCTCCTTCCCTTCCCCCCCGCACCCCCCGAACGGAGGCCTGTTTGTGGGGAGGGGCAGGGGGCGGAGCCAGGCTGAGCACTTGGGCCCAGTCAGAAGCGCCTTCCAAGGAGTAGAGTCCCTCCCTTCGTGTACAGGTGGGGAAGCAGGCCAGAGGGACAGACGCTGTCCCACACACGTGGACATGCATGCCTTTCCACGTACGTGCAGGCACACGAGGGAGCCCAGGCACGGCACACACATTCACCTCTGCTCTCGTACACGCTCCCACGCACACACTGTACCAGCCTGCGGCGGGGAGGTGGGGAGGGGATGGCGGGGTGCAGACGCTCTTGGTGTCCCCGCCCGCGTGCCGGGTAAGCACCATCCCCTGCCACCAACCCCGCTGCCAACCCCTGCAACACTGCCTGAGGGTTTTCTCTGGACAACAGAGCCTGCTGGCCAGCAAGGCAGGCTGGAGGAGCGCCCCGTCAATGACTGACGGGAGGTGGAGGGTAAATACCCCAGCTCCCTTGCTCCGCAGTTGGGATAACTGAAGAGCATCCTACTCCCTTTCCCCCAGGTGCCCGTGGGAGTAAGTTCCAGTTGCCCAGGGTGGTAACCGGCTTGATGACATACCCATTATCGACTTCCTTCCCTCTTTTGTCTCACTCACTCATTCCTCTCCTGATGTTTCCTGGGATCACCTACCAAATAAACCACTTGCACCTGAATCTTTGTCTCAGGGTCTGCTTCTGGGGGAACAAACTAAGACACTCTCATTCTTACGCTTGTGTATATGTAAATATTATGCAAACACATATGAATCTGCCCACCTGTTCACTTACATGACACGCCTTCATATGCACACACGGGCATGCTCACACATTCTTGCATGTTTCATGAAATGGCCTCTAACATATTCACAGATATATATTAAACTCATCTAGCTCCTGGAGGTGTCAACCCCCCAGCACACAGGCTCAGAGGACTCCAGTGGTCAGAGAAAGCCCTTAGGCAAAGAGTTGCAGGCTTTGTAGTTGGATGCCTCTGGGGTCAGCTTGCAGGGGGATAGTATGTGGGCAGGGGTCCGACAGCGTCTGCTGCAAACACTCCTGAAAACACAGCGCATTCACAGATAGAGAGAGGCAAGTGTACAGACACTCCTACAGACACACCAAGCCCGAATCACATGTTTGCCTGTTCACACGTACCCTCCCTACATATCAGAATGTGTAGCACATGCACATGCACAGTCAGTTTTACAGGCATCTCCTTTATCTTCCTTTGCTCTGACTCACCTCCATCCCCTGAGTGGACATAGAGCTGAAGGACCCCAACCTCTAGAGCCATAGTCCCCAGAGCATCACTTGCGTCAGGAGAATCTTAGCCATTGCTTGTATCCCCACCCTGTGATCCTAACACATTGTGTCTGTTTTCTCCACCCTCCCGCTCCCAACAGCTAAAAGCATCTCAGCAGGAAGACGCAGGGAAGGACGCGACCAAAATAAGTGTGAGTTTTGGTAATGACTTCTCACAAGGGCTCTAATGGAGGACACAGCTGTAATTAAAAAAAAAAAAAATCCAGTTCAGCAGGGAGCTTGGGCATGAAGATGGAGGAGAAGGAAAAAAGAAGGGGGAAAAATTGGCCTGGCTCTGTTTTTTAAAAGCCAGAGATTTTTCAAGTTCATTGAATGACAGACACAAACAAATGACAGAGGGAGAGAAGACGCATGCTCTCCTGTCGGGGCCAAGGCTGTGTGCATCCCTGATGCTTCATGTCTGTCTCAGCAGCAATTTTTGTTTGGGGAACCAACAGGGTATAATGAGACTGAGCCGGCTTCTTTTGACCTATCACGAATGACTGCTGTGGCATCTCATGGTCACTTGGGTCATCTGGCTCCGGACGTGAGGCGGGACAGGGGAACTACAGCTGAAGGATTTCAAGACTGGCCGGGCCTTCTAATGCATTGACACTTTTTATCGTTGCTCCATCTCTATGGGGAAGGGCAAGCTTTCACCCATTTTACAGGTGAGGCAACTGAGGCTTAGAGGGGTCAAAGCCTTGCTGGAGGTCGTGACTTGGCTGAGCTGCCTCCAGCTTTTCATCTCCAGGCTATGCTGGAGGCCAGTGAGTTGGGGCACCCAGGGGACTCAGCGATTGACAGTTTTTTTAGAGGAGGGTACCCAAAGCAGGGCCTGGAAGAGGCAGGCAGGATCGAGAAAGAGACTGTGTAGAGGGGACCAGCCTGGAGACACACGTGGCCATGGGGCCAGGTTGGGTTTGTGCACAGGGCATGTGGTCAGCCTGGCAGGAGGTTAGAAGTCCACTGGACACATACTCAGAAGATTTAGGTGCCCGCCGGGGTATGAATGTGCATGTGTGGGAGTGACCTACAAAATCACTCTTTTCTGTTGCTCCTTCTGAAGTCCTTCAAGGACCTTCGGGGGAGCTCGGGACCCCAAGGCCAGTTAGATGCAGAGGAGCTCCCTGAGCGGAAGTCACAGTGTAAAGAGTGGGCTTTGGGAGGCATGAGGTGCTGTGCCAGGCACTGGAGGTGGCAGAATGGAGGCAGGAGGGCCAGGAGGGAGCCTCCCACAGAAGCTCAAGCAGGAGGTAGGCAGATGACAGACAAGGGCCTTCAAAGCATCATTTGTGCAGTCTGCCCCGGGGCCTTTCTGAGTTGCGATCTGGAAATTTGAGCCATTTCCAGCTCAGGGCAGCTGCTGGTCCACCCTCTCTAAATCCCTAGCCCCTCACCCTAACCCTCACTCTCTGCCAAGGGCACACCCATACGTAATACCCCATTTCTTGCCCAAACACCCATCAGTTAAGCCCAGGAAGGTAGAAATCTGTGTGTGTATTAATATACCCGTTCATGGCAACTCTCTCGCTGATGATTTTGTTTGGGGTTTAAGGAGTGTCTCAGGCAAAGGAGAGAATAATCTAATTGACTTAGAGGATTAGAATTCAAGGCTGTTGGGCTCCACGTGAGGGGAATGCGAAGGTGCTAACTAGTTAAATAAAATAAATGTGCTCAGCATGATTGTGCAATCCCCCCCACCCCATCCTAGCCCCGGCGATTCTTGCACCAGCTGGGGCTCTGGGGCTCTGGTTAGGAAACTCACAGACAAGCACAGACCCAGTTCCTTGTGCAGACAGCGTCTTGCACGTGACCGTTCTTAAATACACAGACGCGCAATTAGTGGACACCTGTAAGCAGAGGCACACCCCGGTTTCCTGCAGCTTAGGAGAAGGCTCAGACTTTTCTCTGTGAGCTTCGAGGTTCTGTGCAACTTGCTCTGCTCACCCTCTGGGCTATCTCATCTTGCTTGACCCGGCTCACACTGCCCCTTTCCACCCGCTGCCTTCCAGCCTCCCATTCCTTCCACCTCTGGGCCTTTGCACAGGCCAGTCCCTCTGCCTAGAAAACTGTTCCTCTCTCTTCCTGCAGAGCTCAGCTCAGCAAGCCTCCCTGGACCCTGGAACTCAGCCGGCACCCCTTCCTTCTCCCTGCTGGCTGCATTTCTGTCTGCACTTATCCATGCCTGTGAGCATTTGTTTCAGGCCTGTCTTCCCCGGAGATAGTGGGGCTGGGACTGTGCTTGCCTGATTGACTGTTACATTTCCAGAGCCTGGCACAGTGCCTGGCAGGTAGTTAGTGCTCAATAAATATTTATCAAGTGACTGTCACACATACCCACACACCCCCAGGCCAATGGCAGTGTAAAGCCAGACACAGATTTTGATAAACGGACATGCCAACACGATGTGCATCATGCCTGTGCATGGATGTGTACAGGGGATGTGCAGCCATGAAGGGGCTTGTGTGAAACTATGGGGACCGCAGGCCCTGTATCTGTAGGAGCTAGATGAGCCAGGCAGGAATTCCGTCCCCATAGTCCCATGTCACCTAAAAATCCCGAGTTCCATGGAATAATCTCCCAATTTTTAACTGTTGGGACCTAATTTGATTTTTGAAAAACTGTGGAAGCCAAACGGCTCAGTCTCCCCGCTGGTAGCATCAGCACCTGGGGGGCCTCAGGTTCGGAGGAGGCAATACAGTGAGTTTCTGGGAGTTTGGTGTGGGCAGGGCTCCATGATGGGCTCTGTAACCCATTGGGGCTGCCATGGTGGCCCTGGGAAGGTTGAAATATGGCAGTGCTGAGTGCGGGGGTGGGACAGTGAGGACACAGTGGAGCCAGCCCTGAATGTCACAGGACCTGAGTCCTGGTCCAGCTCTGCCAGTTCCCTGGGCCTCTCTTTCCCCCCTTCACTGCTGTCTAATGAATATATGAAAACACTTTGGCAACTGTAAAGTCCTCTGGATTTGGCCGTGTGAATGACAGTGGGTACTAGAGTGGAAACTTAATATGAGTATTCGAATCACGTGACGCCTATCCTAGCATGTGTGGAGCAGGGAAAGGAGGCCCAGCTTCTCTACAGGAAATGGGAGGAAATGAAAAGAGCTCAGAGAGATCATTTATATGGGGGGACAGGCATCTGTGATGATGATGATGATAATCATAATAACAGTAATAATAAAGCAGCTAACATTTATTGAGTGCCCGCCAGATGTCAGGAACCATGATGAGTACTTCACATGAATTATCTCATTTAACTTGGGGCCTGGGAACAGACCCCCTGGCCTTAAAAATATCTCCCTTGGGAGCTTGTATATGCTGAGGATTCTACCATCAGGGCCTTATTCCTGTGGCTCAGGTAAATTTTGCTATGTCCACTTCAAGTTCTGGAAACTTTTCTTTTGACCTAACTGAAGTTCTGTCTTTTGGAATTTAGGTTAATTTCCCCTTAACCAGTTTTGCAAGTTGAGATGGCCCCCCACTTCCTAATTGTAAAATAAGGTGAAATTCTCCACACACCTTCTTTCCCAGGGGGCTTACCTGCCTTCATTACTGTTAGTTCCTCCTTTGGTCTAACCAAAGTCGTTTATGCTGTAGATTCAGTTCATGTAACCTGTTTCAGTCCAAAATAGCCATGGGCAGCCTGGGTCCCCATATACATATGGCCTCGTGCTCCAGCCCACTTATCCTAAGCCCCGCCTCCTCTCCAGCTAAGCCCTAAAAGCCAGGTACATCCAAAGTGGCCTCAGGAAGCATACGGCAGCCCCCTGTCCCCAAATCTCCATAAATGGTTAAAAGGCAGCTTCATTGGTCAGATCAACCAAGTGGCCCTATAGGTCAAGCCCCTGTTTACCCCGCTTGGCTGCCCCACAGGTATGATACACATATGGATACCACATCTTTTCTGGTGCGGGGGATGGGGGCTGGGACCACTGGAGCAGCACATGAGGTCTGCATCCTTCACTAAGGATGAACAGGCCAAGCGGCGGGTCATGGTGTATTATGACTTTACTTTCTGCAGTAGACGTTTCTATATTTTCTTGAAATTCCTGCCGTGATCCACAGTACACAAAGGGCATGGAACTCTGAAGTCTGAAAGGGAGGCAAGATTCATGTGGAGTCAAAAATCACTCCATCCCTCTTGGAGATCCCTTGAGACATCCATAGAGCAGCCAGCCTCTGGCTGGGACTGAAAAGATTACTCTGTGAAGGGCATGGTCACGCACTCCCAGTCCCTGCTCTCACGGTACTCCCAGTCAGTGTGGGGGATGGATGTTAATCCAATAATCCCTCATGATAAAAAGTAAAATTACAACTGTGACCATCAAAATGAGAAGGAGCGCAGCCAGTAACAGAGGAGCTGACCTAGTCTGGTGGGTCTGGAGGGCTTCCTGGAGGAGGTGGAGTGAGGTGAAGTGAGCACTGAAGTGTAGAGAGGTTGACTAGGAGTAGGGGGAACTTCTCTGGGTGTGTGTGTTGGAGGAACTGCAGGAGGCTGTTGTGGCTGAGGGGAAGGTGGGGATGAGACCCCAAAGGTCCCCCCAGCAGCCACTGCTGGGAGCCATCAAAGGAAGCGTTCTAAGTTGGGGGCGTTTTGGGAAGATCTGTCTGGCTGTCACGGGAGGATGGATTGGAAGGAGCCAGAGTGGCTTTGGGGAGACCCTGGAGGAGGCTGCGATGTCCTGGCCACTGCCTGGGGATCTGGATTCTGGAGAGAAGGGGAGGGGGCCCAGTGATGTTTAGAGGGAAGGTCAGTGGGATTCAGAGATGGGTTGTGCCAGAGTGTGAAAGGAGCAGTGGGGATGACGACTTGGGAAGGTCTAGCTGGAATGGGTGCAGCCTTCTGGGGCCCCGATTTGGGGAGACTCTGGGTTGGGTTCTGGACATGCCAAGGGGCTGGCGGCTGGGTGTTGCTGACAGAGGCACGGGAGTGGCGGAGCTCAGGGCAAGCCCTGGCCTGGGGCAGGGACCCTCTGACCCCTCTTCCCCACCCAGCACCTTCCCAGGGCCACCACGTCACTCTTAGGCTGAGGCCACGTGGAGGAAAGGTCTGGCACCATGGACGCAAATTAGCATCACCCATTCTTCCTGGCTCGGCTTGGGAGAAAGATCCCAGCCTGCCCACCCGATGGTCTGTGGGCTCCTGCCGTGTCCAGAAGGGCCGGGCCATGGGCAAGCAGGGAGGAGGCTGAGCTTGGTCCTGGTGCGGACTGGCCTTGCCTCTTTCAGCATAATTAGGTACTTAATTGCACTGCTAAGGCCTGTCGATGCCTGTGCCGAGGTGATTATGATTTACAGCCAGGCTGCCGCCTGGGGGTCTCTTCCCCTCATAGCCTCTCCGGCTGTGTTGGAGGCCTGGGCCGCAGGATTTTTCTGCTCAGTCTGTGAATGTTGAAATCCAACAGGCTGCTCCACCACCCACAAGAAGCCTGGGTAGGATGATGGGCCCCCTCCCACAGGAGATGTTTCTGAGGAGGGACTGGGCTCCCCCAAGACATGGAGGGCTGGGGGCCTATGGAATGATGGGGAAGGGGGTAGAAAGACCTGTGGTTTACTGGTTCCGGGAGGCTCCCCAGAGATGTGGTTAAGGCCTGGTCTCTGTCACCAGCTGGGTGGCCTTGGGCAAATCACTTCACCTCTCCGAGCCTTCGTTTTCTGACCCATACAGTGGGTATCCCAGCAGTGCCTACATCACGGGGTTAGTATGAAGTTTAAATAAGGTGTAGACTATTTAGCGCATCATTTCACAGGGATCAAGTGCTCCATAAACACTAGCTACCAGCAATACCGTTACTGTTGTTACTGCTTTTATTAGTTGACTTCTCCGGATGGTGCTTAAAGGCGCAGACCCCTGGGGCTGGGAGGGAGCAGCCTCTGATGTGTGTCCTCTCCCTTCGTCCTGTTGGATACCAGCTCCCTGGGGTGCTTGGTTGCAGGTGTGAGGTCTGGGTTTTCTGTTAGACCTGGAGCCCGCGCGGATGTTGCTGGGGTCTGGCTGATTCACAGCTGTATCCCCAGTGCCCAGCTCGGAGTGGGCACTCGCTAATCGTCAGCTGGATGGATGGATCTAGCCCAAGAAAACCGAGGCCAGGGTGCTGGTGACTTGTCAGGGTCAGAATCAGCCTCCCAGCACCGTCTGCTGTGCTCCCTGTCTCCCTCCTCCTCCCTGAGGGGGGAGGCCACACAGAGGGGCGACAGGGCAGGAGGGAGCTGGTGCCCAGGCCTTGGCCTCTGGGCCGGGGCTGGGCGGAGGGGTGGGCTGGGCTCGGTGCTCCCTCCCTAGCGCTGCTCCCAGCCTTCACATTATTACTCCATTAGCGCCTTGTAGGGTTGACAAATGAAGGATAATTAATATCCGTGAGGGAAACAGATGTTGAGGTAATTCGCTCCCCGCTGCGCATTTGCAGCAGCATCTCCTCACTCTCCTGAGAGCTTGGCAGGGCCGCAGGACCTCTCCGTGCCCTTGGCCAGAGGTGATGGAATCAGCAGGGCTGATGACCTCCAGCTGGGCCCAGCCCCGGTACCCAGAGAGGAGGGCTCCCCCGCCCAGGGGGGCAGCTGGAAGAGTCTCCCGTGCTTGCTGTGGTGAGAAGGTGGGAAGTTCTGCCTCTGTCCCACCTCCTGCTCCCTGCTGTGCCGTAAGCCCATGCTTTCCTGCTTCGTGGGGGGATGATGATCAGCCAGGAAGGCTCAGAATACGGGAGGACGGGCCTGGCTCCTTGTGGCCCACTGCTCTCTTCCCTTCTGGAGCCTGGGAAACCCCCCTTGGCCCTGCCAGCTCTGCGTGACCCTCTGTGGGCCTCTGTCATGCCTTTGGAGGGTTAGAGTGCATGGACTCAGGCCTGGGGTCAGTTCCCCGCTCTGCCGTTCACTGACTCAGTGCCCATGGGAAAGTCGCTTCTTTCAGAGCCGTAGCTTCACCATCTGTAAAGTGGGTAGGATCATATATATATGACCTAAAATCAAAAAGCGTGATATCTGGGTACCACTTCATTTGAAGAAAGAAGGAGCTAGAGTGAGGCCATTCATTTAACAAATGTTTTTTTGTTTTGTTTTGTTTTTTTGCGGTACGCGGGCCTCTCACTGTTGTGGCCTCTCCCGTTGCGGAGCACAGGCTCCGGATGCGCAGGCTCAGCGGCCATGGCTTACGGGCCCAGCCGCTCCACGGCATGTGGGATCTTCCCGGACCGGGGCACGAACCCATGTCCCCTGCATTGGCAGGCGGACTCTCGACCACTGCGCCACCAGGGAAGCCCTAACAAATGTTTTTATCGTTATTATTTGCAGGGTACCAGGCTCTGAGATGGTGACTAAGATGAACAAAATAGGTATCATCCCTGCCCTCATGGAGTTTATAGTTTAGCCAGAGAGAGAAACAGAAGTCAAGTCAACAAAATGGTTCTCAAATTGTGATGACTGTTAGGAAAGAAATAGACAGGGAGATGTGATCAAAGGCTTTTTGGAGGAGGTGATGTTTGAGAATGAATGGGAGTCAAGGAGACAGCGCCCAGGCAGAGAGACCAGAAGGCTGTGAGGCCAGAAGGAGCTTGGCATCTGGGAGGAAGGGGCCAGGGAAACCAGAGCAGATTAGTGGGGTGATTAGAAGTCGTGTGTGAGTGCCCGGCTGCACAGTGAATGCACTCCTTCAGAGACGGTCCTCTTCCTCATCCTGGCCTCCTCACTGCAAGGGTGATCGGCAGGGGTGTCCTCCTCCAGAATTTGGGGTGTGGCAAGAATAGGCAGGCTGGTTGTCTGTCCCCATTGCCCCCTCCCCGCCCCGCCAAGGGGAGAGGGACCAGATGGGCTCAGAACTGGGGCCACAGGTCTAAATTCCACTCAGCTCCATCCTGGCCCTGGCGAGCCTGCAGTGCCAACTGGTGGTGAGATCACTGGGCAGGGGGCCCGTGGCTGGCTGTTGGGGACTTTCCTCCTCTGTTCTGTGTAGGTGGGGCAGGGGCTACAGGAGGTGGGGCAAGGCTCCTTTTGGTTGTAAGAAATAAGGGGACAAGGAAGCCCCCTCCCATTACCACCCCCCCACTCTATAGGCCCAACTGCTCTCTTTTTTCCAGCTTTTTATTTTGAGTTGCAGACTCATAGAAAGTTGCAAAAAGAGATCGCAGAGTCCCCTGTCTCCTTCACCCAACTTCCCCAATGATTTATCTTATATGACTGTCCTTTTCTTTCTTAATTGAAACTGGCTTTTCTTTCTTAATTGAAAAAAAACTCACAGTAGCTTTATGTTTATGGCAGATTTATTCTTAAGAGCTGTAATCTGAAAACTACCCAAATGTCCATCAACAGGTGACTGGATAAACAGATTGTGGTATATCCATATGATGGAATACTACACTGCAATAAAAAAGAACAAACTGAGCCGTGCAACATGAAGGAATCTCACTGATAATCATGTTGTGTGAAAGAAGCCACACACGGAGGAGTGCAAGAACAGGGAAAACTAATCTATGGTGATAGAAATCAGACTAGTGGGTAACCCCTCGGGGGTGAGTATTGACAAGGAGGGGCCACAAGGGTGCGCTCCAGAGGGTTGTAAGTGTCCCATGCCTTGCTCTGGATGGTGGTCACACCGGTGTACATGTGAGTAAAATTTCATTAAGCTGTGTGTGCCTTACTCTATATAAATTATATTTTAATTTTAAGTAAAATTTTTAAAACCATGTCAAATAAATAAGCAAAAAGCCAAAGTACAAAGACAGATGTCATACTCTTGCTCCCCCCGCAACTGAACAGTTGTTAGCATCCTGATATATTTGTGATCAGCATTTGTTTGTTTGTTTGTTTGAGAAACAAAGCTAAGAATTCACTTTGCAGTCTACCCCAGGTCCTCGGCCCTTCCCTGGGCTCCACTCCAGAGACAACCATGGCTGTGAGGCCGCTGTGTTCCCTCCCATCTGTTTTCAAACTTGCACACACACAAGTCACCAAAACCAGTGTAGAGTATTTTCCCGTGTTTCTTTCCAGAAATGGCATCACAGTGTATGTAGGAGTTTTGCAGTGAGATCTTTTCACTTCCTGCATGTCCCTGAGCTCTAACACGCCTAGTTCTAGATTATTCTTTTTCACTGCTGTGCAATAGTCCACTGAATGAACTGACCACTGCCTATTTATCTGATGTGTTGATGCCCATTGAAGTTGCTTCTACTCTTTTGCTGTTAACTCCGCGTGCCCTCGTGGGAGTGTCTCTGGGGCTCCACCCACGGAGTGGGCTCCCGTGGCCAGGTCACCGTCTCTCTGTCGCCCCCAGGTGGTCAAGGTGGTGGGCAGCAACATCTCCCACAAGCTGCGCCTGTCGCGGGTGAAGCCCACGGACGAAGGCACCTACGAGTGCCGTGTCATCGACTTCAGCGATGGCAAGGCCCGGCACCACAAGGTCAAGGCCTACCTGCGGGTGCAGCCGGGAGAGAACTCCGTCCTGCACCTGCCCGAGGCCCCGCCCGCAGCGCCCGCCCCGCCGCCCCCCAAGCCCGGCAAGGAGCTGCGGAAGCGCTCGGTGGATGAGGAGGCCTGCAGCCTCTAGACTGATGCCCAGCCCGCCGCCGGCCCGCCCTGCGCCCCTACGGCTGTACCGAGTGCATGAGGAGCCGCTGGACCGCTGGGGACGGGACTGCCCGGGTCCAGCTGCCTCCCCATCCTAAGACCGCCCGTGGCCCCCACGTCGGCCCTCCTCCCACCACCCCTTGGCTCAGCATGTAAGGCCCGCCCAACCCTTCCCCTTCAGACCCTCCCCGTGACCTGGCTCAGAGACGGTGGCCCGGGCACCGAGGGGACAACTGCCCCGGAACGCTGGGGTGGGGCACCAGGCCGGGGCCGGGCTGCCCCCTTGTGTCACCAGCTTCAGTAGAGTCCAGTGTTTCGCTTTGCTTGCTTGTCCCCCATCCCGTCCCAAGCCGGGGCCTCCCAGCCTCACTCCGCCTCCTTCCAACCATCCCCTGCTTGGACCTGGAGGTGTGGACAGTGACCCCCCCCCAAATTCGGACTTGAATCTTCTGAGCAGAACTGGGGCCTCTCCTCTGGCAAAGAACTGGGAGCAGAGCCCCCAGGAGAGCTGTGGCCAGTTGGCAGGGTGGCTCACAGGGGCCCTGGGAGGAGAGGGAGCCCCCACTGCCTCCAGGTGGGTCCTTCATGTTCAGCCTCCTTACACTAAATCCAGGTGGGTCCTTCATGTTCAGCCTCCTTACACTAAGAAACAGCTCCCTGCCCGCCCCGGGGCAGGAATCGGCCCCTTCACATGGCAAGTCGGAAGGAGGGCCTTTCCTTTTTGACCCCACGGCCCCATGCAGAGTTCTGCACCAGCAAGACCCCTTCGAGGGGCTTCGAGCCTCTCCAGGAGCCCCCCTCTGCCAGCTCCTGATGTCCCAGCCACCTCCCAGGACCCATGCCGAATCCACCCAAGGGCCTGGGGCTGTTGGGAGCTGAGGGCCCCTCAATACCAATCCCCTCACAATTCCTGATCGGGGGCACCAACCCCCTGGTGATTTGTAAATATTTCTATTGGGCCCAACACCCCTTCAGAACTGGTTCAAACCTCTGGCCGCACCTCAGCGATGGAGTCGAGGGACGTGGGAGAGGTTTTGCCTAGGGGTGTGTGGGTTACCCTGTACACATGATCCAGTCCATGACTACCAGCCAACCTGAATAAAGCGGTTTAAAAAAGCCTCTGGGCAGTGTCTTTCTGGGGCATTTGTATCTGAGAGCAGCGCCACCGGAGAGGGGCAGGTGGGAAGGGATTGGCCAGCCCACGCCCACGCCTCACTCATCATCTTCTCGCTCCTGCTCTCTGCCCCCCAAGCACAGAAGAAGCACTGGAGGAGGCACAAGAAGTCAAAGGAAAACCAGCCTTTGTCCAGTGCCAATCCATTTACCAGACACTTGACTTATTCCCAGATTTTTGAGATAACTACACATACAGAAGAGAGCATAAAATATGTGTACACTGTTCTGTGAATAAATAAATTATAAAGCAAGTAGGGGTGAGCTACCAGCTTATCAAGCAGCACCCCATAACTGAGCCCTCTGCCCAGCCCATGTCTTCCAGATCACCCCCCCCTCCCTCTTAGAGGTCACCACCACCCTGATTTTTAAGGTCATCCCATTCTCAATGTTCTTTTTACACGTTTACTACCTATATGTATATCATCTTAATACAGTTGAGTTTTGTCTACATTTTTTGGACTTTATATGCATGGAATCATACCATATCTATTCCTTAATGCACTGCTGTATTTGTGAGATTTATCCATGTTATTTCATGTGTCTGTAATTTGTCCATTTTTATTACTGCATGACTATCTACAACTTATCAACTTATTTATCCATTATACTGTTGACAAAATTTGTGGTCCCATCTGGGTGCACAATAATTAACAGCACTGCCCCGAGCATGTGAGCACGAGGGTGGAATGGCTAGGTTGGAGGTTTAGGCACTGCACTTTAGGGGTCTCATTTTCTCCCCAGGTATCACCATCCCCATACTACAGTTGAAGAAATGGGCTCAGAGAGGTTAAGTGGCTCTCCCAAGGTCACAAGGTCACAGCTATCGAACCCTGCTCTGCCAAGCTGAGCCCCTGCTCCTACTATGCCCTGGGCTCTGGACTCCCCCTGGCTCATCGCAGCCTAGAGTCCCACCCGCTGTGGTCCTGCTGAGAATCTGCCTGAGGGCATGTCAGTCAAGCCTTGGTAGCCACTATGGCTAGCTGGCACCTCCTTTGTGCGTCTACAGAAATCACGAGCATCACCCACACTGAGCCTGGGGCATCTACCTGTCCCTGAGCTCCCCTGCCAGCCAGACTGAGCGAGCCTCCCTCAAGGGCAGGGACCGGGAACTGTTGAAATGGTGACTGACATTGGCTGAGCACTAAGTGTGTCCCAGGCACTGTGCTGACCGCCACAGCAGCCCCAAAGGGAGGCATGTATCCTCAGTTTTGAGATGAAGAAACTGAAGTTCAGAGAAGAGTGGGTTGGAGGCTGGCTGGATGGCTGGATGAGGACATGGATAAACCAGGCTATGAAGCAGGCAGGGCTCTGGACCAGTTGCAGAATCCTTGGGCTGGATGGTCTATGACCTGTGGTCCTTTCAGGCCAGCAGCCAGTCTTTATTCCATGAACATGATCCCTTCTAGAAATGCTCAAGTGCAAAGCAGACCCTGAAAAGCCCAGGTCCCTCTGGGAAGATCTGGAGGGTACAGGCTCATGCTAGAGTGATAATAATACTTACAGGTCTTGAGCACCTCCTATGAACTAGTGAAAGACTTTCCACAGGAAATCCTGAGGCTCCACAGGATCTCATTTCACCCTCCCAAGGTCTTGTGTCTCATCTCCGATCCCCTCCCCCTTTAGAGGGGTCCCCACCTCCTTGGAGGGATTTTTCTTGTTCTATTGGGAATGCAGCTCAGGGGAAAGAACAGTGTCTGGGTTAGAATCCTGCCTCTGCCCACCCTTGTTTCAGGACCCCGGGCAAAGCTCTTCATCTCTCTGAGCCTCAGTTTCCTTTTCTGTAAAATGGGAATGCTCCCAGGGAAATGCAAATCAAAATCATAAAGAAATACTACTTTGCACACACTGAGATGGCAAGAATCAAAAAGACAGAGAATAACAAATGTTGGCAAAGATGTGGAGAAATTGGAACCCTCATACACTGCTGGTAGGATTAGAAAATGATGCAGCCTCTTGGGAAAACAGTCTGGCAGTTTCTCAGAATGTTAAACAAGAGTTACCATATGACCCAGCAATTCTGCTCCTAGGTATATACCCAAGAGAACTGAAAACATATGTCCACACAAAAACTTGGACATGAATACTCACTCGTAGCAGTGTTATTCATAAATAACAGCCCCAAAGTGGAACCAACCCAAATATCCATCAACTGATGAATGGATGAATAAAATGTGGTGTGTCCAGACAATGGAATATTATTTGGCAATAAAAAAGAATGAAGTACTGATAACATGCTATACCGTGGATTATTCTAAGTGATAATCAAAACATTATTCTACGTGAAAGAAGCCAGATGCAAAAGATTATGTATTGTAGGATTCTATTTATATGAAATGTCTAGAAGAGAAAAAAATCTATAGAAACAGAAAGCACGGGATTTCCCTGGTGGCACAGTGGTTAAGAATCTGCCTGCCAATGCAGGGGACATGGGTTCGAGCCCTGGTCCGGGAAGATCCCACGTGCCACGGAGCAACTAAGCCTGTGTGCCACAACTACTGAGCCCGCGTGCCGCAACTACTGAAGCCCGCATGCCTAGAGCCTGTGCTCCGCAACAAGGGAAGCCACCGCAATGAGAAGACTGCACACCACAACGAAGAGTAGCAGCCAAAAATAAATAAAATTTTTTAAAAAGACCCCTCCCCCTTTAAAAAAAAAAAAAGAAAGAAAGCAGACTGGTGGTTGCCAGGGCTGGGGGAAAGGAAAATGGGGAGTGACTACTAGCGGGTATGGGGTTCTTTTTGGGGTGATGGAAATGTTCTAGAGTTGATCAGGGGTATTCTAAAATTGATTTACACAACCTGTAAATAAACAAAAACCAATGAAATGTTAATACAGTACATTTTACATGGGTGAATTTAATGGGATGTGAATTATATCTCAGTAAAGCTGTTGAGGGAAATGGGCCCCTCTTAACGACAGCCCAGAGCCCACGTGCCCACAGCAGGCACATGGGAGGCACTTGGAAAATTCTGGCCGCTATTAATATTGCTGTGATTTTTATGTGGAAGCCAAAGCCAAGGTGTGCTGACCTCAGAGCAGAGCTGGAGGTGGCAGCCTGGGGGTTGGGACCAGGGGGCAGCAGAGAAACAAGAGACCTGGGAGAGGGAAGTTCTTAAAAGGGGTCCCCAGGCCCTGCCCTGAAAGCTCAGAAAACCCCCCTCACACCCCCAGGTTAGTCGTCCCCCAGTTGTCTGGTTATAAGAATAACCCAGGGGAGGTGTTTGTTCTAAATTCAGATGTCCAGGCCTCCTCTTGGCTTTCATACCCACACGGAACCACATCTACAGCTAGTGCCCCTGGCAGTTCTCATGCTTCTGAGTGACTCCAGCCCCCCAGCTCCCTTGGTCTCCAAGGCCTTGAATTCTGGCCCAAACCCTACCCACGCTGCCTGCCCAGCTGCCCTCAGGTGTGGACCCTCACAGGGCTCCCCTTTCAACTTTACCCCAGAACCTCCCTATCCCCTGCTGGGTGAGAATGGGGGAAACTGACAGCAAGGATCAGGCCTCTGGCCCCTCATTCTCTTTTTAATTAATATTTATTTATTTATTTATTTAATTGGCTGCACCGGGTCTCACGCGGGATCTTCGTTGTGACATGTGGGATGTTTAGTTGCGGCATGTGGAATCTAGTTCCCTGACCAGGGATTGAACCCAGGCCCCCTGCACTGGCAGCATGGGGTTTTAACCACTGGACCACCAGGGAAGTGCCATCTACCCCGCCCCCTATTCTTGATCCTTCATCCTAGGATTCAGAATGTGAGGCAGGGACGCCCCATTTCAGAAGGTGAGAGAGGGTCCGGTAAGTTTCAACCCAGGGACTGGACCCTCCTAGCACAGGGCAGGACTGACTGTGCTCCGAGTCGCTAGTAAGCGCTAGCTGTATGATTAGTTAACTAGAAGGGCAGGGACCGTGCAGAATCATCCCAGCAGTTCAGTAAGAAGCCAGCTTGGGGCACGGGATAACGGAGGCCTGGTCCAGGGAGAGGGGGAAGGAACTCAGGAGCCCCATCAGGATCCCTGGAAATCGGTGAGGCCCGCTGCCCTCTTGGGGCCCACACATCACCTAATCCTGGGGCCATCTGAGTCATGGCAGCTTGTGAGCAACCCAGGTTTGGGGCTCTATCCCCAGAGATTCTGACCCAGTAATTCTAAAGTGGAGCCCAGGAATCTATATGTCCAACTGGATTCTGATGGAGGTGGCCAGTGCAGTATAGTTGGAGAAATACTGTACTATATGATTCTTTAAAGAAAAAGACAGGGCTTCCCCGGTGGCGCAGTGGTTGAGAGTCCGCCTGCCGATGCAGGGGACACGGGTTCGTGCCCCGGTCCGGGAAGATCCCACATGCCACAGAGCGGCTGGGCCCATGAACCATGGTGGCTGAGCCTGCGCATCCAGAGCCTGTGCTCTGCAACGGGAGAGGCCACAACAGTGAGAGGCCCGTGTACCGAAAAAAAAAAAAAAAAAAAAAAGAAAAAGACACAGATAACTTTTAAAAAAATAATACTTTTTATAAAAGTGGGTGTTTGTTTCACTTAACCACGTGCCACATATAGACCTATCTCATTGTTGCTGCTAACTGGAGAGCATTTCAGCAGACGATGCACCACAATTACCCTCCCCTTTTGCCTCCTGATGGACATCTAAGTTATTTCTCATGATTTGCTATTACAGGTAATGATTATCTGAGCATGGCTCTATGGACAGCGTGGCACTCTTGGGGTATTTCAGAGTGTGTGGGACATCCTTAAACATGGAATTGCCAGCACCAGATATTCTATCAAACTGCTCTCCCCAGGCAACCTTGACTATCTTAAAAAAATTGTTTTTGAATAAGTTAATGTTAAAAGTTCAAAAGGGTATTTATAGAGAATTACATTCTGTTCCCACCCATCCACCATTTCCCAGTTCTTCCAGGAGGCAATTACCATTAGGAAGTTCTTAACTCTCCTTCCCGTTATAGTGTGTGTGTGTGTGTGTGTGTGTTTGTATGTGTTTAAATACCCAGATGATAGTGTGATATACACAGTTCTGCATCTTGCTTTTTCCACCTAACAATCTACCTTGGCGATGGTTCCACATTTTTATTGGCTGTAGAATAGCCCGTTATATGGATGAACCATGATTTATGTAGCCAGTCCCCTAGTGATGAACACTGAGGCTGTTTTCAATCTTCGCTATCATAAACAATGTTTATTGTGAATTTCCTAGAGTATAAATCTGCACGTACATGTGCAAATATGTCTGTAGGATAAATATTTAGAAGTTAGAATTGCTGAGTCAAAGAGTTTGTGCATTTTTTTTTTTTTTTTTTTTGCGGTACATGGGCCTCTCACTGTTGTGGCCTCTCCCATTGCGGAGCACAGGCTCCGGACGCGCAGGCTCAGTGGCCGTGGCTCACGGGCCTAGCCACTCCGTGGCATGTGGGATCTTCCTGGACTGGGGCACGAACCCGTGTCCCCTGCATCGGCAGGTGGACTCTCAACCACTGCGCCACCAGGGAAGCCCATGTGCATTTTTAATATTGCGAAATTGATCTCCACAGAGGTTGGACCAACTTACACTCCTGCAAGCTGTGTTTGTGAGAGAGCGACCTGTTTCCTGATTCCCCCACTCTCATGTTTTGATCCTGGTCAAACTGTTGGCTAAAATGGGATCTCATGGTGGTTTCAATTTGCACTTTTCTTATGAGTGAAACTGAGCATCGTTTTTGCTTATTTAAGCACTATTTGAGGGGGCTTCCCTGGTGGCGCAGTGGTCGAGCATCCACCTGCCAATGCAGGGGACACGGGTTCGTGCCCCGGTCCGGGAAGATCCCACATGCCGCGGAGCGGCTGAGCCCGTGAGCCATGGCCGCTGAGCCTGCGCGTCCAGAGCTTGTGCTCCGCAACGGGAGAGGCCACAACAGTGAGAGGCCCGCGTACCACAAAAAAAAAAAAAAAAAAAAAAGAACTATCTGGGGACTTCCCTGGTGGCACAGTGGTCGAGCATCCGCCTGTCAATGCAGGGGACACGGGTTCGAACCCTGATCCGGGAAGATCCCACATGCCACGGAGCAACTAAGCCCGTGTGCCACAACTACTGAGCCTGTGCTCTAGAGCCTGCGAGCCACAACTACTGAAGCCTGCGTGCCACAACTACTGAAGCCCGTGTGCCTAGAGCCCAAGCTCCACAACAAGAGAAGCCACCACAGTGAGAAGCCCGTGCACTGCAAGATGAAGAGTAGCCCCCGCTCACTGCAAATAGAGAAAGCCCACATGCAGCAACAAAGGCCCAACGAAGCCTAAATAAATAAACAAACAAAACAAACAAAACAAAACAAGAAAAAGAACTATCTGTACTCCCTTTTCTGTGCACTGACAGCTCATAATCTTTGCCCATTTTTCTATTGGTTTGTTGGTTGTCATCTTATTGATTTGTAGGAGCTCTTTGTGAGATGAATTGAAATATTTTTCTCAGTCTTTTGTTTGTCATTTGACTTTGTTTTTGGTGTGTTTTTTTTCTCCCAGGTAAAAGCTGTTAAGTACTTTATATCTATTAATCTTTTATTTTATCATTTCCGTATTATGTTTCATTTCTATAAATGTAAATTTTACTCTTCAGGGATTTAAATTGCTTCAAAGTATGAGATAAGGTTCCCATTTTATTTTTTTCCTCCACTGATTTGAAATGTCATCATTATCATATTGCAAACTCCCACATATATATGGACCTCTTCTCAACTTTCTTTTCTACCCCCCCCATTCATGGGTCAGTATTATACTGTTTCAATTGTTATGGCTTTATAACATATTTTAGCATATTCTAAGGCTGTTTTCTACTTCCCTTTCTGTTTCATTTTTGTTTCTAGAACTTGCCTGGATTCTTCTTTGCTTTTCCATGTGAACTTTAGAGTCAACTTCTCTAGTTAAAAAGAATTTGATTGTTATTGTAGTTGGGATCAGTAAAACTCATAAATTAACATAGCCAGAACTTACATTTTATGACAATGCCTTCCTATTGTATCTCAACACTCCCCTCCCCGGTAATGCCCTCTCATTTTGTCTGAGACTTATTTTGTGTGCTTCTAAAAAGAGTACTTAAAAAATAACGGATTGTTGAATGAATAGAAGGATTATATATGGACTGATATGTGTAATACATGTGAAATACAAAAGATGTTAATTGGAGAATCTAGGTGGTGGGTATATGGGTGTTCTCCGTATAATTATTTAAACTTTTATGTATGTTTTAAAATTTTTATAATAAGATGTTGAGGGAGAAGAGAGCATTTAGATGTTTCCTTCCTATAGACTTTGCATTTTAAAAAATTAATTCCAAAGCACTTGTGTTGCTGCTATTGTGATGTAATCTTTTCTTCTGTATGTCTTCTAACTAGATGCAGCTTGCATAAACATGAGTACTAGTAGTTTCTGTATTTTAACTTTTGTATCCAGCCACCTTATTGAATTTTTATTGCTTATAATAGTTTTTCATCTGATTAATTATCTCCCCAAGTAAGATTATCTTTCTCATTTCTTTCCAATCTATATAAGCTTTATTTTTTTTTCTCTTGTCTAACAGCATTGGCCAGTTCCTCCAAGATAATGTTAAATTACGGAACACATAGAGGACATCTTTGCCTTGCTTTTTAGCTTTAATGTGAATGCTTCTCATGTTTCCAATGCTGCCTTTTGAATATACATCTGGAGTCTCCTGTGAATGATTTAGGAGACTCAAGTCTTATTGATGAGACACCCAAACACTTCAATGTGAATGCCCATTTCAAGTTGGCACCATCCAAGCCAGGTTCCAGGAATATGCCCACCCCACTTCATAAAAAAAAAAAGGGAAAAAATGACTGGACCATCAGGTACAGCTCTGCAAACCAACAAGTATGGCATTTAGAGCATGGACTTGGGGGTCTGATAGACATGGGTTCAAATCTCAGCTCTGCCACTTCTGAGTTATGTGGTGTGAGGGCCACCTCCCTTCCCTGAACCTCAAGTGTCTTTGGGAAATTGAAGGGGACACTGTGAACTCAGCATCTAGCACACTGAGGCTGTTCTCATTCACCAGCATGGGGGAGGGCAGGGCCTGGGACTCTGCATTGCCAACACAAGAAAGTTTGTAAGCTGGTGGGATATCACATGTGCATAGCAAGTAGTCTGAAAAGACATCCATTAAGCTGAGAGCTGTGGTCACTTCTAAGGAGTGGGATAGAAGGGATATATTCCAGTAGGCTGAATATTTGTAAAAGGCAAGTTTTATATCTGTACCTTGAAATGCATACAAAGGTTTAAAGAAAACCAACCAAGAAACAGAAGTAAATAAAACGGGGATGAGGGCGGTATGTAAGATGCCAAGGTTGGCAGGAATCCTAGTATGTCTGAGTCCCCTTGACAAGGTCTCTTCCTCCAGTGATGAGAAGTGTTCTCCCTCTGAAGGAAGCCCTTGCTGACCCTACACAGAGCAGACCCTGGAGTCAAGTTCACCCCACTCCTCCTCCACCATACTCTCCCACCCTCTTCACACTCTTACTTCATTTTTGCTTGAGTTAGTCCTGATTTAGTTTAGATATCCACACTCCTTTGAAGCCACTTGTCTCAGTAAAGACCTGCCCACTCCCAGACTCAGTATGTGAATCTCAGTTAATCTAAGCTAGGGGCTTTTAATGAAGTCCACAGACCACCCCTACCAAGGGTCTGTGGATGGAATGCATGGGATTCACAATCTTGCATTGGGAAAAAAGAAAAAAAAAAAACTATGTCTTTCTTTTCATTAAACTCCAGCTGAAATTTATCATTTCCTTCTATTATGAATGTAAGCAACAAACCACAGTATCATTAGCAGTAACTTGTGACTTTGTCACCAATGGAAATCACAAATATTTTCATATCACAAAACAGTTATTACAGGTATCTCAGAACATTGTTTACCTTTATCACTACTTAAAAATTATGGTTGTTATTAGATCTGCTGCTAGATTTTGCTATTTAGTGCACTAATAAAGAAGCAAGTTTATTCCTATATCGCTTAAAAAATATATTTTTTGATATAGTTGGTTTCTTTTGTAATCCGGTCATTTTATTCAATGCAATTAAATAGAGTACTCTGGGAAGGGGTCCCTAGGTTTCACCAGACTGCCAAAGGGGCCCATGGCACAGAAAAGGTGAATAAACCCTGGTCTAAGCCAATGCTGGCAATTCCATTATCCGAGCTGGAGACTACTTAGGAAGTGTCATGTGACCTAGAGTGTCACATTCACAATGAGATGCAATGGGACATCTGTTGGAGGGAGAGTGGAGTCCCTCTTGGGAAAAGTTTCTTAAGAGGAGATACAAGGAAGTCATACTTTCTTCCTCTGCTTCTTAGTGTCTGAGCATGTGAGCTGGGAATTTCTTCCACCATTGGGCAGCCATGTGAAGAGCAGCTGATCCACTTGAGATGCAGAAAAGATTGATGGGAGATGCCTGGGTTTCTGAGGATGTGGTTGAACTGGTGAATTAGCCAGATAGGAACCTCCCTACTTCTAGACTCCTGTTATCAGTCAATAAATTCCTTAAGATTTAGGCCGTTAGGTCAGTTTTCTTCTACTTCCAGACAAGAGCACTTTCTCTAATCCACCATGCTATTTTTGTTCCCCCATGTTTTCCACACTTGGTCCTAACAATCAGTGGGGTGACGTGGAAAAGAAGTCAGCTCCTTGTTCCATCTGAGTCTTATGATTGGTCAGATCTTCTTTCCTTGAGGTTGAACATCTTCAGGTCCTTTAACTGGACTCATGTGAGATGGTTTTGAGAAATTTTTCTACCACTAACACATATATCTATACAGATCACTGGTTCTCAAACTTTAGCATGCATCTTTATAAATTTATTTATTTTATTTTTTAATTTATTTTTGGCTGCATTGGGTCTTTGTTGCTGCATGTGGTCTTCCTCTAGTTGTGGCGATTGGGGCTACTCTTCGTTGCAGTGTATGGGTTTCTCATTGCGGTGGCTTCTCTTGTTGTGGAGCACGGGCTCTAGGCACGCAAGTTTTAGTAGTTGTGGCAGGTGGGCTCAGTAGTTGTGGCTCGCGGGCTCTAGAGCGCAGGCTCAGTAGTTGTGGCACACGGGCTTAGTTGCTCCGTGGCATGTGGGATCTTCCCAGACCAGGGCTTGAACCCGTGTCCCCTGCATTGGCAGGCGGATTCTTAACCACTGCGCCACCAGGGAAGTCCCAGCATTAAGCTGTTAAAACACAGATTTCTAGGTCCCACTCCTGGAGTTTCAGATTCAGTGGGGCTGGAGTGGAGCCCAATAATTTGCATTTTCTAGCAAATTCCCAGATGATGCTGATGCTGCTGCACTTGGACACCACAGTTTGAGAACCACTGGTCTAGGTCCGTATAAAAACATGGCTTTCAGGGCTTCCCTGGTGGCGCAGTGGTTGAGAGTCCACCTGCCGATGCAGGGGGCATGGGTTCGTGCCCCGGTCTGGGAAGATCCCACATGCCGCGGAGCGGCTGGGCCCGTAAGCCATGGCCGCTGAGCCTGCGCGTCCGGAGCCTGTGCTCCTCAATGGGAGAGGCTACAACAGTGAGAAGCCCGCGTACTGCAAAAAAAACCCACAAAAAAAACCCATGGCTTTCAAAACTGAAATCACTACTCAAGGGGGGAGGGTCTGGCTAGTGCTAAGCAGAGCAGAACTATTACCTCCCTCAATACCAATAGCATGCTCTTATTATTGCAGCCCAAATTACAAACTGCTTTTTCATACTGTTGAACTCTATGTCACCAAGACTCTGAAACCTGTATCACACATCTGGCTCCCAAACTCTCTCCCTGTTCTTTGTTGAGGGCCTATTGTGTGCCAAGTGCTTTAAGGAATTATCACATTTAATTCTCATGACAACCCTTGAAATGCGCAGCTATTTCTTTGCGGGAGGCTAATGCCCAGAGAAATAAAGAAAAACAATTCCCAGGTAAATAAGTGAGGGACCCAGGATTTGAGCCTGGGTTATAGAACTCTACAATTAAGAACTCTCCTCCATCTTAACAGCATCAATTAATCAGCTGCCCTTTGGGGCCCAAGACAAATTTACCTAATTGTGCCTCATCTAGCTCATTTCTCTCTCTTGTCTACAAGGTCATCTAATGTGATTTTTGTCAAATGCCCCAGGTTTCTTGAGTATCTCCTTCACCCACAACTCAACCCTTTCACTGCCCTCACTGCTGCCCTAAAGAGAAGGAGGTTAAGTTTGCTGAGTTGCATTTAGAGCCATATGAGTTTAGTCTCTGAAAGTGTTAACTGTGGGCACATTTTAATAAAGGCCACTTTCTAGGCTACAGCTACATAAATGTCCCAATTTAATATGCAAATGTACCACAAGTTATTTAGGATGTGCTGGGCCTTTATTGTTCTAGTTGCCATTATGTTGATTTAGCCCAGAGCTTTATAGTTAATAATTTAGTAGGCAACCTTATTATTATTTTTTTTTTAATTTTATTTATTTATTTATTTTATGTTTGTCTGTGTTGGGTCTTTGTTTCTGTGCGAGGGCTTTCTCTAGTTGCGGGGAGCGGGGGCCACTCTTCATCGCGGTGCGCGGGCCTCAGTGTCGCGGCCTCTCTTGTTGCAGAGCACAGGCTCCCGACGCGCAGACTCAGTAGTGTGGCTCACCGGTCTAGTTGCTCTGCGGCATGTGGGATCTTCCCAGACCAGGGCTCGAACCCGTGTGGCCTGCATTGGCAGGCAGATTCTCAACCACTGCGCCACCAGGGAAGCCCGACAAGCTTATTTTTAAATCTCCCTTT
Source organism: Mesoplodon bidens (assembly GCF_964165515.1). Lineage (NCBI taxonomy): Eukaryota > Metazoa > Chordata > Mammalia > Artiodactyla > Ziphiidae > Mesoplodon > Mesoplodon bidens. The sequence continues at coordinate 21,902,676 of NC_138171.1, read as the reverse complement.
GTCCTCATGCTTCACCTTTTTTTACATTAAGGGACTTAGGCCTGTATGAAGATTCAGTTTAATGAACGATCAATCCTTAAATAAGTGTAGTGGCAAAAGGACTCCCTTGAAATCTAGGAAAAGCTTTAGGTTCATGAGTTTTCACCTTCTTGATGGGATTCTTGGTCTCATCATAAATATCATGACTCAGTTTATCCCTAGTAGTTCTTTTTGTATTATATTCTGCTTTGCCCAATATTAACATCGTTAGTTGAGTTTTCTTTGGTTAGTATTTGCCTGGTATATCTTTTTCTATTTTCATCATTTCTGTGTCATTGTCTTAGGTATATCTCTTATACACAGCTTATGCTGAACTTTGATTTTTTAAAAATCTTATAGTCTCTGTCTTTTTTTTTTTTTAAAGCATGGATCATTCTTTTTTTTTTTTTTAATTTTATTTGTTTATTTATTTATGGCTGTGTTGGGTCTTCGTTTCTGTGAGAGGGCTTTCTCTAGCTGCGGCAAGTGGGGGCCACTCTTCATCGCGGTGCGCGGGCCTCTCACTATCGTGGCCTCTCTTGTTGCGGAGCACAGGCTCCAGACGCGCAGGCTCAGTAATTGTGGCTCACAGGCCCAGTTGCTCCGCGGCATGTGGGATCGTCCCAAACCAGGGCTCGAACCCATGTCCCCTGCATTGGCAGGCAGATTCTCAACCACTGTGCCACCAGAGAAGTCCTAGTCTCTGTCTTTAATAGGTAGGTTGAATCCACTTACATTTCTTGTGATCACTGATTTATTTGGACTTATTTTCTACCATCTTATTTTGAGTGTATGTTTGTGTGTGTTTTCTATTATCATGAGATTTTTTGGCGGGGGGAGCACATATGGTTGCTTTAATTTTTTCCTTCTTTTTTGACTTTTGATGGATAGCATTCTTTAGCACCCCATCCTTTTTCCTCCCCACTGATTTAAAAGCTGTGTATCACATTTCTTTTAGTGTTTTCTTTTTTTTTTTTTTTTTTTTTTTGCGGTAGGCGGGCCTCTCACTGTTGTGGCCTCTCCCCTTGCGGAGCACAGGCTCCGGACGCGCAGGCTCAGCGGCCATGGCTCACGGGCCTAGCCACTCTGCGGCATGCGGGATCTTCCCAGACCGGGGCACGAACCCGTGTCCCCTGCATCGGCAGGAGGACTCTCAACCACTGCGCCACCAGGGAAGCCCTCATTTTCATTTTTAACATACTTACTTAAGTCTATATTTTCCTAACAGCATAAAGGTTTTCAGTATCTATTTTCCTCTTAACACGACCATCCCTCTAACACCATGTAACTACCAACTGAATTGCCCCCCTCCCCGTTGTTCTCGTTATTGTCTAGAATCTTAGTTCCACTGTTTATCACAGAAATTAATGTTTATATTATCAGGAATTATTTAGAGTCACCCATATATTTGACTAATTTCTGCACTTAATGTCTTCCTTCTTCCACCTTCCCCTTTGCTCAAGTACTTGCTTTAGTAATCCTTTCCGTGAGGGTATAGCTGGTAAACTCTCTTACTCTATGAAAGTCTGAAAATACCTGCACCTTGATTTCCTTTTTCGGTGTCCATCTAGCTGTGTATTGAGGTAGGCCGACCATACGTTACCCTCCGCCTGATTTCTCTGTCTCTGTCCCCATTGCTGCTGATGAGAACCGTGCTGTCAGGTCAACGGAATTTCCTTCCCTTTGTAGGCAATTGGTCTCTATTCTCTGTACATCTTAAGATTTGTCTCTTTGTCTTTGATATTCTACTCTACCATTACAATGTTTCTGGTTGAGATTTTATTTCTTTATTTTCTTTCTTTCTTTCTTTTTTTTTTTTTTTTTTTCTTTTTGCGGTACGCGGGCCTCTCACTGTTGGGGCCTCTCCCGTCACGGAGCACAGGCTCCGGATGCGCAGGCCCAGCGGCCATGGCTCCCGGGCCCAGCCTCTCCGCGGCATGTGGGATCTTCCCGGACCGGGGCACGAACCCGCATCCCCTGCATCGGCAGGCGGACTCTCAACCACTGCGCCACCAGGGAGGCCCATATTTATTTTAAATTTTATATTTTTGGCCACAATGCGTGGCTTGCAGGATCTTAGTTTCCCAACCAGAGATCGAACCCAGGCCCCAGGAGTGAAAGCATCAGGCCCTAACCCACTGGACCACCAGGGAATTCCTGAGATTTATTTTTAACCATTCTATCAATATTTCGCACACGGTATGTGTTTTTCATCTGAGGACTTTCATTTTGATTCTGAAATATTCTCAGTCACCATCTCTTAAATATTGTATCTCCATTACATCCTTTATTCTATCCTTCTGGAATTCCTATTACACATATGTTGGACTCTTTCCATATGCTCACTATGTCTTAACTGCTCTTTCATATTTTCCGTTTCTTTATCTCTCTGTGCTGGACGGACGACCTAAATAGACATTTCACCAAGGAAGACATACAGATAGCCAAGAGGCACATGAAAAGATGGTCAACATCACTAATTATTAGAGAAATGCAAATCAAAACTACAATGAGGTATCCCCACACACCACTTAGAATGGGCATCATCAGAAAATCTACAAACAACAAATGCTGGAGAGGGTGCGGAGACAAAGGGAACCCTCTTGCACTGTTGCTGGGAATGTAAACTGATACAACCACTATGGAGAACAGTATGGAGGTTCCTTAAAAAACTAAAAATAGAACTACCATATGACCCAGCAATCCCACTACTGGGCATATACCCTGAGAAAACCATAATTCAAAAAGAGACATGTACCACAATGTTCACTGCAGCACTATTTACAATAGTCAGGACATGGAAGCAACCTAAGGGTCCATCAACAGAGGAATGGATAAAGAAGATGTGGCACATATATACAATGGACTATTACTCAGCCATAAAAAGAAACGAAATTGAGTTATTTGTAGTGAGGTGGATGGACCTAGAGTCTGTCATACAGAGTGAAGTAAGTCAGAAGAGAAAAACAAATACCGTACGCTAACACATATATATGGAATCTAAAAAAAAAAAAAAAAAATGGTACTGATGAACTTCGTTGCAGGGCAGAAATAAAGAGATAGACATAAATTTTAAAAAATACTTGAAAAATTATTGAATAAAAATATTTCAAGTTAAAAAATAAAAAGAGATAGACAGAAAATGGACTTGAGGACCTGGGGTGGGAGGGCGAAGCTGGGGCGAAGGGAGAGTAGCATTGACATACATACACGCCCGAATGTAAGATAGTTGGCTGGTGGGAAGCAGCAGTGTAGCAGGGAGACTGGCTCGGTGCTTTGTGATGACCTAGAGGGTGGGATAGGGAGGGTGGGAGGGAGGCTCAAGAGGGAGGGGATATGGGGACATGTGTATGCATATGGCTGATTTGCTTTCTTGTCCAACAGAAACTAACACAGTATTGTGAAGTAATTATACTCCAATAAAGATGTATTAAAAATTTTTTTTGATGAAAAGAATAATTTATCTATGGTTGCAGTGTATAAACAGAGGTTATTTTTCCTCACTAATTCATGGATGGTGTGGTTAAATATTCTTACCTCATTTTTATTGAGGTATATATGATTAATACACAATAAAAGCATCCATTTAAAGTGTATAACTTGATATAGTCATACAATCACCATTATATGATAAACATATACAGTCATATAATCACATTACAATCAAGAAAAGAACACTTTCATCAACCCCCAAACTTCCTCTGTACCCCTTTGCTATTAATCCCCTTCCCCAAACCCCAGCCCCAGGTAACCAGTGATCTACTTTTATAGATTAGTTTTGCCTTTCCTAGAATTTCATATAAATTGAATCAGACAGTATATACTCTTTTGTGGTTGGCTTCTCTCACCAAGAGAGTGATTTTGAGATTTATCCATGTTGTATATACCAGTACTTCATTCATTTGTACTGTTGAGTAGTATTCTGTTGTATGAATATACACAATTTGTTTATCCATCCTTCTATTGATGGACATTGGGGTTGTTTCTAGTTGGGGCTATTATGTATAACTCTGCCATGAACATTCATACACAAATCTTTGTGTGGACATGTTTTCATTTCTCTTGGGTAAATATCTAAGAGTGGGATTTCTGGACAGTATGGTAAATGATGTTTAACTTTGTAAGAAACTTCCAAACTGTTTTTCAAAGTGGCTACACCATTTTGCATTCCCATCTGCAATGTATGAGATTCTGGTTGAGAAGCAGGTTATTTTTAAAGTAGGAGCTCAATGCCATATTCACTGAGGGTGACTGTAAAAACACTTAGAAGGTACACTGAGCTATACAATGTCAGGAATGGTAATGAAGGCTCTGCGAGGGCACAGACTTTTAGTGTCCTGTGTACTGCTGAGTCTCCAGTGCCTCGCACAGGTCTTGGCTCGTGGCATGCACTCAATAAATGAATCAATGAATAAAGATTTGTCCCTGACAGACATTAACAGCTTTTAAAATTTGGGTCAAAGTTTGGACCTACTGCATCCTATTTGAGCAAAGGAAGTTTTGGGGAGTCCTGTTTTCTCCTTCCCTAAATTTCACAAGACCCTTGTTTTGAACTAGTTGGCATTTCTACCCCATTTCTATGAGATCTACCATCCCTTTAGCCAGGCTTCTCTTCAAAGCCCAAGATGACCACTCTACCCCCAGCGCTGTGTCTGCATCGCAGCCAGGAGGAAGGAGAAGGGAGAGGAGGGCACACACCCTCTCTTTAAGGATACTTGCTTGAAGTTGAAGATCATTTCTGCTTATCTATCATGGGCCAGAACTTAAGCCACATGGCCACATGGCAAGGGAGATTGGAAAGCGTGACCTTTATTCTGACCAGCTGTGTGCCTAGATAAATAGCGGTTCTCTTACTTAGGAGAAGAGGAGGTTATGTACTGATGACTTCTAGCAGGGCCTACCCTGCGCCTGCCTTTGTCCTGAATGCTAGGCACTAGTTCAATACACTGTATTAGTCGAAAAATATGTTTATTCCTCAACTCCAAGGAGAACTTTTTTTTTTTTTTTGCGGTACGTGGGTCTCTCACTGTTGTGGCCTCTCCCGTTGCGGAGCACAGGCTCTGGACGTGCAGGCTCAGCGGCCATGGCTCACGGGCCTAGCCTCTCCGCGGCATGTGGGATCTTCCCGGACCCGGGCACGAACCCGTGTCCCCTGCATCGGCCGGCGGACTCTCAACCACTGCGCCCCCAGGGAAGCCCCAGGGAGAACTTTTTGATTCACTACACAAAAGGATGCCACGCTGGTAGGTAAGGAGGTGTCTCAGTCAGCACTTCCAGGCCTCATCCCCTGCCACCAGACCAGCCACCGTGGCTTCTCCCTCAAGGTTTTCTGATCCAGCTACAGGGGGTAAGGAGCAGTTGATGGATGGTGCATTCAGAGAAGGGGGAGTTAATAATGGAATCTGTCGACAGGCCCACATTGTTGACCACCCTGGGACCCAAGTGTCTGCCTTCTGGTGACCTACCTGAGGAAGCTTTGATGGGCCCAGTGGCTGAGCTGGGTGCAGAGAGCTGGGTCCACTCAGCTGCCCTTCCCACGGTCCATCAGGCTTGGTGTCCAGGAAACTTAGCAGCCTACAGAGGGTAGGGTATATCCCAGAGCTGTGTGTCCAATACAGCAGCCATTAGCCCCATGTATTTATCTCAGTCTAAACTAATAAAATAAATATTCAGTTCCCTAGTTGTACCAGCCACATTTCAAGTGCTTAGTAGACACCTGTGGCTAGTGGCCACCATAATGAATAGCGCAGACATAAAACACTTCCATCCCTGAAGAAAGTTGTATTGGACAGTGCTGCCCCAGAGGAGAGACATCTCAGCTTGAATTATAGAGGCAGAGTACCAAGAAAGAGGCAGGTGATGGGTCTGATCTACACTGTGCCAGGCAGACCCAAGCTGGGCCACCAGGGTCCATGGGCCCCACACTCTGTGAGGGAAGCAAATGAGAGGGAGGAAGGTGTCCAGGCAAGGGTGCAGAGGGGGCTGGAAACGTATCTGTGTCTTGTTTAAAGGATGTTTTAGTATGGGTTCCTCCAGAAGCAGATGCTGGGACAAAGGTTTAATGGCAAGTAGTTTTCTGGGGAGGTGATTCCAGAAAGTACCAGAAGGGGAGTGAGGAAATGAGACAGGGAAAGTGTGAGTGGTCAGGCAAGCATCCACTGGGAGCAAGTGGGGCCCCATCCTACCAGGGAGCTCTGGGAGCCAGTGTACAGCACGTACCTCAAAGTCATCCCAAGGGCTTGGGGAGCTGTGGTGTTTATACATTAACTTCTACTAGTCATTGGCTGAAGGCTGCTCCCAGGGTGTTAATTTGCTACGACTTCTGGTCTGCTAAGTATGGAGACAGAGGGCCTTCCTTACCTGTGGAAAGTCCTCAAGCAAAGAGATGCAAACATGGGGCAGCTGGAAGTTGGCTGGGGCAGACTGAGGAGGTAAGACCTGAAGGATATGGGCTGGGCACCTGGAGAAGACCAACATCCTTAACCCCCAGCCTCATCTCTCTCTCTCTCTCTCATTCTCTCTCTCTCTCTCTCACACACACACACACACACACACACACACTCCTTGCGTATCTCTCATCATGCTGGCCTCTTCCTTTTCCTCAGACTCACCCTGCTCCCTCCCACCACAGGACCTTTGCATACGCTGTTCTGGGAATGTCTGAAGCACTCTTCTACTCTTTCCCATCCCTTTTCATCTAGTCAAGTCCTACTTATTCTTCAGATCTTGGCTCAAATGTCCCTTTCTCTAGGTAGCCTTCTCTGAGGGACACCCCACCCCCACCCCAGGACAAGAACAAGTCCTATTGCACACCATCCCAGCTCCCTGTCCTATAAATGCATCATTATATATTCGCGAGGTTAGTTGATTACCACTGTCTTCCAGTCAGACTGTAACAAAGGGATCTTGCTTGTCTTATTCACAGTGACACATAGTAGGTCCTCAAGAAATATATGTGGGGTGAATGCATGAAAAATGAGTGAATGAATGATTGAATTCCAGTCCGAATGACTAGGACTCCCAGTATCCAGAGAGAATTTACTAGCTTAAGACCCCAGGAAGAGGAAGAGGCTAATTAGCAATTCATTAGGATCTGTTCTCACTTCTGTAGTCAATGCTAATCACTTGTTTGTTTAAAACAGGAAGTTCTGCACTCATTAAATCCATTAGTAAATGAAAACGTTTCTCAGGGAAGTCTGGCCTCCCACACTGGAGTGTAAATTCTAGGGCCGCACCCCCCACCACCACCCCGACTTTGTATAGACTTCACAGAAGTCAGGAAAGCGGGTGCTCTCAAGCTGTAATTACCCTGGGAGAGGACTTGAGTCTTCCTTCACAGTGGGACCTTAGGAACCTGCTTCTTCAGCCCTCTGAGCTCAGTTTCTGCCCCTGTACAACGGGCACATTGTATCTCATGGCTAATTGTGAAGATTAGAGGGAGCTGTGGTGCCAGGAGTGTCAGCTCACACCTTGGTGTTATCCTCCCTGATGGCCGGTAGAGGGTGTATTTTGAGAACATAGCTACCGGGCTGTCCTGAACTCTCCTGCTAGTTAACAACCAGGGGCCTCTCTCCTCCTAAGCAGCCCAGCTTAGGGGCTCACAGGCCATGATGTGCTCGCCCTGGCCTTGCATTAGCTCATTTAGTTTGCACAGCAAATCCATTATTAGCTGCATTGGCAGATGTGAAAACTGAGGCTTGCAGAGCAGAGGCACTGGCACATGGACTTGTCTCCTCCCCACGCTTGGCTGTCTCCTCCTTGGCTGTCCAGGAAGACGCCTCTGCCTCGAGGCAGACTGGGCTCTCCCCAGTCTGTTCTTCATCAGGTGTGTCTGCTGGTCCTGGGTCTTACTCATCCTCCTGCTCCCAAGGACCTGATGCTCTGCAAAAATGGAACATCTACCTGGGTCCGGGCATTAACTACATACTAGCCTCAGTGCTGCTTTTCCTGCATTAAATCACTGAGTCCTCACCAAAATTCTACAGGCTGAGCTACTATTATTACCCCCATCTTCCAGATGAGGAAACTGATGTGTCAGAGGTCACAGGGCTGGAAAGTGCATAAATGGCCAAGGCAGGCTGCCTTCAGAGCCCGTGCACTTCACCCCACAGGGGACTGTTCTGCCCTCACAACAGGCCTCAGGACCGGTGGAGAGGAGGGCTGGGGGGTAGCCTGGCAAGGGCGAGCTCAGCCCTCCATCCAGTCAGAGCCCTGCAGAAAAGCCACAGAGAACAACTTCCCTGGTGCAATGCTACCAACCCATTCCTTAGGCGCCTACTGAGTGCCCACTGGTAGTAGAGTTGTGTCTGCCTTTGGGTATGGAACAGATCAGCCTCCCTTCCCGAAGTTTCATCCTTTTGTTCAGCCTTATTGTTTACTGTTCCCACCTCCCATTCACATGAGCCAAACATCATACATGCTGTTCCCTCTTCCCAGAGGGGATGCTTCCCTTTGCGTCTGAGGGGCAAATACTACAAAGCCAGTTGGGACAGCCTTTCTTCCATGAAGCCTCCCAGTTTCCTTTCAGTTCTACCTCTGGGCTGCCACTCATACCTCTAAGGTATCATCATCATCATGACGACCAGCTCCTACTGAGCACTGCCCAGGGGCTAGGCCCTGAGTTTAGCACTTTATTCTCACCATGCTCTCAGGGAGGTATTATTTTTATTCCCATTTTGTCAAAGCTCGGAGCAAACCCAGGCCGTCTGTGTCCAGAGGCCATGCTCTTAACCGCTGCTCCCAACCTCCTCCCAATCCAAACTTTATTGCTGCCTTCTCATGATGATTGTTTTGTTTAGCTCTCCTCTGAGCCTGGCTCCTAGGAGACAGAATTTATGTCTTTTTGTCTCTGGGCCTGGCACATAAAAAGCCTCGGAAAATGCTTGTTGAACTGAAGTTTCCAACCTGAAGATTTTGAATTCTGTTGCATAAACCTGATGTAACGGATCATGTAACTCATCATTTGATGTTGGCAGCCTCAGGTTTGAATCCTATCTTTGTCCTTTATTTGGTGCCTTTGGGCCCGTCACTGGGCAGCTGTCATCCTAACAAGGAGAGGAAGACACAAGCCACAGCCCTGTCCAAGGTGCTGAAGATGCAGTCATGAATGCAACCCCTCCAGGAGGGAAAAGGCTGCAAGCTGGACAGAGCCTCACTGGGGTTTGGGGCAGAGGGCACTGTGCAATGCCCTGAGAGCACTGAGTGTGAGTCCTAAATTCTGTCTGGGCAGTCAGGAGAGCCTCTGAGTCTCGACCTGCTTCTCTTGGGGTTCTGAGGGCTCAGATGAGCTGGGGCGTGGATGGGAGATGGTTTTTCTGCATGCACACAGGGGCTGTGGGGTGGCTGTCTGTACAGCACACAACCCATCCCCTGAAGGGATCCTAAGATCCCTTTTCTTATTTGGCTTAAGCAATACCTCCTCTCCCCCAAGCCTGGTGCCCCTTGAGAAATGCACAGCACAGGAGAGGGACCCCAGATGATGTTAGACTCCTATCACCAAAATGTGAGCTTACCATAGAATTATAGACTCACAAATGTCTTATATTTTAATAATAACTTTGTGAGTGAATAAGTTACACATGTATATGATTTAAAAATGTGAAGAGTAAAGGGAATTCCCTGGTAGTCCAGTGGTTGGGACTCAGCGCTTTCACTGCTGAGGGCCTGGGTTTGATCCCTGGTTGGGGAGCTAAGATCCCACAAGCCATGTGGCATGGCCAAAAAAAAAAAAAAAAAAGAGAAAAATGTGAAGAGTATAAAGGGTACAATGTGAAAAGATCTCTCATCACTAATCCTGTTACCCTTCCTAGAGGCTGCCACTTGAGTGTTCTTTAAGAAAATTCCACACATAAAGTACCCCTGTCCCTCATAAATAGTATCATTGTTCTGCTTGCCTTCTTCTTTAATAATGTATCTTGGAGATATACACAGAGAACCAGCTGTTTCTTTTTAAAGGCTACTTGGCACATTACACGTTAGTAAGACACTTATTTAGCCAAGACTCTCTGGATGGACTTCTAGGTTGTTTCCAAACTTTGATTAATGCAAACACTGCTTCAATGAACTCTTTGTTCCTTATCTTTGCATGTGGACAAGGAAATTCCTAAAAGCGGGACTGCCGAGTCAAAGAGTACGTGCATTTAAAATTCTGATAGCCATTGTTGGTTTATTCATTTTATTATATGGATGGACCATAGTTCATTTAACGTCCATCCCTCCCTCCCTCCCTCCCTCCCCAACCTGTTCTCCTGCTTTCTAATTCCATATTTACTTTTAGGAAATAGTTAACATTTCATGACTTTTGATGTATCATTTGTTCAGTATTGTTCACTACAATTTCTCTTTTGGGGGAGAGCAAGGGGGTGTTTCAGTTTCTTCTGGATGGATGTTTAAGTCCTATGATTAGGTTACTTCCTATCTTTTGCTTCCAGTCTCTTGAGATATTCATGTAAAGCATTAAGCATAATGCCTGATACATTGGGCATTTAGTATTTGTGAGTTCCTGTAAATCAGGAACAACCTCGCAGTGACTTGCCTGTGCATGTACTCCTTTGTGCACGTGTGAGTTTTAAATTCTTAGAGGCAGAATTGCTGGTCAAAAGGTGTATACATTTAAATTTAGGAGATATGGCCAAACTGACCTCCAGGGAGCTTGTACCAACTTACATACCCGTTTCCCCCAATACTTGCCAACACTTTATTATCCAATCACAGTTTAGGAGGTGGGGCAATTTTGGAGGCCGACAGTTTCAAATCCTAACAGACAGGGAAACTGAGACCCTGGGGAGGAGGAGGGACTGCCCAAGGTGACCTGTGAACTGTGGCACAGTTAGATTCCCATTTCTGGAGGACGGAGCAGTGTCTAGGGTGGAATGTGTGAGAGCACCAGGTGGGGTCCATGAGGTAAGAAAGGATGTGAAAATGGGGTGGAGGGGAGGTGGGGTGCACCAAGGTCTGGGTCCACTGCACACCTCTGCCTTGGGGAATGTAACATGTTTTATTTCTTGTTATTTTACTATTATTATTTTTTGGTTGCGCCGTGAGGCATGCGGGATCTTAGTTCCCTGACCCCGGATCGAACCCGTGCCCCCTGTGGTGGAAGCACGGAGTCTTAACCACCGGACCACCAGGGAAGTTCCATGTTTTATCTCTTGAAGAAACTTCTGACTCTTCTCCGTTACTTCTCCCTATCTCCACCCCCACCCTACCCCCCAGCATCTTTCCCCTTGGAAACAGCCTCAGAGATTCTGAAAGGAGTTTTCCTTACTTCAGAGCCTGCCTGTGTGGGAGGAAGCTGAGGACGTGAGGGTACTGACTGAGAGAGCCGGTTGAGACCCAGGAGCCATTGTGCGAAAAGAATGGAAAATTATATGAGGGAAAATGGAAGGGGGTGGTGGAGGCAGCCATTCATCAGTGCTTTTTAACCTTTTCCTGCTGCAAAAGCGGGCAGCCCCAGATGCTGGGAGATGGCTGCAACGAGAGACGTTTTCATAAATGGCTTGTGCCTAAGGCTTTGAAGGGTGGTGGGCACCACTCCCTCCTCTCCTTTTGCAGGCGGGCTTTGTACTCTGGGTAGAAGTGTCAGAAAAGGTAGAACAGCTCCTAATCTAGGAGATGATTCCTCTGGGAAATCAGGCTGCTTTTCAAGTGTAATTTGAAAAGTCGCTGCCTCCAAACTTCATTGGCGGGGGGCGGGGGGTAAGGCAGGGGGGCAGAGGGAAGAATGCCATTTATAAAGCAATCAATGCTTCGACAGAGGCAGCCATCACTCAGAATTATTTTCTGAAATTTGGCCTCTCTTCCTTACTCTGGAGGAAAGGCAACGTGGGCACTTTGCTTCCAGTCAAGCCCGACACAGAGGCTGGGGTAAGTCACACAAAGGGAGAGGAACCCTGCCCTGTTCATCGCAGCTGGAGCTGCGGAAAATCATTTCTAGGGCTTCTCAACTCTTTCGAATGAGCTGGAGGAAGCCTCATCAGAGGTTCCATTCATCTCACTTCTTACTTTTAAACTTTAAAGCACATATTTACGTGCCTCAAGTTGCCCTTGAACCATGGCGTGTCAAACAGTTTGGGGTTGATGGAAGAGGTACATTTTCTCGTCCTGGGACTTTCAGAAACACAATTTCATCACCAGGCTCTCTCCCTTCCAATTTCTGCTGTATGCTGCCACGAGATGCATATTCTGAAAACGCTCTCAGTGCTTTACTCTCCCATTCAAGAACCGTCCAAGACCTCCCCTCTTGATCTCTTAAGTCTGGGAACCCCAGGTCGACAGTCAAGGCCCTTCGTACATGTGGCCTCAGTGACCACAACCTTCTCACACCCACCATCCCTAGACCACCAAGCCACCCTTGTCACCTGCCACAAACATGGGGTGGTGAATGCCTGTCATTTTGGCCCTTCTGCACCCTGCAACTCTTCTCCTGGTAACCGAATGCAGGGCTTCCTTTTGGGGGAAAGCACCGCACCCCAGTTCCCTCTCCATATGGTTTGGGTGAGCTGACCTGACACCTGCCTCCAGGCCTGCTCAAGAGAATGTAGATCTGGGCTTGGCAAACTAAGGTCCCAGGGCCAAAAAAAAAAAAAAAGACCCCCAGCCTCTTTTGAAAGACTCCTGAGCTAATAATTTTTACATCTGTAAAAGGTTGTAAAATAAAATCAAAGAAGATGCCATAGAGAACCTATGCCCATAAAACCTAAAATATTTGCCATCTGGCCCTTTACAGAGAAAGTTTGCCGACACCTGCCTGAATGCACAATGCTTGGTTTGGGGTGGGGCGATGGAGGGGCTGAGCTCAGGAGAGCAAGTCCTAGGACTTGAGATGGAGCCGTCAGAGGGACGTGCCCACTCTCCTAACTTTGTTCAGCAGAAAGAACATAAGTCTGGAACTACTGGTGGCCATCTTTGACACTTTACGGAAAGAGGCTGCTGGAGAAGAAAGGCAACCCTGGGGGAAGCAGAATCAAAAGACAGACTGGCTGTGGGACCTGGAGCCAGCTGGGCCGGTTGGTCGTGCGAGCCCAGACATTTCTTTCAACTCAAGCCAGTTTGAGTTGGGTCTCCTGTCAGCTGCAAGGGAAGGAGTTATGATGAGCACAGATACTGGCAGGTCTGGCCGATGCATTGGGCGTGTTATTACCTTGTCTGGAATTGCCCTTTATCCTCTCTGCCCGCCAAAGAGCCTGCTTGTCTTGCCAGGATCTTTTTTTTTTTTTTTTTTTTTTAGTTTATTTATTTTATTTTATTTTTGGCTGCGTTGAGTCTTCATTGCTGCGTGCAGGCTTTTCTCTGGTTGCAGTGAGCGCGGGCTACTCTTCGTTGCGGTGCACGGGCTTCTCATTGCGGTGGGTTCTCTTGTTGTGGAGCACGGACTCTAGGCACGCGGGTTTCAGTCGCTGTGGCACGTGGCCTCAGTAGTTGTGGCTCACAGGTTCTAGAGCGCAGGCTCAGTAGCTGTGGCACACAGGCTTAGTTGCTCCGGGGCATGTGGGATCTTCCCGGACCAGGGCTTGAACCCGTGTCCCCTGCATTAGCAGGCGGATTCTTAACCACTGCGCCACCAGGGAAGCCCTTTTGCCAGGATTTTATCCCCCGCTTGGCCCTCCCCTCCCCTCCTGCGCCTCCCCCCCCCACCCCCGCCACACACCGGCTGTGGTCCTCTGTAGTTCCTGGGTAGTTCGTTCTGAGACATAACCATCTACTTCCTCAGCTATAATTGTCTTGGAAGAGTAGGTATTGCATCCCTAACAAAGCCACGAGCCATGGGGTGGGGATAGGGGGAAGGAAAGCATGTTGTCGAGCCCCGGGCATTAGCTAAACACCATAAACACTACAGCACTTATTCCCCCTGAAGCAGCCGTCAAAAGAGGGGGGGCAGCAGCTCCATTTTAGAGATGGGAAAATGAAGTCCAGTGACTCACCGAGCTCACGCAGTCACTAAGAGGCAGAGTCAGGAATCAACCCCAGCTCTGATGAACTCTACACCCATGTTCTCTCCACAGTATGGTGCCCCCTGAGGGCCACATCCAGCTCTGCTCGGGATCCCCTGGATCCAGCTCTACACTTCCCTGAATCCTCCAGGAGCCTCCACTGCCTGCAAATCAGACCTCAAACATCTCAACCCGAAATGCAAGGCCTTTCAGTATCTGCCGGTTAATCCCTCCCCCACCCGTCTCCAGCCACACTGATATCAGAGTACTCAGGGTGCACCCCGAATGAGAGAAGAAACCCTCACGGCACCAGCAAGTTTTAACAGGGGAAACGATCACTTTGCAAAGCCTGCATTAACAAAGACTAGATTGAGTCAGCTGGACAGCTTCAAAATTAAAGTTGCCTGAATATAATAATAACTGGAGAGGCATTCTAATTAGTTGTTTTTTTTTTTTTTAATCAAGTGCAACAATCTGCCTGCAGGAATCTGAGAGCGACTCAGGATGTCTTAACTCTTTGAGGAAGAGGTGGGTTTTTGGAACATCACGGCAAGTCCTCCCATGCAGATGATCTCCTGGAGGGCTTCCCCAGAGCGAGAGTTTTGTTACAGCACAGGGTGGGTGTGCATGTTCCCCCCCAACTTCTCAGCACACCATCATGGCCTGCCACACCCAGGAACCTGGGGGAGGAAGGCAGGCTGCTTTAATCTCCCTGGGAGCTAGGTCATGCTCGACAAGTCACGCCACCTCTTTGACCCGTTCTTTCATTTGTCAGGACCTAGAGGTTGAATTAGTCTATCACTTTGTGTCCCCAGTGGAATTAGGAACAATTCTGTGAATGCTTCTACAATCCCCTCAATTTAGAGGGCATTTCCTCCCTTTCCCAAAGGAAATCATCCCAGAATTTTAAAGCTGGAAGAGAGTTAAGTGATTCTCTCTCTCAGGACTTCTTAACTTGGAGTTCCTCTGGGGTCATAGGTGAAGTCTCTGAAATTATACCCAGAATTTTGGGAGGTCAGCTAAGCAGACCCAGCGGGAGGTGGAGATGGTGCATGACTGTAGGCTTGGAGGATGCAGCGCCCTCCTGGGAGTGACTGGAGGAGGAATGTTTCGGGGGAGTGGGTCCTCAGATCTCATCTGATTCCTGGAAGAGCGCAGAATCCTCAAAGCTCAAGAACTCTCTCTTTGGCCCATTCCCTCCACTTTACAGGTGGGAGAACTGAAGGCCAAAGGTGGGTGGTGATGACTCACTGACAGAGCCAGACCAGAAGCCAGCTGGACATCTCATTGCCCTTGCAGGGAAGGTCCTAAAAGGAAAGGAGTGGGGCCTCTCTGGAACTGGCTGGGACCCTTGCTCCAGTAAGTCCCCATGCCAACCATCTTGTTTTGTTTTTTCAGAGCTTGGGGATTATCCATGTCACTGGAGGAGTTATGTAGATGGTGCCTCACCATGCATCTGGGGAGGAAGCATTCATCATTCTCGAATGTGCATCTTTCAGCATGGGTGAGTGAGTGTGTGCATGTGGCTGAGTACCTGAATTTACATCATCTGTGGGTTTTCAATCTCCCAGCTAGAAGAATCAAGTGTTTATCCTGCCTTTTCTACACAAACTCCCTCAAGGTTACCACATGGTTGATGAAGGGACCAAGGCTCTAACTACAAGCAAGCCGGCATGGCGGGGCTGGAACAGCACTGCTCTGTAATACCTAATGAACCAGAGGGTCCAGGTGAGGCTCACCAATGGCTGCCAACTTCACAAGAAGAGATCAGACGTCATGTACCTCCACCACCCATGGAGGCGTGCAGCCAAAAAGCAAAAACAAAAAAATCAAACCCGATCAAGCCTCTTGTTCTGCCTCCTCATTTACAGGAAACACAAGTGACAGGAGCAGCCCGTGAAATGACCCCCCACGGGGATGCAATCAGTAAAGCCAGACTGTGGGAAACGCTGCAGAATAAATGACCTTGTTTCCTCAACAAAAAACTTCCCGGGAAAAGAAGAGAGAGGTGGAGAGAGAATCTATAAATTAAAAGAGATTTATTAAGGGACATATAGATAATGGCAATGTACATACCTTATTTGCATCCTGATTGAAACACACAGGACCACTGTTAAATTTTTTAGGTGTGATAATGCTATTCTGGCTGTACATTTATTTAAAAAAAAAAGAAGTCTGGATATGACATCTGGAGTTTGCTTAAAAATAATCCAGGGGCCGGGTGTGGTGTGCAGGTAACTGGGAAGGGACGGGATGAAGCAGGGCTGGCCACGTGCTGGTGACTGGGTGCAGCTGGGTTATGGGCACGTGGGGCTTCAGAGGACCGTTATCCCCGATGGAAAGTTAAAAAGTACTTAACAGGTATCCAGAAAAACGGTCATGAGTGTTTGCCTTTGGAGAGGGAAACCAGATGTCTGGGGAACGAGGATGGGGAGACTGACTTTTCATTATTTTGTACTGCTTGGATTTTATACCTTGACTTCGTATTACCCATTCATGAACATAAACTCAGTTTTTTTTCTTTTTTTTTTTTCCTGGCCTTCCCTCGCGGCACGCGGGATCTTAGTTCCCTGACCAGGGATCAGACCCAGGCTCTCAGCAGTGACAGGGCAGAGTCTTCACCACTGGACCACCAGGGAATTCCCCATAAACTCATTTTAAAAAAATCACCCAATTTAAATAACAACCTTCAAAGTGAGTTCTTGATCGTACCTTTCATTCACGAAGTGCCTTTATTTCATTTTCTTCCAAAGAACAGGTTAGGTTCTTATCTCCTTCCTTGAGGAGGAGGAGGTGTGTGAGTCCATGCTGCAGGCCGGTGATCTGAAAACTCTCCAATGTGTGATACTTCCACGTGGTCCTCAGGCGGCCGAGGTCACACACGATGGGTAGTACAGGCCTCCGCCCGACGTGTCCTCAAGCTCTTGGATGTGGGTGGGTGCGTGGGGCGGCCTGAGAGGCAGCTAGGGCCGCAGAGATGGTAAGCTAAGGAGTTAAGCCCTTAGAGCTGCCAGACAATGTCATTTGAAAATACCAGGTAGGAAAGAGAAGTAACAGTCAGCTACTTTCCTTCAATCCAATTTCTAAGCAGTGTGATCGATCAATTTATAAATCGATTGGCTGTCTAATCCACCTTGGCAGTCTTCTCTGAGGCCAACGCCACCGCCCTCGGCCAGGGTGATCCTCGGCAAGCTCCGCAGGGGACCTCCTCTGGCGCCTGCCGGACTCGGGGGCGGGCGGGGCGGGGTCACTGCAGCTCCTGGAGCAGGCGGAGAACGTTGGCTGCGTACGGGTTCTGCTGCCCAGTGGCGCCCCGCAGCTGCACCGGGTGCAGGCTGGGGTGGGGAGGTGTGAACTCCTGCGGGCAGTAAAGTTCGTTCAGGAGGAGCCAGGTGGAGTCCGGGTCTACCTTCATCAGGTAGAGGAAAAGGCTGTGGAGAGAGAGATGGAGAAGAGAGTGAGGGCACGAGGGAGGGCTGCTGGTGCCCCACCCCAGAGGCTGCTTAGCCGGCTCTTGGAGAAAAAGATGATAACCGCATCACTCTGCGCAGCAGAACAAAGCCCACTTTTGTGCCTAATACAGGGCCATTAGGACGGTCCCAAAGTCTAACAGAAAGAGAGGTAAAGAGCTTCATATCCATTGACATAGAGAAAAGGAAAGTAGTTAGTCTGAGCAGAACAATCTTGACATCAAACAAGCTCTTGGCAAAGAAACTGGTTAAATTCTGGGCTATAAAACAGTTCTCAGAAGGAAGAAAATGGATAGGGCCCACCCCTTATTACAGAGTCCACTTCGCTCACAGGACCAGCCCCAGTGCAGGGACTCCCGCTCCTGCTTGGGGAGCCTGGGCAAACCCTCAACTCCTGAGTCTCAGGTCCTTATCTCTGACCCTCCAGCACGCTGCTGAATTCAGTAGTTGGCCCGTTTCTGGCCCCTGAGAGCCATGGATTCTTGGTGGCCTGGATCCCATAGAGGGATCAGATGCAGTTATTCTCCCATGGCAGGATCGGCTGAGCCTGGCTCAGGGACCTTTAGCAGAGGCGGAACACTGGTGCCCTATACACGACATGAACACAGCTGAAGGGCCGGGGCCACGCAGCACCAGACACCCACCACGGGTGAGGTTCTTTATCTTGGTCTGAGCCGTGGGGTCACAACCCTTTGCCTCGTATCTGCTCACATCCCATTTTTGAACGATGCCCAGGCCACTGTGCCGGGTAATCCAAGTGTAGACTTCCTATGCCTGGCTGACTCAGCGATTCGGAGTCTGGCTTTTCAATCTCGGGAAGGATGAGGCCCTCCCCTAGCCGGGCGGCTCTCTCTCAGCCACCCTGCCCATCTCAGCTCACGTATCACCCGTGCAGAGAGGGTGGCCTTCTTGACCATGTCGCCTAGGTGGTTGCCCCTTATTTTTCTCTCTCAGGACACCCTCCCCAGCATTTATCAATTGCCTGTTTATTGACCATCTCCCATCTCCCTTCCTCACAGCACAAGCCCCTGAGGGCAGGGACCATGTCTGTTTGGTTCACTGTTGTATCTCAGGCACATCGTTAGCACTCAACCAATACTTGATCGAGCAGGTTTCATGTTTAATAAGGGACTTACTATGCTGCACACTAATGTCTTCAGATGGCATCCTTCTTTGAAATAGTTATATTCTGTAAAATGATCTAAAGGAGAGGTCAACTGCTCACTACCAAGGAAGGAGCATGGATGTTACGAACAGGAGTCACGTTACCGCAGATGTCACCAGCTGTATGGCTTGCCTCCGTCTCAGTTTCCTCATTTCTAAAACTGGGGATGTACTTCACCCAGGGTTCTGCTGGGGTTTAAATGAGAAAACACAGACCCAGCCCTACACAGGGCCTCCCACGTGCGATCCCTGTCTACCAACTAACAGCGGATAGAATCTATTTCATGGATCACGTTTTATTTTTGATGACCATTCCTAGGAGCCTCTCCGGTACTGCTGGGCATCAGATAGGAATGTAAATGCTTGCTAAACAGAGCTAAATTCTGGTTTTTAATTTCGCTATCTAAAAATCTAAACCTAAAAAGCCTGTGCCGTCAGGGGATTTGGGTTTTACTCCGGTGAAGCCACTTTTGCTTTCTTCCTTGGGTTTAACAGACATATGCTAAGGAGGCAAGGGAGACAGGTGGAGGGGGCACTTTGACACATTTTCTGGCCCGCTTTGTGCCCGAACAATTTAAGTTTTCTTTACTTAGGATAATCTTGAGTTTATAACCTCAGCGGTGGTTGCTGGAGAAGTGATTAGAATATTCTAATTCATTGCTTCCACTTCACCGCAGAAAGGAGATGGGGCCTGCGTGGGAGACAATTTTTGTTTAAAAACAAACATATCTTTGATAATTAGAGTGGCAAGGGAAATTATGAAAAAAATGCACCAAACATGGGAAGCAGATTTCTATTCACACGTGACAGAGCTGACGGTTTTCCCCGGTGCCAGAGACTGTTAGAATGCAAATGGTTTCATTTGATTTTTTTTTCCCCCTTCAAGAACTGGAACAAGCTACAGCATGGGCGCACTCTCAGCTTCGAGGAGTATTTTGATCTGGGCGACACCCAGCAAAGTGGTGCCGTGGCCCAGTTCAGTCACAGCTCTGCTCTGACTTACACGGCATGGAAACGTTGCAGTGTTCATTTTTGGTCTCCTTTTTAACTTACTAAATGCGGGTGTTGTACTCGTTGGCAGGAAAGGAAAAGGGAGGAAGCCACTCTCTTTGCCCTTCGAGATCCTTAAATAAAATGCCAACAGGGAGGCAAAGGAAAAATCGTGTGCAAAGTTCATCTTCTTTTAGTTAGCTAGAGCCATACTCTTGGAAGAATCATTTTGGGTCTCACTTCTGAGCTCTTAAAGAGGTAGAATCCCCAGAATGGCAGGTGGCAATGCAGGTTTCTTCCCCACCTCTGTGGCTGGGAGCAAATTATTTTGCCTTTGTGAACCTGCTTCCTCCTTCTCCAAAGGAAAATAATCACATCTGCCCCACCCTCCTCACAGGTTTGTTCTGAGGCTCTAAGGAGATGAGGTGCAGGAAAACACTCTGAAGTGTATAATGAAAACACTGTTCCTTCCAGAAAGAGAGTGTGTGTGTCTAAGGAATAATTATCACTACCAACCCTGGCAGCACTGCCATACCATGGAAAATTCTCAGATGCTCTGAAAAGGGCAGAACATTTGTCTTTCGTTTCAGTCATAATTTCCTTCACACTGACTCGGTAGGGGTCCCAATTCTCAGCCACTGGGGTTGTTGTTTTGTCCATTACTTTCAGGAAGAAACGAATGTAATATTCTTTGCCCTCCGCATGCCTGAGGTCGGAAGCAGATGCCGTGCCCTGCAACCAGGTGGCTGGCAGGCATAGCCACGCGCTTGCT
The DNA here is from genome assembly GCF_964165515.1 of Mesoplodon bidens. Lineage (NCBI taxonomy): Eukaryota > Metazoa > Chordata > Mammalia > Artiodactyla > Ziphiidae > Mesoplodon > Mesoplodon bidens. Next base: position 21,882,331 of record NC_138171.1, on the reverse strand, counting down.
TGGCAAAAGGCATGCAACCCGCTGAACTCTAAACGCTGACAAATTCTGAACCCGGACCCCTGTTCACTTTGAGGCCCTGGGAGCTGAGCCTGAGACCCAGGAGGTCTTGTCTGAGTACTCAGCGGCCCAGCTTTTCCCCAAACTCCAGTATTGCTTCGTCCTGGGACAAGTTCCTGCCCTTCCTGAGCTGGGGAGAGGGGTTCCCAGACAATGAAGGGAAGAAGGCTGAAGACCTCGAAAGCATCCTTTTGCATAATCAAAAGACAAAGAGGAGACCTCTGCTTTGGAGTGATAGGAGTACCTGCCTGGAAAATGTTCCTAACACATCGTGAGACATGGCCGAGATGGCTGTTGAACATGCCAAGTGGCCGACTCCCATCTATTTTCAAACCCAAAGGGAAACACTTTAAAAAAATATATATGTACACCATTTAACTCCTGAACAAAAATTTCTTTCTCTTTCCCCCAGGCCCGAGTCAGTGGCTCCAGGGAGCACAGTTATCAAGAGATTATCTGGTCCCCAGAGTTTCGGGAAGCACTCAGCTGTGCCTCCTGCCTCGAGTGTCCTGAGGCGAGTGATTATCTCTCAATAACCTGTAGGGCCGTGTAGCTTAAATGATAACTTGACTTTAAAAAATTTAGAACTCGCCGTTAGGCAGTTTCTAAGCAACCTCTGTTTCCATGGCAAAGAAGCCTGGTGTTTATACTGATTTTTCACTTAAAATGCGGTTTTATTGAATTTCACTTCATGCAGGCAGCCATTTCTCTGCACTTCAGCCCTATCTACAATTGACGGGTAGCAGTAAGTACCTAATAAACTCCAGACACCAAACCAATAGAAGCGACTCATTCCTTTATGATCAATATCAGGTGCTCCGAGTGACAAAGCTGGGGGTGAGGTCGCCTGGGGGAGCTGGGAAATGTGCTGCTAGAATCTGGCTGGCCAGGTCTGGTTCCCTCTCTGCGTGGTTCACCAAAGGTCTACTAGCACCTGGTCCAGCCCAGGCACTGCGTCAGGGGCGTGGGACACAAAGACGGATGGACAAAGGCTCTGGCCTCAGGGCTCCCTGTCTGGTGGGGAGGACAGACTGACCACAGAAGCCCATGATGCAATGTGAAGAGGGTGGGCCGGAGCCGGGGAAGGATTCCTGAGGTGGGGACATGGCAAGTCACTTCTCTGTACATCAATCAGATCGGTTCTAACCCCCTTCCGGCTCCAACACTCCCAGCAGTTCTCAAGCATAGGGGCTGGATCATGGGCCCTTTCACCCCAAATGCAGCAAAAAGACACCCCTCTGTTGAAGATGCAAATATTACAGAGTATGTCCTCACCATCTTGGGTTAGACAACACCTGCTCAAGGGGAGCTCTAGAAAACCGCTAGCCAATCGAGGCCCAGCAAAGCTAAATAAACTTAACTGAAATTCGGAGCTCCCAGCTCTCCTGGGTGACAGGCTATTCTTTCTCTGTCAATTACTTGCTTGAGGGATCTGCTGCTCCTTGTCTCTTTCTGGGTTTATAAAATGCTCTCATGAGCTGTCTGCGTAAATGCCGGTGGTAAGGGACTTGCGGCTTTGTGATGTTTATTTATTTATTTATTTACTGGGGGGCATCTAAAGAAGTTATTCAGGGTGTCTCCTTAGGGACACGATACAAGCTATCTCTACGTGGGCACGACTAAATGCAGTCAGAGGGCAAAGTCACTTGTTGGAAAGCAGGCACACCTGCAAAGTTATTTTGGCTCCCCTGTTATTCCCTTTCTGGCAGAACAGCCTCCACACTCTTTTCTTCTGTGGCCATCTCTTCTCCCGTGACTCCGTACATGATGATGCTACAAATGAGGCTGTGTGTTTCCTTTTAAATAAACGGACGCTCAAGGTGTCGACGTGTCCGAGCCAGCAAGCAATGGGGCGATGCTTCCATACTCAGTAATTTACTCTAATGGGTCTCGGTTCATCGGTTAACCAGTATCTCAAGCCTGTCCTTTCTTGCTATTCAATTTAGCTATCTTGCCCTGCACGCGGGCCGTTTTTTGTTTCTAAATGTTGGAAATGGAGGATTATGACTTGAAGCAACAATTTACTCTCCAAATAAATACTAGCAATGACCTCTGCAGCTATACATACTCATTCGACTTAACTCTATTTACCTGTTCAGAGTCATTCGTCTATCGACCGTCAACCCACACACTCACACAGAGGCCGATATTAAAAATATTGAAATGCAACGGGGACAGGATTTAAAACCATAAACACCAGTGGAAGCTTACGATGATCATTGAGTCCCTAAAGTACCACAAGACAAAGTACCATAGATGCTGTGGAATGACTCCACTGCTTTGTGCATATTTAAAAAGATATGGCACTGAGAGGCCCAATCTGTTACTGACAATTCAAAAATAAGCCAGAACCAAGAAGGGTTTAAATCCCACTGGGGCAGAATCTAAAAGCAGCCCTTTCCATCTGGCCAGCTCTCCCCGCTCCAGGCCCCACCGTCGGCCTAGATCCCATGATGACAACGCTGCTGGGTGCAGATTTCAAAGTGGCCCCGGCCGTCTGCACTCTCAGGCTGCATGCAGTGTTTCCTGGTCCTCCCTGGAAGATGCACACCCTTGCAGATAAAGACATCTTCATGGCAGCCTACCTGTTTTGTGCCCCCCTGCCCGCCACCCCCGAACTGTTTTCCTGTAACCCACGCTCTGGCACTAAGCCAGCAGCCTCCACTGATGGAGCCATCAGAAACAGCTCTAGGAAATGTACTTCTGTATTTACTGCAAGGACATTAGAAATAATCAGTCACAATGGTACCTAGTGTTCTTCTAAGATGACCCACGGGGAAATTTTCTCAGGGTTCAGCACCAAGGGAATTCCAGAGCTGTGCTTCCTTCTAAAGGCTTTCTTTTCTTATTTCAGTAATGACTGGAATTTGCGCAGCAGATGCGTTTACCTCCTTGCCTTGTCTGTTAGGAGGCCCAGAGCCACGTTGCAGGCTCATCTCTAGCAGAGGTGAAGAGTTCAAAGCCTGCGTTTTATATATTAACTGCAACCCTGGCTTCACCTTGTTCTCCCTCTTATTATTTTTCCCTTAAAAAATGTCTTCACTTCTTATTTACCTTGCTGCATACACTTAAGTTTATAAGATGCTTTAGGTCTTTTTTGGAATAAGGAGGAAGTTTAAATACTGATAACAAGTATTATTGATTGACTTTTTAACTCTGGGCTGACATTTTGTGCTAAAGACTAATATACATGACTTTACTGAATCTTTGTCATGATTTTATTAGGTGGAAAAAATAGATATGCTTATTCTAGTCTTGTAGATGAGGAAACTGAGACTTCGAGAAGGAAATTAATTTGCCCAAGGGCATACCACTACTGAACAGCGATGTGGGGCCAACTCTACCTTGGTCTTCACCTTAGAACTCTCAACACAGTATGTGGCTAATAAGAGACTCTAAAGCATCTTTTAAATAAATACACATATAATAAGACAATTGAGGCCATGTCCTTGGCTACTTTAGTTGGTACTGAGATAATCAACATTCACTCCTGCCTCCCCTGCAAAGGGATGAAATGACCACCCTGTGGTCGGCCAAGACTTCTGATATTTGAAATCTACTTTGTGCATGCGGTCCACCTACCAGGCTCGATCTCCCGTCAAGAGCATCGTGGTTCCTGACCCAGTATGGCATATACAAGTGCATGTACGCCCCACACTCGGCTTTCCAACTGGGTGGTGAAATGGATGACCCTGGCAGATTATCAATCACATGACAACACCAAGGAAGCAGGGGAAGGACTGGCTGCATTTGATTTAAGTAGCACAGAGGTCCCTGCCTTCAGATCTGAAACCCAGCAACCCACTTTGTTTGTAATCTGCATGGCAGATGTCTCTTATCTTTGACACCAGGAAATCATGCCTATATATGCACAGTGAACAGCTTCAGATCTGAGTGTATTTTTAGAACAGTGAGCCTTGAAAAGAAAAGCAGCAATGCCTGTCAAAAGATGGATAATGGGAAAGCTAACTACTTGGGTCTGGATTTGTCAACTATTAATCGAATGTCAAAAGGGAAAACATTAGGAGTGCCCTCATTTCCATAGGAAACAGCTTTGCAGCCCGAGCTCAAACAAACTGCCCACACCATTTAAGGGGATGAGCTACTAATTTCAAGCTCAGCTGAACTACTGGATCACCTCTGTGGCTCCTGATCCATTCAAATATAATAGGCCCATGTGTGAGAGGAGTTGGGGCTCTGACGGGGATGAAATGAAAGAGCCTCTGCCAGTCTGAGTTCCTCCAGGGTTTGAAGGCAGCGGCTGCATTTTTGATGGGCTGGGATCCTACTGCTAGAAAGAAAGCGGGGAAGTCAGTCAGTAAATGAACCTTCAAACTCTTGGTCCTGGCTTCTCATGCAAAAGGCGGTAGGGGGAGGTAGAACAATTAACATGAAAAAGACCCTTCTGAGATGGAAACCCCAGTTTAGATTTCAGTCAGGATGAAGCAGGCTTCCAACAAGAAATACCATGCCCAAGTGTATATGTGTACATGTAACATATACACAACACATTATATATTTGGCAAATTTATATATCTCCCATAAGGGTGTGTATACACACATAAATAAAACTCCAGAACGTAAGCATCATGAGGGCAGAGGCCTCCTCTCTCCTGCTCCCCTCTATTTTCAGTGCCTAGAACAGTGCCGGGCACACAGCAGCTCCTCAGCCAATCAGCAGAATGGATGAACGCCGAGCGTACTCTCTCACATATTAATGCTATTCATCCGCATGATGGTTCTGGAGGAAGGTGTTATAACCAAACCCAGTTTACAGAGGAAGGAAATGAGGTGCAAGGAAATGAAGTCATTTGCTCAAGGTCACAGAGCCAGTAAGATGTGAACCTAGGTTTGTCCACCTCTAAGACTGGTGCCCTTTGCCCGTACATACAATGGCTAAGCGAGGAAGATGGGAGGGCCCTCTCCCTTCCCCACCACACACATCAAGAACCACAGCATCAAGCACCCGTACAACCAGGAGGTGCAGCAGGCTACTTGCTGGCACCCTGCGTCCCCACCTGGGTTCTGGGGTTGACAGGTGGAGGTAGGACTGGGGGGTGGAAACCACGTGGCCTAAGAGCATTGTTGGGCATGGACTTCAACTTTTAAAAAATAGATATTGCCTAGTTTTGTTCCATTTAGCCCCAGGGTGGAAGACTGACTGATTTATGCACAAGAGAGGGAGCCTCAGAGGCTGCTCAGAAAGAGGCCCAAGGAGTGTGGTTTTAATGGAGTTGAGTTGAACCAGGCTGAGAGCATGTACTGGTTGGAAGGAAAAACACAGAAATTTGGGGAACGTGCTCTCATCTCAAATTCCTTTCATATGCAGGAAGGAAGAGCTCCGTGGCCAGGAAGGCACAGAACTGTGAAGGCCCACTCACTGCCTGCTGGGAGGTATCTCAGAGGCTTCTAGGGCCACTGGAGAATTTATATCGGTTAAGTCGGCCAAGGCTGAGATGCGGGCGTGGCTGATATAACCTGTTATTATGTAATCCAGTGCTTATTCTCAGGGACTCGGCCTTATTTACAGCTCATGATATGCTGACCCCTCTTCCCATACCCCAAATATGGTTTTCTCATTTGTTATCCACTGAAGTCATTTAACTAGGTGGACTTTGGGGGAGTCGGTATTTTTTCTTGCATGGCCAGTTCACAGTGACACCTGGTGGTAACAAATGGCAAGGTTATACCCTGCTCTTACCCCCTCCGCCCCCCCCCACCAACCAAGCTGCAAGATTTATGTCCCTCCTTACAAGGCACATTTGCTAGATAAAAGCATTAAACTGGAATGGCATCTCCGTTCTTAGCATTTACAGCCTTGGTTATATCAACCACCCCCTGATCAATTTCCATTTCTAGAGTTTACAGCCTGGATGTAAAAGCCTGCCACAAAGGCTCTATTTAATACGACAAATTAAAAAAGCAAACACAGGCTTGGTCATTCTTTGGAGCCAGGAGAAGCAAACAGGAGTAAGGAAAAATCCAACTGTAATGCACACAAAGAGGAACTTTCACGGCGCTGCCGAGTTCGCCTCCATCCCAACGTGAGGGACGCTGCCCTGCAGAGGTCCCCACCGCCACCTGCCAGACCTACAGACACAGCTGCTCATCCACCTCTCTGAGAATGCAGGAGGCCTCAGAGCAGCCACCTGCCCTCACAGGTTTCCTCACCAGCCCCGCCCGATCCAAAGCCAGCTGGTCAGCTGCCCAGTGTCGGAAAGTCACTACTTCTGAGGGAGCTGGGGCGTCTCTGGCTTTCACTAGTTCTTTGGGATACGGAGCTGAAGCTTGAGTTTTTGTAACCCTCTGGCTACAGATCTCCCCCTTGGGCCCTGGTAAAGAACACACAGCCTTCTCTTCTCCCCTGAGTGGGTGGAGGTGTCACTGACAGCTGTGTGGGGAACACTGAAGGGCACGTGCGGAAGCGGGGGGCTGGGGTGGAGGCTCCTGCAGGGGATCAGGTAAGAGATGAGGGTGACCTGGCCTGCCCTGGCAGCTTGGAGGTGAAGGGAAGCAGTTTGAAGAGAGATTTCGCAAGTTAGGTAGACAGCCTTCACTTCTGGAATGGATGTGGGGTGTGGTGGAAAGAGAAGAATTCAGGACAAACAACCAGATGGATGTGCGGCCATTTGCTGAGCTGGGAACTCTGTCTCAGTCAGGGGACCTCGTTCATTTGTTCCCGGAGATCTGACTGTTTTCATACTAATCGGCCCACCCATCTCCCTCTCTTGGCTCTGTAATGAGACTTGCAAAGAGACCAGATTTCCTATTGTCTCAGACGGCTTCTCCCATTTAGAGAGCTTGTTAATTTCTGAATCAAGATGCCGAGTCAGCTCCTGATCAAGGACAACACAGATATTTTTTCCCCTGACTTCAAAATAAGTTTGCAGATGACGTGTACGTAAAGCAGGCAACCTTGCACTTCCTCCCCGCCCGGCCCGTCAGAGGGAGGTCACCTGACTCAACCTCAAGTGGAACAAAGAGGCGCCGCAGTCAGGCCTCTGGCTGCAATCTCCTCCCCGCAAGGCCCCTGGAATTCCAACTCAAGAGTCAGTAAGGTCCAATTCGGGTTTAACTGCTTTCAGTAGCAAACAAAGAAAATTAGAAATGAAAAGATAATGAATTGTGAATATTAGCTTGTTTGATGGGTCTAAACTTGAAGGATGGGTATGGGGCGGGTGTAGGAAGAGTAGAATGGGACAGGGAATGAGAAAACCAGATCTTTGGGACTCTTGGCTGTAACAGGCACCCAGAAGAATTTGCTTCAAGATGGATTCATCATGTTTGTGAGTTGTGCTTTAAATCACAGCACAATTCGCTTCAGGAACACTGCCTGGAAGAGGACTATTTTCATCCTAAGTTGGTTCTTATTAAGGAATAAGAAGGTCCGGGGACAAGAAGCTCTTTGGGATGCACCCCTGTGCTTGAGAAACCATGATGGATTCTGGGCCTAGGGGATGTGACAGGAAAGGGGCAGAAAGAAAAAACGCAACTGGGGAAATCAAGAGCAGAAAACTGCAAAGGATAATAAGTCAATTCAAAGAGATATTTCCATCGCTCCAAGAGAGTGCAAGGTTTATAAGGGAGCAAGTTGGCTTTCCTCATTTCACAGACAGAGCAGCCTTTCAGCCCTTCAGGGAGTAAGATGACGCCTACCCCACCAAGGAAGATCAGGGACACGTTCCCAGAAGCTGATGAAGTGGGAAGGACTGTTTCTTTGCCCGGGGAGGTGGAGCTGCAGTGCCCAGAGCGGCAGGCAGTGCCAGGCCAGACAGACCGGCTTTCGCCCCAGCTGCAGATGTCCAGGGATAGCAGTTCCAGGGCACAGGCTGATCCTGGCTAGAAGGAGAGCTGGGGAGAGGGGGTCAGGGTACATTTTGGGTCTCAAGTCTGGGGAATGCTCCTGTGCTCAGAGTTTTAGCTTTTGATAAATAGCCTTTAGGACTCTAGGAACCAGACATGGCTTCTCCTGTCAGAGGTGGTACAGCTACTCTCTAATAAGCAAAACTCTTAGAAATCAGAATCACATAATTTCAGAGTTGAAAAGGCCCTTTAAATCATTAGTCCAGTGGTTTTGAACGTTTCTTGGTTCACAGACTCCTATTATAATCGGATGAATGATGTGGAATCTGTCTAGAAACAGATACGTACATGTCTGCTTGCACACACACAATTCTGCATACAATTTGTGAGGGTTCACGGCACCTGACACCCATTAAGATGCTCTGTGGAGCCAAGGTTTGCTAGATCAATAATCCAATGCTTTCGCCTTGTGGATGAGGAAGCTGAGAGAGAGGTGCCAGGGTCACCTGGTCACCAGAAGAGTAGGGCCTAGAAGCCAATCACCCTCTGACCAGGAGAGTGCTTTGTCCCCTATAAGACATCACCTTTCTGCTTTTTGCCCCTTTGGAATTGTTGCTGATGCTGCAGCAGGGGAAAAGGTTACTTTCAAAGAGAAATGTGTCTAGTAAAAATACCATCTCTAGATGTTGGCACAGTTAAAGAAATCATCTTAACCTGGCAAGAAGAGAGAGAAGAGAAAAGAACAGAGATGCCTCAACTCTGCTTCCCATTAGCAAATCATCTATAATTTAGGAGAAACGTCAAGAGATGCGGGTGATCAAGCAGACGTACCTCCTGGCAGCCTCTTGTAATTTCACGGGCTGTTTGGCACTGAGGTAAATCAAGCAGGCATCAGCTACTTTATTCAGGTCACCCTCACCTGCAGAGAGGAAAAACAAAACAAGCGTTGGCCCTCAGGCTTCAGTGGGGATGAGCAGGCACCAACTGCTGTCTGATGAAACGGGAACAGTTAGGCAAGATGCTGTGGGCTCTGTACTGCACCCTTAAGTCAAAAAACACAGCAAGGTAAATGGATAAATGAGGCCAAAGTGAGATGGAAGGATGTGCACAGGACAGGAGATGACAGGAGCATGGCTAAGTGAGGAGGGCAAGGGTGGGGGTGAGACAGAGTGTGTACAGTGTGTGTGCCCAGGTGAGACTGGCTGGTACCTACCTAGGTCCAGTCTCTCACAGAGGGGGCCCAGGCCCTGCAAGACGGCCAGCTGCAACTTGAAGGCCAGTGAGTGGAAGTAAACTGGTCCAGCCCTGGCACTGATGGGAGCCTGGCTGACTAAAGAGCCAGCCAGCTTTGGCAGGACATCTTTGCAGAACCGGTTCCTTAGAAAATCGCCACACTTGCCTCCCAGGGTACGCAAAACCTGTGGAAACAGACCCCAACCCGGTGACTGAACGTTGCCAAGGCAGCGAGAGCGCTAAAAGAATGTTTGCTAATTCAATTTCATCTAGGTCTCTGCTTGAAAAAGAAAAATAGAATTATTGCTGTTAATTCCTTGCCCACGGTTTGTGATTCTGACAATTATGAATTCGGAGGTCTCTGCTCCCGAGGCATGGCTGCTTCTATCCATAAATACAGATTACATGGAGAATAATTCAAAGGAATCTTGGGTTGGATGAATAGTATGGTTAATACCTGGATTTCCCTCCCTTTTTTGTTTTTTTTTTAAAAAAAAAGAGCTTAAAGCAGTTCACATAGATCATCTCTTGAATCTTCCTAACATCCCTTGAGGAAAGACTTGTGCTTTTAACTCTAGCTAGCTGAACAAACATAAACAGGCCCAGTAGCTGAGGCCCAGCTCAGCTGCTGCCATGCGCAGGCATCGAAAAGGGCAGTGGCTGGCTGAGGTCCCTGGCTGGGTGAGGGCAGGGTCCCCAGTGGGCAGAGCTGAGTCAGAGTTCCTTCTGTTCCATGGCACAATCTCTTATGTACATCACCCTCATTCCATCTTTCACGACAGGTAGTCTCTTTGCATGTCTTGTTTTAAACCTTCTCAAGCAGAACATATTGAAACGTTTTGCCCCACTGCACAAGACTGAGTATACAGGATAATAAGAATTTCTTTAAAAATTGGTAAGCAAGGGACTTCCCTGGTGGCGCGGTGGTTAAGAATCCGCCTGCCAATGCAGGGGACACGGGTTCGATCTCTGGTCCGGGAAGATCCCACATGCCACGGAGTGACTAAGCCTGTGTGCCACAACTACCGAGCCTGCGCTCTAGAGCCTGTGAGCCACAACTACTGAGCCCATGTGCAACTACTGAAGCCCACGTGCCTAGAGCCTGTGCTCCTCAACAAGAGAGGCCACAGCAATGAGTAGCTCCCGCTCGCTACAACTAAAGAAAGCCCGTGCACAGCAATGAAGACCCAACACAGCCAAAAATAAATAAGTTAAATAAATAAATTAACAAAAAAAACTGGTAAGCAAGGCATATCCAGGACAGAGAACATTTACCAACTCTGTAGAGAACAAGGCACTTATTTCAGGGCCCTCAGCAGCCTCAGTTACATCTTTATATTTTTTCATTTTTCTATACTTGCTGTCATTTCAGATAAACTATTAATTTTCATAAAGGAAAACGGCACATCTGAGTGACTCAGCAAGACCTCCCTCCTCCTCCCCTCCCCAACGTCCCTCCTCCTCCCCTCCCCAACGTCCCTCCTCCTCCCCTCCCCAACGTCCCTCCTCCTCCTCTCCCCAACCTCCCTCATCTTCCTCTCCCCAACCTCCCTCATCCTCCTCTCCCCAACCTCCCTCCTTCTCCTGTCCCCCCACCACCCACATGTGCGTGTGCGTGTGCGTGTGTGTGTGTGTCATTTTGTGTATTTTGCTTTGGAAAAAAATATTAAGGATTTTTTAATATGTTTTAAATGTGAGCTTGCATTTTGGTCCAGTATATGCTGAAGAATCTTACAAAATACTTTAGCCAAGTATATTAGTTGCATTCCTGGCTTCATTCTATATCCTACGCATCTTTTTTCTTTGCCTCATCTTGCTCACCCACTTCTAATTTATGTTAGCTTGCTATGGTAAATGTATCTCTGTAACTTGCCTTCAGTGCTTTTTAGAACAAGGAAGGATATAAATAAATAAGCCAAAATATGTGTGCTAATATAAGCCAAACTACGTCAGGGAGAATAATACCTTACATACACAGAGGGGGCTTCTAACTTTTCAAAGCATTTCACCAAATAGTCCCACTTTATCCTTGACGACAACAACTCTGAGAAGGGCGGGACAGGTGGTCATGGGCTTGTCCAGAGCCGCTCAGCTGGACAGAGGACGCCCACTGCTAGAACCTAGTCCGTCTTCATCTTGGCTCTTGTGGGCATGAACTCAGATTCAGCTATTATCACTTCCTAGCTGTGTGATCCTGAGGAAGTTCCTTAACGTTCTGGGCTTGTTTCCTCCTCTGTCAAACACGGGGATACCAGCATTCTTCCTTATAAGGTCGTTGTACGGAGATGAGCTCATGTGTGAAGTGCCAAGCATGTTGCCCGGCACAGAGGAGGTGCGCAGTGAATACTGGTGGCCCTTTTCATCTACTAGTTCTCTCTGCTTCAAATTCAAAAGGAAACTGACTTTATTTTCTTCTTTGTGCTTTTCTTATTTGCCTATACTTTCTTCAAGGTATAGTAGGTCACAATCGGATAAAAAGAGAACTACCCCCAAAAGACACCACTGAGCCCTGTGCTCACTTCCCGCCATCCCCACGACTGATGGCGGTGGGGCATTGGCGCAGTACCTTGAAGGCTCTGAGCACTGCCAGGGGGTCATCATTTGTGAGTCGGTGCACGAGCGAAGGCCACGCCCGATGAGCCAAGGGAAGGAGCTGGTTCTTGTGGGACTGCAGAACAACCACACACAGATCCAGCACATCCAAAACCTGCAAGAAAAGAGGACGGTATTTTGGCAGATAGTAAAGGCCTGAAACCAAATACCTGGGATCGAGTCACCATTTTAAAAGAGTAAAACTTAGAAACTCATGAGTCAAGGAAATATTTACGAGTCCTGACTACATGCCAAGCACTGGCTAGGTACTGGGTGGGGGGCACACAGGGACAAAATACTTATGTTTCCTTTCCTTGGCTTATGGTCAACTGGGGAAAGACTTCAGATAACACCGAAATAACGGGATGAATGATTACTAATTGTGACAAGTACAAGGAAGGAAAGTCAAGGGGAAAATGCAAGATAAAGGGAGGGATCTACACCATACCAACTGTCGGGAGGGCTTCTCTGAGGAAGTACCTTCTATAAGGAGGCACACTGGAAACAGTAACGAGGAAGACCCAGAGGAGGGAGAGCTTGCAGTGCTTAGAAAACTAAAGCAGGGCAGCGTGAAGTGTGACAGAGGAGGGGTAAGATGGGGCTGGACCTCGAAGATGTCACATTAAGACTTTTTAATTTTGTTCTAAATGTGGTGGGGGAGCCGTGGAAATGTTCGGGCACGTGCTATGATACAATTCATGTTTTTAAAAGGTCACTCTGGCTGCTGAGTGGAGAAGGGACTTGAAGTGGGAGTGAGAAGAAGTGAGGAGGCCCTTGAGGGAGCCACGGCGCATGTCCACATGGGAGGCGGGGAGTTACGCGGCTACATGGTCGTGGCCGAGGCAGAGAAGTGAAGGGTTTGAGACCTGTTTTGGAGATGCAATGGCTTAATTTGCTGAAGGACTCGCTCTTGGGGAGATGAAGAGAGGTATCAAAAAGAGCTGCTTGGGTTCAGGCTTAGCCACTGAATAGATGCAGGTGCAGCTTAATGAGATAGAAACAAAGGAGGAGGAGGAAACCGGGAGGGTGGGTGAGATCAAGTTCTGTTACCTCTAAATGGAGAGGTCAGGTAGGCAGCTGGGACACAGGTCAATCTCAGAAGAAAGGTCTGGGGTAGACTAGATGTAAATTGGGGTTTTTACCTTCCCTGAGAATATGTTTCCTGATCTCTCATGTCTCAAAGCTCACTGAAGACAGACAACCTGCTCAGTGTCACAGGCAGTGGTCACCACGATAAGCAAGTGCAGGCTTCCCTCCAGCACAGACGGGCCAGCCTTCCCAGAGCAGGGGAGGGTACACGTCTGAGTCAGGAAGACAGAGTGAGGTCTGCAGTAAACCCTTATTGGATGACTACTGTGTGCTGGTCACACGGAGACTGGAACAGAAACAAAAACAAAACAGGCCCTGCCCTTGAGGGCTGAATAGTTAGGCAGGGGAATAAGAGAAACCTCAGGAGAGCAGAGTAGTACAGTGGCAATGGCTTTGGTATCACTGACTGCCTTTGGATTTGAGTTCTGTCACTAACTGGGTAAGTTACATCATACTTGAGTGAATCATTCCCCTTCTGCTTGGAATGTTCTTCCCCCTCCGTTGGCCCCTGCAGGGCTGGCTCCTTCTCAGCCTTTAAGTCTCGACTTAAATGTTATCACCCGACAACTGGTCTAAATCAGAACGTAGCTCCCTCTTATTCAACAGGGTTTGGTAGAGTAGGTTCCCAAAATGTGTTTACTACATGGGTGCATTTTCTATCATAGAACCTTCTTATTACCTTCAGAGCATTTCCTCCACGTATATGTATTTGTGTATTACCCCTTTCCCCTCGAGAGCTAGGAAGTTCCATGAAGACAGGGATCACGTCTGCTTCGTTTCCTTCTATATACCCTCTGCCTGACCTATAGCAAGTCCTCAATAAGCATTTAGTGAATAAGCGAATAAGTGAATGAGTGTATATGCCACGTCTGATGCTAACTGTTTTATATTTATAGTCAATGACCCAGTGAGGTAGGTACCATCATTTTCATTTTACAGATAAAGAAGGTGATGCTCACAAAGGTGAACTGACTTACTGCAGGTGGCATGGCTAGTGAAGGGCAGAGCCAGGACGGGAACTCGGGTGTGCAGACCTGACTCCAGGGCTGATGCTCTCAATAGCTACAGTGTGTATACGCTGCTACAAAGCCTCCAGAAGAGGGAAGACGCTTACTAATGTATCAAACCAGACACCACCAACAAAAGGCTCCTGAAGAGTGCCTCCGGAGTGGAAAACCCGTCAGTGCTAAGAAGTATCTCTGGGAAGTCTAAACAAATTCCGCAAAACCCAGATGCTGAGTGAGGTAATCTGTGGGTCAGGGTTTCCCAGCCCCCCACCCATGACCAGGGCAAAGTGCTCTCATCACTATCAGTAATGCACGGAGGCGGCTGTTTCTCACTCCTGTTTGGGGGTAGGGAGGAATGGGTCAGGCTGTGCTTTCCTTTGGGTGTAAGATCTGCCCCCAGGTGATTCTGAAAGCTGTGTCCCCCATGCCCACCCTGCCCCACTGTCCTGTTATCGGAGTTACTACTGTATAGTTTAAGTCTTTCTGATGGGGAGGCTGCTTGGGAAACTGCTAGCAAACAAGGATGTAAGATTAAGAAAAGTGTGGGTGCCAGGCCTAGGATGAAAATGGAAATAGAAACAGAGACAAGGGCTAGCGTCAGGCTTGGACGAATGACTTCAAAATATTAAAACCTGTGTCCCACATTAAGTCAGCTCAGAAAGTGATATCCTTTCCAAATCATATGACTTTTTACCCCTTGGAGATGCAATAACGCTCCAAAACTTTGTGGTTTTTAATTCTACCAAGGGGACTCAGATCCCTTTTGGCCTCTGGACTGATACAGAAAGACGTAAGACGGGCATCCCACAGATAAATTCCTCCTGATGCCTTCTCTTGGCCACTGCACACGCACTGGGAGATAAGGGGGGGCTCCTTGCTCATCCATGTAGTCATTGCCAATAGACCAAACCTCAGTCCCGCAGCTCTGTGAATGCAGGGAAAGGGCCGCACACTGACCTTCAAGCGGATTTTCAGATTTTTGTCTGACATCAAGTGGATGCAGCGCTCCATCACGTCCGTGGCTATTTGGATCTGCACTGGCAGTGGTGGCTGCACACTGGGATCAGTGTCATTCTCATCCACTTCAGGAGGGTCTGACTGCTCCTCTGGAAAAAGAGCATAACTGGGGGCAGTGTTTTACGAGAGATGCCCCACCCCAACTTGATCTCCCAACTTCAGATCAGGAGTAAGACTTACAAGGGAAAATGTCTAGGAACTGATCCCAAGGAAACCATGTAAAATTTGGGTCAAGCTACGAGTCAAGATATTCACCGAAGCATTACCTGTAACAGCTAAAAACTGGGGGAAAACCTTCCACGTCCACTCAAGGGGGTACGGTTATATGAACCATGGTATATCCATACAATGAATGGCACATTATGAGGGCCTGAAAATTTGCATTTACCAAGGGCTTTAATGACAAGGGAAAATGCTTATGAAATAACATTGTGTTAAAAAGAGAAAAGCAGGATACGAAATTGCATACACAGTGTGAGCACTATTATATAAAGTTTTATATAAAGACCGGAGGGGGCTTCCCTGGTGGTGCAGTGGTTGAGAATCTGCCTGCCAGTGCAGGGAACATGGGTTCGAGCCCTGGTCTGGGAAGATCCCACATGCCGCGGAGCAACTGGGCCCGTGAGCCACAACTACTGAGCCTGCGCATCTGGAGCCTGTGCTCCGCAACGAGAGGCCCATGCACTGCGATGAAGAGTGGCCCCCGCTCGCTGCAACTAGAGAAAGCCCTTGCACAGAAACGAAGATCCAACACAGACAAAAATAAATAAATAAACTTAAAAAAAAAAAAAAAAAGACCGGAGGAAGTTCAAAATATTAACAGAGACGGGGTCATGAGTTAATGGATGATTTTTATTTTTTCCCTATATCCTTAGTCTTTTCTAAGTTGCCATTAATAAATATTTAAAATAAAAACATAAGAGGGCAAGATTCTAATTTGGAGCCCCGAGGCTGGCAGCTCCCTGGCTGGCCTCTGGCCCTTTACTCTCTTTCCTTTCCTTTTGGTTCATCTTTTGACTAAAGGGGGTACATGCCTGTCTTCTCTACCAGCCTGTAAGATCTTCTGAGGGCCAAGATGAAGCCTTACGCATCTTGGTATGAGGGACAACACCAGGGCAGCCTGGTGCAATATACAGGGATGGGGTTTGGTCAGAGGACTAAAGTCTTGCCTCCACATCCTATTAGCAACTCCTCTCATCCCACGTCACCTCATTTGAAAAAAAGGGATAAAGCATGTATACCTCATCTGCTTGCTGAGAGAGTTAAATGAGACGAATGTCACCAGCTATTATCATTTTTTTCATTGCCTGGAGTGCTGCATTGCATGAGATAGGTGTAAGTTTGTAAATTAAAACAACAAAAAGACTTGAGAGTTGCATGAAACCCTGGCCAAAATTCCTCCCCTGAAGGTCTTCCTCTAGCTGCTTATAGCCTCCAGTCTCCCCACACCCTCAATACCAGCTGTGCTCATTTACACTGAGCTAAGCATTGCTCCCCTAACTTTCTGCCATTTCAGTTTCCTCTGCTGGAAAAACAGAACCTTACAGTAGAGTCCACACCTGTCTCTAACAGACGCTGAAAAGATAAATGAAATTGCATTTGTAGAATGCTTGGATTTCTTGGAGGAAGGGACCTCAGATATACAAGGTGCTCTTACTGTGGTTAAAACAAAAAACCCATGTCAAACCAACATCAATCCAAACATTCCTTATAATGCCAAGTGTGTGGTGTGTACTTGATGAACGATAATTATAAGAATGATAAGGCTGTGCTTTTCTTTCTAGAGGAGGATTTGTTGTTTGAAATTCACCTACTGTGAAATGTTATCTGAGGGATGTGGATTTTGCTATCGGAAGAAAGATTTGATTCATTCGGTCTGCTCCTAGCCAACATCAACTAGAACCAGAAGATCCTAATCATGAAAGAATGGATTCAGTGACAATGCTAGAATGTCAAACAAGAAGGGCAAATCTGGATTACGAGGGATCAAGATGCCTCTTCTTCATGGTTTCTAGGCTTGAGCAAGGGGTGCAGTTTACGAGAAGGATTGGGTTGGCTCAAGAAACAAAACTGAGAAGAAAAAGCCTGATAGATTTCTGATTAGAAAATTCTGTTCTTGGGGAGAATAACAACTCAACTCTGCATAAATCATTATTTGGGCCTTGTGATGCTTCCCTGCTATTTAGAAGGAACTTGTTGTAGTTAGTTGCATTGAACTACTATTTCCTGTTATCCTGGAGGTACTGGCTTCAGTTCACCAGAGTAGAGTGCCAAAAAAAAAAAAAAAGAAAAAGAAAAAGAAGTCTGCTCTCTTCCGACCTAACAAACTAATTTGGGACTCAGTTTGATTTAGGATAGTTCTGAGACCACCAAGCTCATTATGACTTGGCATTTTATATTTGCAGAGGAGATTCTAATAATTTATTAATCCTTTCGTGACCTGAAACTCCAGATTGAGCTTGTGAATAAAACAATAGGCCAGAGCTTCAACTAGCCTGAACTCCCTTCTCCTTTATCATATAAATTGGTAAGAAAAACACTGGAATCTACTCCTACCAATAAATAAAATAAATGGACAAAGCATATGAAAAGATAATGGGCATAAGAAAAAATTGTTAGGAAAGATGCATACAGAAAGATGCTCAACCTTTCTAGCAATCAAAGAAATGCAAAGTAAAATAACGAGAACCATTTTAATTTAGCAAGAAGTAAAACTGGTTAATAGTCAATGTTGGCAAGCTTGTGGTGAAACCAGTATTAATCCTGAACTGCAGAAGAGAAGGTGTACATTGCCACAACCTTTCTGAAAGACAATTTGGCAAGCATAACATGATGTTCATATCCCTGACCTAGAAATCTCACTTCTGAGATTTATCCAGAAATATGCAAAAAGAAGAAAAAGGTCACGTGCATAGAATCGTGCACTGCAGCACTGTTTATTAGAGTGAAAAGCTAGAAGCAACCTAAACTTCCCACAGGGGAATGTATACTTAGTGGCAGCTATTAAAACATTAATTATGAAAACTCCATAGCAACATGAAGAGTTCCTTATTATATAACGAAATGCAAAAAGGGTATAATGCATTTAAACTGTGGCTGCAACCAAACAAAAACAGGTTTGCAATAGGAAAGGATGGAAAAAGACGACACACAAAGTGAGAATGCTTACGTCTGCATGGCGGGGGTTATTTGTGACCTTTCTTATTTCCAAACTTTCTATCATGATGTTTCATTGTTTTTACAATAATCTGCTTCCAAAAAGTAAAAAACAGCTGAGGCCAAACTAAATAATAGTTACCTTCTTCATTATCAAAATCCGAGACATTTCCATCTGCTACATCCTTTTCCTTGAGGTAGTTCAGCACAAACTGTTCAATGTCTTCGGCTGTTGTGGTATTCTCACGTCCTTTCTCAAGACTTGCTGGTCTTTGGCTCAAATGACTTCCCTCTTTCCCTACACTTTGCTCTTGGAGTTGCCCGAGATGACCTGTGTCTGGGAACCACTGGGCTATAAATAAAGTGTTATAATGATCACCTTGGTCATTGACAACAGGCATTAGTACTTTCTAAGTAGAATAAGCTCTCTGCCATGGCCTGCATGGTGCCCACAGGATCCGGTCCCTACCTGTCTCTCCAACCTCCTCTTCTAACCACTCCTGGCTGCCCAATGTGCCAGGTATCCTCCTGCCTTAGAACCTCTGCACATGCTGTTCTTACTATCTGGAATACTTTAACCTCCTATGTAACATCTGGTTAATTCCAACTCACTTTTCATGTTTCAATACAAATATACGTTGCCTAGTAAAGCCATCCCTTGACGCACCCCCCCCACCCCGCCAATCTAACTTAGGTCTTTTATACGCTGTCTTATACAGCACCATGTTCTTTTCTTTCAACTCATCACAATTTGTAATTACTGTATTTACTTTGTATGTATTGTTTAGTGTCTGAATCTCCCATTAGACACTGTGTCCCACTGATCACCACTGGAAAGCTAATATGCCCAGCATGGAGTGGGTGCTCAAAATATATGCTGAATGAATAAATACGCTAGACTGGAGGAAAGCTACCAGTGACAAAATTCTGAGTGCAGGATACACTGCTCATTAGTGGAAGAGAGGCTCTGCAGAGCCTTGAGAGCGGACACAGTCTCACATAGGTATTTGATATAAAATGCTTCAGAAGGCTGGCATTTTCTCTCCAAAGCTTTTCCTTTTTTAGTGATGCTCCAATACTTCTGATGTGTCACCGCAGAATAAGCCTTAAACATTACAGAACCAGTGGTTTTCAAACTTTGTCTTGAGGAGCCCTAGGGCTCTGCAGAAATGTCTCAGGGTCACAACAGGGAGGGGCACCCAGAGACAGCACGTTAAAGGGTGGGAACAGGGTTTCTATGCCTTCTTTCACCAGCCCTGCTCTAATTTGAACTCTTTTTGTATACTGGGGTCCCCTAGGGCTTCATTTCAAATAAGGGCCTTAATACTTAAAGAATGCATCAACCAGAAAACCCTTTGGCCCGAATTTTTGCCCTCCTTTTGCAGAGAGCAGGGGAGAAGTCTCTGATGACCTTTAGCACCTGCTAATCTCTTTTCTATCAAGGAGCATCTGCACAGACCACAGCAACAGCAGATGGGCTACGCCAGGGTCAGGCCACTGGGAGCAGCAGAGAGCAAATGCTGGATGGGAGAGCATTCGGTCCAGTACCTGGAGGTTCCTACATGGAGGAACCTCGATTATGCCATTTCTTCAGTGCCCAGACATAAATCTGTCCTTAATGTACTCTGAGGGACTGCATTCCCAATGGGTTAAAGCCAGGGCCCAGCATTTACACTGCTAAAAGTAGACATGCTTCAAAGATTATTTTCTAGATTTAAGGCAAAGCAGCTCGACCTCACTCTTAATGCAAATTAAACTATAATAAGGTGCACTTTTTCTCCTACTGGATTAGCAAAGATCACAAAGCTAGGTAATATACAGTGTGGGTGACGGGGTGGCAAAACTGGCGCTCTCTTACACTGCTGATGGGAGTTTAAATTGGTGCAACCTTTTCACGGAGCAATTTGAAACTCTTTTATCTATCACAGATTTAAATGTAGTACCCTCTAAGCCAGCAACTGTCTTAGGAATATACTCTACTGGTATACTCAGACATGTCCAAAATGACCTACAGAGAGTACACTGCAGCATTTTGGGGGTGGAGAGGGCAAAAGACTGGAAACCACCAAAATGTCCACCAAGAAAGGGCTGCTTAAATAATGGTGCAGCCACACAATAGAACATTGTGTCCAGAGAAACACGGCCTTGCATGTGTGGATGTGGCACAATCTCTGAGTGCTGAGGTATGTGGTATGGATGCTTTCTCATTTTCAAATCTACCCAATTTTTTTGTTGTTATGAATAATCATTGAATCAGTAGTTGGTGCTAAGCAGTAATTTAACTGATGCTTCTTGCCTTCACTGTGGAACCTAATGCTTTTTTAGTCAATGCCTGTGAAACACTGTGTATGTGGTAACTCAATTTCCTAAAAGAAATACTGGGTTCTTTTAAAACCTTTTGGAAGTTCTCTGAGACCACACTTCCACTCCCATCTTAAAAGAGTGACCATCAGTTAAGACAATTCGAATGACAAGAGGACACGCCAGCAGACAGTGCTACTTTGATTTGGGTAAGACTGATCCACTCCCCAGTACTGCTTACCACTCAAAATGCAAGTGTAGTCGGGGTTATCTCAAAACTTTCAGAAAAGCTATCCCCACTTTTGCTGCTTTTCCTAGGATGCTCTCAAGTCAAGCTTAACCATTCTCATTTTCCTCTCTGCAATTTAGAGAAAAGGTGCTACACAGGATTCCTCTTTAGAGATGACCAAAGACACTGGCAATCTAAGGCAATTCAATTTTCATGGCCCAAATGGAGATATCTCCTGAGAGGATATATTTAATAGGCCTTTTGTTAATATATTTTTTAAAACTCAAACTGACGTGTAGTAGAGTTACTCAAAACGCTAAGCATGGAAGCCTGGGGGATATTTGGGCCATGGAAGCCACTCATAGTCTAAAATCCATAAGCAGTAAGCCAGTCTTAGGAGTGTTTCCATGTTCTTCTTGGTCACCACTGCCATCCCAGTGACTAGTCCAGCACACGGGCTTCTGAGTGGTTGCAAAATACAACCCCCACTCCTTCCCTTGGTCTACAAGGCCCCGTGGGATTCATCCTCACCTAGCCTTCCAATTTCATCTTGTGTCCCTGTCTCCACAATGATCTCTTCTCCATTCTCCAAAGACTCCAAGCCCTTTCTTCCCTCCAGGCCTTTGCACCTGCTGTTCCCTTTGCCTGAATGTTCTTAAAAACCATAAAAAGGATGTGGCAGCTCCATATGTACTGATGGGCCCTTCTCAGCCTTCAGGTCTCAGCTCTAATGCCGTTTCCTCAGGAAGGAAGTGCCATGATCAAGCCCCCTGACCACTCTGCTACTGTCCTGCTACTCTCTTGCGGTAGCAGGAAAGCTCCTTGAGTTTAGTCATCTTGTTCACTGCTGAATCCTGACTACTTAGCACAGTGTCTAACATACTGCAGGTAATCTTTGCTGAATGAATAAAAGAATACGTACACTGGGGCCTCCCTGGTGGCGCAGTGGTTGAGAGTCCGCCTGCCGATGCAGGGGATACGGGTTCGTGCCCCAGTCTGGGAGGATCCCATATGCCGCGGAGCGGCTGGGCCCGTGAGCCATGGCCTCTGTGCCTGCGCGTCCGGAGCCTGTGCTCCGCAACGGGAGAGGCCACAACAGTGAGAGGCCCGCATACCGCAAAAAAAAAAAGAAAAAAAAAAAAAAAAAGAATACGTACACTGCATGTGAGCGCTCATGAATGAATGAATGAACACTGGAAGTGGTATCAGCTACAGGGCAGAGGACTGTCCCTGTTCAGTCACCTTCCTTGAGAAACTTTCTTACACGGTCTTAGCTTTTTCAGCTGACGAAATGAGGTCAGTGACCTTTCCACCTACTTTGGCGGCTATTAGAAGTACTGAAATAAATACTGGAGGTATGCTCTTTGGATAAAAGGAACTCATGTATATAGCTCATATATATATATATATATATATTTTTTTTTTTTTTCATTCGAAGATTGACTATCCAGTGAAGGGATTCTCTTTCTCATAGTCCAAAACTTTGCCTTTTTTTTTTTTTTTTTTTTTGCAGTACGCGGGCCTCTCACTGTTGTGGCCTCTCCCATTGTGGAGCACAGGCTCCGGACGTGCAGGCTCAGCAGCCATGGCTCACGGGCCCAGCCGCTAAACGGCATGTGGGATCTTCCCGGACCGGGGCACGAATCTGTGTCCCCTGCATCGGCAGGCGGACTCTCAACCACTGCGCCACCAAGGAAGCCCCAAACTTTGCCATTTTAATGGTGGGTAACACCTCCAACAGACACCCAACAGGGTGAAAGGGAAGTAGAGAAATTCAAACCACCTCATACAATTAAAAGGTTAAAAGAAAGTTTCTAGACCTGCTCTGTCCAACATGGCAGTCACTAGCTAGCTACATGTGGCTATTTAAGTAAAAATAAAAAATTCAGTTCCTCAGCTGCACTAGCCACATGTAGTTATTGTATTGGACAGAATAGATATAGAACAGTTCCATCATCACAGAAAGGTCTATTGGACAGTACTGTTCTAGATTATGTGTGGACTGAATAATTTACATTAGTCCTGTTCGCCATTAGCATAGATACTGCTAACTCTAAATATTGTCAGAAGCAGTCTGGTATATTGAAAAGAACAAAGTTGTCATAAATCCTGACTTGCCTCCTTATTAATTGTGTGACCTTGGCTAAGTAGGAGCTCACTGAGCCTTAGTTTTCCTTACCTGCAAAATAAAAATAATGTTTACATTTAGTCTGCAGGGTTTATGTCCCTGGGACAGAGCAGGGGTTCAATAGATGGTAGAGATTATTAAAAGTATAAAAACATAAGCAATGGAACTCTACCGTAACGTGTGGGACCAGACAGACACCTATTCAAATAACGTCCTCCATAGCGTAACCCCAAACAAAGAAAAAAACAGTTAGGCAAACAAGGATACTATTCCTTCCCTCCAATCAGCATTAAAAAAGGGCTCTCAATGTACCTAATGCTGCCAGCAGGGCATGCAGTACACTGACAAAGGAAGTTGTTCTCTTATCATAAAATTGGTCCAGGGTAGCCAAGACATCTTGAACCACATCTGCCACCAACGGGAGCAGGCTAGCATCTGAGTTCTGTAGCATGACTTCCAAGACCTTCGGGGTATGCGGGTGGAGAGATAGATGACGCAGATTTAAAGAGATCCCATTTACCAAATAGTCTGAATTCTCATTGATCAGCTGCTGCAGGGAGTCGTAGCCACAAGCCTGGCAAATGTCCATCATGGTACTGATGGCCGCCTGACTGATAAGCAGGGTTTGGTCTCCAGCTTTCTCCAGGACTGGATAGAGGGCTGACATCAAGAGCAAACGGAAGTCTTTCCCTAGTGCGTGTGCAAAGTGGCCAATCCCTTCCAACTGGATGCATATTTGCCAGATGTTACTGTTCATGGAGCAGATCGTGGGACTTGGCTTTGAGAAGGTGGGAGAAGAGGTAGCCTGGTAGGTGTGTGCACCAGATGTGAGGGCCTGAATGCCTGACTGCATCATAGTCAGCTCCTCTCCCACTTCTTCAGCTTCCAGGCAAGTGACCAAATACCAGTTTTCTTGGCTTGTGTATTCTTCAAGTATTGATGTCACGATCTCCCTCAGTTCCTCTGGGTTTGTTTTAACGTGTTTTTCATGAAGATTCTCTACCCCTAACCCAGCAGCCCCTACAACCAGTTCATTAAGGATCATGGCGGCCTGCTTCCGGTAAACCACAGACTCGTGGTACAGTTCCATAAAGGAATCCACGAGCAAGTAGAGGTTCCCATAGAAACCAAGAAGCTGACAAACCTGCCTCAAGAGCAGGAAAACCCTCTCGTCAGTGAAGAAGCGGAAATATCTCCTCTGCATTTGAGCCCATGGCCGCGAGGCTGAAGTCTCTGGAGAAGTGCTCAGATGCTCAGAGTTCCAATGCCGCTCTTCAACGATTTTGATGTCGGTCACGTCTAATTCCAGAACTTGGATAAGCGCTTTGGAAAGGCGCTGGAGATGGGCCACAGAGTTGAGGACAAAGTTCACTTTGGGGCCCAAGAGTTTCAGGTACCCGAGTAACAAGGAGAGAGTAGAGAATCTGCCCTGATCATCTTGGGAGTTCATCAGGCGGGGAAGGGACGTGGCAAGGGAGTGCAGGTTTTCTGACAAGATGTCAGCAAAGGCTCTGCTGCCCACCACGACTTTCTCATCTGCAAAACATCTCAGAATTTTATTGCACTGGGCTTGGACGTCAGGACTCTCATCATTTACCAGACTCACCAGAGCCTTCAGAAGGGGACCAGCTGATTCGACCAGTGACTGACTGCACTTCAAGAGAAGGGCCTCGACAAAGTCTATCAGTTCCAGCCTCACCTTCCAGTGTGGGTGAACTGAAACGCACTCAATTATCTTTTTAATAAGGACAGTCAACCTGTCGCCGGTATTTTTTACCCAACTGGCTTCCCTGTGCACCAACAGCTCCGCTACTCTGTGCTCCACAGCAGGCTTTGCTCGGACCTCTGAGACCCTTCTGAGCTGTTCATCAGCCATAATGAAGCTCACTGTCTTGTAAAAGACCTTTAGGGAAGACACGACAATGCTGTGCCCTTGTTTAAAGTCTCCTGTGATGACCCTGGTCAGTGTAGTTGAGAGGCCAGGTAAAAAAGAAGCAAACAAATCCCCCAGCTGCTTTTGCTCAAGTTCATCCAAGGACCTTGGATGGTCTTGACACTCACATTGAAAGAGTAGAACCTGTAAACATTTTAAGGCAGCCATTTTAATTTGTTTTGATTTCTCCTGTTCTGCTAGGCCTAACAGTAAAGATACAGCAAATCCTAAACGAGGCAGAATGGAGGGCTCATAAATAGTCAGAATGATGTCCCCATAAGCCGAGTGCATTAATGCACTGAGGCCCTGGATCACAGCCAATTTCAACTCCTCTGACACAGCTGCAGGTTTCTGGGAGTTGGGTGAATACAGGCAAGCAGAGAGTTCTGAAAAGAGTTCCTGGAGAAGTTCTTGTTCCTTCACACACGTTGAAGAGAGGACAAGGGTGATGCATTCCACCACACTCTGGATCAAGCGCTCTCTTTTGGGGCCCAGGGTCTTCAGGGTAAATCGCAAAGGGAAGAGGATGTACTGCTGAAGTTCCTGAAGGGCAGAGTCACTCACGACTTGTAACTGTGCCTGCAGACGCTCCACATTCTCCACTGTCTGGGTCTTTGTGAGCTGAACACAGATGGGACGCAAGACGCCAAAGGCCTCCTCTGGAGTATCAAAAACCGCCATTGTGCAACAGGCTTCCTCTCACTGAGGAAACACCCTGCAGGCTGGAGGGAGAAGACTTTTCAGTAAAGAAGGCCAAGCTCAAAGCAAATACAAAGTGAACTTGTACTCATTCATTCAACAGACATTCAGTGGGGGCTTATGTACCAGTCACTCCACACGGTGCTAGGGGAGCAGTGGAACGGAAAAGAGCCGGTTCCTAGTCTTAGGGAGCTCCCAGTCCAGGGAGGGAAGCAGATGTACAGTTACAACACAGTCTCTTAAGAATTAGGCTAGGCCTGTGCTTATGGTCCTACATGAGTGTAGAAGACGTATGCGTCATAACACTCAGAAAGCCAGGGTGGGTTTCACGGGAGGAAGATGCCTTGAGCCAAGACTCAAGGGAGGAGTGAATTGGAACCTGTGGGCTATTCTAAGGAGTATGGATTTTAACCTGTGGTAGTGATGGAAAGCCACTGAAGGTTTCGTCTTTTTTAACTTGAGGTATAATATACATAGAGCGAAAGGCACTAGTCTTAACATAACAGCTCAGTGAATTTTAATGTACGCAGAGACTCATAGAACCACTACCCAAAATAAGATATATAATATTTCCAGCACCCTGGAAAGCTCCCTCATGCCCCTTTGCAATCAATTCCTATTTCTCCTGCCCAGAGGTAACCATTACTCTGACTTTTATCAGCCTGGACTAATTTTACCTGTTCTTGTCATGGAGAGGTTTCAAGCAGAGGGTGATAGAAACAATTTTATGCACTGAAAAGACCCCCTGGCAGCCAGTAATACAGGAGAAGACTCAGAGCTGGGTGAGACTGAAAGCAAAACAAAATGAAAGGGAGTGGCCAGAGAAATGGGAAAACCAGGAGCGCACACTATCACAGAGACCACGGGAGAAGAGAGATTTGAACAGGATGGAGAGGTGGATGGCACGCAGGCAGTGAAAGGAGACAGGTTTATAGGTAAGTGAAGGAGCTGTGCGACTTTACACGTGGGCTATCAGCCCATGACTCTGCATTTCCCCTCACAGAGAAGAGGCTCTTTTCTCTGTGAGGGGAAATGCAAAGTCATGGACTGATAGCGAATAAGAAGGCGGGTAAACAGAGGGCTTCAGGAGAGAAATAAAATTCTCAAATATTCCCTTTGGGGAAGCAGAGCATGCTGGGAAGACACAAAAGTGTGGCCCAAGGGTACTGAGGACTGAGTTGAAGCTGGAGACCATTAAACATGCACAACTGTAAAACGCTGGTACTGGATGGAGGTTTAGAGATCACCTAGTCTGGTGGTGTCTCCTTCTCTCTCTCTGTCTCAGCAATATTTGCCGGGGGCTTCTGAACAGATGATGACAAGAAAGTGTCCGCTGCTTCTCACTGTCCCCAGTAGTGCTGGCAGGCAAGTGGTGCCTGGTGGGTGTGGGCAAGACCTGCTCAGCCCAGAGAGAGAGCTGGTGCTGGATCTCCTCCATGGGTCGGGAGAGGGCTCCAGGGCAACAATCAGGCTCTCATACCCTGGACAGAGTCTGGTCCACAGAACTCCATGAGAGGAAAGGCAATGCTGGTCTGTGAGGTTCCTTGGGGGGATATCTCCTGGTCTGTGACCCTCAAGAAGCCAGGGAAGGGAAGAAGCTCAAATCTTCCCTATTCCAGACTAGCAAAATCAGGTGTGGAGGCCAGAAAGCTGGGCCAGGGACTACTGACACCCTATCAGCACCAGCTCACACACTGATGACCCTGAGGCTACTGTGCCACGCCTTACCCAAGGTACTAGTAGTTAGAACAACAGAAGCAAAGGAAGTAACCACTTAATGGGACCCAACAGTCAGGAGCAGGAAATGCAAATAGAGCACCCTTGAGGTGGTGAACCTTAGTTTAACAGAAATGCTAAAGGAGACAGACAAGACTATGAAAAATAATTAAGACCAATAAGGAAATTCAATTACAAGACAAAAGATATTTCTTAGAATTTAAAAACATGTCTTTCCACACTAAAAAAGCTCAACTGATTAAAAAAAAAAAAAGGCGGTTAATTGCTGAGATCCAATTAGTGGCTGGGAAGATCAAGCAGAGCTATCTTAAAACTGAGCAAAAATACAAAGAGATGGAAAATGTGAGACTTGGAGCACAGATCTGGGAGAACCCACATATAAATAGCTGGGAATTCTGGAAGGAAAAAAAGGAACAGATGGAGGAGCTAAAACAAATAAATAACTGAAACATTTCTCTGAGCTGCAAAAGGATTTATCTGGAGATTGAAAAGACTGAAGGATACACATCTAGTCAAATTGTGGTAAAATTCCTGTACACTAAAAGATAAACGGAAAAAAAAAATCACATATGCCTTCAGGAAGAAACAACAAATAACTTATAAAGGAAAAAGACCGTCTTTGGACTTCTCATTTGCAATAGAAGACAGTGGAAGAGCATCTACTGACTGCAAATAAAGGATTGTGGCCCCCAAACCCTACTTACAGCGAAGATATTCAGCTGTCAGGGTGAAAGAGCCGTATGCAAGGATTCAGAGAGAGTAGCACCACGTGCCCTACCAGAGGACTCCATTCAAACAAGAAGTGACTCGAAACAGACCTAAAATGGGAAGATGAATGAAGAAGGAAACGTTGCTGAGTAACTTTTTTTTCTTTTAGCATGGAAAACTTTCTTCCAATAAAACGTTTAAGTGGAAGCCCAGCACGTAAAACAGATAAAATCAGAGGGTCTGGTTAAAGCTGGGGTGAAGGCGATGGCCGGGGGCTCTGCATCTCTCTTATTTATCTCAGGAGTTTCAAGACAGTAACCTGGGGTCCCCTGAACTATGTTCTCAGATTATATGACAAAAACTGTAATAGAGCAAGTGAAGTGAGAACACAACCTGTCCCAAACTGAACTTATCCGTTTTCTTCTGTATTCCCTTTGTGATTTATGGTCCTCACCTGGGCTAGACGCCTTAGCCTCTCTGCTTTCCTTCACCTCCCTCTTCATTCCACTGTTCCTTTAAATTTCATCAGTTCTACCCCATCAACATCTTTCAAAGCTGTTGATGATGATAATCATCTATTTGATATTGGACTGACCGTAATGGTTTCTTCTCTGGCCACCCTTGCCTTGTGTGCTTGCCCTTCTTGAATCCGTATTTCACACTGACATGTAAGTAATTTTTTTAAAACAAAAATCTGGATCACTCTTTTCCATGTTTAAAATCCTTCACCTGCTCTTTGTAGCCTGCCTAAAGCACAGACACCTTTTTTACCATGGCATACAGGGCCCTGCACCATCAGGCCCCTGCCTGTCTCATCAACCTCATTTCGCACTGCTTCACCGCTTGAACTTGAAACTGCAACCATGTGAAATTATAAAACTTGCAATTTCCTAAACAGGTAGTGCTATTTCATATTCTCCTCCTTTCTCCTACCACTGTACGTACTGCTATTACAGTATTTAGCATGCTGAATTATTTTGTATAT
Source organism: Mesoplodon bidens (assembly GCF_964165515.1). Classification (NCBI taxonomy): domain Eukaryota; kingdom Metazoa; phylum Chordata; class Mammalia; order Artiodactyla; family Ziphiidae; genus Mesoplodon; species Mesoplodon bidens. The sequence continues at coordinate 21,853,657 of NC_138171.1, read as the reverse complement.
GCCTGTTTTACCTACTTTAGACTGGGCAATCCTACACCTAGAACCTACAAGGGCATCTGGCATATGATAAGCACTCAGAAACATCTGTACAGATTCTCCTTTCAAGTAGGATATAGTAAGGTATGGCAGGCCAATACTCCTGGTGACAACTAGAGAAACCAGATAAATTATAAAAATCGTTTCTTAAAGCATCAAATAATTGCAGAAGCAACAAAGACCAGATGAACTAATACTCTAGTGAAGGATGAAAGTTCACAGTAAGTCAACAATCAATAGTTGGGTTTTTTTGTTTGTTTGTTTGTTTTCCATTTGCTGATCCTGGACATGGCTCAGGATTACGAAGAGGCCCAGGCTGAGGGCTGTCACTGAGGAAAAAGAAACCATGATGCTTTTAATGTGGTCATATAGGAATGGAGTCCTATATGCAAAACCGTAGTCTTCAGGGATCTCAAAATACATGACTTCTGAGAGAAGGCTGCTGCTGGGGGACAAATGGCTGAGAAACGTCCAAACAAATGAAAGAGATCAACCCACAGATTCAAGAAGCTCAGCAAAGCCCAAGTTGACAATACAAAGAGAAACACACACAGACACATCATAGTCAAACTGCTGAAAAACCAAAAGTATGGAGAAAAATCTTAAAAGTAATGCAGCAACAGAAGTGACAGGCAACTTCTCTAAAGAAATGATGAAATCCAGAAAAAAACAGAATGACATCTTTAAAGTGTGAGAAGAAAGTAACTACCAACCTTGAATTTTACACCCTATAAAACTATTTTTCACAACTGAAGGTAAAATGCAAGACAATAATGCACAAAAGGTGCATGGATAGTATAAAAGGAGTTAAGTGTATTAAGAGTCTAGCAGTATCAGGAAGTGATTAAAAAATCTGTATTAGACTGTCAAGAATGCATGTCAAGAATGCATGTTGAAATCTATAGGGTAAACTCCAAAAGAGCTATAAAAGTTCAGACAGTAGTAAAAATGGGATAATAAGTACTTTTGATTGATCCAAAAGGTGAAAAATGAGAAAAAGGAAAGCAAAACTGGTGGGTCAAACAGAAAACAAATACTTAATAAGATGGTGGACAGAAGCCCAACTGAAACACTGATTACATGAATTCAGAGTTTCTCAACAGTGGCACTACTGACATTTTGAGCTGGATAATTTGTTGGTGGAGAGCTGTTCTGTGCACTGTCAGATATTTAGCAGCATCTTTGGCCTCTGTCCCCAACATACCAGTAGCACTCCCCCAAGAGTACCAACCAAAAATGTCTCCAGATACTGCCAAATGTCCTGTGTAGGGCAAAAATCGCCCTGGATAAGAACCGCTGGTATAGAATCAACATAATCCCAATCAAAACCCCAGCAGCATTTTTATAGAAAGTTATAAGACGACTCTAAATTGATATGGGAATGCAAACAACCTAGAATAGCAAAGACAATCTTGAAGAAGAGGAATTAAATTGGTAAATTTTGGTGGTGTCATTTTTACACTATCTGATTTCAAGATTTACTGTAAAGATACAATAATTAAAGGGCAAAAAGAAAGACAAACAGATTAGTGGAACTGAATAGAGTCCAGAAATAGCCCCCACATATACAACAGAGAGTCCATATGTAGACTCACATACCTGACAAAGTTGACACTGAAATCAACTGGGAAAGAATGGTCTTTTCAATTAAAGGTACTGTGCCACCTGGCTATCCACATGAAAAAATATATAGGTCTTGATTACATCTCATACTAGATTTAAACATGAAATGTCAAATAACAAAGCTTTCTGAAGAAAACAAAGAACGTCTTTGTAATCTTGGAGTAGCCAAAGATTTCTTAAACAGGACACAGAAAAGAGCTAACCATAAAAAAAATGATAAATTGGACTACACTGAAGTTAATATAAAAGATTTTCTATAAATCATTAAGAAAAAGACAATCCAACAGAAACATGGAAAAGAACTTGAACAAGCATACCACAATAGGGGATATCCAAATGGCCAATAAACATATGAAAAGACATTAACATCACTGCTCCAGAAAATGCAATATAAAACCACAACAAGGGCTTCCCTGGTGGCGCAGTGGTTGAGAGTCCGCCTGCTGATGCAGGGGACACAGGTTCGTGCCCCAGTTCGGGAAGATCCCACATGCCGCGGAGCCACTGGGCCCGTGAGCCATGGCCGCTGAGCCTGCGCGTCCGGAGCCTGTGCTCCGCAACGGGAGAGGCCACAACAGTGAGAGGCCCGCGTACCACAAAAAAAAAAAAAAAAAAAAAAAAAAAAAACCACAACAAAATACCGTTACACACCCACCAGAAGGGCTAAGCTGAAAAAAAGGGGAAAAAAAGAAAAAGGAAAAGAAAATCCTAGGCGTTGGCAAGGATATAAAACAACCAAAACTCTCATTCAATGCTGGTAAGAGTGTAATTGATACAACTACTTTGGAAAATCCTTAGGCAATATCTATTATTCTAAAGGTAAACATACATATGCTCTATGATCTAGTAATCACATTCTTTGATATATACCTAACAGAAATACATACATAAATTTACCAATAGATGTGTTCTGGAATACACTAGCCACAACTGTCCCCACAAAGAAACTACCCAAATGCACATCTATAGTAGAATGGATAAACTGTGGTATATTCTCCCAATGGGATACTATACAGATGAAGACTTACCACAATTGGAGATCTTCAAAAGAATGGGTTACGGGCTCAGAAATACATAAACCAGCTTTCTGTAAGGAAGAGAGTATAACAAATTGCTAGTATAGCATGACTATAAAAGGCAATCATATACCTTTATGGGATGGTCATGAAATCACAACTGTGTGACAATATGTCAATTACAGAAGGAACTGCTCAGAGATTTAGAAGCTTAGGAGTCCTAGATTCTAGTCCGATAAAATGCAACACTGATTAAAGTGGCACTGCAAAGTTTGATGTTTATATAACTGACAGCAACTGGGGTATTCTGGCCCAGAAAGTGATACTGGGGTGAGGCATTCAGAACAATCTGATTCTCAGGGTGAGCAGAGAAAACAACCCAGAGTTCAACTGTGGCAGACAGTGACTATATAAACCAGTTCTTGACTCTAACCCTTTCTGAGTTCAGTGTACCCCTTCCGTGGTCATAGAAAGCAGTCACTGGGGAGGTGGGGGAAGAGATCTGCAATCGGAGTGCTTGAATGAACCCATTCCCCTGGCAGCTTCTTCCCCTCCTTCCCATCTCTTTCTGCCTTTTCATAGGAATGGGCTGTGTAAGATCCCTGGGCCATGGCATCCAGGTGGTGCAAACGGGACAATCTGTAGGTGCTATACTTTACAGACACTTAAAAGATAAGACACTAGACCACAAGGTATTTATTGTATCATATAGTTAAAAAGTGAAAAAGGGAGGAAAAAACCCCAGGGAAGTACAAAAGGAACTCAGAAAAAGAATGAACACCAAAAAGGAAGGGTTCATGGAGGGAGGAGGGTTTATGTTGGGGTGGGGGGACTACACACTTGGGGCTGCATGGGAAGGCTGTTCAAGGAACAATACCTCACAAGCAAAGGCCAGAAAGCAGAAAAGTTGTAGCCCCTAATAAAGGCAGAGACGAGAGGGAGACACCATCATGGCAAGTGAGCCATGCCTCACACAGGGGTGATGTTCTGATGAAACCACCTGCTCGGGGCCTTTGTAACTTGCTGTTCCACGATATATCTTCACGGCTTGCTCTCTAACCTTTCAGGGCTTTACTCAAATGTGAATTCTGAGGGAGGTCTTCTCTGATCACCCCAACTTAAAACTGCAACCCACCCTCACTCCTCCCCTGCCTTGCACTCCCAATCTCCTTCCCCTGCCTTTGAAATTTTCCTCCATAGCATTTAGTACCATCTGTCAAACCAAGTTATCCACCTATTTATTTGTTTATTGTCTCTCTCTTCCCGCTAAAATATAAGCTCTATGAGGGCAGTAATAGTTGACAGTTTTGTTTATTGCTTCCGGCAAAGAGCAGGCATTCAATAAATGCTTGTTGAATCCATCACCACAGACTAAGGTCTGGCTCTCTCTTTGGTGGATCTTTGATATCAGATATGTGTGAACTGGAGTCTGGGAAAAACCCACCATCCTCTTCTCCTGGGGTGAGTTATTCCTACAGGTAGTTGATCTCATCCATTACAGGAGGATCTTACTAGATTGACTCTCAGGTGGCATTCATAGTTCTAGATTTTGACTGTATGCCAGCCCATTTTTTAGGGTGTTTCCAGACAGAATGAGTATGAGAACAGGAATCTGACAATCTGGGTGATAGTCCTGGCTCTGACAGTACCTGATGTGTGGTTTCCATGAATTTTAGTTTCCTCAACATAAAATAAACTCGGTGGATAAGATGATCTCTAAAACTTCTAACTTTTTTTTTTTTTTTTTTTTTTTTTTTTTTTTTTTTTTGCGGTATGCGGGCCTCTCACTGTTGTGGCCTCTCCCGTTGCGGAGCACAGGCTCCGGACGCGCAGGCTCAGCGGCCATGGCTCACGGGCCCAGCCGCTCCGCGGCACATGGGATCCTCCCGGACCGGGGCACGAACCCGCATCCCCTGCATCGGCAGGCGGACTCTCAACCACTGCGCCACCAGGGAGGCCCTAAAACTTCTAACTTTGAATTAACTAGCACATGGTAGAAAGACTGGGTTTAGATTCCAGAAATAGGAGTTTAAATAAAAGAATTGCCAACACAAGTTCTTGACTAGAAAGAAGAGAATTAATATTTGTTGAAAAAACCCACCATATGCTAGGCAATGTACATAAATAAATTCCTCGTCTACAAGCTGAGTAACACAAGGTTCAGAGAGATTAAGTGATGCCCAAGGTTACACAGCAAGCAGTGGGATTCACCTCAAGCCTGTGTGACTCCAAAGGTTGTATGCATTCTTTTCACTACACCAGAGGTTTCCAACCCAACTGTTTATCAGAACCAAGGGGAAACAACGTAAGTACAGATTCCTGGGCCTCACACCAGATCTACTGAATCAGAATCTATGTTGGGGGTGGGGTGGAGCAGGTATGTTTTGGGAATCTATTATAAAAGTTTGCAAGGTCAGTCTGATGATCCATGAAGTTGCTAAGACAGTAGAGTAGATCTCAAATGTTCTTACCACACACACAAAAGGGTAATTGTGTGAGGTGATGGAGGTGTTAACTAACCTTATTGTGGTAACCATTCTCAATATATATATACACTGATATGTGTATCAAATCATTACATGGTACATCTTAAACTTTTACAATGTTATATGTCAATTCCATCTCAATACAGATGGGGGGAAAGAAAAAGAAGGCTAAGTAGGAGTGGGGAGACAGGACTCCCACTTCTACCTAACAGTAATTAGGAGCCCTCCCTCACGGGTGTCAAAGGAGGCTGAGTGAGGAATCTGGACTTCTACCTACACTTGGAAGTAACAAGGTTGGTCCCCCCCACCCCTGCCTTATCCTGCCAGAGTGGTTTCAGAGGAAGCCAACTAAAAAGAAGACTTCTATAAGGTCCAGAGTCTTAGAACATAATACAAAAATGTCCAGTCAAAAATCATTCACCATACCCAAGAACCAGGAAGATCTCCAAATGAATAAAAAAAGAAAAATCAATCAATATACGTTAACACTAAGATGACAGAGACATTAGAATTACCTGACAAAGTTATTAAAGCAGCTGTGATGAAAATGCTTCAATAACCGATTATGAACTTGTTTAAAACAAAAGAACAGAAAACCTCAGGAAAGAAATAGAAGATACAAAGAAGAAATAAACAGAAATTTTAGAACTGAAAAATTCAATAACAAATAAAAAGCTCAGCAGATGGGCTCAACAGGAGAATGGAGGGGACAAAGGAAAGAATCTTTAGAAATTACTCAATCTGAACAACAAAGAGAAAACAGACTGAAAAGAGGCTCAGGGATCTATGGGACTATAACAAATGATTTAAACATCCCAGAATGAGAGAAGAAAAAGGGCAGGGTTGAAAAAGGACTCAAAGCACTGAAAGCTCCCCCAATTTGGCAAGAGACATAAATCTATATACTCAAGAAGCTGAGTGAACCCTAAACAGGATTACCCCAAAGAAATGTGCACCAATTATAATTAAAATTAAAATTTATGAAAACAAATGACAAAAAATCTTGAAAGCAGCCAGAGAAAAATGATACCTTGCCTATATAGGAAAAACTATTTGAATGACGCTGGATTTTTCCTCAGAAGCCATGTAGGCCAGAAGGAAGCAACACAATAATTTTCAGGTGCTGAAAAAAAAAAAAAAAAAAACTGTCAACACAGAATCCTATACCCAGCAAAAATGTCCATCAGGAGGAAAAAAAAAAAAAAAAAAGAGGAATGAACTGGAAAGATATCCTCAGATGAAGGAAAACTAAGAGAATTTGTCACCAGCAGGCCTACTCTACGAGAATGGCTAAAGGAAATTCTCTAAACAGAAAGGAAATTAAAAAAAAAAAAAAAAAAAAAAAAAGAATCTTGGAACATCAAAGAGGAAGAAAGAACATGGTTAATAAAAATATGTATAAATACAATAGGTTTTTCTTATTCTCTTAAATTTTGTAAATTGTGTTTGATAGTTAAAGCAAAAATTATAACACTGACTGATGTGGTTCTAAATGTATCTAGAGGATATATTTCAGACAAATATAAACAGGAAAGGGTAAAGAGACATAAAGGAAGTAAGGTACATTTACTTCACTAGACCTGTCAAAAATAAGTTATATACACATAATATGATACCTAGAAGAACCACTAAAATGGTTATACAAAGAGATACACTCAGAAACACTATAGATAAATTGAATGGAATTCTAAAAAATGTTCAAGTAAAGGAAGTCTGGAGGAAAGAATTAAATTTCAGACTTAACCTCTAAAATATCAATAATTATATTAAGGGCTTCCCTGGTGGCGCAGTGGTTGAGAGTCCGCCTGCTGATGCAGGGGACACGGGTTCGTGCCCCAGTCCGGGAAGATCCCACATGCCACAGAGCGGCTGGGCCCGTGAGCCATGGCCACTGAGGCCACAGCAGTGAGAGGCCCGCGTACCGCAAAAAATAAATAAATAAATAAATAAATAAAATAATTATATTAAATGTAAAATGTCTAAATACACCAATAAAAAATGACTGTCAGAGTTGGTTAAAAAATATGACTTAACTACATGCTGTTTACAAGAAACTCACTTCAAACATAATGACATAGTCAGGTTGAAAGTAAAAAGATGGAAAAAGATATTATCATGTAAACATTAATCAAAGGAAAGCAAGACTAGCTATATTAATATCAGATAAAGTAGACTTCAGAGCAAAAAAAATTACCAGAGACAATAAAGGACATTATATGATGATTAAAGGGTAAATCTATGAAGAAGACATAGTAATCTTAAGTGTGTATGCACAAAACAGAGATGCAAAATGTGTGAAGCAAAAATGGATAAAACTGAAAGGAATAGTACAGGTGGTCACCACAAGTATAGGTGGTGACTTCAACATTCCTCTCCCAACAACTGATAGAACAATAGCAATTATAACACAAGAGCTCAACTACACCAACCAACATTTACATAATTGACATTTACTGAATATTATGACAGTAGGATATACATTCTTTTCAAGTGTCCACAGAACACACACCAAGATAGACCATATCTTGGACCACAAAATAAACCTCAACAAATTTAAAAGAACTAAAATCATACAGTGTGTTCCCCAACCACGATGGAATCAAACTAGAAATTACTAATAGAGAGAGAACAGGAAAATCTTCACACACCTGGAAATTAAGCAACACATTTCTAAATAATTCATGGATCAAGGAGGAAATGTCATGGGAAATTTTTACAAAATACATAGAAATGAGTGAAAATAAAAGTTCAACATATCAAAATTTGTAAGACATAAGTACAGCCATGCTGAAAGGGAAATTTATAGTACTAAATATATATATTAGAAAAGAGAAAAGCTCTTAAATGAATATCAATAATCTAAACTCCCACAGCAAGAACCTAGAAAAAGACAAATAAAATAAAATAAAATAAATCAAAATAAATCCAAAGCAAGCAGAAGGAAGAAATAATAAAAATCAGAGCAGGAATTGAAGTTTAAAACAAAAAACAATAGAGAAAATCAATGAACCAAAGAAATGGTTTTTTAGAGACATCAATAAAATTGACTTCTAACTAGACTGATGGGGGTAGGGGGAGGGAGAGGGAGAGAGAGAGGGAGAGAGGGAAGGAGGGAGGGAGGGAAGGAGGGAGAGAGAGAGGAATTACCAATACCAGTACTACAGACTGCAGATATCAAAAGATAATACAGGAATACCACAAATAATTTTATACACATAAATTTGACAGATGAAATGGCAAATTTCTCAAAAAACACAAACTACCACAATTCACACAATCTGAAATAGATTACTGAACAGCCTTATAAGGAAACTGAATTTATTGTTTAAAAACTCCCAAAATCAAAGAAAAAAGAAAGAAGAAATCTTCAGGCCCAGATGGTTTCACTGCAGACTTCTACCAAGCATTTAAAGAAAATTAACACCAGTTCTACACAATCATCTAGAAATGGAAGAAGAAACACTTTCCAATCCATTTTATGAATCTAGTATTATCCTGATACCAAAATTCAATAAAGATAATACAAAAATTTTTTTAAACTGCAGACCAACTTCCCTCATGAATATAGATGCCAAAATCCCAAACAAAATATGAGGAAATACAATTTAGCAGTATGTAAAAAGAATTACACACCATGACAAAGTAGGACTAAATTCCAGGGATGTAAGGCTGGCTCAATATTTGAAAATCAATCAGTTATTAATATTAACAGGCTAAAGAAGATAAGTCACATGATTATAACATCCTCATCTTTCTGACCTCTAAATGTTGAAGTGTCCTAGGACTTAGTCACTGGGCCCCTTTTCTTTCTATACCTATTCCTCCTTATGACTCCCACATTTATATCTCTACCCGATCTCTCCCTTGAACTCCAGACCCATAAACCCAATTGCCTATGAGATACCTCTACTTGGACAGGCATTTCCAATTAGACACATACAAATCTAAACTCCTGCTCTTACTACCCAAACCAGCTCTTCCCACAATTCAGTACATACATGCAAACTCCATTCTTATGGGTGCTTAGGCTAAAACCCTTAGGGCCATATAAGCTCTTGCTTCTTTTATACCTCATACCTATGCTGTCAGTAAATCCTGTGATCTCTTCCTCTAAAATATCCCCAGAATCTGACCCTTTCTCACTACCTCCACCCTGGTCTGAGTCTTCCTTTCACCTGGGTTATCACAACAGCAGCTGAACTCGTCCTCCTGCTCCTACCCTTGCACCCTTACTGTCTATTTTCTACTTAATAGCCACATGCTCCTCTTTTGCTCAAAATGGTCCAATGGACTCTTGTTTCATTCTGAGTAATATCCAAAGTCCTTGCTATTGCCTATAGTCCCCCACATGATATGGTCCCTGGCAACTTCTCTAAGCTCATTTCTAGCCTTCTGGTTCACATCACTTGAGCTCTCCTCCTTGCTGGTCCTTGAAAATGCCAACAATGGTCTGACCTCAGGACTCTGCACTTGGTTTTCCCTCTGCCTGGAACATTCACCACATAGCATAGGGCTTGTTCTCTCATTTGTTTGAAGGCTGTGATCAAATGTCACCATATCAGTGAGGCCTTCTCTGACCAGTATATATAATACACGCCTATCTGCCCATACGGGCAGTCCTCATACCTCTTACCCTCCTTTATTTTTATTCGAGGCATTTATAACTTTCGGGCTCATTTTACACACGTTTATCTTCCCCTGCAGAAGGTAAGCTTCCCAGGACATGGATTCTGTCTGTTTGCCTAGAATAGTGCTTCAGACATAGGTTCTCAAAAATTATCGGCTGAATGAATAAATAAAAACCACTGGCTCAGGAGTGAAGAATTTGGGATAAGATAACCTTGATTTGATTCCTGGTTCTGTCATTTCTTGTGTCCAAGTGACATTGATTACTCAACCATATTTAATGTTTTCTCATCTGTCAAATAGTGATAATAACCCATACCCCACAGGACTGTTGTAAGGATTAAATAAAAGAATGTTCGTAATTTGCTTAATACATAGTGACTTGGTATAAAAGTGCTCAGTATATGACACTGTTACTTAATACAGAAAGATGGCCTAGATTTGGACTCAAAGGCCCTAGGTTATAATTGTGACTAGATATTGACTGTGATTTTAAGCTATTCACCTATTTTATATTAATTCACTCAGTCAGCTACGAATAAGGTGCTGGGGTAAAAAAGATAGATAAAGTAGAGTCCCTTCCCTCTAACCTTAGTTATGTGATCTTGGGTAGGTCACCCAAGCTCCCTCAGCCCCATTTGCCAAATGGGAATAACATAATACCTATTGCATAGCTTTGTTTATTAAATGAGTCACTATGTGAAAACACAGTGTCTAGCCCATAGCAGCAGCTCGTTATGTTGGCTATGATTATGATGACTCCATTCTGAAGGAGGAGTAAAAGCACCTAAGCAAAGAACAGCGCAGTATGAGCAAAAGCAGGCATCAACTAGTACAGTGCCTCCTAACTGGAATCTGCCCACAACTGGTCAGTCCCACTATGATCAGGACATTTAAAAATTCTACTGCGTCTACAATAACCTAACTCCCTACCACCACCCCACAGCAGTTACAAGAACAAATTTCTCTGCTGATGTGATATTGGAATTTAAAACTTTTAAAAAATAGTTAAAGGATAAAGTCTCAAATAGTGTTTCTTAAAGGTCAACGAACCCATTGACTTCCTTACCCTACTCCCCCCACAAAGTTAACATGTATTACTTAAATTTGAGCAATAGTCAAATGAACCCCCAGAAGGTAGCCTGTAATTCCCTGAATACAACAACCAACTAAGAGCCGGGAGCACAAGGGTGTGTTTGACGGCGGTCCTGTCACAGACTAAACATCGCAACTGGCCACTAAAGGTGGTCCCGGAGGCCTAGTGGAAGCCCACCGCGTGAGAAGGGGGGCGTCACCTTTGGAAAAAGAACAGCAAGAGCCAAGGCGTGGAGGCGTGAAAAGTGCACGTGGGTGGCTTGGCAGAACCAAAAAAAGCTTTTTGTGGGGGGCGGCCAGAGAGCAGGACACGTACGGAGGAAGAGTGCTGCTGGGGCCTGCCAGGTGACGGAGAAAGGTCCCGTTCCAATCCCAGGTCATGGTCTCTCAGCCTCAGCATCCCCTCCGGATCCCCCCCTAAGGGCTCGCGGTTGCTGTCTCCCTCTCGTTCGCGCCACTCTCCCTTACCTCGTCTTCCAGCCTTTCCCTCACTCTCGCACCTCCTCCGCCGCGCCGGAAGTGACGCGTAACGCGCGCGCCGCACCGCGCCAGAAAGGTTCTGCGGGAGCGGGAGAAAGGGTTCCGGTGACACTCACTGCGCCGGCGTGCGGGCGCGAGCGGTCAAAGCGCCTTCCGGAGGCCGCCGAAGTGCGCCCTTTTCCCTGCCTGTCGCTTTCGGAGTGCTCCGAGCGAAATTCAAAGAGGTCTTCGCCACCGGAGGGGTGTTTTTCTACACTCTGACTCCCCTCGGTGCCCCGCTTCTCCGGCTCTTGCCCTTTGACCCTGCTATCGCGGCGGGGTGAGAGGTCGGTGGCCATCTTGTGGCGGCGGCGCGGGCGGCTGTTACTGCGGAGACCCATCCCCTCCCCCTCCTGGCCGCCCCGGCCGTCTGTCAGTCATAAAGAGTCCCGCAGGCCGCCAGGTGAGGTCCCGGCCTCGTGCCGTCGCTCTCCCCGCCGCACTGGGCGGCCCAGGCCGATCCCTGCCGGGCCTCGCCGCCGCCACCATGTCCTCCTTCTCCGAGTCGGCGCTGGAGAAGAAGCTCTCAGAGCTGAGCAACTCTCAGCAGAGCGTGCAGACCCTCTCCCTGTGGCTCATCCACCACCGCAAGCACGCGGGACCCATCGTCTCGGTGTGGCACCGCGAGCTCCGCAAAGGTAAACACTCCCTCTACCCCCATGGGTCCTCCTCCCGGGTAGCCCTCTCCCGCACCCCCTCCCGAGGCCCCTCTAGCTTCTTAGCTGAGCCTGGCTTTCCAGGCCTGGGCCTCTGGTTGATTGCGCTTCTGAGGTTGGAGACAGTGTTATCCCCATTTCTCGGAGAAGGAAACCGAGGCCTGGGAAGGTTTAAGGTACTTGTCTGAGGTTTCACCGACCGGGGCTCAGGACTCCCAGTTAACCCAGCCGCTTTCCTCTCCGGCTCCTCCTGACACTTGTGACCATTATTCTCTCGGCAGCGTTGAGTGCCTGGTGGAGGGTACAGGCCTTAGCCTGTTGTGTGCCAGGCGGTTGCTGGGCATTCGGAGTAAGATTACCTAGATCGAGCCCTGGCTCAGCCACTTACTAGCTGAGTGATACCGGGCAAGTTTTTTCTCTCTAAGCCTGTTTTCTCATCTGTCAAAAGAGGACAAGGGTAACTGCCACTTCCAGAGCCTTTATTCTGTGCCAGTCACTGTGCTAGGACCTTATGTATGGCCTCGCACTTAGTCCTCAGCACTGCCCTGGGAAGTGGGTGCAGTCACTGCCATTGCAGAGAAGTCAAGGGGCCACACCACCTAGACCTTGCCTCTCAGGTTCCTCTTCTCATGCAGCTCTCCTTGGTTCTAGACCCTGCTCAGCATCTGGCAGCCATTGATTGAGCTCAGCCTGTTGCGTGCCAGGCACTGGGTTGGGAGCTTGATAGCATGTTGGCTCCAGAGGCCAAGTGCCTCTGGAGCCTGACTTTGCCATTTACTGAGCCCCCGCCGCTTCACCTCTCTTTCCTTCAGTTTCCTGATCTGTAAAATAGAGATAATGATAACTGATATTTACTGTGCCTTTGTTCTGTGCCAAGTGCAGTACTGATATTACATATTACATACATTGTCATTTTTTACAGTCTCTGAGTTCTGTGAAGTAGGAACTCAGCAGATGAGAAAAAACGGAGGCTCAAACAACTTGAGGTGAAGAGTAAACAGGATAATCCACATGAACATCTAGCATGGTGTCAGGCAGAGTGTAGGCATTGGATAAATAATGGTGAGGTGGGATACTGATGACTCAGTGTGGGGCATGTTCTTTGCCTCAGATTGCTTACAGTCTGCTGGGGAAAGAATGGGCACCTACCCAGCTATCTGATACCCCAGTGAGCTTCATAGCAGAAAGCTGAGCAAATGAAGCTTAGCACTGTTTTGGACAGCCTGTATGTGGTAGGCCCTTTATAGCATAGGAAGTAACTCTTCATGTGTTCTCTGCTATCTGTGAGGTCAGGATGTCACTCTGTTTTATAGATGAGGAAACTGAAGTGGCTAAGTGGTATTTTCAAGGCCTTAGAACCAATGAGGCTCAGACTACATCAGACTGGCAGACACCAAAATCCAGGATTCTTTCAGAAGACCCAGTTCTAGTCCTCTGGCAGAGATCCCCCACCCCCCAAATATCATGTGCTGTACTGAGATGGGGGTCCCCTCAGCCCTCAGGGTAGTTGGGGGATAGAGCCTGGGCCTCCCAGGGCGCCATTCATGTACCCCACTGTGCCATTCAGATATTATTTCTGTCATCTGAGATGTGGCGGAAAAATTCGAATTGCTTTCTACAGGATCCTATCTGGTAGGATCTCAGAGGCACGTCAAAATCCACCTCAGATGTCACTTTTGTGAAGCCATCTTGATTCCCCACCTCACCCTATTTGAGATACAGAAAATAAAGAGTACTTTCGTTTATGAAGCTCCTTTAACCCTAATCTCATATGATGAAACCTTAAGTTGTAAGTAGGTCAGCATTATTATCCCCATTTTATAGATGAGAAGATACAGATATGAAGAGATGAAGTGCTTTGTTAATGAGTGTACAGCTGGGACATTAGTCCAGAGCTCCAAGACGCCGAAACTTGTTTTCAGGTACCTAGTGCATCAGTGCACTTAATAAGTGAAGGTGATCATCTTACTCCAGCCAAACCCGTAGTGCTTTTATTTATTAGAATTAATCTGCATTTATTTCAATCTTACTAGTTATGTCTCTTTCACTGGATTATGTTTTGAGGGAGAAACTAGCTCTTCCAGTTGTCAGTAATGTACACAACGTTTAGCATGGTGCCTGTTAACACAGTTAAATAGTTTAGGATTAGTTTAGTTTAGTTTAAATTGTGGTCTCTTGACATCATTTTCATGGCTGAGTAAAGGATCAAGCGGCACTGTCTAATAGAGCTTTCTGTGATGACAGAAATGTTTTATATCTGCTGTGCAACAAGGTAGCCTCTTGCCATGAGCACTTGAAATGTGTGACTAAGGAAGTAAACTTTCAAATAAATACAATTGAAAATTCAGTTCCTGAGTTTTGTTAGCTACAAATTAAGTGTTCAGTAGCCACATGTGGCTAGTGGCTATCATACTGGACAGTGCAGAACTAGAGGATGCTCTTCCAAGCATCAGTGTACAGTTTCCTAATACCTAGCCTTCCTTCATGAATTGAAAATGCCCCCGCACTGAAGTGGAAAAATATTTTGTGCCCTAATGTTAGAATTGACTAGCCCTTTAGGTTCTAGCCCACCCTGAATCTTTAAAAATGGACATTTCTATCTATAGTCAAGTCATTTCCTTAAGACATTCACAAACCATCTCTGTTTTGCCTCCAAATATTTATGAGACTTTAAAAGTTTTCTTTTTCCTGCTTAAGTACTACTTCTCTTCATGATGTGTTATTTTCTTCCCATTCCCTAGGAATAATTCTTAATTTATCCCTTTGGGCTCTGTTCTAGGTAGAACTTCTCTCTTTCTTTTTGGAGCAGTTTGGTGTAAAATACCCTAAGATGAACATTTTTTAGTAGTGCTTTTGTACCTTACATTTGTACTACTACTACCTTTAGTAGTGCAGGTAAATAGGCCTTTTTTTAAAAAAAATTACTTTCTCTAGATGTCAAAACCAGCCAAACAAGTGAAAAATTTTGGTCAGCCAGTTATTTAAACTTTGCTCAATAACTATTTCAACCAATTTGGAATGGGCCTCGGTAGGGAGTGAAAGAATCCATACTGACATATTGGAAAGACATTTGAACAAGTGAGTTATCACCCAGGGCTGGAGTAGAGGGTGTGTGTGTCCTGTGTATTATGACTGTGTGTGTTCAAGTGCTCTAGAGCTTTGTGGGTTTTTGTTGTTGTTTGCTTGTTTTGGCCACACTGCCCAGCTTCTGGGATCTTAGTTCCCTGACCAGGGATCGAACCTCGGCCCCTCGGAAGTGAGAGCAAGGAGTCCTAACCACTGGACCTCCAGGGAATTCCCTTTAGGGCTTTGTTATATTACCTTTACACACATGGTGCTCAAGTTGATTATTCAGGATGCTGGATGTGGAGGGATAAAGTTTTATCCTAAATTCCCATTGCTAAGTTTGAGGGTGATGAGAATTAATTGGTATTGTAGATAGTGAAAACCCTGGCTATCTTAGCTATCATATTTGTAATACTGCAAAATGTATCAGGTCTTGAATGGCCAAATTGCATTTTACAATATGGATTCTGGGTTTTTTGTCTTGTTTTGTTTTGTTTTTTGTGGTATGCAGGCCTCTCACTGTTGTGGCCTCTCCCGCTGCGGAGCACGGGCTCTGGACGCGCAGGCCCAGCGGCCATGGCTCACGGGCCCAGCTGGTCCGCGGCATGCGGGATCCTGCCGGACTGGGGCACGAACCTGTGTGCCCTGCATCGGCAGGCGGACTCTCAACCACTGCGCCACCAGGGAAGCCCTGGATTCTGGGTTTTTTAACATGAAGTATATTAGTCCAATTTGCTCTCTAGAAGTTCTGTTTTGCTTACTTTCTTACTTACGTACATATTTATTTATTTATTTATCTTTGGCTGCGTTAGGTCTTTGTTGCTGCGTGCGGGCTTTTCTCTAGTTGTGGTGAGTGGGGACTACTCTCCATTGCAGTGCACGTGCTTCTTACTGTGGTGGCTTCCCTTGTTGCGGAGCACAGGCTCTAGGTGCATGGGCTTCAGTAGTTGTGGCTCGCAGGCTCAGTAGTTGTGGCTCGCGGGCTCTAGAGCGCATGCTCAGTAGTCCTGGTGCACGGGCTTAGTTGCTCTGCGGCATGTGGGATCTTCCTGGACCAGGCTTCCAACCCGTGTCCCCTGCATTGGCAGGCGGATTCTTAACCACTGCGTCACCAGGGAAGCCCTGTTTTACTTTTAAATCTAACTTTCATGGCGTTATAAACTTGGTAGTTTAACTTGCTGCAACATCCTAGAACAAGGTTTGCTTTAAAAAAAAAAAAGAAAAAGAAAAAGCTTTTTGCTGTAATTATACCTTTGTAGCAACAGTGGGATATTGAAACTATTCACACTTTTGTTCTGTTTTTGAATAATAATTAGAACAGTTAAAGATAGTTCCAGGTTTTCAATATTCTCATCAGTTGGCCATCTAAACTAGGTTATTATCAGAAGGTTAGTACATTTCAGGATATCCATATTTAATTTTATGAGCACTTTAAGTCATCAGTTTCAACTATAACATGCTTTAAAAATCTTGTTTTTAACTTGAGTTATTCTCCTGTAGCTACATTTTAAAATGTCAGATCTTGAGCCTGCTGTGTCAGAATTTATACATGCTGTGTGCATTTCAAAAGAAACAAATGCTTTCTGAGAGCAGTGGAGTAAGGACTAGTAATTCAGGTGTAAAGGTTGACATAGGGCTTGCTTGAGTCTTTTGGGCACTTTGGCATTGGAGAAAACTTAATGTTTTGAACTATCTGATTGTGTTATTATTTATTTCTTTTAAAAGAAAACTGGGACCAAAAATGGTAGTGATGTAACTTTACGGTTGAAGAGTTATGTGCACAGAAGCCAGGAAATTCAGTAATGTTCCCCCAAGCAACTGTAACTCAGACATATTGTGTGAGGTTTTTATGGTTTAATGCATGCTACCATATAGAGTAATAGGAAATACTACATTTAGTAGGTATAAGAGAGAAGAATTATATTTTTTGTGGGAGCCATAATTTTGCATATCCAGATTTCAGACCTGTGTAAATTTTCAGTGATCACGTAACAATAATGTATATTTGTATTTTGAGATAAATATCCATTGGTGCATCTAGAGATTCCTCTGGATTGTAGAGTTGATATCATTGACTGATTATGGTTATTGGGATGTTCAAAGAGAAATTCTTGGTCTAGGAGCATAAATTACAAGTATCTTTTAAAGCTGAAACTTAACTCAGTCTTTCATTCTGTGGTATTTGATAATTAACAGTGAGTAAGAAATGCTCGTTTTTGCAGTGTAATAAATGAAAACCTTGGTTTTAACATGTCTTCTGGAGATGTATTGACAGCTTATCCTTTAGGAATTGACTGGAGAATACTGACTGCTTATCCTTTAGGAATTTTCTTTGGATTATCTTAATTTTTACTGCCAATTAATTACCCTGACTAAAATAACACAGAAATTAAGATGGCGTATTCTTTTTTTTTTTTTGAAAAACAATTTTATTGAACTATAATTCACATTCCACACAAGCCACTCCTTTAGAATATACAATTCAGTGGTTTTTAGTATGTTCGCAGTTATGCAACTATCACCACAATCAGTTAAGATGGCGTATTCTTGTTTTGTTTTTTTTTAAAAATTGTATTCTCAATCCTGTTTTACTAGACACCTCCAGGAGTCCCTTAAATTGTTTTTTCAAACATAGCAGTCTTGACCTCAAGTAGATAATGCTTGTCTTAGTGTTCTTTAGGAGTAGCTTAGGGCAGAAGAATTGTGGATTGAGAATTTCCTTGGTGTAAGCTAAATTATCTTCTTTTCTTTTTTTCCAGCCAAATCAAATAGAAAGCTTACTTTTCTGTACTTAGCCAATGATGTCATTCAAAACAGTAAAAGGAAAGGACCTGAATTCACTAGAGAATTTGAATCTGTCCTTGTGGATGCTTTTTCTCACGTTGCCAGGTATGTTTTCTGGTTTTTTGTTCTGTTTTGTTTTTGAATGCATTACCTTTTCCTTTTTGTTCTTTCTTTTTTTGTGTGTGATAGCCTTTGTAACTTGACAACTTCATACTTTTTAAAAAGAGGTACTTTATAGAGAGTTGCAGAGGCCAAATTGTGGTTTTATATTTTGCCTGAACCCTTGAGAACTATCTCAGACAAGTAAATATTTTGATGCATTGAAGGGACTCAGTCTAGCACTTGAAGCACATCTTTTCTCCTAGATGTATTCACTATTGAATTCACTTCTTGAATATGGTACTTTCCTTGGTTTGGCTGAGTTGTCTCATTAGCTTATGGTCAAAAAACAAAGCTAAATAGTACAAGGGAACTTTGCAGTAACAAAACCTTAATAGCAAGAAATTAGCTGCTGTGCCTTTGTTTTTACTTACTTCTGGATGTCTACATGTCTAACTTACTAAAAATAGTAGTCATTACTGTACCTGCAAAGATAGTAATTATTAGTGTGGAAAGTAAGATATTTGCTCTGGCTCTGTCATATTAAGTGTGTGCCACTATTGTGTTCTGTGACAGAGGACGGGGGTGGGTAGAGCATACTTACAGCTGATATCACGGAAACTATACATTTAATTAACAGTTTTACAAATCACTTTTATTTATTTAAAAACTAACTGTTTTTTGTAGATATAAGTTAGTTGCCTAGGAGGAGCAAAGAAAAACTATTTTTCACTAGAATATTAATAAGTAAGCAAATCAAACAAAACATCTTTGCCAAAGGAAACTGGGAAGGGTGAGAAAGAGACTAGTGGGTTAAACGAAAATTGTTCTAAGGTCTAGAGTGTAAGTGAAAGACCTGAAGTGTGAAAGTAAGTCTGGCATTCCGTGAAAGATTTGGAAAGATTGAAGGAGTGAAATGAGAACTCCAAAAGATTTTTAAGAAATGACATCTAGCTTTGTAGAGATGGATAAAAGATTTCTGTTAGTCAACTGGCTTTTTTGTTTGTTTTGAACGTGGATACTGAAAAAGCAGAATGTTTGGGAACTTGAAAAAATATTGAGTCGTCATAACAGAATAAGCTTAGAACAGACTACTAGAGTAGCCCACTGAAATTGGAGACAGGCATTTTCCTGTTTTGAGGAGATTCAGTTCAGTTTCCTAGACGTTGGCTGTAGCTCTGCCTCCAGCACTGAGTGGCCTTGGATGTGTTATGTAGCTTTCTGAGCCCACGTTTCCAGGTTAGTTAAAAGGGAATGTCACCACCTGTCTCATTAGAGTTGTGAGGCTAAAGTAAAACAACAATGCTCAATCCACAGTCTTTGCCCATTCATGGGCGTATATTATATTATAAACTATGTGAAGAGAAAGACTGTTTCTTTTTTGTTCTTTCCTGTATTCCAGACACCTAATAGAGTATCTGGCACAGAACTACTGGGTTTTGTACCTTCAGGAACACCATTTAGATAGTCTTGATGTGAATGGTGTCCCAGGAGCTGAGCAACATTGTGGTCTGCCCTGGCACAGAGTAGGGATTCAGTAAGTAGTTGTTGAATAAGTTAATAAATTTAGGGTATAAGAAATTGACTAAAGTAATTCCCTATAGGGATAGTAAACATAACATTTTTCCTTAAAAATTTAACAGCAATCATACGTAGTTCCCAAATCAGAAAAGTGTAAGTAGAAAAGCGGTGGGAGAAGGAGGGATGAGCAATACCAGGATTAAAAATTTTTCTACTTGGTTATCATCTTAAAACCTATCTAGGAGGCACTGTAAAAATGTCTTGGCAAATTCTGTGGCATTATGGGGAAAATAGACCTGATCCTTTTAAATAAAAAAAGATAGCTCTATTACCTTTCATTTTTGCATTCTTCTGGTTCTTTTAAGCTCCCCATGTCTCTAAGCTCCCTCCCCACCCCCACCCCCACCCCCATAATTAGAATAGAAAGTCCAGCCACACCACTTCAGTCCTGATGCACCTTATCAACAGTAGAAAGTGCTCTCTGTACAGTTTTTCTGTGGCCAATTGATGAACAAAGATAGTGGACCCATTAATATTGACTAAAATAGATTAGGAATCTTTTTATGATAATTTCCTATCTCCTCCCTCAAACCCCCTACCCCCTAGGAAGGAAACAACAAACCTCTCAAGTCAGAGAAAGCTGCCAAGCTCATAGGGTAGATTTAATTTGAATAGCAGTTTAAGTAACCAGAGTTTAAACTTATTTTCCATACAAATGCCTTCTTGTTTTCTTCTTAGTTTGGAGATAGTTCACTTAATCTTTCCTTCAAGATGTATTTAAGTGCCTTTGTGCAAAGTACTGATGCAGACACTAGGGGGGCAAGCAGTGAACAAGGCAGGCAAGGACAAAATGAATAAGATACTTTCAGAGAGTGATAATATGTGATAATAAGGGAGAGGCAGGAACCTGAGGTCCAGGGTGTTGCTCTAGTGTAGGCTAGAGATGACATTGGCTAGGACTCAGGAGCATTGAGGAGATAATAGCTTCTACTTGTTGAATGTTTGCTTTGTTTACTTCATGGGTAGATTTGTGCCCCCGCCCGCACCCCCCCCCCATGTAAAACTGATAGGATTAGTGGGAGCTTGGTAGTGAGGGAAAAGAGAAATCAAAGATTATTTCTAGGTTTTTGGCATGAGTATGTGGATGGCTGATGATGCTGTTTACCGAGGTGGAGATTGAGGTAAAGATATGGTAGAGGAAATCAAGAGTTCTGTTTTGGCCATGTTAAGTTTGAGATGGCTAATAGATATTATATTCCAAAGGGTGATGCCATATAGGCGGATGGATGAAACAGTCTTGAAGCTCAGTAGGAAATTGATTTCTGGAGACATAAATTTGGAATTATCACCATATACATATTTATTTCCTGTTATAACAGTCATGGGTCCCCAAGACCACTTCCAGGTCTGGTGACTTGCTAGGAGGACTCACAGGACTTGTGTATAGTTGTGTTCCTGGCTATGATTTATTACAGTGAAAGGATATAAAGCAAAATTAGCAAAGGGAAAAGGTGCAAGGGATGAAGTCCAGAGGAGACGAGGCGTAAGCTTCCAAGAGTCCTTTCATAGTGGAGTCACACAAGACATACTTAATTCTTCCCCCTTTGAACTGTGGCAACACATGTGAAGTGTTCTACCTGAGAAGCCCATTAGAGATGTAGTACCTAGGGATTTTGTTAGGGTTGGTCGCAGGCACTCTGCCAAAATTCTAGGCTCCCAGAAGGAAAGCAGGTGTTCAGCATAAACCATACTGTTTGTATAAGCACAGTAAACCACCCTTATCAGTTAGGAAATGATGGGAACACTTCTGAAATCCAGGTTCCGAGATGCCAGTCAAGGGCCAACCTCATGAGCAGGCCTGTTAAGGGCAGCAGTCTCAGGCCTGCTATGTTAACTCTTTTCTACACAATTGCAAAGGACTGTTTCTGCTCTACCTTTACATGAGGTGCTGTTGGAAGTGCTGAGGATACTTAGAAAGAATTTATGCCCTGGGTAGGCCTGCCATAGGCCTACTGTGCATGGGATAAGAGACAAGTACACAAATTATAGTGGGTGTACCAAGGCAGTGCCATTAGAGCTGCAGAGGAAGAAAAGGCCCCCACGCTGGCTTGGCAAGCCCTCTGGTATCCAGCTGACACTTCAAGCAGTAGTCCTACATGTGTATAATACATACTTTTCACTTTTTAGATCAAATTTTCAGTGGTTGAATTTATAAATATTTAGAATTAAGATACTAAGTTGTGTTCTGCAAAGTAAGTTACATATGTACTTATTTATCATCTTTCAGTTTATTCATTGATAAGTGGCAAAGATTTTTTGTGTTTTTTCACTTAATGATTTCTCAAGTTAGAATGGAGTTAGTACAACTTGAAAAGATAGCTCCTTGTGTCATAAAATGACTTTTTTGCTTTGGTTATATCCAATTTCAGGTGCTAAAGTGACTTCCACTTCATTGGAGCTACTTAGGGCAAAACCGCATCAGTAAAAAGACTTCTTTACTGTTGTGTCTATATCTTTAGACCTTAGCCGGCAAAAATTTGATTGACTGTAGTGCTCAAAGAATTAACCTGTCGTGGTTAATTATGTTCACTAATTAAAGTAGAGCTCCCTTTTGGCTGTAGCCTTTAGTGGTGAAAGCCTTTTGAAAATCTTGTGGTTACAACAGGTTTGAGCATCAGTATCCACTATACAGTAGTGTACTGTGCAGCTGTACTCACTATCAGTCTTTTTTTTTTTGCGGTATGAGGGCGTCTCACTGTTGTGGCCTCTCCCGTTTTGGAGCACAGGCTCCGGACTGGACGCGCAGGCTCAGCGGCCATGGCTTACGGGCCCAGCCGCTCCGCGGCATGTGGGATCTTCCCGGGACCGGGGCTCGAACCCGTGTCCCCTGCATCAGCAGGCGGACTCTCAACCACTGCGCCACCAGGGAAGCCCACTATCAGTCTTAAGCCCCAAATAGCCCCAGGAATGGAGGATGGTGGTTGGATGGGTGTTGTGCCCCTCCCAACCCTTTTAACTAAATCCTTGATAAGAATTTGTTTTCGTGATTGGTTTCTCTTTTAAGAGAATTTGCAGAGAACAGATTTTATGTTAAAAGTACCAACCAGTTAAGTTCTGATTAGTTGTGATTTTGTTACCGTAGTTATAATGACTTTATTTTTCTAAAGCCTACATTTGATCACATTAGGGACTTCCCATTGCCTTCAGGATAAAGGCCACATGTTTAGTATGGCATTTAGGGTCCTCTATAATCTAATTCCACTGTATCCCTCCAGATTCTTCTGCTGTTTCCACCCCCCCCCCCAATATAGTACTTCAGCCCCCGGAATTACTCAGAACCTTTTGCTCTTCACCTTGTTCTGTTTTGGGGATTCCATTCAAGCGAGAGGAGAAAGCATGAGCATAGGCACATGTACCAGTGGCAGCAAGTGCTGAGTAGAAAATACTTACCATTGAGTGTTGCCAGAACATGAAGCCTCAGGTAGGGTGTGGAGAGGTGAGGGGCTGCTGGGTCAAGAACCTAGAGGTCAGGACTTAGGCCTTGTTCTTTGTATTCCAAGCACAGTATTTCAGAAACCTTAATGTGCAGATGAATGCTTAATTGATGTCTGACATGAATGACCTTGATGTGGTAAAATGGTCGTTGAAAGTTAACTAATTGTATGGCCTACTGAAACCTTTCTAACATTTTTCAAAAAAAACATTGCAATTAAATATTTATTGTGCTTGTTCTAGGGCATATAGCAGTGGGGGAAAAAGACAAATCCCTGCCCTTGTGGAAATCACATTCAGATGGAAAGAGAGTATAAACAACAGGGAAACTGAATATATAGCACATCAGAAGATAAATTGTGTGGAGAAAAATTAAGTAGGAGTAGGGAGTGTAATTTTAAGTAGGGAGATGAGGAGAGGATTCACTGAAAAGGTGCTGTGTGAATATACGCACCTGAAGGAGGAGAGCAAAGGAGCCTTGCCTGGCCTGAGCCTTGGTTCCAAGCTAAGTGCAAAGGTCCTACACTTTATGGCAGGAGGGCCAGGGAGCTGTTGAGGAGGGAGGGGAGAGTGAGGATAGGTGAGGTCAGAGAAATAATGGGCTGGGCTGAGAAGGGCTTTGTAGGCTCCATTAGGACTTTCACTTTTATTCTGAGGGAGACCAGGAAGAACCATTGGAAGTTTTGAGCAAAGGAGCAACATGATCTACCTTAACACAACAGTTAGGATTGGACTTTTAAAACTTGAGAATAGATGGTTGGAGGACAGGGTGGAAGCAGGGAGACTAGTAATGAGGCTGTTGCAGGAATCAGACAAGAGATGATAGTGGCTTGGGTCAGGCTGAGAGCAGAGAAAGAGGTGAGAAGTAATTTGTTTCTAGGTGTATTTTGAAGATGGAGTAGAGATGTTTTTATTATAAATATCAAGGTCATATCTTTAAGTTTTATAAATATCAGTGGAAATTTCCCCCTCACCCCGACCTCTGACTTTAAAAAAAAGCTTTACCAATAGAATAATTAATTTGTATGTATCCTGATTTAGTTAGTACTTTAACCCCCAATTTAGTGAAATTTGCCGCTAATAATTCATAAGTAATACAATCTGACCAGATTAGGCTGAAAACTCAGCTCATCTTGAGTGTTAACGTAAGTTTTAGAAAAGTGCTGTTAGGGCTGGGGGTGGGTGAAATTCCCATCTGAGTTGAATTTTATATGGTTTCTTCTTGAGGTTCCTATTAAAGATACTGACTTAGATACTAAGATGTCAGGGTAACCCTTCTTGTTTATAGTTCCTCAGTGTAAGGTCATTGACACCTAGACAGCCTCACAGAACAGAACAATTCATAGTAACACAGTACATGGTGAGGGAATTTGTTTTCCTTTCAGAAAGTCTCCCCCCATGCTTCCACTTGCTCTCTCACACTTTATGGTAAACAGCTGCTTCACCCTGAGTGCGAGTTATGGTCATCTCATTGAAAAATAAGAGAGTGATATGTTTTAAGAGAGTAATATATCAGGAAAAAAACTAGCTTCTTTCATTCAGATATAAATTACAAAGGACTGTATTATGCTCGGTGTGTTCTAAGATGATTTGCTAGACACCTTTGTGTGAATCTGGAATACAGACCTAGCCTGGAATTAAAATAATTATGAAGTAGTGAGTTTAAAGTTGAGATCAGTCTTGACATATATGTATGTACGATTGTATTTATACATATTAGAGGTGTTGGTGTGTTAGCATTGATGAGTTATTATGAATTTCTTCCCCACTTTAAACATTTGGTTTTAATCATTTTTTTCCTGTCCTTAAAAATTTTGGCCTGCTTTAATTTCCAGCAGTATATCTGGCACTAGATTTCAGTTAATGCCTTGTAAAAAGCAAGCTGTCACAATTGATATGATTGATTTTTGATAATTCTCTGTCAGTAAAAATCAGCCTTTGGCTTTTTGCCCTATTTGCCCCATCTTTCAAAGAGGATAAAAGACACAGATTAATTCCGTAGCATAATCCCTCTCTCTTCTCTACACACCACAAGAAGAATGTAGTTTCTGGTCAAGTTTTGAATATCCGTTAAGTACAGTATGTACCTTACTCTTCTTTCTGTTTTTAAATATGTAAATTATTTAGTCAGTTGTTGGTTTTTTTTTTTTTTTTAAAGTAAATCTGTCCTAATTAAAAGCAAAAAATCTTAAGCTTATATATATCTTTTCGTCTTTTCTGGGCAGAGAGGCAGATGAAGGCTGTAAAAAACCTTTAGAAAGATTGCTGAACATCTGGCAAGAAAGAAGTGTGTATGGCGGCGAGTTCATACAGCAGCTGAAGCTGTCTATGGAGGACTCCAAGAGCCCTCCCCCCAAAGGTAGAAACATCACCACATGTTTACAGCTCTTGGTCTTTGCCTACTTTCGAATCACATATGAAAAGCTGCAGTGGGGGTTGCTGTGAACCACCAGCGATTATATGATTCTTCAGAGAGAGATGATCATAAACGATGGTGAGAATTTATGTAGTGCTTGCGGTGTGTAAGCCTGGTTCTAGTATTCATGCTATTCATCATCTCATATCCTACCTTTTGATCTGTATTCTCCTTGGCACGCTTATGCCTTTCAGAGACTTTCCTTGCACAAGGGAAAGGAACAACAAAATTGTTCAGAGTTACGGCGAACTAGGAAGTACCCTGGGCTAAGATTTTGTCCGAGCCTCGCCGCTAACTGTTATAGGATCTTGGATAAGTCCTTCAGCCCTTTTGGAACTTGTTTTCATTACATATTGACGTGGTTTGGGGACATACTTTTGATGGTTGTCAGCTGCTGTCTAAAATTGGTTTTGGTCCTTATTGAACCCAGAATATTCTGAGATAGTGTGTTCCTGTTTGTGTGTGAATTTTACCAAGTCCTTCTTAAAAGCTATGTTATTTTTTCTTTTAAAGAGGAGTAAAATCAAACGTTATTTGGTTCTTTGGCTTCCAGTTAGTTGTGGCTTAATTCTAAACGTGACATGTTTCTAAGCTACAGATCTGATGTGACTGTACACATGCTCATTGCCTGGAAGGTCAAGTCCAAATACTAACATAGTATTGAGGACCCTTTATAATGTGAACTACTCTACTGTTCCAGATTCTTCTCCCATCTTCTCACATATACCATATTCTTTGGCCATACCTAGCGATTTCCCCTCTGGATGCTCTGTTGGCACCCCTTCCTTTGCATCTGCTGTTACCTCTGCCTACAATGTCCTTCTGCCCCTTTTGTGTGGTGAACTTATTCCTTAAGAATGCTACTCACGTTCTGACATCTTTGCTAGCTTGTCTGGGCCCATGTAACCAATTCCCTCCATCTTCCTCTGGGACTTTGTACATGTCTCTGCAATAGAACTTAACCACAATTAGTATATGTGATAATATCATTCATTCAGCAACTCTTTTTATTGTGTACCTTTCACAATCTCTTCCAGGTCTGAGTTTATATGCGTTTTAAGGTGGAGTAACTTTCCTGTGAAACTAGAGGTTAGAGGCTTTCTAAGAATGACATACGTGCTTTCAGTCTGCAGGTCATTGTTGTTTTACTTGGAATTGATAGAAAACAATTTTGGGATTGGATTGGATTCTGGCAGTGTTTGTGTTGTGTCCTTTGGAAGTATTCTACACAGTGTTGGGGAATTATCCAACATTCTTTTCTCTCCTCTGACTTGAAGTCCATTGGTAAACAGTGCTGATTTTTTTAAAAACACCTTTGGGCAAGTAGGAGAGCTCTGAGAGATGATGTTTGAAGCTTTGGGCAAGTAGGAGAGCTCTGAAAGATGATGTTTGAAGCTAAGTCAATTAAACAAGCATTTGCCAAACATATGCTTTGAGTAAACAGCTATGCTAGACAGTATAGGAAAGAGCAAGAGAGGAGTGAGAAATAGTTTTGCACTCAGGGAGCAGTCAGACAAATGGGAATTTGTGGCAGTGCTAGATTTGAAAATAGCTCCATTGGGTTTCTGTTTTTTTTTTTTTTTTTTTTTTGAGTGTCTAGACATTAACAGCAATAGAGGCAGTATTACTCTAATGTAGAGGATAATGCTGATCTAAAGATAATTTCTCTTTCTCTAGTTTGTAAAGATGAAAACACATATCAAAAGGTTCCAATGTGTTTGTCTCAACTAACTCACTCTGTCTTCTCACTGCCTTCTTTGGACCTGAGTTATCAGAATATTTTACACAATCCTTTCAAAATATTGATGAGTTTTCCAGAAGCTTATTTCCAAATTTAAATAGTCCTTTTATATTTCAGCCTTAATTCAGGGCTAATTCTTTGTCTTCACACAACTTTACAGAGTTTACTTTTGGAATAAAAATTTTCCTGTGGAGCTGACATTTCTAATGTTGGAGAATGTGTGAGCTTAGGAATTTTGTTTTAGAACTGGAGTTTTCTTGAGTTTGTGTACCTGTAATTTAAAATCTGTGGGGGTTTTTTCTTTCTTTTTTCAATCCCAGGTATAAGACCCAGTGATTCTAAAGTTGTCTCTGTATTCTTGGGAATACTCATGCTGTTGCTTCACTGAGTGGAACTTATTATTTACTTCAGTCCCATATAAATCACACGGTATCCTATAGCTGTAGGCTTTAGAAAGGAAAGGTAGATACAAAGGAAATAGCATTTATTGAGCACCTATTCAGCACCAGCCCCTCTGCTGGCTGCTTTTCACATTAATTTATTTTAGATCCTTACAACTACTCTATGTACTAGGTATTATTTTCCTATTTCAGATGAAGATATTAAGCCTCACAAGGGTACAGTAATTTTGTCCAAGTAGATATAATTGATAAGTAGAGAATTCAAACCCAGATCTATATAACTTAAAAGCCTGTGTTCTTCACACCATAATTTTTCGTTGAAAGCACATGGATTCAGTAGACTTGAATGAGGGTATGAACTCATGAGTAGGTCACACAAGTGTCCTGGACCTTAGTATAGTTAGTTTAGCTATTCAGAGCAAGGGTTTGAAATCAGACTTCCAGAGTATGAATCCCAGCTCTGTCACTTCCAAGCTGTGTGACCTTGGGCATGGCACTTGACCTCTCTGAGCCTCAGGTTCTTACTGTACAGTATGGCTATTATTATGGCTAGTAATAATACCTCATAGGGTTGAGTGAGGATTACTTGAGGTAATGAAGGTAAGATGTTATTAATGTGATCATATGACTTCTATTTGGTACCCCCTCCCAGTTCTAATATCTAATATTCTGAGTTTCTAAATACAAACCAATAGCAAAAGTAGGAGGAGTCACGTTAGTATGTTCAGTCCCCCAGATTTTGTGCAAGGCTGGAGAGCATGATGGTTAAGAGCACAAGCTATAGGCCCAGCTTCCCAGGTTCAGGTCTGGACCTGGCCATTCAGTTCAGTGAGATGATACAGGTAGAGTGCTTTCAGAACTGTGCCTCAAGTGTCAGCCCTTTGTTGCACATCTTTTTCTCTCTACAAGTAAAGGTAAATGTGCTTTTTTAAAAAAAACTCCCTTATTTTGCAGGGAGGGGACAGAGAATGAGGGAGCTGTTGGAAACAGTATTTCCTGATTCTTTTTTCATTATAAAAGTAATATAGAAATGGAAATAAAAACAAAAGTAAACAAATGGGACCTAATGAAACTTAAAAGCTTTTGCACAGCAAAGGAAAACATAAACAAGACGAAAAGACAACCCTCAGAATGGGAGAAAATATTTACAAATGAAGCAACTGATAAAGGATTAATCTCCAAAATTTACAAGCAGCTCATGCAGCTCAATATCAAAAAAAACAAACAACAAACAACCCAATCCAAAAATGGGCAGAAGACCTAAACAGACATTTCTCCAAAGATATACAGATTGCCAACAAACACATGAAAAGATGCTCAACATCACTAATCATTAGAGAAATGCAGATCAAAACTACAATGAGGTATCACCTCACACCAGTCAGAATGGCCATCATCAGAAAATCTACAAACAATAAATGCTGGAGAGGGTGTGGAGAAAAGGGAACCCTCTTGCACTGTTGGTGGGAATGTAAATTGACAGCCACTCTGGAGAACAGTATGGAGATTCCTTAAAAAACTAAAAATAGGGGCTTCCCTGGTGGCGCAGTGGTTGAGAGTCTGCCTGCCGATGCAGGGGACACGGGTTCGCGCCCCGGTCCGGGAAGATCCCACATGCCGTGGAGCGGCTGGGCCCGTGAGCCATGGCCGCTGAGCCTGCGCGTCCGGAGCCTGCGCGTCCGGAGCCTGTGCTCCGCACCGGGAGAGGCCACAGCAGTGAGAGGCCCGCGTACCGCAAAAAAAAAAAAAAAAAAAAAAAACTAAAAATAGAACTACCATACGATCCAGCAATCCCACTACTGTGCATATACCCTGAGAAAACCATAATTCAAAAAGAGTCATGTACCACAATGTTCCTTGCAGCTCTGTTGACAATAGCCAGGACATGGAAGCACCTAAGTGTCCACCAACAGATGAATGGATAAAGAAGATGTGGCACATATATACAACGGAATATTACTCAGCCATAAAAAGAAACGAAACTGAGTTGTTTTGTTTTTGTTTTTTAAAGATTCTCTTGTTTTTCCTAATTTATTTTTGACTGTGTTGTGTCTTCGTTTCTGTGCGAAGGCGTTCTCTAGTGCGGCAAGCGGGGGCCACTCTTCATCGCGGTGTGCGGGCCTCTCACTATCTTGGCCTCTCTTGTTGTGGAGCACAGGCTCCAGACGCACAGACTCAGTAATTGTGGCTCACGGGCCTAGTTGCTCTGCGGCATGTGGGATCTTCCCAGACCAGGGCTCGAACCCGTGTCCCCTGCATTGGCAGGCGGACTCTCAACCACTGCGCCACCAGGGAGGCCCGAAACTGAGTTATTTGTAGTGAGGTGGATGGACCTAGAGACTTATACAGAGTGAAATAAGTCAGAAGGAGAAAAACAAATACCATACGCTAACACATATATATGGAATCTTAAATAAAAAATGGTTCTGAAGAACCTAGGGGCAAGACAGGAATAAAGACACAGACATAGAGAACGGACTTGAGGACACAGGGAAGGGGGAGGGTAAGCTGGGACGAAGTGAGAGAGTGGCATGGACATATATACACTACCAAATGTAAAATAGCTAGCTAGTGGGAAACAGCCGCATAGCACAGGGAGATCAGCTCAGTGTTTTGTGTCCACCTAGAGGGGTGGGATGGGGGGGTGGGATAGGGAGGGTGGGAGGGAGACGCAAGAGGGAAGAGATATGGGGATATATGTATATGTATAACTGATTCACTTTGTTATAAAGCAGAAACTAACACCATGTAAAGCAATTATACTCCAATAAAGATGTTATAAAAAAAGTAATATAAAATCTGTTGGGGGGGGTTCTTTTTTTCTTTTTTCAATCCTAGAAATTTCAAGTGGATTATTTAGAAGATCCAGCTTTACTGGTAGATGACTGCATTTTGTAATGTGATTTGGGATCCTTCAGGCTAACTTTTTGCCTTAAAATTAGTTTCACAGTCTGCCATAGTGTCTGAAATTCTATCACAGGTCTCTAAGAGGCATACCATAAACCCTTAGGTAACCAGATTCCTTGAAGGTTAGCTAGTACAGGCCCCGTGAAGACACAGGGATGTGTTGAAGGATAGAACAGAAGGTGTGCAACAAGGACAGAAGGATTTCGGCCCCTGTGGTGTTTGCCCTGCCTATAAACAGAGTGGTTGAGGAAGTGAAAAAAGGAGTGCGTGTAACACCTGTGGTCAGAGCCGAATTGATAGCGGAAGGTGCCTGATCTGAAGTTCAGACACAGGAACAGGACTGGCAGATTTCCCGGGTCATTTTAATGGTTGTCCAACTCGATTGAGAATTCTGGGCCTTCTCGCTGCTAATTCTGTACACATGAGCAGGGGAGAGTCTGGTTTGTGTAAAGGGAAGCAGGGATAGTTATTTCTGGCACAGCACTAGGGCTTTGCAGTCGCTATGCTTCCTCTGCCTTCAAGAAGTTTCAGACTCAGGTGTATTGACACTTTCCTGGGTATTATAGCGATGTAAAGGAATAAGACACTTGCTGTTTCGATCGGAGAGGTAAGGCCTGTGCCTGCCAGTTGCCACGCAAAGTGGCAAGGGCCCAGCGCTTTCAAAGAGAGGCCCTGATGCTGTGGGGGCTGGAGGGAAAGGATGACAGTCGGAAGGGAGTGCTCAAGGTGGTTCTGCCGTTACCATCACCAAGGAGACTTTGAACTTAGGTGGCCTTTTCAGGGTTTTGAGTAGAGGCATGATGGGGTGAGAGCCCAGCTCTAGGAAGATGGTGTAGTCTAAGTTGCAAGAGTGACTAGAAGAGGCAGAGAGCCCAGCTGGGACAGCGGTCTGGACAAGGCATGCATAAGGACAGGTGGCTTATAAGAGGCTTTGGGAAGGAGCAGAAAGAGGATGTAAGGAAGAATTCCTCACAATTGTGGAATCTGCTAGAAGTTGGGACTTTGGGAAAGATTCCACTGTCCTCCAAGGCATTGTACCTGGAAGATGGGGCCAGTGGCAGTGTTCATAATGGTAATAGGTAGCTCAGGAAAGGAGGAGCCCTGTGGGGGAAATGATGAATAATTTATTTCCAGTAGGTCCTCTAGTGGAGGTACAAGAGAGCTGGAAAGTAGGATGATAACGGTTACCTCCTGTTACACCCTCTTCCATCAGGATGGCGGAGGACAGAAATGGCCCTCAAATTGTCATCAGTTTAATTTCGGTTTTGCATTGCTAGAAGTGAGTGCCAGCAGGAAGTGGTAAAAAGAACTCCAGATTAGGAGACAGAAGACTTTTGCTGTAGGACCCAGATTTAGACTAATAAGGTCTCTGGCTTTGGACACACCACAGCCGGTGGGCCTTGACGTTCTCATGAAAAATGAGGTGGGGAGCAGTGGGGAAAGCAAATACATAGGTCTGCCTGAGGCCTTCCAGTGCCAAAATTCAGTGATTCTGAGTGTCCTGAGATGTTCAGTGATGTGTGGTTTTTATATATAATAATTTCTGTATGAGAGTTGGAAAACTGAAGGATTCAAGTTTTATATTTTTTTTCCTACCTTCTTTAGTGTTTAACAGTTATTTATTGATTATTGAGCATTCTTCTAGGTGTTTGGAAGTGAACAGAACAATACTGTAAATTTTTTTTTTTGCTCTTATGCTTACATTCTCTAGTGGCTACTCATCAAACATGGCCACTTTGATGCTGTAATGGCTAAACGTTCACACAGGTCATACCGCACACTACACATTAATTAGGCAGGCACTGTGTGCAGAGTACTGTTAGATATTTCATATGCAGATTATATCCTCATAGATTTTCTGTTTGAAAAATAACAGCCGTCCTTGCTTTGCATAGGAGAGCAGGACTGTACAAATGACCATTCAAGCTGAAACCGTACAGAGTGATCTTAATAATCAATGGGGAAAATTACAATTATTCTGTGACTTAAAATTTTTTATCAAAGAATTAAAAACTCACTGTTGATTACAATTGTATAGGAAAACAAAAAAAATAGTAAAATTAAGACTTAGTTAGCATGCTGTAACATAAATTAGAAACATTGTGAGTTAAAGTGTTTATTTCTCTGTAACAAACTTCACGAGCGGTTTGAACAAAGCTTGTTGCATCTTTTCCATCTTTGTCATACTCCTTCCTAAATTTGGATCAGCTTCCAACATTTTATCCTTTGTGCTTTCAGTGTTGTGAAGTATCTCAGAGTTCCTTTAAAGTGAAGTTTTTTGTCAGCATCACTTCCTCTGGGACATTGTCATCCTTTTCATCACAGCCACATTCTTCATTTATGTTGATGAGTTGGCCTTCACTAAATTCCTCTGGCTGCGAATCCATCTTCTCTAGAAGAGCATGGCAGTGCCGGCATCCCCACAGCCAGCTGTTTCTTCTACAGCTCCATTTGTTTTCCATGCGAACTTCATTTCCAGCGTTAACTTTCGTTTTAGTTTCTTTGCTGCTCTTTCATCTTTGTCAGTCAGTTCCCTGTTTTGATTATTTATTTTTATAAAATGTCACGTGGATTTTGTCACTGGGAGACTAACAGCACAACTAAACACTTCGTTGTCTGTGTGTGAACTGAATAACGGAGGTGCAGTAACCAATTACTGACCTTGGGAGAAGTGATGCAGTCACTAATCATGATGCATTTCTATTATTTATGTAGTGATTTGTGGACTAAAGTTAGCAGCGAGGGTTTGTTGTTTATGCAATTACACAGAGTAAATATGCCATGGTAACTGAAATTTGAACTCTGTTGTTGGGGGAATAGTGTCATTTAACCAAACTGTGATAATAAATCTGTGCATAATAGAATAGTGCAAAGACAAGACTGCCGGTAATGCAAATGATGCTGTTTCTCTTTAGTAGAACAAACAAAAACATTAAGAAAAAATAAAATCCACGATATTGACTTGGCTTTCACATCAAACATAGCCTGGTCAGTTAATATGTAAGGTAGAGAACAGGAACTACATCCTGGGTTCCAGAAGAAAGTGTTGAATCAAGCAGGAAGTGTACATGATTCTGTTTATATCTCACAGAGTTCTGAGGCAGGTGCATGGTGACCCTCATTTGACAGATGAGATGGAAATTGTGTGACGCTAAGTAAGTTGAATTCAGTGGAAAGAGCACAGATTTTGAAATCATACCATTACATGAGTTATTTAGCCTCTCTGGGTCTTCATTTTCTCACCTCTAAAGTGGAGATACCATTGTACATCTTAGAATTGTTGGAAGGATCAAATGTAAAGAAGCTATTGCAGTGCCTGGCACATATTAGGCATCCAATAGTTTCTTTACTTTCCAAACCTGAATTTCTCATTTAGATTTATGTCCCTCAGTTGTTTGGCATTTATTTTGTATTGTCCAATTTAATGCAAAAGGAATGATTTTGGAATTAAACACATCTGTCGTAACAATTTAAAAGCACGTGGTACGGATAATAAAAAAATGTAACCTGTTAGCCTCAGAAGTGGTTAATTTTAAAATGGTGACTTATGTAATTTCTCTCAGTAATATGTCATAATGCTCAGTAATGGTTATTGTAAATTTTAAGGTAAAACTAGGTTTGTTTTGTTCTTAAAGGGATAGTTTAAAGGACGTTTGTTTTTAGAGCTTTTGACACAATTTTATTGATGGGTCTCTCTCTACTACTTATTTTCTGAAGTGACCCTGGAAAGCATAAAGTATCTCATTTTGTACACGGTATATTCCCTACAAATCCTTGCACACAACAGCTTGCTTCATTACACATTACATTTTCTGATGAGGTTTCTTACCTTTTTACTTCTCCTGTTAACTTTTTTTTTTTTTTAAGATAACGACGTTTTTAATGAAATGTGTTAGTTTGGTAAATTTCACTTTTAGATGCTTTTTTTCGGTAGTATTTTTCCAGTGAGTCAATCTGAGTTGACGGACTGAGGCCATTTTGACTCTTCTCAGTAACGTAGGGAATGACCACCAATTGAAAATAAGTGGCTTAAAGGTTAATGTTAAGCCATCTCTGGAAGTGTACACCCCTTCTACCCTTTCTTACTTGCGACCCATTGAGCATAGCATTTGACTCTTACCTGTACAGGCTGTGGTGATGCAAATTTGTCACTTTTTTCCTTCCTCTAGCAACAGAGGAGAAGAAATCTCTAAAGCGAACTTTTCAGCAAATACAAGAGGAGGAGGATGACGACTACCCTGGAAGCTACTCACCCCAAGATCCTTCTGCAGGACCCCTCTTGGTATGTCTTGACCCCCAGAGAGTAGGGCAGAGTGGCTTGAAGTGACCTCTAGTTGAAGATTCTGGCCACAGGGTGGCGCCAGTGACCAATAGTATGGAATTACCAGAGGGCAGTTCTTGGCACTGGGTGCAAGATGCACCTAATGAAGCTTGCCGGACAGCAGGCTTGATTTTGTCTTCGCATGCCCTGAGTCTGGGATGGATTTGTAAGAGTACTTGGATTTGGGTTTTTTCACTCCTAGAAGTTGAAACTATTCTTTAAAAAAATAGACATTTTGTAAAGGGGTAGATAATGTTACAAAGGCATTCAAAAGTCCTCTACCATAGCTTGTCTCCAATAGCATGGTTGTTTCTTATAAGTAAACAACATATTAGTTTCTAAGGACAGTCTGTGTAGCAGTAGCAAATTTACTACACTATAACCTATTTAAATATTAAAACAGGGAGCTAGCATTTATTGAGTTTTTAGCTGTGTATCTGCATTGTTTGACCCTTTGTGTAAGTTAGTTCATGAACTCTGTGTGGTTGGTTTTAGCTGTTTGTTTATGTAGTTATTCGTTTACAGTCAAAGAAAGTGAGGCTCAAGGAGACAGATTAAGTAACTTGCCAGTGTTTTAATTGAATCTGGGTCTGACTGACTTCAGAGCCCATGCTCTTTTCACCGAGTTGCACTGCCTCTCAGTCTGCCTAAAACAGCTTTATTTTATTACACATGGGTGTGTTTAAGGCTTGTGTAAATAGGAAGCATGTCTGATTTGTGTTATGTTAAAATGTTGAATTAGTCCGGGGGTCAAATGAAAGCAGTGTTAGGCCATATATCTTTGCATTTAAAAACTTTCAAGAGAATAGCCTGAATTACCAACTTTCAGGATAACCTGACTACCGTCTACATGGTAGCCTTAGGGTTATTATGGACTAGCTAACCTGTCAGCGTTGTGTGTTTCCTGACAATTAAAAAAAACCCTTTCTGGTATACACAGAAGATGCATTCTTGGTTTGCTCTTCTTGGTTTTCTTCCCTCTTTGTTTGTAACTAATGAGCTTGACACATTTAATTTTGGGAGTGACTGCCAAAGTCAAAAATGTCGTCTTTGTGATATTCATTTTGTAGAGCAAATTCAAGAAAGAATTGAAGTAGGTAGTGTCATTTCATTTAATCAGTCAACACACAAATTGCTAAGCATTTGACATGTATACTTTTATTCTAAACTGGAGGCCATTCTGTACTAGCGATCATGCATCCTTTGAAACCAAACAGTATGAACCAGACTCCATTTTCTTAAGTTGCCAAAAACGTTCTTTAAAAAAAGTTCTTTTTCATAGTTATGTAGAATTTCATTTGTGTTCTACCATGGACTTAGAAAAATTATGTACATTCTCTTAGAATTTGTATCATTGACTTCAGTATACACTCTGGGATAAGAACAATGATTTTTTAAATGTCAGGGATGATCATATTTAGAATTTGCCTCCACCTCGTTTAACTCCAGCTAAGTTTCTTTAAACCCCATATCCCCATATGTCTTAATGGATAGTGTTGTTTGTGTTTTCATTGTACAGACTGAGGAACTAATCAAAGCTTTGCAGGACCTGGAAAATGCTGCATCAGGGGATGCTACTGTCCGACAGAAAATTGCTTCTTTACCCCAGGAAGTGCAAGATGTTTCTCTTTTGGAAAAAATAACAGGTGAGAAGGTAGTTTGGGTGAAAGATGAGGGGAGGGAGACATATCTCCAACGCATCAAACCCCAGGACATGCTTATGTCTGCAAATACATACCTTCCACATGGTGTTGGGTTCTCTGTCATCTTGGGATTTGCAAACATAACTCACATGCTGCACAAAGAAGCTGCTGGAATAGTCCGAGCTTGAATGGTGACTCTAGGAATTATTGCAGAAATGCTAGCATGCCACAGCCTGTGGTACTCAGTACAAGTAAGGTCTTTTGAAACCACAGTGCAAATTATGTGTGCGGGGGGCAGACGGGGGGAAGGCATTAAACTCATGACCCTTTCCAAAAAAAAAAAAAAAAATTGTGATTCAGTGCTGTGACTTCTACATTGTACACTGACATACCCCATAGGTGATAGTGCCTTCAGTGCCAAGAACTCCAGGTTTGTATTGTTAGTCGTGTCATTTTGCCCTCTTGATGATCACCCCCAATTAAACAGGGAGGGGCAGTTGGCATCCTTCCCGCTTTATGCATGGGCAGTTGAGAGGAAGGAGTGAAGTGTGAACTCATGTAGAGTATGCTCTGCGCCAGGTGCTTCTACCAGCCTAGGCTGCAGAGCCTGCATTCTTCCCGTTACAAAAGCTCGGACCTTTTGTTCCACTCTCGTCCGAGGGCCACCATTTTCTCCTTCCAGTCCCTTACCTTGGCTGCTTCACTCACTTCCTCCATATCCATTTAAAGGAAATCAAAGTTACTCATGAAATACTTCCTTCACTCAACAGACATTTGAGGCGCCCCATGTGGCATCTGCTCTAGGGGCCGCACCCACATCCCGTCACAGGTTAAGTGCCCCAAAGGAAAGGAAAGCAGAGGTGTGGGGGTGGAGGCGCTGTTCGAAAAGTGCCCAGGGAGGTCTTCCTGATGAGATGGGCTTTGATCAGAGACCCCCCGATGAAGAAGCAAGCTGTGAGGAGACCTAAGGGAAGGCAGTGCCCCCCAGGTGGAGGGAGCGGTACCTAGGAAGACCTTCAGGCAGGAGTGTGCTTAGTTGGAGAACACAACACGGAGGCCTCTTGGGCTCGCTCTCTCTGCTGCCACCATCCCTCACCCCAACAATTAAACCCACTGGATTTAACAGCCTGTTGATCCCACAGTCTGTTGATCCTTCCACCTTTTCCCAGCCTTTACTCCCCTTATGGCCTTGTTTTCTTCATTACTCAGCTTGGAGTCGTTACACTTAGAGTCTTTATAATCACTCTGTCACACACACTCAGTCACTTTTGCTCCTTTTTCCCTTCACTCTAGTCTTGTGGCAAAAACCCAACGTTTCTCCTGGTTAAATCCAACTTTGTTGTTGTTATAAGGACCACCTCATTTATTCTTACTGTCAGAATCTCAATCTGCAAAATTGGAAGCAAATTAATATAAAACTAGCAGTGTGTATAATTTCATTTGTTTTCACTGACTTAAAGGATTTATATGGCTTTTTAAAATTATTTATTTATTTTGATTTTTAATTATGGTGAGATACACCTAACAAAATTTCACCGTCTTAACCATTCTTTTTTTTTTTTTTTTTTTTTTTGTGGTACACAGGCCTCTCACTGTTGTGGCCTCTCCCCTTGCGGAGCACAGGCTCCGGACGCGCAGGCTCAGCGGCCATGGCTCACGGGCCCAGCCGCTCCGCGGCATGTGGGATCTTCCCGGACCAGGGCACAAACCCGCGTCCCCTGCATCGGCAGGCGGACTCTCAACCACTGCGCCACCAGGGAAGCCCTTAACTTAACATTCTTAAGTGTGCCACTCAGAAGTGTTAAGTACATTCACGTTGTGCAACCAATTTCAAGAACTCTCTTCGTCTTGCAGAACTGAAGCTCTATACCATTAAATAACAACTCATTTCCCCCACCCCCAGTTCCTGGCGGTCACCGTTCACAACTGAATGTGGCTGGGCAAAACAAATAAACACTGGCTGACTTCTCTTCCTATTTCTGTGGATGAGCATGCTGTTTTCTAAAGCAGCCCCTCTGCCTGTTAGACCTGTTCCTTCTCACCTACTCAAGAACACTGCTCCAACAATTCTCCCCTTTTCTCCTGCATCTCCATTTTTTTTTCCCCCTTTACTGGATCATTCTCCATAGCATAAAAACATGTATTTTTTTCCCATTTGGGAAAAATTTTTTTCTTGACCCATATCTTCCTCCAGCTACCATCTCATTTCTCTGTTCTTTATAGCAAAACATTCTAATATAGGTCGCCAATGCTCATCTGTCTCCATCCATGCCCTGCCCCCCGCCCGCCTGCCCCGTTCTCTTTTGGTTCCACTTCACTGACTCTGCTCTTATTAGTGTTGCTGATGGCTTCCATATTGCCAAAATTCAGTGGTGAATTTTTTGCCCAATCTTAACTTGGTCTCAGTAACATTTGGCCCAGTTTCTTCTTCCTGAAAATACTTTCTCACTTGGCGTGGTAGACAGAATGATGATCTGCCAAAATGTCCATGTCCTAATCCTCAGAACCTGTGAATATATTATCTTATATAGGAAAAGGGACTTTGTGGATGTGATTGAGTTAAGGATCTTGAGGTGGGGAGATTATCCTGGCTTAGTCAAGTGGGCCCAGTCCTTATAAGAGGGAGGTAGGAGGGCAAGAGTCAGAGGAGCTGTGACTGTGGAAGCAGAAGTTGGAGAGCTGCATTTCGAAGATGGAGGAAGGGGCCATGATAATGAATATTAAGACAATCCATTTATGTTGTTTTAAGCCACCAGGTTTGTGGTGATATGTTAGAGCAGCAGGCGGAAGCTGGGACCGCATATTCTCCTAGCATTCCTCCTCTCTCTCTGATTGTGTCTTTTCAGTCTCCTTTGCTGGTTTCTTCCCTTCTCCTTCACCTCTTAATTTTGAGTAATTAGCCCTCTTTCCTAGTTAGTTTCACTGACAGTTCCTCTCATTCTGTGTAATGACTTTAAATAACAATTTTTATGCTAACGATCCCCTAATTTATATCTCTAGTGTTGACCTCTCCCTTGAACTTGAGACCCATATATCCAACCTTCTGCTCAGTGTTACTATTTGGATAGCTCGAAAGACATTTCAGATTTGGCCTGTCCAAAACCAAACTTCTCATCTTCCCTCCAGAATTTCTCTCATGGTCTTTTCCATCTCAGTAGATGACCCCCTCATAATTCCTGTTGATCGGGGCTACAACTTGTATCTGACACCTTGTTACCACCTCGGCTGCTGCCACGTGGTGCGAGTCACCACCTTCACTTGAATTATCACAGTAGCCCCCATCTGCTCTCCCTGCTGCCTGCTTGTTCCCCAGTCATCTTTCTGTCGTCAACAGAGTAACCAGAGTGATCTGCTAAAATGGAAGTTGGATCGTGTCCCCCCTCTGCTCAGAACACTCTAGTCATATGGGTTCCTTGCTAGGCACTTTCCCCTCCAAAGGCCTTTGTACTTGGCTGTTTCCTCTGCCTGGAATGATCTTCCCCAGATAGTCACGTGGCTTGTTCTCTCACTACCTCCAGCCCTTGGTTTCTGTATCACCTCAGTGAAGCCTACCCTGGCTACCTTTTTTTTTTTTTTTTTTTTTTCCTTTGGCTGCATTGGGTCTTTGTTGCTGTGCACAGGCTTTCTCTAGTTGCAGCGAGTGGGAGCTACTCTTCGTTGTGGTGTGCAGGCTTCCGTTGCGGTGGCTTCTCTTGTTGTGGAGCTCAGGCTCTAGGCACGCGGGCTTCAGTAGTTGCAGCATGCGGGCTCAGTAGTTGTGGCACGCGGGCCCTAGAGCGCGCGGGCTTCGGTAGTGGCAGTGGGTGGGCTCAGTAGTTGCGGTGCACGGGCTTCGGTAGTTGTGGCGTGCAGGCTCAGTAGTTGTGGCTCGCAGGCTCTAGAGCTCAGGCTCAGTAGTTGCCGTGCCCGGGCTTAGTTGCTCCGCGGCATGTGGGATCGTCCCAGACCAGGGATCGAACCCGTGTCCCCTGCATTGGCAGGCGGATTCTTAACCACTGCGCCACCAGGGAAGTTCCTGGCTACCTTATTTAAAATTGCCTTTGTCCCTCTGAATGCCCCATTTTTCCTCCTTTGCCTTATTTTTCTGTAGAGTTCTTATCTTCAGCTGGTAAATAACTAAAATATAGTGTATTATTTATTTCTCTTCCTACCTGAGATTGTAAACTTGCGGGCAGAGAGTTTTTGTCCTGTGTGTTACCTGTTGGCTCAGAGCCTAGAACAGTGTTAGACCCACGATAGGAGCCCACGTATTCGTCAGGCTAATTGGAAGATTTGGAGGATAAAATTTGATTGGAGTGAGTTTAGTGACAGCAGTAGGGGAGGAGGTGGGTACCGGGAGGGCAGACAGCGGAGCAGGGATGTGGAGCAATAGCTAGAGAGTGGCGCACAGCTGTGAGACAGAGCAGTGTGTGTGTGTGCTGGTGGGGTGCTTCCGGAGGGAGAGAAGTTGATGAGGCATGGGGAAGCGCAGGGGACAGACCCAGAAACTTGAGTCTTGGAGTAAGCAGGAGGGGCTGGGATGCCCATGCGCAAGTGAAGGGCTGGCCAAAAGAGGCACACAGCCCTCGTCTGTGTGGCTGGCAGGGCAGACAGAGCATGTGAGGACAGCCGCAGGTTAAGTTCTTCGAAGTGAGCATCTCGCCACTACGTTTTGGCTGCATATTCTTCTCTAGCCCATAGAACTATTACAGGTTCTTTTTCTGGTTTGTAATTATTTGTGTGAATGAATTATTTCCTTTCTACACTTCTTGGAGTGTAAAAGAATTGGTTTTGTTTATTTATTTATTTTAATCTCAAAAATTAGTGTTTTCCTTGCCATTTTCTGCCACAGGCACTTACACATTTTAATGAATTAACCATTACAAAAAATAGCTAAGCAGTGACAAAGCTAAAGCAGCCTAACCGCCCCAGCAGCTTACTCCCAGACTGCACCACCAATCTAGAAGAGTGTCACTGCTTCACCCTCAGCGGCTGAGAATGTCTCTTTCCTTTGTGTTCTCTTTGGCTCAGTCCTCCTCCACCAGGAACATCCTGTTGTTTCCCTGTCCCCGAGGAGCATAGAAGTACCTGATCTTTGACATCAGGCCTAATCTGGAACCCCTCAACAGTCCATCTTCCAGTATTCACGTAGAGAAGGCATCTAAAAGTCAGGCAGACTGTTTGCCAAAGAAACTGTGTTGGAATTCTTAAATCCCGGTTAACGTATGACAGTGCTGAGGTCTCTCACCTTGACGACCTGTATTCATAGGAAGCACCAGATCTGTATCACTGTGTAACTCACTTTGAGCTTGTCCCATGGAACTACTGGAGTCTCTAGTGCTTTGTTTCAAAGCACCGATCCCTCTCGATCCTTTAAGGCCTTTTTATTTTTATTTTATTTATTTTATTTTATTTATTTTTTGTGTGTGTGATATGCGGGCCTCTCACTGTTGTGGCCTCTCCTGTTGTGGAGCACAGGCTCTGGACGCGCAGGCTCAGCGGCCATGGCTCACGGGCCCAGCCGCTCCGCGGCATGTGGGATCTTCCCGGACCGGGGCATGAACCCGTGTCCCCTGCATCGTCAGGCGGACTCTCAACCACTGCGCCACCAGGGAAGCCCTAAGGCCTTTTTAAAATGAGGTATACCTACTTAAAAATTTTAATCTCACCATACCCACACGTAATTAATTACATCACTTCTTTGAAATACAAATAGTCCTTTGTCTTATTTCCTAATGTTGAGCCTTGTTCACCCCTTCTTTCCAAGGATACCCTTTCTTATACTTTGATTCTTCCGCACAGTTTTTTCCCCAAACAATGAGTTGCAACCCATTAATTGGACCTGAAATCAGTCTGGTAGATAATGACCAACATTTTTTTTTTTTTATGGGTTAGAAGATAGAACACCCTGCACATACTAAGGAAAGTATTGTTTTATGAAACTTGTGTTTCTTTTATTTTTGTGTATTTATATAAAGTGTATTTCTTAGCGTGGGTCACATTCAAAAGCATTTGAAAGCTTCTTATCAGACCCTATTATTTTGTTGAATAGAAGAAGAGGTTTAAGGCTTACATAGTTTAAGAAGTAGAATCCTGTAGGTCCATTTTATAGATGTGGTTTTGAGTCCCAGCTCCTCAGCAAAGAACCTGCTACTGAACCTGTCACTTTTATTAAGTCTTAGTTTCCACACCCAAGAAATGAGTGCTTGCTTTTATATTTCAGAGGGATATGCAAAGAATATTTAATGAAATAATATGAATGAAAGCACCTTTGAAATTCTCAGAGGCAGGGAAATATTATTTCACAAATGACCTTAAATATCTCTTTCTGTTTATTTGTAGAGCTTTTGTCGCTATATTTATTTATTTATTTGTTTCTATTTATTCATTTTTTGGTAGAGGCATTTAGAAATCATTTACCAGATTCCCCTCTTTGTACAATTGCCTCACTTCAGGTAATTCAGAAATGTCCCATCTTGTTGACAGGAGTGAGTACCTTTGGATTTCTCTGTCAGCCAGTCCATTGTTTGTCTACAGGTTCTGGCCTGTTCTTGGACTTAAATGTTAGGGGAGAAACTAACCTTCCCCAGAAATGTTTGCAATTATGCCTGTGTCATTGTATATTGTCTCTTTTTTTGGTCTCATTTGTACTTAGACAAAGAGGCAGCTGAACGTCTTTCAAAAACAGTAGATGAAGCATGTCTGTTACTAGCCGAATATAACGGGCGCCTGGCGGCAGAACTGGAAGACCGACGCCAGCTGGCTCGGATGTTGGTGGAGTACACCCAGAACCAGAAAGATGTTTTGTCAGAAAAGGAGAAAAAACTAG
This sequence comes from Mesoplodon bidens, assembly GCF_964165515.1. Classification (NCBI taxonomy): domain Eukaryota; kingdom Metazoa; phylum Chordata; class Mammalia; order Artiodactyla; family Ziphiidae; genus Mesoplodon; species Mesoplodon bidens. Next base: position 21,810,401 of record NC_138171.1, on the reverse strand, counting down.
AAGTGAGTACATTGCAAGGCAGACCCAAACTTCCCAAGTTTCCCTTCCTGCAGCCCATATTAGGAGGTTTTTATTATGCCTTAAATAACACGTTTTTTTTTTCCTTTTAAAAAAATTCATGAGATGAGAACATCCATCAGATTTTTTAAAAATTAATTAATTTATTTATACTTGGCTGCGTTGCATCTTCGTTGCTGCACGCGGGCTTTCTCTAGTTGCGGCGAGTGGGGGCTACTCTTCATTGTAGTGCGCGAACTTCTCATTGTGGTGGCTTCTTGTTGCAGAGCACAGGCTTTAGGCACGCGGGCTTCAATAGTTGTGGCTCACGGGCTCTAGAGCACAGGCTCAGTACTTGTGGCTCACGGGCTTAGCTGCTCCGCGGCATGTGGGATCTTCCTGGACCAGGGCTCGAACCCATGTCCCCTGCATTGGCAGGCGGATTCTTAACCACTGCGCCACCAGGGAAGTCCCTATCAGATATTGTAATTATCTGAACCTAGTTAAAAATCAAAGTCATATTTTTATATGTCCAGGAAAGAACAAATGGGAATGCAGAAAACAAACAATGAAGCCTTAAATAACAGCATTTAGGGTACTACTGTTGCTTTAGTTTGAACTCATATTAAAAAAACACAATTGTAGGGCTTCCCCGGTGGCGCAGTGGTTAAGAATCCTCCTGCCAGTGCAGGGGACACGGGTTCAAGCCCTGGTCCGGAAAGATCCCACATGCCGCAGAGCAACTAAGCCCGTGCTCCAAAACTACTGAGCCAGTGCTCCGCAACAAGGGAAGCCACTACAATGAGAAGCCCACGCACCGCAACGAGCAGTAGCCCCCACTCGCCGCAACTAGAGAAAGCCCGCACTCAGCAACAAAGATCCAACGCAGCCAAAAAAAAAATGAAATGTATATTGAGGTACAGGAAGAATAGGCATTCAGCGAAACCAAAGAATGTTTGTTTGGTAATATTTGGGAAATGCTTGAAATTTTCTTTCTTTTGGGTTATACTGAGATTTATTTCCAACTTGTATCCTTGCTAAGGCCAATAAGTAGTGTGCCTCTAAGCTCTGTCTGCAGTCTGTTCTAAAATTCCACATTAACATAATAATGTTTATGGAGCCCAGTTCTCATACTGTTGAGAAGGAACTAATTTCTACCCGGAGCTGACATTGTCTGAGTGCCCTTGGAGAGGGGCTTCAGAACTAGTTTCTCTAGTTTGCGTTTGTCTGGCTTCTTAATTAAATACATGGTGGCTTATCCTCAGTCCTTTGAGATAACTGAACCGGCAGTGTGGACATTTGGGAACTCTTGCTTGCTTCCAGCTGCTAGGCTTCCTTTTCAGGAGTGTCTGCCCTTCTTTTTCTCAAAGAGACCTGGAGAAGAGTTGCAGCCAGTGGTTTGGGAAGGGAAGATAGTTTTGAGTTGGAGAATCAGTCACTTACTACAAGAAACAGAGTGGACTGGGGAGGGAGGGGATAGTCCCCCTCCCCCAGCCCTGTACTCAAGAAACACATTCTCTGGCACAGAGGGAGGGAAAAGTGAGCTAGCCCTGTGGCTGACATGATTGTGTTTGCCTTTCAATACAGTCACCTGACTTGTGCGGGGAAACGAAGGATGGGCGCTCTTTACCCATGTTGTTACCTGCAATGACTCCAGGAGCTGTGATGGGTAGTAGTGGTGGAAATTTCATATTCCTAGCCAGCTTGAAAGTGGAAGATGGGAAACGGCTATAAAAATAGTATGGCTTAGATTTAGAAATCAACACTGACCAGAAATCCTAAAGGGAGTTTCACAGGCAGTGCCAGACGGTCATTTATCTGAAATGCTCATCTTTCACTGAGGAAGCATTTTCAGCACTGTGCCCTGGGACTAATAAGAGAGTGTAATTAATGATTCTTGTTGTAAGTCACCATGCCATCTGTTGAACTGCCCCTTGGCAACACATTAAGGGCTTTCTCTGATCTGTCAGACATTGATTATCATGAGCAGCTGCTGCTGGGTGGAACGTGGCACACTACCCTAGAGGACAGAGTCTTTGAGAAGGAGATTGGGTTGGTAGCGTGAATTAACTCTTTGTACGTCTCCCTTCCTCATAGTTGCACTTTCCTCCCTATATTTCTTGGGGGATCATTCTGGTTTCTCTAGAACCAGTGGTTTGCTAGATGCCACAAGAGGTCATTAAGGCAGAGAGATGGATCAGAGATGTGAGTGTGTTTTGTTGCTTTCCAGCCCAAATTTCTACTCATCTGGGCATTGGAATTCCATTGCTTTAAGAATCAGAACAGCTATGTCCCACCACTGGAAAGTGCAGATTCTGAACTGCCAGTTCTTATTCCAAACCATGTCTGTCAGCCACATGAGCAGAACTATTCATCGTAAAAGTGGAGCTAAATTTGCTGCATTTAAAAAAACAAACTACTAGATATAACATAAGATGTTGAAAGATGGTTTTACTTCTTTCTTTATCCATGTTTGCTAAAAATATGAACGGTTTGCTCCCTAGAATCAGATTTTTCTCTCATATCCCATAATAGACTGGTCTTAATTCCATTATATCCTTATGGTGATGATAAAACTTGCTAAGTATGTGCCACTTGAAAGATGCATTATTACTATGAATTCTTATAAATCTTCCAAAAGTCTCTTATTGATGAGGACAATAAATAAAGTTACCTACCTTTTTAACATTTCTTTTTCTTTTTTTTTTTAAAGTCTGTGAATTAACCAAGTTTTTTTTTTTAACTAATGTTTATACTTTATTTATTTTTTATTTTTTTATTTTTTGCTTTATAACAAATTAAATCAGTTATACATATACATATGTTCCCATATCCCCTCCCTTTTGTGTCTCCCTCCCATCCTCCCTATCCCACCCCTCCAGGCGGTCACAAAGCACCGAGCTGATCTCCCTGTGCTATGCGGCTGCTTCCCACTAGCTATCTACCTTACGTTTGGTAGTGTATATATGTCCATGCCGCTCTTTCACTTTGTCACAGCTTACCCTTCCCCCTCCCCATATCCTCAAGTCCATTCTCTAGTAGGTCTGTGTCTTTATTCCTGTCTTACCCCTATGTTCTTCATGACATTTTTTTTTTCTTAAATTCCATATATATGTGTTAGCATACAGTATTTGTCTTTCTCTTTCTGACTTACTTCACTCTGTATGACAGACTCTAGGTCTATCCACCTCATTACAAATAGCTCAATTTCATTTCTTTTTATGGCTGAGTAATATTCCATTGTATATATGTGCCACATCTTCTTTATCCATTCATCCGATGATGGACACTTAGGTTGTTTCCATCTCCGGGCTATTGTAAATAGGGCTGCTATGAACATTTTGGTACATGTCTCTTTTTGAATTATGGTTTTCTCAGGGTTTATGCCCAGTAGTGGGATTGCTGGGTCATATGGTAGTTCTATTTGTAGTTTTTTAAGGAACCTCCATACCGTTCTCCATAGCGGCTGTACCAATTCACATTCCCACCAGCAGTGCAAGAGGGTTCCCTTTTTTCCACACCCTCTCCAGCATTTATTGTTTCTAGATTTTTTGATGATGGCCATTCTAACTGGTGTGAGATGATATCTCATTGTAGTTTTGATTTGCATTTCTCTAATGAGTAAAGATGTTGAGCATCCTTTCATGTGTTTGTTGGCAGTCTGTATATCTTCTGTGGAGAAATGTCTATTTAGGTCTTCTGCCCATTTTTGGATTGGGTTGTTTGTTTTTTTGTTATTGAGCTGCATGAGCTGCTTATAAATTTTGGAGATTAATCCTTTGTTGCTTCATTTGCAAATATTTTCTCCCATTCTGAGGGTTGTCTTTTGGTCTTGTTTATGGTTTCCTTTGCTGTGCAAAAGCTTTGAAGTTTCATTAGGTCCCATGTGTTTATTTTTGTCTTTATTTCCATTTCTCTAGGAGGTGGGTCAAAAAGGATCTTGCTGTGATTTATGTCATAGAGTGTTCTGCCTATGTTTTCCTCTAAGAGTTTGATAGTGTCTGGCCTTACATTTAGGTCTTTAATCCATTTTGAGCTTATTTTTGTGTATGGTGTTAGGGAGTGATCTAATCTCATACTTTTACATGTCCCTATCCAGTTTTCCCAGAACCACTTATTGAAGAGACTGTCCTTTCTCCACTGTACATTCCTGCCTCCTTTATCAAAGATAAGGTGACCATATGTCCGTGGGTTTAACTCTGGGCTTTCTATCCTGTTCCATTGATCTATCTTTCTGTTTTTGTGCCAGTACCATACTGTCTTGATTACTGTAGCTTTGTAGTATAGTCTGAAGTCAGGGAGCCTGATTCCTCCAGCTCCATTTTTCGTTCTCAAGATTGCTTTGGCTATTCGGGGTCTTTTGTGTTTCCATACAAATTGTGAAATTTTTTGTTCTAGTTCTGTGAAAAATGCCAGTGGTAGTTTGATAGGGATTGCATTGAATCTGTAGATTGCTTTGGGTAGTAGAGTCATTTTCACAATGTTGATTCTTCCAATCCAAGAACATGGTACATCTCTCCATCTATTTGTATCATCTTTAATTTCTTTCATCAGGGTCTTATAATTTTCTTCATACAGGTCTTTTGTCTCCTTAGGTAGGTTTATTCCTAGATATTTTATTCTTTTTGTTGCAGTGGTAAATGGGAGTGTTTCCTTGATTTCACTTTCAGATTTTTCATCATTAGTATATAGGAATGCCAGAGATTTCTGTGCATTAATTTTGTATCCTGCAACTTTACCAGATTCATTGATTAACTCTAGTAGTCATTTATTTTTCTTAATACTGCCAATACTTGTTTTAAAACTGCCACATCATGAAGTCTGCTTTTATTTTTTAATCTTTTCATTGCTGTCGGTGTAGAATATGTAATTCTTAGAACTCTGGGAATGTAATTATTTGCTTGAGAGTCTCTTTTCTTCCCAAAGTTCTAGTTTGTTAACACGTAAGGTTTTTTTCTTCAAGTTTATATCTTCCTTATGTAATAATCATACCTTTTTATTCTTTCACTTGAGAATTTTATGTTAGATTTCTCAGTGGCTTCTAAAGTTTGGGATAGGGAATATAATGATTCAGAGCCTAGGATGATTCAGACCTTGGGATGTAGAAGACAGAGTTATGGCTCACAGAGAGATTGTGTTTCTGCCCTCAAGGAAATCATATTCTTGCGTAAACAGCATGGGTGAACATAAAACCAAACTGAGGGATTGTACATAATATAGATCAAGGAGACAATTGGCAATTGTGATTGTGGTTTAAGGTTAAGTCCAAACTTCCTCGCAGGCACTAAAGCCTTTTCTTAAAAGGAAGTAGCAGATGAAGAAGGGAAATATATTTTTAAATGGAGAACAGCCAGACCTGAGCAGACAGATTTATGAAAGGAGACAAAGACAGAAGGTATGGGAGCGGGGTGCCAGAGCCCTCCTGTGGGGATTAGGCTCCATACTCTTTCAAGGGCTGCTTATTCAGGCATGAAGTCAACAAAGCCCATGCCAGGCAGGAGATAATCAGAGAGGAGCATGATGTATGCTCTCCCGTCAATGAGCTTCCACTCTAGTGTGGGAAAAACAGCGAAAAAGGAGTTAAAGTAGAATGTGAGACATGTTCTAAGTAAGGGGACTATCCTAACTCACTGTGTCTAAGTTAAAATAGACCAAGGAAAAATGAATATGTTAATTGTTTAACATTAATTTGATCCGAAGTTTATTTAAAATATAAGAGAATTAGGGCTTCCCTGGTGGCGCAGTGGTTGAGAGTCCGCCTGCCGATGCAGGGGACGCGTGTTCGTGCCGCGGTCCGGGAGGATCCCACATGCCGCGGAGCGGCTGGGCCCGTGAGCCATGGCCTCTGAGCCTGTGCGTCCGGAGCCTGTGCTCCGCAACGGGAGAGGCCACAACAGTGAGAGGCCCACATACCACAAAAAATAATAATAATAAAATAAAATAAAATATAAGAGAATTATAAAATGCACGGGCAGTTTTTGAACAACATACTGCCTTCAGCAGGTCTTCCAAAGTTCATTAGAATATGTGCTCTTTGGCTGCTCTTACAGTGTCAGGAACATAATTGTTCCTCAGTAAATATTTGTTCTGTGAGTGAAGTTCATCACCTAATGAAACCTTATTTCATAAAGAAGAGGATTTTCTAGGTTGCATTAAAAAATTAATTCTTGGTTGTAAAGAACATATCAGTAAAGAAAGGTGAGTATTTGATGGAAACTGTGGGTTTCCTCTGTTGTGTTGCTTTCTTTTTTTTCCTTGAAGTAGAATCATGATTCATTTTGAGATGATTTTTTTTTTTACCTTTTCTTTTTTTTCTGCTTTTCCTTTTGGGTGTTATGGTAGACATTGGCCTTAAACTCCAGGCAGGGTTAGAAGGAGAGCTGCTTAATATTTGTCATGAACATGAGGAAACACAGAAATGGGAAAGAAGGCATGTAGAAGGAAGCACAAACAGCAGCCCCGAAGTGAGAATAAGGAATATGGAGGATACGGAAGAAGGTGAATTCAAAAAGGAAAAGGCCAAAGGTACCAGAAAAGCCTCTAAACTTCAGTTCTTGGAGCAAAAGGAAGGTTTGTTTCTGGGTGACAGAGGTGACCATTACCCCAAGTGATTGCTAGAAGCTTACAAGCCATAGAGTAGGACAGACAAAGTTCCTGTCTTGTCAGTTTGGAGAAAGTATGATGTGGTATGTTCTGTCTGACTGATCAGGGCATGTGAAAAGCAGAGAGAGAGAGAGAAGGAAATCTATTTGTACAAGCATTGAAGGAAAAAAATCAAAAGGGGGAAGGTACCCAAAATTTTACCACCTTAACACATCAGTTGGTTTCTTTTACATCATAGTGTTAGACTAGCAGTGCTCTAGAACTGAAAGGAGACAGTTCTGTGATATACATGCCACTTTGTACACACACAGACTATATGCCACACAGGGAAGAGCTCTGGGGAGATGTGTTCCTATCTGCAGATGTTTTTTAATTGAGGTGAAATGTATAGAACATAAAAGTAATAACCATTTTAAAGTGTATGCATTTCAGTGGTGTTCAGTACATTCATAGTATTATGCAACCACCACCTATATCAAGTTCCAAAACATTTCACATTCCGTCATACCAAAAGAAAACCCTGTACCCATTAACGAGTCATTCCCTATGCGCCCCCTCCCCCGCTCCTCCCAGCCCCTGGCAACTGCCAGCCTGCTTTCTATCCCCATGGATTTGCCAGTGCTGGATATTTCATATAATTGTGTCTGGCTTCTTTCATTTAGCATGTTTTTTAGGTTCATCCACGTTGTAGCATGTATCAGTACTTCATTTCTTTTTATGGCTGAATTGTCCATTGTATAGATATGAAAAAATGTCTACCCATTAATTTATTGATGGACAGTTGGATTGTGTCTGCATTTTGGCCATTATGAATAATGGTGCTGTAAACAGTTGTGTACAAGTTTTTGTGGGGACATATGTTTTATTTCTCTTGGGTATATGTATAACTAGGAATCGAATTGCTGGGTCATAAGGTGAATTCTGTGTTTAACTTTTTTTTTTTTGCAGTACACGGGCCTCTCACTGTTGTGGCCTCTCCCGTTGCGGAGCACAGGCTCCGGACGCGCAGGCTCAGCAGCCATGGCTCACGGGCCCAGCTGCTCCGTGGCGTGCGGGATCTTCCCGGACCGGGGCACGAACCCGTGTCCCCTGCATTGGCAGGCGGACTCTCAACCACTGCGCCACCAGGGAAGCCCTATGTTTAACTTTTTGAGGAACCACCAAAACTGTTTCCCATAGCAGCTGTACCAGTTACATTCCCATTAGCAGTGTATGAGGGTTCCAGTTTCTCCACATCCTCGTCAGCACTTGATAACTGTCCTTTTTAAATTCTAGCCATCCTAGTGGATGTGAAGCGACATCTTGTGGTTTTGATTTGCATTTCCCTGACGACTAACGGGGATGAGCATCTTAGCATGTGCTTTTGGCCATTTGTGTATCTTTTTTTTGAGCAGTGTTTATTCAAGTCCTGTGCCCATTTTTGAATTGGGATGTTTGTTCTTGAATTGTAAGAGTTCTTTGTATGTTCTGGATATTAAACTCTTACCAGATAAACGCTTTGCAGATATTTTCTCCCATTTTATAAGTTGTCTTTTCACTTTCTTCATAATGCCCTTTGAAGTAGTAAGTTTTAAATTTTGGTGAGTTCTACTGTGTTTTTTCTTGTGTTGCTTGTGTTTTGGTGTCACATTTAAGAATCCATTGGCAAATCCCGGATCATGAAGATTTACTCCTGTGTTTTCTTCTAGGAGTTTTGTAGTTTTAGCTTTTACATTTGGGTCATTGAGTTAATTTTGCTATATGACGTGAGGTGGGGCAGGGGGACGTGCGTGCAACTTCATTGTCTGCATATAGATATCTAGTTGCCCCAGCACCATTTGTTGTCCCCCACTGAATACTTGGCACTTTTGTAAAAAATCGGTTGGCGGTAGATGTATGGGTTTATTTCTGGACTGTCTGTTCTATTCCACTGATCTGTGTGTCTGTCCTATGCCGGTATCACAACTGTTTTGATCACTGTAGCTTCATAGTAAGTTTTAAGATCAGAAAATGTGAGTCCTCAACTTTGTTGTTGTTTTTCAATATTGTTTGGCTATTTGGGGCCTGTTGCAATTCTGTGTGAATTTGAGGATCAGCTTTTCCATTTCTGCAAGAAAGGCTGTTGGAGTTTTAATAGGAATTGTATTGAATCTGGAGATTGCTTTGGGCACTATTGCCATTTTAACAATCTTAAGCCTTCTAATCCATGAACATGAGATGTCTTCCCAATTATTTAGGTGTGCTTTAATTTCTGCTGCAGGATTTTAAAAGAGATGCTAGAGTATCACTTACTGATGCATTTGATATTACAAAGGCCCTGTTTAGGTGCCCTTGGTATCAGGGACCACAGTAGAAGACAGCATGCGCCTCTTTTCAGTAGGCAGTGTCTTACCCACCTCTAGAAGGCCTGCGTATGTATGCATGTGCGCTCAACAAAGTCACCAGGGCATGGTCAATGACAGCCAGCTTCACTCTGCAAAGTAAAGGCCTTGATGTCTAGGTAAGGTCATTAACAGGATTACCGAGCTGGACAGAACCTCAGAGATTGTATAGTCCAGCTTCTGAATTGGTAAAGGAACTCGGACCCAGTTAGCCCAGACCAAGAATACAATTCAAAGCAGACATCTGTGATTTTTATTGGGTTTGTGTTTTTGTTTGTTTATTGTGTTTTTTTTAAATTAATTAATTTATTTCATAAGGTCAGGTCACAGCAGAAAGACACTCTACACAGAAGAGTAGCCAGAGTTGATCATTTCAGCAATCCCAAGAATCTTGTTTCAGAGACATGACATCTTATGTAGGGGGATTAAAATGGTTGCATGAAAGCATTCTAAAGTGGCCCTCGAGGAAACCTTTCTGAATTTGAGAGAGCCCATTTTGCTACAAACGTTCTGAGTACCCTCCTGCTATAACTGTGCATGCTCTTGCTCTGAGAGGAAGGGAGAAATTGGTTCGTGGAACTTGGGCTTGCTGCTCTTTCCCCAGCGTGGCTCCTCCCCCTCAGCTGTAATGAATACTCAGGCAGCACAGCTTTCTACTTCAGGCAACACAGCTGGGGAGGGGGAGACGGCCCGGAATCCAGCACTGTCTTGTGACTCTTCATGTATCTGTTTGTAATTTGGTTATAACAGACTTGAGAAAGTCTTTGACTGTAGCTGAGGGGCGCTAAACCGAACTGCTGGCCGTCTGTTGTCTTTGGCAGCATCCCCCATCTCCCTGCAGGGAGCAGGTGGTTAGAAGTGTTCATTCCTGTAATGGGATAGGCAGTAGGTGGAGATAGAGAGCTCCTTTTTTGTCAGCTTTGGAGTAAATTCTCCCCTTTCCCCGTGATGATGAAAGCCAGTATCTCATCGTCCATTATAGTGAGGGCAGATGGGAGCAGGTGATCTAATCCTCATTTTATAATCGGAGGGGGTTTTTGTTTGTTTTTTCGGTTTTAAAAAAATTTTTGGCCACACTGCGTGGCATGCAGAATCGTAGTTCCCTGACCCAGGGATTGAACCCGTGCCCCCTGCAGTGGAAGCTCGCAGTCCTAACTACTGGACCACCAGGGAATTCCCTAATCCTCACTTTAGATGAGAAGACAAAGCTCAGCATTTATATGATCAGTTCAAGGTCACAGAGGAAGTCAGTGAGGACCAGAACCCCAGTCTCCTGAAACCTGACTCCAGTGATCATCTACTGTGTTCCCCTGGGAACTGAGAGGCCCTGCCTGGTCCCCCACTAAGCAGTCCTCTACACTCACTGCCCTTCCTCAGCATATGTCATTCTTTCCTCCCTAGACTAGCAGTGCTGTCAGCACCACGGGCTGTAGAATAGTTGAGGCAGGTCAGTCTGCTCACATGGGTCAAGTGATCAGGGCGGCTGTACTTGTATCCTTCCCCACACAGCAGGCCTTGGCTTGCTTACTGCTTTTTCACCCCTTTAATGTGGGATCCTTTTTTTTTTTTTTTTTTTTTTTTAAATAGGTTTCCCTCCAGTAGGTGGGGACTTTTCTTGAGTTATGTGGTTCTGTGAGTAATTTGGAGTTTGGAGGCAGTGTTTAGTCCTTGGATTCCTTCCATTCATTTTAGGTGCTAATTATATATAGCTCAGGCCAGATTTGCAGCTGGAACTTTTATCTGTCGGTGTGTGTGCTTAGGTGTGTGTGTGTGTTCTTTCTATATTAATCTCTTGTCACTCCACGGGGGAAAATGCCCCATATAATGTAGTTCACTTACTTGGTGACCTAAGGGCATGGTTCACTGACATTTGAGACTTTACACTGAAAAAAGCGATGTGATTTCAAAGCTCTCCCAGCTGGAATTCCATACTTTTTTTTTTTTTAAGATTTTTTTTTTTTGGTGTGGACCAATTTTAAAGTCTTTATTGAATTTGTTACAATATTGCTGCTGTTTTATGTTTTGGGGTTTTTTTGCCGCGAGGCATGTGGGATCTTAGCTCCCTGACCAGGGATCAAACCCACACCCCCTGCATTGGAAGGCGAAGTTTTAACCACTGGGCCACCAGGGAAGTCCCTGGAATTCCATACTTTTAGCCACAGTGTTATTTTTGTATTTATAGTTCAACTTTCGATGAATCCTCCTCCTTCCTGAAACAGCTCCACTGAGTTTTAGCTGGTATATGTGGCACTAATTTTTCATATTTATAAAGTGCATATACATATTGAGTCAAAACAGCATCCGGGCCCCATGTCACTGCTTGTCTGTGAAAACATTCATTCTTATTCAACTAATATTCAGTTCTTTCTCTTTTCTTTTTTTCTGATTATAAAGGAAGCACATCATAGGAAACGTAGAAAAATTAAGTATAAAAAAAATCGTAATCTCACGACCCAGAGATAACTACTTTTAGTTTTGGTATATTTCTTTTATTTTTCCCTCCTGTTTTAAAATTAAAATAATCATAGTGTCATGCTTTTTAAAACTTTTATGTGATCATTTTCCCTTCTTGACAAAAACTTTATAAACATTTTAAATGGCTGCTTGAATATCTGTGGTTGGATATTCAATAATTATTTTTATTGTACTGTTTCTCCCCCCCCCCCACTTTGGGCTAACTTTTAGTCTAGATTATTTCCTTCCTATAAATTTCTAAAAATTGATTCTGTATGTGTGCAGATGTCTGCTTGTCTCTAAGTACCCTGCAGGTCATATGCATTTCAAGGTCTTTGCCACCAGTAGGCATTTCTGTCTTAAGTGTTCTTGATATTTTTCAAAGCATCTTAGGCAGTCTAGAACTTTATTGAGCTTTATAGACAGACAGATAGAAGATATATATGTATAATATGTGTATATATATATCCACAAGTTAAGGATTAATCTTTGTTTTATGAAGGAATGAACATAGAATAGTTTAATTAGACAAATAGGGCTCTCTTCTAGGTTTTATCTGTTTACATGTGAAACGGCTGTGGGAAAATAGCAATTACTTCTCATTATAGTATTGACTTGAGTGAGCATAACTTTGAAAGCAGAGTTCAGATTACAGAAACTTGAGCTCTTGTGTCTAGGTGTCTGTTTGACCCAATGGGTACATGTTATTTTGAGCAAAGATGTATTTTAGTCTTTATGAATGTTCCTACTCCTGTTAAGGTGGGCCTTCTACTCCCACTTCAAGTTGTGATTTTTGAAGAAAGTAAAATGGGATTGTGGCATACTCTGCAATCTTCTAAGTTATATCTCTGACTTTGTTTTTCCTTATAAAATGTAGGGCTTGCAATAAGGTCAGAAAGAGTCTTTTTCCATGATTAGGGCTAAACTGTGCATGCTTATAATGAGTCAACCTGAAAGCTTTACAAAGTCCCTGAGGTACATACAGCATGCTTCATGTAAAGAAGTGATGGTACCAGCCAGATGTCATTATGACTCTGCCAGCCTCCTTATTTGTTCTCTTCCTTATTCAGGTTCTTTCAGCATCTTTAGGAAAAAGTGTGGACCACTCTCTTGCTTCTTCCAGTCATTAGGTACTTTGAGCATTTTAAGCAGAGTAACTTGGCAAATTTCAACTCAGCAAAAATTTGCCAGCAGCCTTCTAAGCATTCTTGAGGTTTGGATAGTGATTATATATAGACACACCCCACTTTTTCTTCATGATGTCTGGTATGATGTATTTGGTGCTTTTCCGAGTCCTTTTATTTTGCCCATAGTGTTTCTGCTCCGTGGGACATAAACTCACTAGGAGTTATTCCCAGAAAGATACCGTTTGCCCCAGTTAGGATTTAGTGATGAGGACCTAAAGTGCCCATTCCAGGCTCTTTCTGTTCTGACTTTCTCTACTGAGGCCAGTGGTCTTTGCAGCCTCTTGTCTTTGGCATGGCTTTTCATTTATAAAATAACAATTTTACCCTCACCTGGGGCAAACAGTTTCCAATACTTGTCTAACCTAAGTTGTTAGTGTTTGCCTTTCTTTATCCCACAGGATCTTTAGGGCCAAGTTATTTTCCTTTCTGTGGAAGAAGTCTCCAGTAGGCTGGCTGAAGGGGTCCTTCTCAGCACGTGTAGCATGCTTTGCCTCTCTAATATTTTTTTTAAATCACATTCACACAATCACACCCCTGCACCACTACCACTATCCTGTTGTAAGTTCGTGTCTCTCCTTGCTGCCTCTGCTTACCCCATTGCAGCTTAGCAGGCATATCTCCACTACTGTCTTTAGAATCTTCCACCAGTGGTGTAATCTCAAAAGCCAAAAGATACTTTTCAGTCTCTGTCTCTCATCTCCTTTTCTCTTTTTGGCCCTCTCTATAGCATTTTATACTGTTTAATAATTTTTATGTTTTCCTTTTCTGGTTTCTGTATCCCACCTTTTACTGGTTCTAGGACTTTTGTCCTTTAATCAGCTTTTCTCCATCCTTGCCCTGTAAATATGGGTTTTCCTTTAGCTTTTTTCTTATTCCAGACCTTTTCCTTGAGTGACATAAAGTGGCTTCAGCTACCACCTTTGTGCTGATGGCTTAAATCTCAATCTTTACCTAGACCCTTCCTTGTACTTAAGGCCCATTTATCTTATTTCCACAGACACTTCTTACTTAATATGGTCAAAACATACCATCTCTTCCCTTCCAACCTTTCCTTTCCTCCTCTTCCCCTCTCTTGGAGAAGAGCATTGCCATTCATCAAAACCAGACACTGGACCTCATGCAGTGTTTCTCTCCCTGTTTTTCCCACCTCCCACGCCAGTCATTTCACCCTCCTCATGTCCCAGTCTCTCCCTCAGCTCCTGTGCTGCACCTCTGCCAGACAACCTCCTGTCGCCTGTCTTCCACATTGGAGTAGTCACCAAGCCATTGTGATCTTTGTCTCCTCAGGTTTTCTTGAATTTGTCCCCCTTCTCTTCATCTCTTTTTCCACCTCCACCACCTTAGTTCAGGCTGTCACCATATCTCACCTGGTCTCTTGCAGTAGCCTGGTTACTGATCCATCTGCATTTGTTCTTATGCCCTGTGATCCATTCTTTTGCATGGCACCCTGTGATGTTTTCAGCATGCAGCTGTGGGCATGTCATTCTCTGCTCAAACATTTAAATGGCTTCCCATTGCTCCTAGAATATAGGCCCAAATCCTCGCATGTGGCCGTCCCCCTACCCCACCCCAGGACTTGGCCCCTGCTGATCTCATCAGCCATATCTCTTGCCGTGTTCCATTGCATTTTGTCTGTGCTGGCCTTCTTTTGTCTCTGGCTTCATATGTGCTAGTCCCTCAGCCTAGAACACTCTCTCCCTCCTTTACTTCCCACTGGTTACCCTTACCTGGTTGATCCCCATTCATCGTTTATATCCCAAGTCAAACAGTATTTCCCGGAAACCCCATCTCCACCCCATAAAGCCAGGTCTCTCCCCGCTGCCACCCCCCATATATACTGTCGTAGCTCCCTATCATTTTCCTTTAGAGCACCACATAGTTTGTCATTCTGTTTAGGGAGTATTTGGTGATTCTCTGACCAGATCATAAAATCCTGGCTGTATTGTCATTCTTTCATCCCCAACCCTATCCTGATGCTTGGCTCAGCGTCTGACCTCAGGTGGCACAGACGGTTGCAGTTCGGTTTATCTCCAGGTGCGGTCAGAGGATATCTTCAACGGGGACTCCTTCTGGCTGAGGACATTCCTACGAGATCTAGGCTTTACTCCTGAGACAAATTCTTTTTCTCGCTCAGCTTTTAGATTGATAGGGTTGGACTGTGGTGCCACCTAATTAAACATTCTGTGACTTTTTTCCCCTCGTCTTGGAGGTCATGGGCCTTTTCATTTTCTCACGCCAGCTTCTAATAAATGTGCTAAATTTTCAGGTCATACTCAAATGGTTTGTGGGAGGAAGGATTTTGTATCCCATTAATAATTCTCTTTTTCTTCAATTCTGTACAACTTTAACATATAAATCAGGAAGATTAAATATTACTTATAAAATAATAAACATGGGAAGAGTGATTGTTCTTTTCCCCTCTCAGATCTGCTCATTGACATGGAACAGTTTAACAAGTGCTTGGTCTCATTCAGAACTCAGCATCACCCCAGAATATAGGCATTATTTCCATTCCCATCTTAGGAGGATGCTAAGCCCAGCAAGGTAAAGTCACATGTCATACCACAGACAAGAGGTAGGGTAGGATCTGAACCTTGGATTTTCTGACTCTGAGTTTTTTCTGTTCTACCACAGAGACCTCCCTCCAGTGGGAGTGTGATATACCCTCAGTCTTTTGGAGGAGCTAGGAAATGCATTTTCTTCCTTTTTTTGCTAATGGGAAGGAATTGATGTTTTTTTATTGCTTATAGAGAGAGCTGTATCCAGATACTGTGCAATAACCTACAGGCTAGCCTGCTTCAGGCAGACCGTATAGCACTTAAAATTATAATAAGCATTGGTTAAAATTATTTTGTGTGAAAAATGTCCTTTTCCTTTCTGCCCTTTGCTTCTCATCTGCCTTCTAGGAATGCTTGACTCCAACAGTATCAGGCTCAAAAGGAGAAACAGGTGAAAAGTTGGCACCTTTGATGCTTGCACAGCATCAATAACCTGGTTCTTTATTAAAATAGTCATTAAGGAAGTCAGTTTGTGGGGGCTTTATCTGCATAAAACTTGCATATTTGAAGGTTAACTTTTTTAAAAAGAATTAATTATAAAGAATTCTTCCTGTACAGTAGTATTTTGGTTTTATCTGGTTTTGTATGAGGGGTCCATTGCATAAGTGGTGTAAGCATTTTTGAAGGACCCAGGTCATTTTTAAGTAAGTCTCTTTTTAAAGCACTTTTATGGACATCTGTTAAATTGTAAATTTTAGCTTTATGATTACATTAAGGTTTGAAAATTTGCCCGGTCCTAAAATTGATTTTATTTTTGTTAGTTTCATTTTTTATTAGTTTAGTTATGTGTATACAGTGACTTTTCATTCTTCTTCCCTTGCTTTTGCAACTCCCTATCAGAAGGGGGGGTTTGTTGTGATAGTAGAAGCTCCCTTAAACCTTTTGTGTAGAGGGTCCTCTGGGGAGAAGGAAATACCCTGAAAACACTTGGTGGTATGATTTCAGGTTTAAGAAGCCTGTTCCCACTTGATTCCTCCAGTGGCTGGTTGGATTGCTCTGAGAATACCCCCGATGGTGGTCATTTTGTCATTTTCCCTTCTGGGAAGTACTTCGTGTGTTCTGTTGGAAGGGGGTGGGGGTGAGGGATTTCCTCCTCTGCCTCTCTTGAGCTTTTGGGGCTGGACGAAGAATAAAATGGACAGAAGGCAGATTAAGAGGAGAAAAAGAGACAAATTTTCATCATGTGCATGGAAATCTCATAAACATGGGACCTAAGAAGTGGCCAGAGAAGGCAGCTTTTATGCTTTTTAGACAAACAGTACAGTTGTGAGGCTTTTAATTAGAAAAGACTCGAGACAGAGTTTAAGCCTGGGGTAGTAAATTACAGCGTAAAGTGCCGAGGTTTGTTTATAGAGGCTCTTCTCAGCGCTGAATTCCTTGTCTCTGACAATAAGTGTTTCCTTCTACCTCTAGGTGCAGAGAGTGAACCTTTCACGTGAGGGATTTATTTCCTGCTTTTCAGGGAGACAGAGGAGGGTCAGAGTCTTCCCCCCCCCCCCTTATATTAGTGGCTTCTTCAGCAGCTTCAATTCAAAATAATCAATATGCCATGGTGGCATATTTTGGGGCAGCCCATTCTGAGCCCCAACAATACCTTTATTACTGATTTTAGTAATGGAGCTGCAAGGCCCTGAGTACTGGGATCGGAGCCACGACTTCCTCTTTTCCCTGTATCTTGCATCTTATTCAGCAGCTCCAGCCCTGCTGAGACATCCCAGAATGTATCATTTTGAGATGTCTCCGCTGCCACTAAGTCATACGGAGCGTGGAGCTGGGTGAGAGAGAGGTGCAAGTCAGTGATGGGTTTTCAACGTTCCCGTGTAGATCCTTGAAGAAAAATTAAAAACAGCATTCTTATTTTCAGTCCAAAGATCTCTAGGTTGTATTTTCCCTTAAAAAAAATGAATGAAAGAAAGAGAAATTAATTAACTAATTGGGGTTTAAGTAGAAGCTGTGACTTCTACGTGTAGATCCTGTGAGCCTTAGTGGCAAGAGGTGAGCCTCCTGGCAGGACGAGGGGGCTGAGTGGGCACGTTAAGTAATCTTAGGGTGAGGATCAGCTTCCCCTTTCTGCCTGGCTCTCTTTACCCTTCATGCGATGAAGCCGTTCTTTGACTTTGAAGCCGTTCTCTGAACAGGGCCCTTCATAAACTTCTTCATGCATAATAACCCTTTATGATTCTTAATTGGGAGTAGCCAAGCAGTGGGTGATTTTTATATACCGTATGTCCTATAGCACAACAGGGCAAGATGAAGGAACACATGAGTCTTGTTACGGGAAATCTTATCAAATCAAGCCCCTGCCTGTGGTGTTATTTCTAACATAATATTTCTTACGTAAGTACTTCTTAGCAAGAAAAAAGTAGGTTTGACAGTGTTTACATTTGATCGGTATTTCTTGCATGAGTTGCTAGAGGAGATGCTTCTAATTTTGTTTTGAAAGTGAAATTCCTGTCGAAAGGTGACTGTGATGTCGGACCCGGTCATTTCTAACCATCTTATTATCCCCAAGCTCATCTGCAGCGTGTCAGATTTGGCTTACCGCTCTAACCAAAAAAGGCAAAGAATGTGTCAGCCTTGCTTCCTTCAGCCAGTTGTCTTGGTACTTCATGCTGGACTGTGTTCCCACAGAGTCAGCTGGATCCATAGGAGGCAGGGGGATGTTGGACACATTTTCTCCCTCTGGTTTGAAGTCTGTGAGGCAAGATTCCAGAGCTTTGTCAGGACCATAAATCCTCGGCATTATCTTAGAAATACGCGTTGGGCCTTTACCTTCTATGTTTTAAACATTTCTTGGCAGTCAAATAAACCCAGGCAATTCCTCACAGGTGCCTGCTTTCCCCTCCACCTCCTCTCCTCAAGGATCCTGAAACAGGGCAGCCGTAGCAGCAAATCTGGTGGAACTCTTGCCTGTTTCGTGGCTCCCCATGGCCTCTCTAGGGTGGCGTGGGGTTTGCTGCAGTAGGTGCCTGTAGCAGAATGGAGGATTCAGCTCAACCCATCACCTCTGCCACCACCCCAGTATAAATTATGCACGAGCAGGGAAGAAAAAGCAACAGCTGCCTGGGTTTGCCTTGTCTTTTCTTGCTTAAAGTAGGTAGTGGAGGAAGAGGCAAGTGTCTGTGAAGACAAGAGTATGAAAAAGAGCCATGTGAAGTGTGGGTGAGGTGAATTAGCTGGTAGGGAGAGAAGACTGATGAGCAGGAGTGGTGCAGCGGTGTCATCTGCTAGTGTAAATGGTACAGGGCTTGATCTCTCGAATTCCTGTACCAGGCAGGGGAGCATGAGCCTTAGATTAAAGACTAAGTCCTCTGTTACAAGTGTAAGGTATTTTAAACAAGGAGCATGTGACCACCTTGCCACATCATTTGTCTGAATGGTACTTGGTGTGCTAAAGAGACTGTGGGATGCAGCACACTTAATGAGTCAAAAGAACTTGAATAGGTCTCATCACTTTGAAGTTGGTTTTCATGGTATCATGAAACGAAGCCTGGATTTCTGCTGAGCACAGGAGTTGCTGAGGGCATGGTTTGGAACCTTGTAGCAGCAGAGCTTGTGGACCACAGTTGTCAGAAGGCAGGCTAGTAGTTTGAGAAAAAAGATTCTTGGATTCTCCTGAGGTCTGTTTCCTTTGCCCGTCCAGAACCTAAGAGAATAACTGGAAAGGCAGCTATCAAGGGAGTGCCGTGACCTGACTGGCAGATTCTTCACAGGGGCCACCGGGGAAGTCCCTGTTTTAACAGTTTTAAAAGAAGTCTTTACCTGTATTTAGATATTTAGAGTATATATATCTAGTCACTCTTGCTGATACATTTTGACCTCTTGTCCCATTGGTCATTTTTTTTGAAGGCTGTTTTTTAGAACAGTTTTAGTTTCACAGCAAAATTAAGACGAAGGTACAAAGATTTTCCACATACTCCCTATCCCCAGATATGTATAGTCTCCCAACTATCAACATTCTCCAGGTGTGGTACATTTGTTACTGTTGATGAACCTACACTGACACACTAATAATCACCTAAAGTCAGTAGTTTACATTAGGGTTCACATGGTGTTGTACATTCTGTGGGTTTGGACAAATGTATAATTTATCATTACGGTATTTTCAGTACCCTAAAAATCATCTCTGCTCCACCTGTTCATCCCTCCCTACTTCCCTCCAACCTTTGTCCCCATGATTTTGCCTTTTCCAGAATGTCGTATAGTTGGATTCATACAGTAGTTAGCCTTTTCAGATTGGCTTCTTGCACTAAATGATATACATTTAAGGTTTCTCCATGTCTTTTCATGGCTTGATAGCTCGTTTCTTTTTAGTGCTGAATAATATGCTGTTGTTTGGATGTACCAAAGTTTATTTATCCATTCACCTACTTAAGGACATCTTGGTTGATTCCAACTTTCGGAAGTTAGGAATAAGGCTCTTATGAACATTCGCATGCAGGTATTTGTGTGGGCATAGATATTCATCTCCTTTGGGTAAATACCAACAAGCATGATTGCTGGATCATATGGTAAGAGTATGTTTAGTTTTGTAAGAAGCCACCAAATTGTCTTCCAAAGTGGCTGTACCATTTTGCATTCCCAACCAGCAATGTATTTGAGAGTTCCTCTTGCTCCACATCCTAACCAACATGTGGTGGTGTCGGTGTTCTGTGCTTTGGCTATTCTAATAGGTGTGGGGTGGTATCTCAACAGTGTTTTAATTTGCATGTCCCTGATGACATGTGATGTCTTTCACAAACATTTTCTCCCAGTCTCTGGCTTGTCTTTTCATTTTCTTGACAGTCTTTTGCAGAGTTGAAAATTTTCATTTTAATGAAGTCCAGCTTGTCAGTTCTTTCATGGATCATGCCATTGGTGTCGTACATAAAAAGTCATCACCAAACCAAAGACCATTTAGATTTTCTTCTGTGTTATCTTCTAGGAGTTTTATAGTTTTGTGTTTTATCTTTAGGTCTCTGATTCATTTTGAGTTAATTTTTGTAAAGGATGTAAGATTTGTGTCTAGATCTGGTTTTTTGCATGTGGATGTCCAGTTGTTGAAAATACTATCTTTACTCCACTGTATTGCCTTTGCTCCTTTGTCAAAGATCAGTTGATTATATGGGTCTATCTCTGGGCTCTCTATTCTGTTGCATTGATCTGTTTGTTTATTCTTATGCCAGTATTGCATTGTGTGGATTACCTCAGCTTAAAGTAAGTCTTAGAGTCAGGTAGTTTCTAACTTTTTTCTTCTTTTTTAACATTGTGTTGGCTATTCAGAATCTTTTGCCTCACCATATAAACTTCAGAATTAGTTTGTCTGTATCTACAAAATAACTTGCTGTGGTTTTGTTGGGATTTCCTTGGATCTGTAGATCAAGTTGGGAAGAACAGACATCCTAATAGTATCGAATATTCCTATCCATGAACGTGGAATATCTCTCCATTTATTTACTTCTGTGTTCAGTCACAGAATTTTGTCATTTTCCTCCTATAAATCTTATACATATTTTGTTAGATTTATACTTAAGTATTTCATTGTTTTGGGGCTAATGTAAAGGTATTGGGTTTTAATTTCAAATTCCACTAGTTCATCGCTGGTATATATAGGAAAGCAATTGCCTTTTATATATTAACCGTGTATCTTGCAACTCTATGTTTTTTAATCCTTTTCAGTGAATCCCACTTTCATCCTTTCTCTAGTGATGCCCTCCTCCTAGGCTCATGCAACTGCTCTTAAAATAGAAATCCCTATGGGAAGAGAACGAGAAGAAATGCCCATGGCACAAGGAGGTATGGGCATGATCCATCCACTTTCAGAGTGGCCTGAAGAGAGGACTTTAATACGGAACATACTTCCTTTTAATAAAATGAAGTTTCTGTGGTGATATCTAGAATATAATAGCAGCCTAAGCATGATGAGATACCTCTCCACTCTCCTAAACAGGAATAAATGGGATTTTTTTTTTTAAGATTGCCTTTAAAGAGAGTTATTTGAACTTAGGGTAGTGTGGGGGTGTTATCAGATCAATCACCTTTCCTTTTTTAAAAAATATTTATTTATTATTTATTTATTTAGGCTGCACCAGGTCTTAGTTGCAGTATGTGGACTTCTTAGTTGCAGCATGCATGCGGGATCTAGTTCCCCAACCAGGGATCAAACCCAGGCCCCCTGCATTGGGAGCGCAAGAGTCTTCCCACTGGACCGCCAGGGAAGTCCCAGCCACCTTTCCTTTTGCCTTCAGGCGGACTTGCTCAATTAGTCTAAGGATTACGCAAGAGTGAGGACCCTTGGATTCTGATCTCAGGTCAGCTCACTAGAGACTCAGTGATTAACAAACTGTTCTTGAGGAATTCCTTCACCTGAAGTGCTCTGTAGCTACCAAGACTGGATGGCTCTGAGTTGAGGTGGCTTCCATTTGTCAGCTTTGGTCAGAGGATTTGGGCAGGGAACAAGGGGTAACTATTCAGTAACTCTTTCACCTTTTCTGTACCTAGAATTCAGGAGAAGTTAAATAAATGAATCCACGCCCAGTAATAGAGAATTGGTCTTCTCTATTAATTTCCTGTGAAGTCTGTGAAACCAAAGAAGAAAACTATTTGTGGAGGGAAGGAGAGAGAACCTTCACGTTTTAGGTCCTCAGATTTGAAAGTAGTTTTCAGTTTCAAGGATGAAAGGTGATTACTTTATGTGGTGTGCTTGTGCATGATATTATCTCTTATATATTGTAAATTCATTGGGCAGCTATGTAGACACCTACTGTTGAGAGGGCACTGCTCGGCGTGGTGGACGCTGGGTGAAGCATATAGGTCTGGACCTAGCCTCCCGACGCTTACTAGTTTGATGGAGGAGTCACTAACAATAATTAACGTAAGTCATTATTTTAGTTGTATTAGGTCTACGAAGGTAAAAAAGGGGGTGCCAGGAGAGCTTACTTTCTTAACCTGTCCCTTGTCTGTTCGTTTGATGGCTTGTGTGAGCAGCTCTCATTTCAGGTGGAAGGCTGACCACCACCAGTCATGTAGGGGTGGAGCCTCCCTGCCCATTTCCCCATTCCCCTCTTCCACTCCTTGCTTGGGATTTGTCTTTACAACTCAAAGTAACTGTTCTTCATTTAACCCTTTTCCTGTCTTATCACTCTTCCTAGGAGTGCTTAAGCTTATGCCCTCAAACCCTTTGCCTCTCTAAGTGTGCATAGGTGTCTGGCATGAAGGAATCTGGAACTTGAAGAAAAACCTTATGGGTGGTCCAGTTCCTTCAGTTTTCAGATAAAGAAGGATGAAGGAAAGGAGGGAACACGTCCACAGTCACACAGAAACTAAAAGAGCCAGAACTAAACCCAGGGCTTTGCGTCTCAGCCCAGTGCTTTCTGTTACCTTCCTGCAGGAGACGCTTTAGTCACCAAGGGCCCAGCCTCAGGAACCTCCTTATCTTTGCAGAAACACCAAGGAGGGTGACACAGTTAGAGGGAAAAAGTCAAACCCCAAAGGGGTTGTAAACCACAGATCTCACATGGTCCAGAGTTGTTACTCCATACAGATTTACCAAGAAGACCTTTTAGCTGGGAGCTGAGGAAAGAAAATAGTATATTCAGTTCCTGTCATCAGGGGAGTCATATTTTAGGGGAACATAGAAGTCTTGTATGTATGGAGAGAGTACCTAAGAGCAGTCTGTTAGGGGCGCAGTGCACAGGAAGGCCAGTGGAGATGGGGACCAATGTCTTGGATAAGGAGGAAAGATTTTTCTAGAGGAGTGGGACTCAGCAAGTAGGCGAAGGAGTGGAGTCAGGACTTTGCCAGGACCAGGAGAAGAAAGAGATCCCTTCGGGCTTGAGGGGAATCCTGAACAAACGGCCTGTGCAAGCTCTGGCATGTGCATGGGGGGGTTGGGAAGTTGTAAGAAGACCTTGCTGCTGGGAGCAGTCATGGAGATAGTGCCGTGCCATGCTTCCCTGTCTCAGAGGAGTGACTTGAAAGCTGGGCTTCTGGAAGATAAGTCTGTTCAGGGGAGTCTACTAGAAGGCGTCAGCTGGGCCTTGCTGCACTTCTCAGGTGTGGAACAAGGAAGTCCTGGACACAGGCAGTGGCAGTGGGAATTTTAAGCTACTGTAGTCCTTGTCTACGAAGATAATAACTCTGGGTTAATCTAAGTTTAACACACAAAATATAGCTTTATAGTGGTTTTCCTAGCCATGTCTAGGTGGAGTTTTCAAAATGATTGTAAAGCTTAGGCTTTATTTTATTTTATAAAGTATTCTGAAATAGATAAGAACCAAAGACACCGCAAATACAAAACATCACTTTTTACTTCCAAATCGCAAGTGCTTAGTTGAATACCATTTCATTCACTGTTGCCAGTATTGAACTCTTGAGCTTTCCTTTTTTTATTTAAAGTTTTGCCTTTTGAGAGTTTGAATGAATGTTTAGCTGAATGGGGGAGGGGCTGTCTGGTGAGGAGCACACAGAGCAAGAAGGTGAGAGTATCTGTATCTGCTCTTTAAACCTGACCATCAGCACACACAGACTTAACTGCATTGTGTTCTCTTTGTCTCCTTAGGAATATAAACAGAAGCTTGCTCGGGTAACCCAGGTCCGCAAGGAACTCAAGTCCCATATTCAGAGCTTGCCAGACCTCTCGTTGCTGCCCAACGTCACAGGGGGCTTGGCCCCCCTGCCCTCTGCTGGTGACCTGTTTTCAACTGACTAAGGCAGGTGTCATGCCCCAGACTCCCATCTGTACCAGCAGAAAGAAGAGGGCAAGTCATGGTTGGAAATAACCTAGTAGCCCCTGGTTCTATCCCTCTTTCTGCTCGGCCCCCCCCACCCCAGCCTCAAGAAAGAACCGCAGGGTCTGATTCTCCTCTCCAGCCTCTCCTGTTGAGCACAATTGAGGACAGTGGCGAATGGAATCCAGTTTAGATTTATATTTGGAAAGCATACAAACTCACTTCACGTTTCCATGCCCCTGTTGGTTTTCCATTCTTAGCTCTCTCTTTACACCCAAGAAGTTATGAAAATCATGTGTAGAAGAATCTCGTCTCTCACGACAGCATTGTGTCATGAAAGCAGCTTCTCCTTTCTGAGTTGGGCTTGTTCAAGTTCACCTGAACTTCCACTGAGGGACTCAGTTCTGGAGTAGTTGGCTTTCCTGACTGCCATCCACCCCAGAGATTGGAGGCACAACTGTTGAGCAGCTTTGCCATAAAGAGTTTGCCAAATCTCGGATCCTCCCTTAGTGTGACTTCTAGCAATGCGTAGTCAATGGTTAGGTGCATTTGTGAGCAGACTACAGGATCTAGCAATAACATTCAAAGCTGATCTGGGCCATCAAGTCATAGTTCAGAGAACGACTAACAGGGATCACAAGCATGAATTAAAAATAAGTTATTTGCTTTAGGGTTCCTATCCAACGACCTTCCCAGGCTGCACTTATCAAGGGTGCCACCCACTGTCAGCGCGTTCCTAGAAACATGATCTTTGCCCCAGTTGGTTGTGAAGGCGGTTGTTAGAAATGGCACTGTGGGCCCCCAAAGCTATAAAGGCATTCTGGGAGTCTGGGCTCTGCGTGGGTGCTGCTTTGACCCTTTCTTTTGGGGAGTCGGGCACACACTAACATTTAATTCACTGCGTGGGCACATGTCCACAGCATGGTGACTAAACTTGAAAATCTCCCCTGCAAATATGACACTCTGTGCATGCTTGTCTGTCCTTCGGTTCACACCACTGCACGTGTCCTTGTGCCCCTAGGAGGAGGAGTACTTTGTGTCCGATGTTACTGAATAGCTCATCTCGGGAAGGGGGAAAGTGAGGGATATTAATTGGGGGTCTTAATTCCATTATCATGCCAGCTGACATTATGACTATATAATGTAGTTAGGATTGTTACCTTGCGTTTAGTAAAGGTTAGGCCTGCTGACTGTAAGTCATGCTAATTTGGCAGGCTTATTTTTGACATTGGAAAGGGCAGAAAACAATTTGCCCAAATAGTGTAATAGGAATTATAGCCCAGAGGCTGAAATCCAAAAGCTATAAAAAGGAATTCAGTGGAGGGGGCTTCAGAATTTTCAGGACTACCAAAAAGCCAATTTACATGTAATTTTACATGTTCAGCGTGTTAGAACATAACGTCTGTTTTTAAAAGTGTAACAGGCTTCCCTTCGAGAAGCTTTCCTGCCTGCCATGAAGTGAAAATGATAAAAAGTCATAGCAGGTGTGCAGTTTAACTCTGTGTAGGACCTAGTAGCATTTAAGCTATTTTTCAGATTGAATACGGTCTGTGTGTTGTTTGCATATTGACACTGCCTGTTGTCCTGTCATTATTAAATTAATGAGTCTATATATAAAGTTTGTCTCCCAGAGGCCATAGGGCAGTAAATGACTTTTACTAAAATTGCAAAATAAATTCCAGTCTTTGCTGTTTCTGCATATAAGCCCCCTCCCCACGTGGTGTGCTGCTTTAGTCCCGCAGATGAGCTTGCTTCTGAACAGACCCATCTTGCACAAACTCTGTGCTTTCTTTCACCAAGGAAGCAAAGTCTTACCAGCCACAAACCAGCCAAAAAGGTATAGTAGATATCTGCTCTCATCAGCTAGATGAAAATGTTATAACATAATGGATTTTGCCCACTGCTCTGTTTTATCTGATTGAGTCTTTGACTAGAGATTGTCACATAATTCTTACAGCAAGAGCAAGAAATGAAACTGTAGCAATTATGTAAATGAATGTGTTGGCCTCTTAACACCTGTTACTAGTGGACTTCCTGTAAGGAAGTTAGTTCTGTTTTTTAACTCTTAATTCTCCCACATCCTCCCCAGGAGTGCTTTTTACTTCATTTGTTTAATTTAAATGAACCTTTCTCCTTGTACATGTGAGGTGATCTGGCAGGGCAGGGTGGGTGAATTTTGTTCTGTGTTCTCCTATACTTAGGGCATCCATCGGCCTCCAGGACCTTTCCTTCAGGTCTTCTTCCTCAGAAAGTCTTCAATCTTCCCTTGTTTTTTGTTCTGTTTTTTTTCTTAAAGAGTATTTTTAAAGCTTAAATTTGTATATTAATTTAGGACTTTATTTAGAAGTATAGGCTGCCATTGGCGGTAGCAGTATATTCTGAAATGTCTCATAGATATATATTTTTGAATAAAGATGGTGTTGTTGAATGACATTGTGTAATGTTTCTTTTCCCTCCCCTGTTAGGGAACACCCAAAGCTTTGTTTGTAATCAGTGGGTAATTAGTAATCATCAATAGAGATTGTGCTGTCTCTGCAGAGTCTTGTCACTTAGGAGTTTTTTTGACTGTTTAGTAGCCCATAAATACTTAGCACTTAGATAGTATTTTTTGGTTCTTTCCAGGGGGTTAATTAGCTTTAATTAGCCAATTCACACAGTACACAGGAGAGATACCTTCATAGTTTTATCTTCATTGTACGGAAGTGGGATTGATGGAGAGAGGTTAAATGACTCTTTGCCTAGTATCCTTAGTATCACACGGTCTCCGACAGATTAAAACTTGGAAGTTCTTTGATTTCAGCACTTCTGTTTGTACCACTAGGCCTCCTAAGAGAGATTTGATTTTGGCAGTACAGTGAAAACCACTCTGAACAGTAAAATAAGCATGTGAGATAATTGCAAACCCAAGGGGTATGTCTTTTAAAAACATTTTTTGTGGGTTTCTTTTCACTTTTAAATTCAGTGAGAGCATATTGACTATTATTGGTTAAAACTCAAAATAACAAAAAATGGTTTGAAATACTTTCCTTTGAAGCAACTGATATGTTTAGAAGGATGATTTTAACCTTTCTTACTGGGTGAGGGCAGCATTTACCAAAAGGAGTACAGTTACCAGTTTATCCCGCTTGTCTCATGACGCAAAAAAAACTGCTGTAGCCCTGGTCCTTCAAGGCTAAAGGCAACCCAAGATGAAGATCAGATTTGGAAAGTTGAGACTATGCATTAACCAAGTTCTGTCTTAAAATATAAAGGTTGAATGTAATATGTAAATCTCAGGAGACAAGATCTCCTTCTGTGTCCCCAGGTTTCATGGTCTAGTTAATGTCTTCACTCCTGCCTATAAATAGTAAGTCCATAATTCCTCTGGTTTAATTAGCACTTCAGGCTACAAAATGTGACTCTGAGGTCCTCAGAGCTGAGGATGGAACTAACTACCCAAGAGTTCATGAATCTGTCAAAATGCTTAACTTCCGTGATTAGAGCCATTAACAGTGTGACCTTCCTAGGCAAGGTGCTTTCCTCTCTGGGCCTCAGTTTTCTTATCTTTGAAGTGTATTGGACTAAATTGTTTCTGGACACCCGCCAGCCCTAAAGCATATGGTTGTTGTCTTGCAGGAGAAGAATGCAGGACTGAAGTCTGAGAATGCTGGATGGCATTTGCTGGGTTCTCAATAGTATTTGATAGATAGACTAATAATATCATCATCTTGCTGTATGCGCTTATTTTTTTAAAAGTTTACATGAAATCCTGGAGGCTGTGAGGATCAGAACACGAGACAGTGCCAAGACTAGGAAGATGAGAGTAAGCACGGTAGCTCACTGTCTGGGGACAAACAGTCTGCATTTGGTTTATTTGAGATCTTTAAGAAAAAGCCACCCTCCAACCTGGTTTGCTGTCTTGCTTTCTCTTAAGATCATTCATCTAGCTAAACTCATTTCTCATCGCCACCTCTGTGGGATTTTCCACTTAAAAATCATTTTTGCACTCTGAGGCACAGATTCAATTAAGAATCCTTTATTCTCCTGTACAGTATATTAGGATTTGCACAGCTTTACCTAGTGTTGGAAGCCCAGTTTGTTCAATTTTTTTAAGACGCTGAGACAGTTATTTTACATTAAGAATTCACTTCTACCCCTGGTTTGATAAATCTTAAAATTAGCAGTATGCATTAAAATTTACCTAATACTTTTTACAAATAAAAGGCAGCCGTAGCAAATGATAACCCCCATCTTCTGATCTCCTCTCACTGTGATGACCTTGGGCAAGTCGCTCAGCCTTTCAGGACCTCAGCTGCTGCTTAAAGGAAGTGAGTGAGGTTGACTAACCTATGAAGTCCTTTCCAGATCTAAAGTTCTGTGACTAGGCTTTCAGAATATTTCTTCCTATTGAGAATCTTATTAATAATACCTCTGTAGATTTTTAAATGCCAGTTATCTGTATGAACTCATGAAATCGATAAGGTAGTTATAAGCATACCTATTAATAACTTTAAATGAGATGTTTGTAAAAAGGACCTAGTACCATGTCTGGGACAAAGTAGGGGCTCAATAGTAGCTGTTACTATATTCAAATGATTGTAGTTATTTAAATGCACATGTAACAAGAGGTTAAAATAGATGTTTTTTGCAAGGCAGCAATAGATACCACATAACTATACCATATGCTGTATTTATAATGGAGATGGTCGAAAACCTGTAGCCACCGTAAACTCCCTCACCCACATCAAGGATATAAAAGAAGAGTTAAGAGCCGAAGAAGGAGAATTTTTGGTGGGGGTTTCTTTGAAGAGAGCTATTTTGTGTGTGTTTGGAGTCTCCTCAGCAAGAGTAATGGGTGCCAGTTGCCCCTCACCTCAAGGCTAGGGAAAAGGGCCTCACTGGAGCTTTATATGTGCATCCCCTGTAGGGCGACAATCTGATACACTATACAGACCCCAGCCTGGAAAAATCTAAAGGATGAGATGCCAGTGGCTGGCTGGGTGCTTTGATGATGGAGCAAAGGAGAGGTGGCAGAGGTGGGTACAGCCTCCACTCCCAGAGCTTGTTGGGCCAGGGATGTGTCTCTGCCTCCCAAGGACCAGATGTGGGCTGCATGCAAGAGAACTGGCATGCGGTCATCTCAGAGCCTGAGCAAGAGGCGAGGGTTTCCTCCAGAAGATGAACTTCCAACTCGCGGTGCTGATGAAGGATCAAAAAGCAGAGTCATGGGGGAAATCGTCACCCCTGAGGGCTCCCTGGGGCATGAAGATGGCATGACAGGGAGAGAGGAGAGGACGGATGAGCCACCCTGAGGAGCGTTGGAGGAGCCCACATGAGAAAGACAGTTAAACTCTTGCCAAGTCAGTGCCCAGTCACCACAAAGCCTCAACTAAGGATGTTTTCTTGCTTTGCCTTCATTTCCTCACTCCCACAGCCCTACCCCAGGAGGGTCAGAAACCTTAATACACAAATAAGGCCTCACTTCCCTGATGCTGGCTTCTGGTCTGCAGCAGGCCCAGAGAAGGCCTCAACTTCAAATGATAAGCCATTTTGATTATAATGGAATTGGACGTTTAAATTTCTGAACTGAGACTGTTTTGCATCTTAAGTGTGACTACAGGTTGATATGATGATGATGATGTGAGATTGACTAGTGAAGCTGTAGAGGCCTGATTTTCTTCTAGAACTAAGGGATACACTAGTCCCACAAGTTGGATTTCCGGAGACGGTAGGAGACAAAAACTTGCTTTGTGATTGTAATTCCACAAGCCTACTTGTTTATCGCAATGGTTACACATGTTTATTTTATGACCTTTAATTCTTTTTTAATTTTTAAATTTTATTTTATTTTTGGCCGCTTTGGGTCTTCGTTGCTGCGCACGGGCTTTCTCTAGTTGTGGCAAGCGGGCGCTACTCTTCGTTGCTGTGCTCAGGCTTCTCATTGCGATGGCTTCTCTTTTTGTGGTGCACGGGCTCTAGGCGCGCAGGCTTCAGTAGTTGTGGCACGCAGGCTTAGTTGCTCTGCAGCATGTGGGTTCTTCCCAGACCAGGGCTCAAACCCATGTCCCCTGCATTGGCAGGCGGATTCCTAACCACTGCACCACCAGGAAAGCCCGACCTTTAACTCTTGATTCATTGGGTTTTTTTTGTTAACTTAAAAAGTTCCATTTCCACATCTTCAATTTGTTTCTTAATTAGTAAGTTCAAGAATTATCCTTCTCTGTGTATTTGAACACTTTTTTAAATTGTAGTAAAATGCACAGTATAAATTAACTATTTTAAAAGTGTATGATTCATTGGTATTTAATACATTCACGATGTTGTGCAACCATCACAACCTAGTTTTAGAATATCTTCATCCCCTCAAAAGGAAACCCCATAGTCATTAAGCAGTCACTCCTACTCCCAACCCCCTGGCAACCACTAATTTGCTTTTTGTCTTTATGAAATTGCCTATTCTGGATATTTAATATAAGTGGAATTTTACAACATGTGATCTTTGCATCTGGCTTTGTCCATTCACCATAGTGTTTTCAACATTCATTCATGTTATAGCATTTATCAGAATTTTATTTTTTTAATGGTTGAACAATATTCCATTGTATGGATATCCATCAATATATATCATTCAGTTGATGGACATTTGAGTTGTTTCCATCTTCTATTGTCAATAGTGTTGCTATGAATATTCTTGTACAAATTTTTGTTTGAACACCTGTTTTCAATTCTTTTAGATATATACCTTGGAGTGGAAATCCTGGGTCATATGATAACTCTGTGTTTAACTAATTGAGGATCCACCAAATGATTTTCCACAGTGGCTGCACCATTTCCATTTCCATCAGCAATGGATGAGGGTTTCAATTTCTCCACATCCTTGCTGTGTTAGGGTTTTCCCGAGAAATAGAATCAATAGGATATTGATATATGTAGGTAGGTAGGTACGTAGGTAGATAGATAGATAGGGATTTATTTTAAGGAATTTGCTCACACAGTTGTGGAGGCTTAGTAAGTCCAAAATCTGCAGGGTAGGCCAGCACCTGGAGACCCAAGAAAAGAGGTGCAGTTTGAGTCCAAAGACAGTCTGCTGGCATAATTCCTTCTTGCTCAAGGGGAGATGTCAGTCTTTGTTTTATTAAGACCTTTGATGGGTTACTCACATTGTGGAAGGTAATCTGATTTTCTCAAAAGTCCATCCGTTTAAATGTTAATCTCATCCTAAAAACACCACAGGAACATCCAAAATAATGTTCAACCAAATATAGGGGCACCATGGCCCAGCCACATAAAATTAACCGTCACATTTTCCAACACTTGTTATTTTCCATTTCTAAAATTATAGCTGTGTTGGTGTCCTAGGGCTCCATAAGAAAGTACCACAAACTGGGAAGCTTAAAACAGCAAATTCATTGTCTCACAGTTCTGGAGGCTAGAAATCCAAAATCAAGGTGTTCACAGGGCCATGCTCCCTCCAAGTCACTAGGGGAGGATCCTTCCTTGCCTCCTCCAGTTTCTGGTAGCCCCAGGCATTCCTTGGCTTGTGGTAGCATGACTCTAATCTCTGACTCCATCTTCCCTCTGTGCCTTTGTCCGAATTTCCCCCTTTTATAAGTAAACCAGTCATATTAGATTGAGGCCCCCCTTAATCACCTCATCTTAACTTGATTACATCTATAAAGTCCTTATTTTCCCAATAAGGTCAAAGTCTCAGATACCAGGGGTTAGTACTTCAACATATTTTGCAGGGGAGGGGGGACACAATTCAACCCATAACAATAGCTATCCTAGTGGGTATGAAGTGCTCTCTCATTGTGGGCTTGATTTGCATTTTCCTAATGACTAATGACATTGTGCTTCTTTTCATGTGCTTAATGTTCTTTGTATATCTTTGGAGAAATGTCTATTCGGGTCCTTTGCCCATTTTTGAATTGGGTTGTCTCTTGTTGAGTTTTAAGAGTTCTTTATATATTTTGGATACTAGACTGTTATCAGACACATGGTTTGCAGATATTTTCTCCTATCTTGTAGGTGTCTGTTCACTCTCTTGATAGCGTCCTTTGATGTATATAAGTTTTAAATTTTGATGAAGTCTATGATCTATTTTTTCTTGTGCTGTTTGTGCTTTTGGTGTTATATCTAAGTAAACACTGCAGATCCAAGGTCATGAAAGTTTACTCCTATGTTTTCTTCTAGGATTTTACACTTTTAGCTCTTATATTTAGGTCATTGGTGCATTTTTTAGTTAGTTTTTGTGTACAGTGTGAGGTAAGAGTTCAACTTCATTCTTGCTTATGGATATTCAGTTATCTCACCCAGTACCATTTGTTGAAGAGATTATTTTTTCCCCTTGAGTGGTCTTGGCACCCTTGTCAAAATCTTGAACACTTTAAAAAGTGAATTTAAAGGTTAAGTAATGGGTTGTGTCTTGATCAATTCGAGTTAACCTTGAAGATCTTTTCCTAGTTCAACTTTTCATAAAATCTTGACAGCCTAACTTCCTGGTAGAATTGTGAAACTCAAAAATATTCATGAGCTGACTCCCAACACAATTTTCTTAAACTGTCTCTAACGACTTTTAGTGAAGTCACCATCTATTAGTTAAATGATATTTTAAAGTATAAACCAATGGTGAAAACAACTAGGATAGAAATTTTCAGTTCCACCCATGAAGGATTAAGTGCTGTGGGAATTGCCTTCCGCCATAAACAACTAGAAAAGCAGACAAAATATATGAGACAAACGTTTTCAGACATTGGACATAGGAAGCATTGGGACATCTCAGGGCTGTTACTCCCTGAGAGAAGGAAAACACACAGGAAGAGGTGGATTGCCCCTCTTACTCATTTAGGATTTTTCCAGTCTTCACAGAGATGGGGAACCAGATGCCCGCTGTATCACTGAACTGGGAGGCAGGGGTCAGAGTTCAGGAAAGCTGAGGCAGCTAAAATTTACATGGAGAAATAACAGAGAGAAGGTAGCTTCATAGAGGCAGAGCTCAGAAGATCCACAGAGGGCTCCCTTGACCCTTAGGTAAGTTCTGATCAGGACATATGTGGGATGAAACTCCATGCCACCAGAGAAAGAAAAAACAGAAAGCAGTAATTCCCAGGGCTCGCATAGATCTGGGAATAGTTGAAGTTTCTGCTAGCCAGAGAAGAGACATTGTAATACACAGTGTTGGATAGAATCCTGAAAAGGTCATGCCTTTGTGGTGGGGCTAAAGTAGTCCTAGAGTAAAGGTTGCTTTTAGCTTGCCATAAAACAAGCTCAGTATTAATCCTCAAACTGATCTGCAAGTAACTGCTTGGCAGAACAAAGTCCAGCACTGTTTAAAGAAATACAACAAAACCCAGCACTCAACAATGTAAACTTTATTATGTTTGGCACAAAAAAAAATCACCAAAGTAGCAGAAAAATATGATCAGAACCAGGAGAAAAATAATTCAACAGATCCAAAATGACACAGGTGATAGAATTAGCTGACAAGGATTTTAAACAGATATTATTAACATTATAATAAATACTCAAGGATATGTAAAGGAAAACATGAACATAATGAGGAAAGACATAGAATGTATTTTTTAAAAATCCAAATCAAATTTTTGGAGATGATACATAGACTATCTGAAATTAAAATAAACGGAATGGGATTAACAGCAGAAGAAATTAGACCCTGCAGAAGAAAAGATCAGTGAAATTAAAGGCACAGAAATAGATATTATTCAAAATGAAGCACAAAGAGAAAATACTGGAAAAAGAATGAAAAGAGTAGCCTGTGAAACAATACCAACTCTCAGAAATACATACCAGAAGGAGAGGAAAGAGAAAGAGACAGAAAACATATTTGAAGAAATAATGGCCATTCCTCAAATATGATAAAAATGATAAAGGGGCATAGGTCCAAGAAACTCAGTAGTCCTCAAGAAGAACAAACATGAAAAAAACTTACATCCTAAGACACATCATAGTGAAATTGCTAAACCACTGGTAATGAATAAGAAGAAACATATACCAAGGAACAAAGATCAGGGTAGCAGAAGACTTCTCATCATAAACTATGCAAACCAGAAAGGAATGGCATGACACCTTTAAAGTGTTGAAAGGGGGGAAAAATGTAGAATTCTGTATTTAGCAAAAATGGGTGGGGGTGTGGTCAAGATGGCAGAGTAGAAAGACCCTGAACTCACCTCCTCCCACAGGCATGCCAAAATTATAACTGTTTAGAGAGCAACTATCTATGAGAACAACTTGGAGGCTAGCAGAAAAGATTTTCCATAACTAAGGACATAAAGAACTACAACAAGATGGGTAGGAGAGGTGAAGATACAGTAAAGCCAGGATCCACACACCCAGGTAGGTGACCCACAGTTGAGAGCATAATCACAATTGCAGAGGTTCTTCCCAAGGAGCAAGAGATCTGAGCCCTACATCAGGCTACCCAGCCTAGGGGTCCTGCACTGAGAAGATACGCCCTAGAACATTGACTTTGAAGGCCAGCAGGCTTGCATACAGGAGAGCTGGAGAGCTGTGGGAAATAGTTTGCTCTTAAATGACACTCAAAAAATCTGACATGTTCCAGGGCCCCGTGCAGAGGCAGTAATTTGAAAGGAGCCTGGATCAGACCCTCATGCTGACCTTAGAGCCTCCTGGAAAGGCAGGAGGCAATTGGGATTCTCCCTGGGGACACAGACACTGGAGGCAGCCATCTGGGGGAGCTTGTTCTACCATGAGGAGATTGGTGGTGGCAAGCATCACTTTGCAGTCTTCTCTCTAACCCATTAGTGCCAGGGTTTTATCCACCCGCCAGCAGACCAGCACCAGTCCCAGGACCCCCCAAACCAAGCAGTCAGCTGCCCCAGGACCCAACCCTACCCACCAGTGGACCAGCAGCCACTGCACAAGGCAAGGCCTGGCAGCCAACCAGACCAGGGCCCAGCACCCCCCCTACTAGCACACTCATAGTAGTAGGCCCTTTGACAACAAAAGGGCCCATGCAGCCCACATAGGGGACACCCCTAGAGCATACAGCTCTCGTGACCAGAGGGGAGTGTGATGCTGGGCCCCATAGGACATCTCCTACATAAGGCCACTTCAAGATAAGGAAACATAACCAACCTATCTAATATACAGAAATAAACACAGGCAAAATGAGAAGACATAGGAATATGTTCCAGACGAAGGAGCAAGACAAAACTCCAGAAGAACTAAGTGAAGTGGAGATAATCAGTCTACGCCCTAAAGAGTTCAAAGTAATGATCATAACGACACTCAACAAACTCAGGAGAAGAATGAATGAACGTGTGAGAAGATTAATGAAGAGTGGGAAAATATAAAGAACTAAATAGGGCTGAGGAATACAATAACTGAAATTTTAAAATACACTGGAAGGAAGCAACAGTAGATTAGATGATACAGAGAACAGAGCAGCAAACTGGAAGACACAGTGAAATTACCCAAGCTGAACAGAACAAAGAAAAAAATAATTTAAAACAATGAAGATAGTTTAAGAGACCTCTGGGTCAACATCAAGCATATTAACATTTTGTTACAGGGGACCCAGAAAGAGAAGGAGGGTTGCTATTTGAAGAGATAATAGTTGAAAAATTTTTTAACTTAGGAAAGGTATCAGACATCTAGGTCCAGGAAGCACAGAAAGTCCCAACTAGATGAACCCAAAAAGGTCCACACCAAGACACATTATAATTAAACTGGCAAAAAAAAAAAAAAAAGCTAATCTTAAAAGCAGCAAGAGAAAATCAACCAGTTACATAGAGGGGAACTCCCATTAGACTATCAGCTGACTTTTCAGCAGAAACTTTGCAGGTCCAAAGGGAATAGCATGATATATTTAAAGTGATGAAAGGAAAAAACCTACAACCAAGAATACTCTACCCAGCAAGACTATTATTTAGATTTGAAAGAGAGATCAGGAGTTTCACAGGGACTTCCCTGGTGGTCCAGTGGTAAAGAATATGCCTTCCAATGCAGGGGATGTGGGTTCAGTCCCTGGTTGGGGAACTAAGATCCCACATGCCACAGGGCAACTAAGCCCGCGCACCACAGCTGTTGAGCTCACGCACCTCAATGAGAGAGCCCACGTGCCACAAACTACAGAGCCCACACGCTCTGGAGCCCATGTGCTACAACTACAGAGCCCATGTGCCCTGGAGCCTGCACGCCACAACTAGAGAGAGAAAACCACATGCCACAACTAGAGAGAAGCCCACGCGCCACAATTAGAAGCCTGAGCACTGCAACGAAGAGACTGCATGCCAAAATGAAAGATCCCGCATGCCTCAACGAAGATCCTGCGTGCTGCAACTAAGACCTGATGCAGCCAAAAAAATAAAATAAATAAATATTTTTTAAAAGTTTCACAGTTAAGCAAAAGCTAAAATAGTTCAGCAGTAGCTTTACAAGAAATGTTAAAGGGACTTCTCTAAGCAGAAAAGACTACAACTAGATATATGAAAATTATAAAAGGAAAAATCTTATTGGTAAAGGCAAACGTATAGTAAAGGTAGTAGATCAATCACTTATAAAGCTAGCAGGAAGGTTAAAAGTCAAAAGTAGTAAAATCATCTATATCCACAATAAGTAAGGGATAAACAAAACATAAAGATGTAAAATGTGATGTCAAAAACGTTAAATATGGATAGGAGGAATAAAAATGCTTGGTTGTTAGAATGTGTTAAGAGATCATCAGCTTAAAATAATCATATTTAGGGCCTCCCTGGTGGCGCAGTGGTTGAGAGTCCGCCTGCCGATGCAGGGGATACGGGTTCGTGCCCCGGTCTGGGAGGATCCCATATGCCGCGGAGCGGCTGGGCCTGTGAGCCATGGCCGCTGGGCCTGCGCGTCCAGAGCCTGTGCTCCGCAACGGGAGAGGCCACAACAGTGAGAGGCCCGCATACCGCAAAAAAAAAGAAAAAAAAAAAATAAATAAATAATCATATTTACATAGTTATATATGAATCTCATGGTAACCACAAACCAAAAATCTATAATACACACACCAAAAAAAGAGGAATTCAAACACAACACTAAAGATAGTCATCAAATCACAAGGGAAGAAAACAAAAGAAGAAAAAAGGAACTACAAAAACAACCATAAAACAATAAACAAAATGGCAATAAGTACATACCTATCAATAATTACTTTAAATGTAAATGGACTAAATGCTCCATGAAAGACAGAGTGGCTGAATGGATAAAAAAAGAAGACCCATGTATATGCTGCCTATAAAGACTCACTTTAGATCTAAAGACACACACAGACTGAAAGTGAGGGAATGGTAAAATGAATTCCATTCAAATGGAAACTAAAAGAAAGCTGGGGTAGCAATGATTAGATAAAATAGACTTCAAAACAAAGACTGTAACAAGAGACAAGGAAAGGACATTACATAATGATAAAGGGATCAATCCAACAAAATGATATAACAATTTAAAATGTGTATTCACCCAACAGAGGAGCACCTAAATACATATGGCAAATAATGACTATAAAGAGAGAAATTTATAGTAACACAATAATAGTAGGGGACTTATAACACCCCACTTACATCAATGGACAGATCACCCAGATAGAAAATCAGTAAGAAAACACTGGCCTTGACCAACACATTAGACCAGATTAACTTAGTAGATATAGAGCATTTTATTCAAAAGCAGCAAAGTACACATTCTTTTCAAGTGCACATAGAACATTCTTCAGGATAGATCACATGCTGGACCACAAAACAAGTCTCAATAAATTTAAGAAGATTGAAATCATATCAAGCATCTTTGTTGACCATGATGGTATGAGATGAGAAATAAAATACAAGGGAAAAAAAAACTACATAAAACACAAACACATGGAGGCTAAACAATATGCTACTAAACAAGCAATGGGTTGTTAAAGAAATCAAAGAGGAAATTTTTCAAAAACCCGAGTGGGAGAAGGTGTGTGTGAACAATTTGGTGAAAAAAGGTTAATACCCCAAATATATAACTCATATCAAAAAAACAACCCTATTTTTTTAAATGGGCAGAGGAAAGAAAAAGGACAGAGAACCTGAACAGACCTTTTTTTCCAAAGAAGACACACAAATGGCCAACAGACACATGAAAAGATGCTCAACATCACTAATCAGGAAAATGCAAATCAAACCACGATGAGATATTACCTCATACCTGTCAGAATGGCTATCAGCAAAAATACAAGAAATAACAAGTACTGGTGAGGATGTGGAGAAAAAGGGAACCCTAACCCTCGTGCACTGTTGGTGAGAATGTAAATTGGTACAGCTACTGTGGAAAACAGTATGGAGAGTCTTCAAAAAATTAAAAATAGAACTGCCATATGATCCAGCAGTTCCACTTCTGGGTATTTTTCTGAAGAAAACAAAAACACTAATTCTAAAAGAAACATGTTGCCCCTATGTTCATTGCAGCATTATTTACAATAGCCAAGATATGGAAGCAACCTAAGTGCCCATCAACAGATGAATGGATAAAGAAGATGTGTATATACACAATGGAATATTACTCAGCTATAAAAAAGAATGAAATCTTGCCATTTGTGACAACATGGGTGGACCTAGAGGGTATTATGCTAAGTGAAATAAGTCAGAGAAAGACAAATACCATATGATTTCACTATACATGGAATCTAAAAAACAAACTGAACAAACAAACAGACTCATAGATACAGAGGTCAAACTGGTGGTTGCCAGAGGGGATAGTGTGGAATGAAATAGGTGAGGGAGATTAAGAGGTATAAACTTCCAATTATAAAATAAGTCAGGGGATGTAATGTTTAGCATAGGGAATATAGTCAATAATATTGGAATAACTTTGTATGGTGACAGATGTTAACTAGACTTCTCGTGATCACTTTGTAATGTATAAAAATATTGAATCACTA
The DNA here is from genome assembly GCF_964165515.1 of Mesoplodon bidens. NCBI lineage: Eukaryota > Metazoa > Chordata > Mammalia > Artiodactyla > Ziphiidae > Mesoplodon > Mesoplodon bidens. Next base: position 21,771,644 of record NC_138171.1, on the reverse strand, counting down.
TATTGTACCCCTGAAACTAATTTAATATTGTTTTGATCCCTGAAACTAATTTAATATTGTAAGTCAATTTTACTTTAATTTTTAAAAAGAGAGAAAAAAATGAAGATGAAAGAAAAATGTTTTCAAAGCAACAAAAGCTGAAATAATTCATCACCAGTAGACCTGAACAATAAGAAATGGTATCTGAAGAAGAATGATACCAAGATAGAAATCTGGATCTACACAAAGGAATGGAGAGCACTGAAAATAACTCCATGGGGAAGTATATAATTTTTTTCTTATAATTTAAATGTCTTTAAAAGATAATTGAGGAAAAAAAAAAGATAATTGAGGGACTTCCCTGGTGGTCCAGTGGTTAAGACTTCGCCTTCCAATGCATGGGTGTGGGTTCAATCCCTGGTCAGAGAGCTAAGATCCCACATGCCTTGCGGCCAAAAAACCAAAACATAAAACAGAAGCAATACTGTAACAAATTCAATAAAGTCTTTAAAAATGGTCCACATCAAAAAGAAAATCTTAAAAAGAGATAATTGTTTAAACAAAAGTAATAATGTACTTAGAGTTTTATAACATACAAGAAAGCAAAATATATGACAACAAAAGCATAAAGTCAGAAGGGGGAGAAATGGAAGTATTATTATAAGGATCTTATAGTATTCGTGATGTGTTATAATGTCACTTGAGAGTAGATTGTGATAAGGTAAAAATATACACTAAAAAGTCTAAAACAACCATGAAAATAACAAACAGCTGTAGCTAATAAGTGAACAGAGGCGATGCAATGAAATCATAAAAATTATTTTCAATTATTCCAGAAGAAGGCAGAAAAAGGAAAAAATGGAGCAAAGAATAGATGAGACGTAGAAAACAAATAGCAAGGTGATACGCCAAAATCTGATCCTATCAGTGATCACATTAAATGTCTAAATACCTCAATTAAAAGGCAGAGATAGGGCTTCCCTGGTGGCGCAGTGGTTGAGAGTCCACCTGCTGATGCAGGGGACGCGGGTTCGTGCCCCGGTCTGGGAAGATACCACATGCCGCGGAGCGGCTGGGCCCTTGAGCCATGGCCGCTGAGCCTGCGCATCTGGAACCTGTGCTCCGCAACGGGAGAGGCCACAACAGTGAGAGGCCCGCGTGCCGCAAAATAACTAACTAACTAACTAAATAAATAAATAAATAAATAAATAAGGCAGAGATAGTAAGAAATTTAAGGTGCATGGTTTCAGGTGTCGGAGTCACCAAGTAAGACACAGCTCACATAGGCACTAGATGGAATGATGCTTTACTCACAGAAGAAAGCAAGACCTGCTTTAATAGTGAGCACTGGTTCCCCATGGTCAGCGGGTCCTGTCCTGCAGCTGACACAGGAAGATGGTCTGCATGCGCCCCTCATTGTGCTGCAGGAGGAGGACCCTGTTCCCTCTCCCCAGGAACAGATACAAGCAGTGGGGTTGGCCAGATGCCACTTAAGCAGAACAAAGACATACACATCCAACCTGTTAGCAGGGGAAATATATTTGCAAACAAGGTGATATGCCCAGCACTAGCTGTGAGGGCTCCTTACCTTCCTGTTAGGAAACGTTTCAGGCTCCAGGAACACGTTCATGCAACTGTGCAAGAGTCAACAGGCTGTGTATGATCGCCTTTCCCAACATATTTACGATCTGACCCTTTACAAAAGTCTGCCCATCTCTGGATTAATGTAATATGTACCTCAGCCCAACAAGAGACCATGATGACTGCTGAATTATTGGGGTATGAATTAATGAGGTCTCCATGTATTTCCTAACATGTGCACTTTCAAAATATCAGATGCTTAGGTTACTTAGTTTTTGTCTCCCTGGACCAGGAACCCACTGGGTAATTGTGGACTGTTAGATATGTATGTGGGCTCAAAGCCAGGTTAGAATGCATTTCACTTCCCTGGGTAGGATCTTTGTGATGTTGCTCCCCTGGAGGATTCCCTTTCAATTAAATCTGATGAGTCAACTCGACATGCTCCAGGCTAGAGCAAAGAATCCTGAACTTGGAACCCAGGTGAAGTCCCAAGTCCATCACTGCAGAATGGAGTGACTTAAGGCAAGTCACTTCACATCTCAGGTTGAGGCTGACTTATCAGGGAGACATAGTATTTCCAGATCTCCCTAGAGATCTTCATCCCCGTGCTTAACATGAACAACTGCACAGAGAGGCAGCACACGGAGGTGACGGGCACCAGCTCCAGTCTCCAATGATCTGAGTTTGAGTCCCAGTCTCCTCACGTTTTAAATTTTATTTTATTTTATTTTATTTATTTATGGCTGCGTTGGGTCTTCATTGCTGCGCGAGGGCTTTCTCTAGTTGCAGCGAGTGGGGGCTACTCTTCGTTGCAGTGCACGGGCTTCTCATTGCGGTGGCTTCTCTTGTTGTTTAGCACGGGCTCGAGGCGTGCGGGCTCAGTAGCTGTGGCTCAGTAGTTGTGGCGTGCACCAGCTTAGTTGCTCCTTGGCATGTGGGATCTTCCTGGAGCAGGGCTCGAACCCGTGTCCCCTGCATTGGCAGGTGGATTCTTAACCACCGCGCCACCAGGGAAGCCCCCCAGCCTCCCCATTTAACTGGTACTTTGCTTCCCTGTGTCTTGGTTTCATCATCTGTACACCAGGGATGACAATAATAGACTCGTAACTCTGAGGGTTATGGGAATTTAATGAATATTGCTGAAGTAAGCTGAGCTACATGAGTATTTGTTAACTAAATAAAAGCTCTTTACTGATGTGGAACAAACTGGGCATGTGAGCCTGGGATGTGGTACAGCTGGACTCAGCCGTTCTTCTCTGGAGGTCACAGAGCAAGAACTGTGTCCTCTTAAAGTCACAGCTGTTGTGAAAAGGTGCTGGAAAGGGGCACTGGCCAATTGCAGGACAGTAGCTAGGCCTCAAAATCAAGGCCTCCCAGGAAGGATGACTTGGAACAGTTTAGCCTGCAGATGAGAGGGCAAATCTGGTGGTGCTCAATGTACATAGACAAAGGCAGGCATAAAAATGGTTCTTATTTTGAGGATAAAAGTGGGGACAGGAGTTGGACGTTTCAGTGGGGACAGCTTCTGACCCATTATCAGGAAGACATTGCCCCACCAAGGCTGGCTGACCCTTCTTGTCCAGGGTGCTCTAGAGAACTTCTCAATTAAGGTGGAGAGTTAGACGAGATGAAACATACAAGGGCTCTCCCATATCGAATAGCCCTGGACTCTAATATTTCTGTTGGCTTTGAGATTTGACTGCTGATACGTGTGGTAGGAACGAAGCCATTGCTTTTAAAGTTCCAAAATTTGAAGCTTGCCAAGAACTGTCTAAGAGTGTCTGCCCAGATTCCCTGGGCCACCTCCTGATGGAGTGCTCAGCGGCCTGACTTTACTCTAAACCTCCCCCACCTCCATGGATTATGAAACACGGGTTGGTGGTGACAGCTCCTGGCAAGGTCATAGAAAGGCAATTTATCTGAGTGCTGTCATTGCTCAAGAACCTGAAGACAGGCCTCCAAACCCTCTTTTGATATCGGCACTGGTTGCCTTCAGAACTTCCAAAGGGCCATCCAGATTTGACCGCTATTTTGCCCAGAATGCAATGGCATCTGGACTTCATTTCGATGGCTTGACAGTCTATGAAGTCATTTCCAAGAGGGGCCTTCTTATCTGCCTCAGCCAAAACAAGCGTGTTCGGTCCTGGTTCTGAGGTAATTAAAGTTCATTAGGCTTTGGAAGTACATTGCAGCATGACCTGTTATGCATGAATTCAGATCGGCCATGGTTCAAATCAAGCTCTCCTTCACCACCACCATCTAAGTGGCCAACCACGGAACAGATTGGAAGCAAACTCCTTAGAGGCAACAAACAGTGCCTATGTGACCCCTTATCTGGGGAATAGTTACAGAAGGGATTCGCAAATCTCAATAGAACAGGGACTGCAAACTCAAATGCCTTCAGGACCTGGGGAGGCAATAGGAAGGAGGCAGTTTGGCCAGCTGTGGACAGGCGAACGTGTGACAACCGCTGTGTAGTTCAGCCAAGTGTCGCACGCTGGAAGGGAAGATCAGTCTTACCAGATTGTCTGATTTTTCTAAGAGAATGTGGAATCTGGATTTGCATGTAAAAATACTTTAGTTTTTTAATGTTGGCAACTAATTTGAATACCAGTTTGGAATTTTGTTTTTTTGGAATATCAGCTTGTTCTTGGAATGCCAATTTGTTTTGGAATGCCATATTGTCATTTTTGCATGTAGAATGTTACTCTGTGCTGAGGACCAGTGACAGGAATTTGCACAGCTGACCACAGTCTGAAGAAGACCACACCCCTGTTCGAAGAAGAATCTGTTAGCCTCAGATCAGAGCCTGCAAGTACCTTCAAGTTAATCCAGTCCGACTACTTACAGCCTGCTGTAGAGACAGGAGCACTGGCCAGAGCGTGGAGAGCCTGGGTTCTGGTCCCAGCCCTGTCATTGATTCCCTGTGTGACTTGGGAAAGTCTCTGTCCTTCTCTGGCCTCGGTTTCCCCTTCTGTAATTGGCCCAGAATATCTCAGGTCCCTGCCAACTCAGATGGTCTAGAGCTCCGCTTGAGAGGAACCCCAAATTGAGAATCCTCAAAAACAGGGCTTATTCTTAATTTGGGGTGAAATGGCTATTTTCAGGACCGGTTGTGCACCTTTGGAACCAGTAGTTCCAGAGCTAGAAAAGAATTTACCGGAAAGGAGGCTTTGCCAGCAGCTTCTGGAGTTTTTGTGCCAAGACCTTAGGGCTGATGGAAGTGATCTGTTAGCATTCGTCAGGTACCAATGGTGAAGGTAAGTGGGGCTTATGACAGATGGGAAATGGCAGATGAGGGGGTCACACGGAGGCCTGGCTTCTTGTCCTGTTCTCACTCACTCTGCATCCCGGGAAGTCCTTCTCTGTCTCTGGGTTTCAGTTTCCTCTGAGGAAATTGGCTGGCTGGTTTCTGAGCCCTGGAGTTCTGTGATTCTAACAAATTATGTTTCAGAGTTATAGTTTTATCATCTTCCCAAGGACTTTAATTTTTTTTTAATTCAACAGGTGTTTCTTACGCATCCCCTGGTGATAGGCACTATGGATGCAGCTAGCAAAACCAGATACAATCCCTGTCCTCATGGCACTTAGAGTCTTGGGGGGAGACAGACAGCGACCGATCAGATAAAGGCACAGTGGGCCCGGCAAAGTGCTATGACCAGAAGATGAGTCTTCAACAGGTGACGTGAACCTGGGTTGCGGCATCTTCCAGAGCTCGTGGCCCCCGGTTTGCCATGTTGAGAGTCCAAAGGGAGGTGCCGAGGGGCTACCCCAATCCCCAGAGACCGCCAATAATCGCAGACAACATGTATGCAGCACCTTCTGGATGATGAGCCCTTACATTCACCATCTTGTTTAATCCTCACAATAACCCTGCGAAAGTAGGAAGGCCTATTAGCCCCATTTTGCAGGTGAGAAAACCAAGGCTCAAGGTCAGGTAGCTAGAGAGCACAGGACTGACCCAGGTCTGCATGCTTATGTGCTCTACCTCCTGGGCCCCTCTGGTGAGGATTATGGATTTGGTGGCTGAGTGGTATGGGGGAGCTGCTTTGGGGGATAAGGTGGCAAAGCTGAGAAGTCCAGGCCCTCCATCCCTGCTCCAGTGAAAGCAGCTCCACTGTTCTGTGTTGTGCCTTTGTGTTGTGCCTTTAAGGGACTATGTTAAATTTCACTTGAAAAACAGTTACAAAACCCAAACCAAACCAAACCAAACCAGATGGCATGGTGTTTCAGAGTGTGTGGCCTGAACTGAGAAAGTCCCAGTCCCAAGTCCCCACTTAGTGACCTGGGGAGCTAAGAATAGGTCCTACCTCATGGGGACTCATGGGGGATTCCATGAATCAAGCCCGTAAAGCCTTAGCACGGTGCTGGGCACCAAATAAATACTCAGTGGGGTGCTATTTGCAAGGAAAGATTTGCCTTTATCAAAGGGGTCTGTGGTGGTGGAAAAAAACCATGACTCTAGGCAGCAAGACTTTGAAGGCTTTGAACAGGGTGAACCCACTCAAATTTGTGCTTGTGGAGAAACCCCTAGGCCGGCACCTACAGCCATCAGGGGAGCTGTTCCGTTTGCCACAGACCTTGAACTTGGTAGATAAGTCTGGTGGGGCCGGGGGCGGGGGCAGGAGGCAGGGCAAGAGAAATGCCGTTGTGGGTTTTCTCTGAAAGGAAAGCCTAGGAGAGGGAAGTGGACAGCGATAAGATTAGGGATTGTTACAACATGTTCTGGAGCCGTAAATCCTGGTTTATTTTACCCACTTTACCAGAAGGATTAAGTTGATCCTGAGAGGAACCAGAAGAAAGGAGAGAGGCTGCCTCCCAGGGACAAGTGTGAGAAGAGCTGAGGTCCAGCATGGGGAGAACCAGTCTCTCGCTCTGGGCCCAGTTTCTTTCTCCAGCACCCCTGGACGCAGCCCATCCTGTCCCTGCTTGAACCCTTCCGGTGACGGGAAGCTCACTCACACACAGGGTGACGGGAAGCTCACTCACACACACGGTAACCTGTTCCAACAGGTTTATCTCTGAACGTTCAGAAGACCTTCTTGTCCCCCAAGTGCAGATCTTCCCCCCAGTAGCTTCTTTCAATAATTCAGTGGGTGATTGATTATATGGAAACATATTTTTAATATGTTTATTTTGAATCCAATAAAAATACTAAATTTTCTTGTTAATTTAGATAACATAGTTGTAGATCATTTGGGGTTTCTTTTTTTTTTTTTTTTTTTTTTGTGGTACGTGGGCCTCTCACTGTTGTGGCCTCTCCCGTTGCGGAGCACAGGCTCTGGACGCTCAGGCTCAGTGGCCATGGCTCATGGGCCTAGCCACTCTGTGACATGTGGGATCTTTCCAGACCGGGCCACGAACCCATGTCCCCTGCATCGGCAGGCGGACTCTCAACCACTGCGCCACCAGGGAAGCCCTGGGGTTTCTCTATACATACTAATTATAGCACCTTTGAAAGATGACTTTTATTTCTTTTCCAAATCTTACATCTTTTATTTCTTTTTCTCACCTCACTGCACTGGATAAGACTGCCAGTAAAATGTTGAATAAAATGGGTACAGTGGGCATCTTTGACGTCCTGATCTCAAAAGGAAAAGCTTGCAATATTTTACCATTAATTATGGTAGCCACAGACATAATCTTTATCAAATTAAGGCAATTCCCTTCTGTTCATAATGTAGATTATCATTTTTTTAGTTTTAAAATCATGACTAAATATTAATTTTTTATCAAATGGTTCTCTGCGTGTAGTTTTTGTCCTTTATCAGTTTTAATCAGTTTATGTGCTGAATTGTATGAATAGATTTTCTATTGTTAAATCAGCCTTGTATTCCTGGGATTAGCCCACTTTTGTGGTATCCTTTTATATAGGATTTTTCATTTATATTTACGAGTAAAATTGGTCTGTAACTTTCTTTTCTTGCTGTATCCTTTTGCTGTTTTGGTAGGCAGGTTATGTTAATTTCATAAAATGAATTGGGGCTTATTTACTGTTTTTCTATTCTCTAGAAGACTAAAATTGTTTCTTCTTTGAATGTTGGATAGAACTGGCCAGTGAAACCATCTAGACTTAAAGTTTTGTTAATGAAAGCGATTTTCAGTGTTCTTAATTATTAGAGGACTCTCTAGGTTTTCTATTTTGTCTTGAGTCAAAATTGGTATATTACACCTTTCCACGTTGTCCGTTTCATTTAAACTTTCAAATGTATTGACTCAAAGTTGTTCAGAATACCCTCTTTTTTCTTTAATGCTGGCAGCCTCTGTAGTGATGTCCCACTTTTTATTCCTAATATTGTTTTTTTTGGTGCCAGTTCTGTTTTTCTCTAGACCAATTTCCTTCAGGGGTCTATCAATTTTACTACCTTTTCAAAGAACTGTCTTTTGGCTCTGTTTTAATCTTTGCTTTCTTATTTTATTATTTTCTGTTCATGCCTTTATTATTTACTTCTTCCTACTTTTATTGGATTTGTCTTGACATTCCTTTTTTTTTTTTTGGCTGCGTTCCGTCTTCATTGCTGCACGCAGGCTTTTCTCTAGTTGCAGCAAGCAGGGGGCTTCTCTTCATTGCAGCTCACGGGCTTCTCATTATGGTGGCTTTGGCTGTTGTGGAGCACGGGCTATAGCCGTGGGGGCTTCAGTAGTTGTGGCTCGTGGGCCACAACTAGAGCGCAGGCTTAGGAGTTGTGGCACATGGGCTTAGTTGCTCCGTGGCATGTGGGATCTTCCCGGACTAGGGATCGAACCCGTGTCCCCTGCACTGGCAGGCAGATTCCCAACCATTGCACCACCAGGGAAGTCCCATGCCTTGACATTCTTTTTACAACTTTTTGAAGTCGATGTTTATTTTATCCATTTTCAGCTTCTTTTCTTCTCTGACTTATGTATCTAAGACTATAAATTTCTCTCTATGTACTGATTTACCTACACTCACAAATTTTTATATGAATTAATTTGCTATCAGTTCATTCAGAATATTTTTTGGCTTCCTTTATCAGTTCTTCTTTAACCCATAGGATATTTAGAAGAGTATTTAAAATTTTCCTAGCATATGGAAAATTCTAATTATCTCTTATTATTGATTTATACCTTAGTTATAAGAAATAGCTGGTTAGCTAATATGCTCTATATGATTTTGGTTCTTTGAAATTTGGTGAGACTGGCTTTATAGCCCAGGTTATAGTCAAATTTTGTGAATTGTCTTATGTGTCTGAAAATAAGGTGTTGGACACAAGAGTTATCTATGTATGTCTATTAGGTCAAGTTTTTTCACTGTTTTGTTCAAATCCTCTGAGTAGAGACTATAGATTCTCACTCCTGCCTGGTTTTCCTTTTTTGGAGGCATAGGCAGACTACACTTCTCAGTATACTTAGAGATGGGAGAGAATGTGTGACCAGTTCTAGCTAAAGAGATGTGAATGAAAATGATATGTGTAACTTCTGAGCCAAGGCAATTAAGAGCCAGTGTGCTTCCTCCACACTTTCCCTTCTTTAGAAGCATCTGTGGGAACCACAGAGTGAGATCGCAGAGGCATGTGATGAGAGCAGACTGGATCTCTGGGTCACTCCTTGGAGGAGAACTGTCCTGAGAATTGCCTGACTTCACTGGACTTTGTGTGACTGACAAATAAACCTTTGTTGTACCAAGCCACTGAGACTTCGGAGTTTTTCGTTACTGAGGCATAACCTATCCCTATCTAATAAATACATCTTTTATATCCATACTGACTTGTCTCCATGTTCTGTCAAACAGTGAGAGAGATGGTATTGAATTATCATTCTATCAATTTTTGTTTTGTATGTTTTGAAACTATGTCATTAGGTGTATATAAAATTAAAATAGCTATATATTCTTTTTTTTTTTTTTTTAGTTTCTGCTTTATAACAAAGTGAATCAGTCATACATATACATCTGTTCCCACATCCCTTCCCTCTTGCGTCTCCCTCCCGCCCACCCTCCCTATCCCACCCCTCCAGGCGGTCACAAAGCACCGAGCTGATCTCCCTGTGCTATGCGGCTGCTTCCCACTAGCTATCTACCTTACGTTTGGTACTGTATATATGTCCATGCCTCTCTTTCGCTTTGTCTCAGCTTACCCTTCCCCCTCCCCATATCCTCAAGTCCATTCTCAAGTAGGTCTGTGTCTTTATTCCTGTTTTACCCCTAGGTTCTTCATGACATTTTTTTCCCTTAAATTCCATATATATGTGTTAGCATACGGTATTTGTCTTTCTCTTTCTGACTTGCTTCACTCTGTATGACAGACTCTAGGTCTATCCACCTCATTACAAATAGCTCAGTTTCGTTTCTTTTTATGGCTGAGTAATATTCCATTGTATATATGTGCCACATCTTCTTTATCCATTCATCCGATGATGGACACTTAGGTTGTTTCCATCTCCGGGCTATTGTGAATAGAGCTGCAATGAACATTTTGGTACATGTCTCTTTTTGAATTATGGTTTTCTCAGAGTATATGCCTAGTAGTGGGATTGCTGGGTCATATGGTAGTTCTATTTTTAGTTTTTTAAGGAACCTCCATACTGTTCTCCATAGTGGCTGTACCAATTCACATTCCCACCAGCAGTGCAAGAGTGTTCCCTTTTCTCCACACCCTCTCCAGCATTTATTGTTTCTAGATTTCTTGATGATGGCCATTGTGACTGGTGTGAGATGATATCTCATTGTGGTTTTGATTTGCATTTCTCTAATTAATGATGTTGAGCATTCTTTCATGTGTTTGTTGGCAGTCTGTATATCTTCTTTGGAGAAATGCCTATTTAAGTCTTCTGCCCATTTTTGGATTGGGTTGTTTGTTTTTTTGCTATTGAGCTGCATGAGCTGCTTATAAATTTTGGAGATGAATCCTTTGTCAGTTGCTTCATTTGCAAATATTTTCTCCCATTCTGAGGGTTGTCTTTTGGTCTTGTTTATGGTTTCCTTTGCTGTGCAAAAGCTTTGAAGTTTCATTAGGTCCCATTTGTTTATCTTTGTTTTTATTTCCATTTCTCTAGGAGGTGGGTCCAAAAGGATCTTGCTGTGATTTATGTCATAGAGTGTTCTGCCTATGTTTTCCTCTAAGAGTTTGATAGTTTCTGGCCTTACATTTAGGTCTTTAATCCATTTTGAGCTTATTTTTGTGTATGGTGTTAGGGAATGATCTAATCTCATACTTTTACATGTCCCTGTCCAGTTTTCCCAGCACCACTTATTGAAGAGGCTGTCCTTTCTCCACTGTACATTCCTGCCTCCTTTATCAAAGATAAGTTGACCATATGTGCGTGGGTTTATCTCTGGGCTTTCTATCCTGTTCCATTGATCTATCTTTCTGTTTTTGTGCCAGTACCACACTGTCTTGATTACTGTAGCTTTGTAGTATAGTCTGAAGTCAGGGAGCCTGATTCCTCCAGCTCCATTTTTCGTTCTCAAGATTGCTTTGGCTATTCGGGGTCTTTCGTTTTTCCAAACAAATTTTGAAATTTTTTGTTCTAGTTCTGTGAAAAATACCAGTGGTAGTTTGATAGGGATTGCATTGAATCTGTAGATTGCTTTGGGTAGTAGAGTCATTTTCACAATATTGATTCTTCCAATCCAGGAGCATGGTATATCTCTCCATCTATTTGTATCATCTTTAATTTCTTTCATCAGTGTCTTATAATTTTCTGCATACAGGTCTTTTGTCTCCTTAGGTAGGTTTAAAATAGCTATATATTCTTATAAATTAAAACATTTACATTACATTAAAACATTATACAGCAGCCTTCTTATCTCTAATAATACTTTTAATGATAAAGTCTCTTTTATTTTATGTTAATATAGTCACACCACCATTCTTTTGTAAGTTATATTTTATTACATCCTTTTACTCTCAATCTTTGTATATCCTATGTTTCCTGTATGCTGCTTGTAAACCACATATAGTTGGATTTTTCAAATCCAAGCTATACAACGATCTTTATATTTTAACTGAAGCATTTAGTCTTTTGATATTTAATATACTTATTGATGTATATGGGTGTAAATCCACTCGCTTATTTTGTGTTTTCTTTTCATCTCACCCTTTCTATGTTATTTTTCTCTTCTTTTTGGCTATTCTGAATTGATTATTTTTTAATTCTATTTCCCTTCTCCACCAGCTTGGAGATTATACATTTTTTCTATTTTTTAAATGTTGTCCTTGAAATTACAACATGAATATTTAAATTTATATAATCAGTACCTTTTATCTTTTCCCAGCCACTGCAATGCTACTTTGACATATATGCCATAGTTTTCATGTATTATAATTCTATCAAATACTAAAGAGAGAAAGAAATTCTACCAGACATATTATTGTTTATATATAGTTAACGTTCAAATAGACCTGCAGATGTATTTATCAGTTTCTTTGCTCTTCATTTCTACTTTTATCTGAAGCCTTCCATCAGGGTTAATATTCCTTTTACGCAAAGTATATCCTTTAGAATTTTCTTTAATGAGGTTCTATGAGCAGAAAGTTCTGATTTTGTTTGTCTGAAAATGTCTTTATTTAAACTTTGTTCTTGAAGTACATTTTGGTGGGTATAGAATTTTATTTGGGTAGCTATTTTCTTTTGGCCCATCAAGTGTAGCATTTCACCATTACCTGGCTTCCATCGTTGCTATTTAGAAGTCAGCATCACCTGTCATTCTTTTGAAGGTAATTTATTTTATTCTCTAGATGCTCCTTAGATTTTTCTCTTTGTCTTTGATGTTCTTCAGCTTTACTATTATGTATTTAGACATGGATTTATTCTTATTATTTAGCTTGGGGTTTGTTGGGATTCTTGAATTTGTGGATTATTAGCTCTCATCAGTTTTGGAAAGTTCTCAGTCATTATCTCTTCAATTATTGCGTCTGCCTCTTTTTCTCTCTTACATCCTTCTGAAACTCTTAATAAATGTATTTTAGACTTTCTCTCCCTGTCTTCAATGCCTTCCCAATTATCTTTCATGTTTTACGTCTATCTATTTCTCTGTGGTATATTCTGGATCATTTATCTTCTGCTTCACTAATTCTCTCTTCAGTTCTCTCTAATCTGCTATCAAACTCAATCACTGAGTATTAAGTTTCAGTTATTAATAGTTTTCATGTCTAGAAGTTCTGTTTGGTTCTCTTTTAATTCTTCTAGGCACCATTTATGGTTTCCTGTACCATGCAGATATTTGCAAGATCATACTCCTTCCTTCTTGCTGTTCCCTATCTGGATTGCAAATCCTCACTTATCCCTACCCATCCTCCACACCTGGAGGTAAGTCTCACCTCCTTTCAGAAACTTTGGCCGACAGTTATGATGGAAATTAAAGCCATTCATCATTTAATCATTTTGTGTTTACTCAACAAAAAAACCTACTAAGTGCTAGGCAATTTCTATGGGAGATACAATGATGCATCAGGCCTGGAACCTGCCATTGAGAAGCTGTGTCCTGGGAGGAAGCTGGTAGAGAAAAAGGAAATGTAGAATGAAATCTACATACCTTTCTTGAATGCCTTTCCTGTGCCAGTCACTTGGCGGGTTCTGAGTACACAGAACGGAACAAAATACAATCTCCTCCCTCCAGAAGGTTACAGTGTAGTAGCAGAGATGGAATGAGGTCTTAAATAATCATGTGAAATGTAGTAAGTGCCAGACAAATGATGGATGCCTTGTAAATTATCTCTGAGTGAATGATGTGAGTCAATGTGGCAATTCAGAGGAGAAAGAAATTACTTCTGATGAGAATGGATCAAGGAAATCTTTGTAATGACATTTGAGTTGGGCCTTAACAATCAGCTATTTTGGGGGCATTCAGATAGCAAGGAGAACGTAGGGGCAATCCAGGTATTGCATGAAAAAAAGGCATGGAGTATCTTTTTATTTTTAAACAGCTTTATTGAGATATAATTTACATACCATAAAGTTCATCTATTTAAAGTGTACAATTCAGTAGTTTTAAGTATATTTGAGTTGTGCAACCAACATAATAATATAATTTTATAACAATTTTCATCATCCCCAGAAGAAAATACTCATTAGCAGTCACTGCCTATCCTCTTGACCTCACCCTTCCCCATCCCCTGACTCTAGGCAACCACTCATCTATTTTCTGTCTATGTGTCTATTCTGGACGTGTGATATAGAATGGGATCATAGAATATATGGTCTTTTCATTTAAGATAGTGTTTTCAGGTTTCATCATGTTGTAGCATGTATCAGTTCTCTATTCCTTTTTATTGCTGGATAATATTCCATTGTATGGATATACCACATTTTATTTACCCACTCATGAGTTGGTGGACATTTAGGTTGTTTCCACTTTGTGTGGGGGAGCGGGGGTTGTTTCTACTTTTAAGCTACTATGAATAATGCTGCTATGAGTATTCATGTTCAACTTTTTGGGTGGACATATGGTTTTTTTCTCTAATTCCACTAGGAATGGAATTGATGAATCAAATGGTAACTCTATGTTTAACCTTTTGAGGAACCATCAAACAGCTTTCCAAAGCAGCTGCACCATTTTATGTTTCCAGCAGCAGTGTATGAGTGTGCCAACTTCTCCACATCCTTGCCCACACTTATTATCTGTTTACTGGTTATAGCCATCTGGTTGCTCTGAAGTGGCATCTCTTTGTGATTTTAATCTTCATTTCTTAATGTCTAATAATGTTGAACATCTTTTCATTTGTTCATTAGCATCTGTATATCTTTTTTGGAGAAGTGTCTCTTCAAGTCCTTTGCCTATTTAAAATGTGGTTATTTGACTTTTTATTAATGAGTTGTAAGAGTTCTTTATATATTTTGGGTACTAGACTCTTATCAGATAGATGATTTCAAATATATTCCCCATCCTGTGTGTTGCCTTTTCACTTCTGGATGGTATCCTTTGAAATGCAAAAGTTTTAAATGTTTATAAAGTCCAATTTATCAATCTTCTCTTTTATCACTTGTGCTTTTAGTGGTGTGTCAATTGTTCTATTTTTTAACCTGGATGCTGGTTTCATGGCTGGGTTCAGTTTATGATTTGTGGACTTTTCTGCACATGTACTTAAGGCTTTTTGTTAAGGGGTGATAATAATAATTGCAGCTTCTCCCCCTGGGTCATTGTGGGGACCAAATGGGCAAATGCCTGCACAGTGCTCGGCACAGCATCTGGCTCCCCTCAGTGCTAATACACGGCAACTGTTATTGTTCTGTTATTGTTAAAATCTAGCTCTGCCCCTGATTGAGCGGGTGATCTTGGCCCCAAGTCACTTCACCTCATCAGACCTCACTTTCCTCATCTGTAAAATGGGTTAGTACTACCCACTTCACCAGGGCCACCAGGTGCCTCAGTGATACAAGATACAACATCATCGAGCTTTAAATCTGCCCCAAGGATGCCCTCACGAAGGTTTGAGTCAATAAGACTCAAAGAAGAGGGGAAGAGGGGGAAAAAAACCAGTCATGACTGAGGAGAGACAAATTGGCAGCGCTCTGAGCATCTGGGTGGCTGCCAAGAGCTGACTGTGGGCCTCTCAGAGTTTCCATGAGCAGAGCTGGCCAGGCCTGGGAAGGAATGAAGGGGGAGTTGGCTGACAGAGAGTTGGCTTCCATGTGGAGCTGGGTGTACCAGGCTTGGGCAGGGCTGGAGCTTGAGCCTGGCCGGGCAGGGGGCAAGGAAGCTCATTCTGGAATGATCAGAGACCAGCCCTCCCTCTCCTCCTCAGCTCCCCACACTGGGTGCCCCTGTTCCATTTCAGTCTCCCTGTCTTTGCCCAAAATATCCTCCCCAGCCACCTCCACCTCCCCACCCCTGTCTTGCCTTTGAGGTCCCGCCCAGGAAGAATTCTTTGCCCTTCCCCCATCACTGGGCATCTCTGCAGCCCCTCCCAAGCCTCCCCTCTACTACCCTGGCGTTATCACTCCCTCCCTGGGGTGGCTGGAGGGAGCTTCCTTAAGAATCAAGGAGATCATATCACCTCCTTCTCTGGTCTCAAGGTCAAGTCAAGGTTTCAAGGGGCTTGAAGCTTATACCGTTGGAGAGGGAAGCATTCATTAAAGTACAATATGCATATAGAAAAACATACGTCATAAGCGTATGGCTGGATGAATTCCCCCAAATTGAACACACCCATGTAAGCCGGCCCCCAGCTCAACAATCAGCCCAGCATCAACACCCCAGATGCCTCCCTGATTCCCCTTTCCAGTTACTAACCATTCCCTAAAGGCAACCGCTATCTGACTTCTCACATCATAGATGAGTTTTGCCTGGGGTTGAACTTCATATGAATAAAATCATTCAGTGTACTGTGCATCTGGCACCTTTCCTTAACATGCTTGTGAGATTCAACTAAGTTGTTGCATGTAGGTGTCATTTATTTTTTTCTCATTCTTGTAGTGTTACTTTGAATGACTATACCAATTTATATATCCATTCTGCTAGTGTAGGACTTTTAGGCTGTTTTCAGCTTTGGGATATTATGAAGAAAAAAAAAAAAAAGACTGCTAGGAACATTCTTGCACATGTCTTTCAGAGAATATATGGACTCATTTCTGTTGGGTAAACATCCATGAGTGGAATTGCTGCCTCATAAAGATAAATGATTGTACATTTAGAAGATATGGCAAATAGTTTTCCAAAGTGGTTATAACTATTTACATTCCCCTCACAGTCACATAGGAAAGTTCTTATTGTTCCATATTTTCGCCAACAATTTGGATTTTTTTTCTTTTGCTTTGCATTTTAACCATTCTGGTGAGAAGGCTGTGTTATCACACCATGGATTTAGTTTTAATTTGGGGCAGGGGGACCATCTTTAATACAAAGAATATAAGATAAAATTACAAATATAAAATTGAGTATAAAAGTGATTATTTATGAAGAATGTGAAAAGAAATCATAATAAATCGCTGGAGACTTGCTAGCTTCAGATTCCCTTCTTGGCGTTTTTCAAGCTATTTCCCAGAAATGTTTACATTGAAATGCTTCCTGATAGCAATCTGGCTCCCCTCCCTGCCTGCAATACTTCACAGCTGCGTGTGATCTTTATGTGAACAAGGCCCCCACACAAGTGAGGGTCCCAGAACCTAGAGCATCAGCTTTCTGGGAAATGGCCTCTGCCCCTCCCCCACCCCCAAACCTGCCCCCAACTCTTCCCTGGGCTGGCTCCTCCTCCCCAGGGTTTCGGCTTCCACATCAGCTTCTCAGAAGGCTTTCCCTGACCTCCTTGTCGAAGAAGACCCTCTTGTTTTGTAAGTCCACATCACAAGACAGATGACAACAGAGCAGGAGGTTAGGAGCAGTTGCTGTGAACCCAGCCTGCCTGGTTGGCATCCCAGCTTCCTTGTTTTCTAGCTGTGTGACCTTGGACATGTCACGTAACCTCTCTGGGCCTCAGTTTCCTCGCCCACAGAGTGGAGAAGGTAATACTAGCTCCCACCTCACAGGGTGTAATGAGGACCTCGCAAGTTCAGGCATGTGATGCATTTAAAAGGATGTGCTGACGGCCCCATTATCCTGAGCCTTAGTCTTTTTTTCTGACACATCTCACTTCACACTGGTGATCTGCTTGAATGCTCTGTAGGACAGGCCTGCCATGGTGATCACTGTATCCCCAGGGCCTAATGCAGCACCTGGTCCACAGTTGGGGCAAAAAAAGATGTTGAATGAATGAATCTCCTCTGTGTACCTCAAATCCATTCCGATGACTCCAAGACAGCCACACCCCGGTCCAGGCCACCTCCTCCTTTCCCTTCAGGCAGCAGCCACCTCTGCTGACCCCATAGCTGCCACTGGTTAAATAAATGAGCTTCAGTCGCTCGCCTTGATCTTGCCTTTCTCATTCATGGCTGCAGTTCCTGTTGGCTTCCATCTCTACAGCCCTTTACAGTTTATAAGGCCTGTTCCCATCATAATCACATCCCTGGGTTGGGTGACAGGGCAGTAATTGGGAGCTCCAGTGCGACAAAGGCCTGGAGAGGGAAAGTGGCTTCCTCAAAGTCACACAGCAAGAGAAGAGAGGGGAGATGGGACACAGGCCCAGGACTCCTGGGGAGGGGCTGCCCACACTTGGTCAGAGGCCCTCTCTCATCCCTTCTGGAGAGCACCTCAGGCTGAGCACATAGTAGGCTCTTAGGCTTGTTCAAGACAAGTGGAAAGAGGAAAGTCCTTGGGTTCAGCCTTGGATCTGGGACCGTGGACCTGCCCCTGCCCCATCTGTGCCTGTTTCCCCATCTGTAAATGGGCTTCACTTACCAAGTGAAGGCAGATCCCCGTCTCACCAGGTCTGGCTGGCATTTCTCCTTGGTCTCTCTGTATGTTTACTCCAGATGACTTTGGAATGAGCTGACGTGGAGTTGGGAACTGACTAAGGGCCTAGAGAGAAACTGGGATTTCCACTGCACCTCTGGTATCCTTGACATGGAGCAGTGCCTGAAAGCAATGTTTGGAAAAGCATCTCTTCTCCCATTTTTAAAGGCTGTTGAGGAAACGTTGCACTTGTGACCAGAGTGCAAAGATCTCATGAACGGTGAGGGGTTTCCTAGCCCTGGGGGACCCCCAGACTCCACAGGCTGGGCCAGGAGCCTATGTGGTCATGGATATGATGCCCACATCAGCGGTGTTTCAGCACTCCTCTGCTGCTACTCTCTCCTCTCCCCTGTGATAGCAGGGCCAACTAAGGCCCAGAGAAGGGAGAAGCTTTACCCAAGGTCACCAGCACACCCAGGCAGACCTCCTGAATCTGAATCAAGCCAGGTTCTGGGGCTCAGCCTTCTCCTTTTTCCCCCTGTTCATTATTAATTATTTTTAAACAGCTTTATTGAGATATAGTACATATACCTTGCAACTTACCCTTTTTTTTTTTTTTGCAACTTACCCTTTTAAAGTGTACGATTCAATGGCTTTTGGTATAAAATTGTGCATCTATCATTACAATCAATTTTAGGACATTTTCATTACCCCAGACCCCCTCCCAGTCCCTCCAGCCCCCCAGCCCCAGACAGTCACTAATCTACTTTCAATCTCCATACATTTGCCTCTTCCGGACATTTCATATAAATGAACTCATACAAATGTGGTCTTTTGTGACTGGCTTCTTTTCACTGATTATAATGTTTTCAAGGTCCATCTATGGTGGAGCATGTATCAGTACATCATTCCTTTTTCTTGCCAAATAATATTCCATTGTATGGATATGCCACATGTTATTTATCCATTCGTTGACTGATGGACATTTGGTTTGTTTCTACTTTTTGGCTATTATGAATAATGCTGCTATGAACATTTACATACAACTTTTTGTGTGGTTATATATTTTCAGTTCTCTTGGACTTATACTTAGGAATTGAAATGCTGGGTCATACGGTAACTATGTTTATGAGCCCAGCCTTTTAGCTCTGGCTTTCTCAGACCTTGGGGAGTGCTGATGGGAGACTTGTAACTCCCAGTGTCCAGGGTCTGTGGATCAAGTCTCCACCCCACTTTGGACTTAATTTTAGAAACTTCAAGGACTATGCTTTCTGAACTTTGACACATTTTCACAGGCTGAATGTACTTGTTTACCTAGCACCCAGATGTAAAAAATCAAAGCCATCCCAGTGCCCCCAAAGCCCCCTCGTGCTTCTGTCCGGTCTTTCCCCTGCCATGGAAAACATGACCCCAACTTCTAATACCACAGATGAGTTCATGAACTTTGTCCGAGTGGAATTATGTGGATCATGGTCTTTCATGTCTGCTTCTCTTGCTCAACTTCAGTTCGTTAGAGATGCTGCGTTCTCAAGGCTGTATGCACCACCTTTTTTGTCATTCCTTCTGCTTTTAATGGAACACTTCGGACTTTGCATCTTGAAACAAGACACAGGGCTTCACGGTCTCGTGGGCGTGCGTCTCTGTGTGTGTGCTCAGGCCTGTCGGGGAGGGAAGTGGGGAGGCTGGGAAAGTGTATGTGATGACCTAGTCCTGGCCCCAAGGCGCATGTGCCTCTAGGAGGCCCCTACCTGGCCCTTCGACTTAAGCCTCTCCTCTTGGACTCTGTCAAAGTTCTGTTATTCTGGGTTTGACTTGAGGCCAAGGGGCGGAGCTGGCAGGTCTCCCAGGTAAACAAGAGCAGCTGGAAAGGAGAGGGACTTTTGGGAGTGGAAAGATAGACCTGATCAGACCTACATTCCACGAGGGCTTTTGTGGAGGCCTGTGCCCCGTGCACCCTAGCACTTGGTGGGAAGGGAGGGTTCCAGCAGAAATCGGGCCTCCTCTAGGCTAGGCTGTGCCCTGGGGAGGGCAGGCTGCCTGGGTTCAAGTCTCCCCACTCTGCACCTTACCAGCTGTAAAATGGGGGGAAAAACTGGATAGGATTGTTTCAGGAGTGAATAACTCAGGGCATATAAATGTTGCTGACCTGGAGGAAAGTTGGCTCTTATGGTTAGAATGTGCTGGGAGCCAGCTGAATATTTATGGACACTGTTATATTGAACTTACACACCAGTCATGAAAGTAGACACCAAATCATCCCCATTGGACAGATGAGGAAGCAGAGGCACAGAGAGGTTGAGAACCTGCCTGAAGCCACACTGTGAACCCATGGCAGAGCCAGGATTTGATCCCAGGTCTGTTTGGCTCCAGAATCCAGGCCCCGGACACCCGGGCTATGAGCCGAGCTTTGGTGTGGGCCCAGTAGCTCTGAGCTGCCACGGAGCTGTGCCCAGCACTGTTGTGTAGGGCCCCAGACTCAACCCTTGCCTCTGGTTTGTGGAGAAGGAGCTCAGGCTCTTTTCCCCTGTCTCTAATGGGCCCATGTGACCAGCAAAGCCTTCCTCCTTCCTGGGTTCCTGGCTAGTGAGCTCTCAGGGGTGGGGCAGGCCTAGTGGGTGGTCAGGAGGGTCCTCCCGATCTGTCCAGCATTGGCAGACCTGGCCGGGGCAGCCCTGTCTCTCTTTAGGAGGCGAGGCAGTCAGGCCTGGGAGCTAGAGTTGGCAGTACCGCGTCCACTTGGTGACCCCCTTGTGTGAGGTGTGCCCTGACTCTGCTCTTGGGGTGCTCCAGAGCATGGGCCAGGCACATCAGCAGCTGGTCCTAATCCAGGCTAACCTGAGTATTGTAAAGGGCTCTCTACCATATGCCAAGGGGAACAGAGCTTGAAGCAGTTGGCTGCAGTCCAGGAAGGCTTCACAGAGGAGGTCTCTCTGGAGCAGGGTTTTGAAAGCTGAGTTCCTTAGGTAGAGATGATTGGAAGGGTGTTCTTACAAAGGGAGCAGCCATAGGTATCGGTTACTCAACTCCATGCCCCCCAACCCTTGCCTTGCCATCTCTGTTTTTCAGGGGCTGGAAGCCTGAAAATGATATTTGCCAGAGCCCCTCGCCAGCTATTTCTGGTGAGGATCTGCCAGTGGGGAGAAGGCAGGAGGATGAGAGATGCCAGCCTGCCTCTGGCTCCTACCAGGGCTGACTTCAGCAGGATTTGTAGATTCAGCAGCTCTGTTGGTTCCAGAGCTGGAGTGACAGTGCCTCCAGCAGCTGGGTGGTGGGGACCAGCTCCCGGACTCCTGAGCATCCTGGGTGGCAGCTGCTTCCCGATTTCTGGGTACCACTCCTCCCTCTGCTTTTCCAGCACCTCAGATGTTTTTGGAGTCAGTTTCCCTTGTAAACTCCCTCTCCACCTGAAATAGCCGAGTGTTTTCTATTTTCTTGCTGGTCACTAATTGATAAAATGCTCAGGTCATCAAGGCCAGACCCAGGTGTAGTTTTTAAGGAACAGAAGGATTTAGCACCCCGAAAATGTGATGTCACACTTTGAGTTTGATTTATTTTTTGCGTGCATGTCAGATGTTTCAACATGGGTTCCCTGAAGGCAGAGACTGTCTTTCATCATCTATTTAATCAACAAACATTGATTAGTGCTTCATTGGTGGGGAATGAGATGAATGACCAAATCCCCACACTCCTGGAATCAGTCTAGACGTGGAACCATTCAATTGAAACTGAGTCCCCTGAAACTGAGTTCCCCTGCTGAGTTTATGATTCATCTTTCTCTGTCCAAAACTTTATTCACTTTCTTGTCCCACCCCTGTTCCCCTAAGGATTGAAGAGTATCAATGAAAAGAGTGGATTGAAACCAAGCAGGACTTTGTGGGGTCTTGCCAGGTTCAAAAGTCCCTCTGTGTCCCCTGTTTCTTATTTGTAAAAAAAAAAAAAAAAAAAAAAGGCTTTAGTCTCCTAGGCCTTCCCTGAGTTCCAAAGAGCAGATTCAAGCAGTTAATGATGAAGACCATAGAGTCACAGGGCTCCCAGTTCCTCCTGAAAGGATATAGATAACGATCTGATGCATATCTTTGAGTTGTTCTGTAGAAACTAAGACCGCCCCCCCACCCAGGTGGAGGATGGCGGATACATGCTGACCACAAGCACGTACCCCAGACTGGTTGGAACTAGAAGGTTCAGATTCCTGAAACGTAACCTGTTACCTCACCACCAATCAGAAGAAGGTCCACAAGCTGATCACGCATCCTGGGACCATATCCCCTCACACTGTCTTTCCCCTGAAAGCCAGACCATATCCCCTCACACTGTCTTTCCCCTGAAAGCCATCGGGGTGTTCAGGTCTTTTGAGCATGAGCTGCCCATTCTCCTTGCTTGGCGCCCTGCAAATAAAACCTTACTTTGCTTCAAACACCCACTGTCAGAGTTTGGCTTTCTGTGTGGCAGGAACATGAGCCCTTGCTCGGTAACACAATGTAGTAGCCAGTAGCCACCTGCAGCCATGGAGCACTTGAAACGCAGCTAGTTCGAATTGGAACAGGCTGTCAGTGTAAAATACACACCACATTAAAAGACTTTGTATGAAAATTAAGAATGTAAAATATCTCATAATTTTTATGTTGATTATGTGTTGCAATACAATATTTCAGACATATGAAATTAAATGCATTATTAAAATGTATTTTACCTGTTTCTTTTTCTCTTTTTATATGGCCACTAGAAAATTTAAATTACATATATGGCTTGCATTTGTGGCTCACGTTATATTTCTACTGGACAGCACTGGTCTTATGGGAGCTGAGTTGAAACACATTGATCCAGCATTTATTAGTGTCTGTTTAAGAGATGCTTGGTCTCTGCCCTTGGGGACTTCAGACAGGATGGGGAGCGGGACAGGTATATCAACATGGAACTAAAAGTCACTGTGATAAATGTTTGAGTTGTCCATGTTCCAGGGTTCTGAGAAGAAATCTGGGTAGGCTTCACAGAAGAGGTGACTTTGAATAGGAGTTCACAAGCTGGGTAAGGAAAAAGAGGGGGATTCCAGGCTAAGAGGTTGACAAGTACACAGGATGTTAGAAGAGATACAGGCAGTTCATTCTGGTCTGAACGTGGTTTGTTTGGAGAAGGGGCTGGAGGTGGAGCTGGACAGTTGTAGAGCATTGAATGCCAGTAAAGTTTCGATCTGAGGGAGGTGCTGAGGCTAGGGAAAGGCTCTTAGGCAGGAAGTGGCTGGTCCAGATGTTAAGTGAGCTCACCCACCCACCCTCCTCAAAAGCAGGCAGCGAACAGAACAGACCTGGTTTGAATGTGAAAAATAAGCTCTTTTATTTCAGTACTTGCTCTGTGTGGCTCAAAAGCACATCTACGGCTTGCTTGGAACCCAAAAGTATTTATAAAACCATAGAGAAATTGAGCAATATGTATATAGAATAGAACATATATATATTGGCTCAAGTGCTTCTTCCTGTGCAAAGCAGAAAGTTCTAAGTGCATCAGCGTGACTTTCCCCAAATCCCTCTCTGCGATTTGGGGGACTCTGGAGGCTTTGACCCCACTCCAGATACAGAATTCTCCCCGCTTCCCTTTTCCAGGCTGAGGGAGGCCCAGTCACATGGAGAGAGCGAGGGGTAAAGTCAGAGATGGCAACTTGTGGGGTCCCCGAGCTTAGTCAGGGGCAAGGGCTGTGTTCCAGGGCCCTGGCTCTTCAAAGAGGGGGTGGCTGAGATGCCAGCCTTGTTGGTGAGTGACCAGCACAGGCAACTAAGCCTCCTGTGAAGTCTACGCATTGTGGTGGGTGAGGTCATGGGTAGGACAGGGGCTGTGGGGCTCTTTTCCCCTAGAACTGGGCTCTGAAGGAAGATGCCTGGGCACAGGTGGGGGACTCGGACAGGGCTGGGGGCAGGAAGGTGGTCATGGTCATGGTCTCATTCTCCGAAACATCCTGGCCTGTGACCTAAGGCTCTGTGAAGCCAGGGAGTAAGACTCAATGTCATTGGCAAGGCTGAGTCATATAAGGCACCAGAAGTGCACAGCTGAAGGGGCCTTGGAGATGAGCTGGTTCAACCACTCTGTGACCGATGAGCAGACTGAGGCCCAGAGAGGGGAAGGCAGTGGCGGGCCAGACTTGGGGCTCAAACCCAGGGCTCTAACCCCTCCAATTTCCTCCCCACCTCCTCATCCTAACTGGATCCTTTTTGATCAGGCCCCAAATGGCCCCTCTGACAGTCAGGTCAGGGCTGGTGTGGTGAACGGGGCCCTGGACTCAAGAGTCAGAAGGCCTGGCTCCATTCCTGCACCTTTATATTAAGCAGCCTTGCAAATATCCAGTGGTGCAGGGCGGGCCACCTCCCTTCTCCAAGCTGCAGTCTCCTCAACGAGAAAGCAGCTCCCACTCTGCAGTTTCCCATGGAAATTAAATGGGTTGGTGGCCGTGTGAGCCCAGGAAGCACTTAGTAGGTGCCTCACAATTGCAGGGTGTGGGGGTACTGTTGGGCCGGGGCTGCTGGGATGTGGGGAGAGCTTGGGTCTGGACTATTCCTGGGACCCTCCCGATCTGCACCTGCTCAGGCTCTGCCAACGGCCCCTGGGGCCTGGGCACAATCTGGGGAAGGGGTTCAGGACACCCTAGGGAGCTGAGCTCCTTGATCTGGTCACTGGGCACACTGTTTTTTGCCTGCTCCCAGGGAAGGGGCTCTGGAGTTGATGAAACAATATGGCGGGTGGTCAGTGGCTTTCCAAATGGCATCTGGGCTGGGAAGGGAGGCTGGAGTCCCTCCTCCCCGGCCCACCCCCCAGGCCCAGTCAGCCAAGATCAGGGTTCCTACTGTGGAGGCACAAAACATTCCTCACAGGTGAGGGAGGTGGGGAGCCAGGCTCAGGGGGACCAGATGGGCCAGAAGTACATTCGATTCCAAAGAGCCCCCATAGGCAGCCCACCCTGCCCTGGGGTCTGGGGCCCAAGAAGGGGCAAATTTTGCTCATTAGCTTGGGATAAAGATTGGGGTCAAGTTGGGGGCCGTCGGCTGGCTCAGGTGGGGCTGGCACGGGGGCCCTTAGGAGGTGTTAACAATGACGTTCCTGAAGCCCTTCACGGCCTTCAGCCTGTCGCTCTCGAAGTTCACCACCAGCTTGTGGCGGCCCGCCTGCAGAGGCACCAGGTCCACCCTCACCTTGACTTCCTCCCCCGCCTCCACGGGGTCCGGGCTGGGAGGGAGAGAGAAAGAGGGCGAGGTCAGGGCCCTGGCCTCGTCCCCACGAGGGGGACAGGCCAGGATGACACGTGACTACTGAGATCTTAGCCCAGAAACTCCATGGATGTATAGCTTTGTGCCAACAGAATAAAACGGGTCCCGCTCACCACTCTCCGAAGGCCTGGGCCATCTGCCCTCCTATGTGTAGAGGGGCTGGTGTGTGTGTGTGTGTGTGTGTGTGTGTGTGTGTACATGAAAGTGGATGGTGTGCTTGGGGGTAAGAGTGTGGATGCTCACGTGACCACATGCATGAAAATGCATTGAGCTGTACATACGTGACTTGTATGCTTTACTCTGTAAATTACAATGAAAAAGTGACAAAGAAGAAGTGTGTATGCTCGTAAGTGTACGTATATATAAATATGTATCCATGAGGGTACACCACACAGGCACGCATGTACACCTGTGTGTATGTGAGGACTCGGGTGTCCCGAGGTGGGTGCTTAGTGAATGTGTACCTGTTTAGGTCTGTGAACACATGTGCACAGAACGCAGCTAACGTGTGGGTATTGGGGCGTAGACACGGGGGAATATTAGGCAGGTGTGTGGGTGGGTGTGTGGGAAGGGAGAAGAGGGGGTTACGGGCCTGGGTTCAGTGCCGGAGGGTGCCCTTCCCCCCGCAGCATCTGCCCTCTGCTCCCAGGCCCCCAAGCTGGAGGGACCAGCACTTACATTTCCACTGTCTTCTGCTCATTGGTCAGGCCCGCCCCCTCCACGGTGAAGGTGCAGCCTGACAGCGGCACGGTGAGCGGGTTCCGCAGGGACACCTCAGCCACCAGCTTGCGATTCCGCCTGGGCTCTCCCAGGATCTAGAGGAGGCATGGGGCAGATGTAAGGGGCAGCACGGAGGGAGAGCAGTCCACAGCCCCTCAAGGGCATGCAGGGTCCCAACGGGGCCATCTCCATCTTTGCTGCAGTTTGGCCCAATGCCTGCCTAGCTCCGCCGCTAACATTCCTCGCCTCATCTGGAAAACACAGATGATGACACCTGCCCAGGCCTCCTTCATGGAGCTGAAGTGAGGCTCCACGCAACCCACAGGATGTGTAAAATGCCTCCCTCATTCTAGGGTCTAGGGTGGAAAGATCAGAGTCTTTGGAGCCAGGCTGATCTCTGCCCCTTTCTCACTGTGTGACCTTGGCAAAGTTACTACCCTCTCTGAGCCTTGGTTTCTTCACAGGAGAGAAATGCCTGACTGCAGGGCTCTCCTGAGGATTAACTGAGCTAATATGTGCAAGCTCCTAGCAGACTGTCTGGCACACAGCGCTCACTCCCTCCTTCTCTGCTCTTTACCATTTATTTGTAACTGCAGCGTTTGGGGATCTGGGGCTGTGACTCCTCCAAGTGAATCACTACGATGACCATGAAGGTGGTGATAAGAATAGTCAGTTTTTATTGAGCCCTCATAATGTGCTGGATATGGTTCTATGTGCTTCCTGTAGATGCACATTTAATCCTTACAACACCCATTTTATAGATGAATAAATAGACTCCAGAGTCTGTGCCCTTAACAACACATCCCTTCCTGCCCCACCAGGGCCCCAGGACCTGGGAATCTAGCATTAGTAGTTTAGCTTTTAAGGGTCCATGAGTCTGAGATCCCTCCCTAAGTGCCATGATCCTACTACTCTGGAATTTTAGGATTCATTCCTAGAGGCTGTGAGTCCCAAATTCTGCTTCATGATGCTTTTCTTTGATGAACCTAGGATCTGAGGGACCTGGGGCATCAGAGATCTTGAGGTTGTAGGGAGGGAGGTGCATGCACGTGTGGGCACCTGTCCAGGGACCCAGCCAGCCCTTACCCGGATCTTGATTTCTGGATTCTCCAGATAGATGTCCCTCTCAGCCAGCAGGTAGCTGTTGGCCGCTGGCTCAACGAAGAGGCCCCGCACCTTGATGAGGTTCGACTCGGTCAGGCAGTCACAATACTTTTCGTAGAGGATTCGAAGGGGAATGCTCTTCTCTGCAGGAGGGGAGAGGGGAGAGCACGCATGACATCTGAATCGTGGCCCCCACCTCTCCTATGGCATCTCCACAAGGCACAGAGAGGGCAAGGAATGAACTCGAGGTCACACAGCTGGTGAATGGATGGGCATGTCCCAGCACTTTCCCTCACCTGCCCTGGCTCCAAGGCTCCCAGGGAGGAAGTGGGGAGGGGAGGCTTGGGCTTTAATCCTGCCTCTGCCCTTCGCTAACTGGGGATGCTGGGCAAGTCACTCCACCTCTCAGGACCTCCATTTCCCCCCATGAGGTCGGTAGAATTGCACCCATTTACAGATGAAGAAACACTTCTGCCAGTAAGTGTTCAGATCAGGAGAGCTGGCCCTGCTTGGCCACTGTCTGACTGTGTGAGCCTGGGAAGATGACCTCCCCTCTCTGTTTCTCCTCTGTTCCCTCTGTTCCCTGGGACATCTGGCACCCGCTGGGCAGAGCTAAGACCAGAGGTCATTTCAGAGCAAAAGCCACACAAGTGATAGGGGTGAGAAAAAAGCCGGCAGGGCCAACCCCTCCCGCTGCAGAGAAGCAAAGTGTGGATTGCAGCCCCATTTCTCTGACAAGAACACTGAAGCCTTACGGCACCAGGGGTCAGCTTACAGGAGGCAGAAAGGAGCAGTGAAAAGGGCACAGGACTGATTCTCCACAGGCCCTGCTTGTTCACCCGGTCGCAGGGAACCTTGGGAAAAATCCCTTCTGCTCCTCGGGCTTCCCCCCATCAAACAAGTGTTGGAGGGATGGTCTTGGGGCTCCGTGGAGCCCAGCCAACCTCTCCTCACTGTCCCAGTGCCACGACGGGAGATGCTATTTCTTCTTTTTCTGCCATCTGTCCCTCCGTCCCTGCACTAGACCAGCGTTTCCCAAACTCCAGCCATTCATGTGGTTTTTCACATGTCTGAGTAACTAACTCCTCATGAAATAATTTTTCTTTCAGTCCCCTCGCTTTACACTTTTTAACCTTCTTTGCTTAGGGAACCTTTTCATCATTATTTGCAGAAAAACTGTCTCATTTACCATAAGTAGCAGGAAGCTGGTAAAAACAAACACCAGCAAACAAAGTCATGTTTATTCAATTCGGGCCAATATTCTCACCTGCTGAGGGCTCTGAGTTTGAGACCCGAGCTTACTGTTAAAGAGGGAGGTTAAGCAAGGGTCTGGGGTGCCCGGGCCAGTGAGCACCCGCTGGGAGGTCATCTCTAGGGCCGTGAAGGCCTGAGCAGACGGTCACCTTCTCTCTGCATGAGTCAAGGTCCAGGTCCTGGCTGGGCACACTGGTGTTCCCCGTCCCACTCTGTGGAAAATGTGTGCCCAGCCCTCTAGTCACTCATTCCTGGGGTGGATCTGCCCCAACCTCTGCTCAGATGATGTGTGTGTGGGGGGGAAACCAAAGCTTCTGCCAAAAAGGACAAAAAGGAGTGAGAATTCCTGGGTCAGGACCTGGTGGAGCACAGTGGAAACTCTGACCAGCTCCACAGGAAAGACGGAAACCATTGTCCTCCAGGGGCCTGGAGGAGGGGGCCCCAGCTGTGAACTTTTCCAGGAGGCTTAGGCCAGGGTGGGGCTGGACCTTTGAGAACTGCCATCTACAGGCCAGGGGCCCTGGCCTTGGCTTCGGGCCAGATGCTGGCTGAAAGAGGGAAACATTTGCGGTTAGTGTCTATTCACTCCTTAGATGATTCCTTTGATCATCACAGAGATCACGCTGCCTGCATTCCTCATGACCCACCTGGAGGGGTGAGGGTATCCAGAGAGAGAGAAGGGGGGGCGGTGGCAGGAAGGGAGAGAGCAAGGAGGCGGGGTGGGGGTCAGCTGGATTCAGTTCAGCTGTCCTAGGCCTGGCTTCCTGTCCGCTAGCACATGGAAATCCCCCAGATCTTATCATCAAAGAATAACCAGCAAGTCAGACAAAGTTCAGGGTCTCACAGGGTGGGAGAATCACTCTCAGGTTGACTTTGGCCTTGGAGGCCTCAATAGGGCATCCTGGCCTAGCCCCACCTGAGGGCAACACGCAGGACCACTGCCCTCCTCTGCCCTCTCCCAACAGGCTGTGCCCCGCAGAGGTCTCCGTAGCAGGAGGGACCCCTCCGCTGCGAACACATCCTCAGGAAGAAACCCTGGCGGCTGTGGCTGAAGCAGAAGAATGCTGCGAAAGACCTGAGGGTATCTGGGAGGCAAAGGGTGACTCAACAGCAGCCTGGGTGGAAGTTATTCTGGCATCCCTGGCTCAGGTTGGAGTTCACCTTACGATACACATTCCAGGAAAGGCAGTTCCTCCCTTTGAAGCGGTTCTGAGCCTGAGGAAGAACTGACACGTGTGCATTCACACAAAGGGGCTGGAAGGGCTCTTCAAAGATGAACCAGCCTTTGTACAAATAGGGAACCCGGGGCCTGGAATGGAGAAGAGAAATACCCAGGAGCCCACAGCCTGTGGGCAGAACTGCAGGAACTAGGACCTCGGTATCCCGACCACCCCACACACCTATAGGGATGGAGCCCTGCCCCTGCCTCGGGGCCTGGATGTGGAGATGAGAGCTGGGTCCTCTGCATACCAGCAAGGTTGGCAGTGACTCAGGAAGCACTGAGCCCGGCCCTGAGACCATTGCCTGGCACAGCAGGGTTCAGGAAAGACGCTTTTCGGCCTCCCCACACCTGTCGGCCCTTGCTCAGCGAAGAGTGAAGAGCTCCCCCGTGTCCAGGCACCATTATACACTTTCCAGATCTTTCCTGAGCACACATCTCCTTCGCAGCCCATGAGGGGCATGCTAATGCCCCATTTGATGGATGAGTGTGATTCAAGGCCCAAGGTTATACATCTAGAAGGTGGGAGAGGTTCTTCCCTGGTGGTCCAATGGTTAAGACTCCGAGCTCCCAATGCATGGGGCACAGGTTGGATCCCTGGTCGGGGAACTAAGATCCCACACGCCACATGGCGTGACCAAAATTAATAATAATAATAATAATAATAATAATAGAAGGTGGGAGAGGCCAGATTCAAAGCCAAGTCTGGCCTCCGAACACGCCTAAGTGTTGGGGCCCCAGCCCTGGTGCCACGTGGCTCTGCCCCTAGAGTCTGCCGCTGCTCAGGGACCCTGACAGAGGGTCTGCTCTGTCCTGGTGTGTGGCTCCAGGGTGCCTGAGATGGGCCTGAGATAGAGACTCCAGGGTTGACTGATGTTCTACTCAGATCATGCTGACCCCAGGTCCTCTCCCAACTCGAAGACCCCCCTGCCCTCCACATGCCCACAGGCTCCAAGTGCAGGAACGGAGAATGGGCTGCTGGGGGGGATAGGAGACTGGGCTCCGTGCTGCCTCCCTAAGTGACCTCGGCAGCCACAGCCCCTCTCAGGGTCTCCAGCTTAATTTTAGGGAGATAACCAGTAGTGGTGACAAAGCCAGCAGTGAAAGGGATCAAGGGGACGATGACTGTGCAGGCGTCCGACCAAGAAGCCAGAGCGACAGAGGCTCTGCCCAGGGTTGAGGGCTGGGTGAGCTATTGACATCATTTCAGCCCCAAACGGGGAAGGGAATCTGCTCCCAGGGAGGCCGGGCCAGGCACTGGAGCCATGGAAGAGGAAAAGATCAGAGCCTTTCCTTTCCTATCACTGTTAGAGCCACACTGTCCAGTATGGCAGCTTCCGGCCACATGCGGCTGTTTAAGTGAAATTAAAACTTTAGTCCCATAATTACACCAGCCACACTGCAAGCCCACGATAGCCACATGGAGCTAGTGGCCACTGCACTGGACCACGCAGATACAGGACATCCTTATATCACAGAAAGTTCTCTGGGTAGTGCTGGTCTTGAATCTCTTCTCTCTGAGCCTGAGAACCTCCAGAGAAATAGGAGAGGTTCTCAAAGGGGCTCTGGGGAGAGGCACCTGTAGTGTGAGTTGCTGGAGACGGAGGAAAGGAATTTGCTGGAAGGGGCAGCAGAGAGTCTGGGAAAGCAGTCAGGGGTCCTGTGAAGATGAGATGGAATGAAATAGAATAGTTGCTACGAGTACAGGTTCAAGTCTCTGTCCTGTCACTTCCTGTGTGGCCTTGGGAAAGTTACTTAACCTCTCTGTGCTCAGTCTTCTCATCTGGAAAATGGGGCCATAAAAGAATCCACCTCCTACTTTTGTTATAAGAAGGAACTGGGTTGCTATTTATAAAGTGCGAGGACAGGGCCTGACCCACAGTGAGGGCAATGGGAGTGTCTGTGAGGTAGATGGCACACATTCAGCTCTCAGGGCACGACCTAGCATGTCGTCAGGGTGGTCAACAGCTGCTCCAGGAACACAGGGCCTTACCAGAGAAGGGCTCCAGGGAAAAGTTGAGCAGGTTCTTGGTGCCACACTCGGGTCCCAGGATCCCGTTGTAGCTGACGGTGCGGGCACAGAGCAGGAGGCAGCCAGTGTGGTCCTTGGCAGTGTTGTTGGTGATGTAGGCAAAGACGTCGAAGTCGCTGCCCCTGTTCATGCCCTGGCCCACACGGATCCGCATGGCCACCCCTGTCTCCTCTTTATCAGCCAGTTTGTTCTGGTGGTTGGCCCTTGTGAAGGCTTCCCTCTCCTCTGCAGACCCTGTGGGGACACGGAAGAGAGCTTCATCACAGCTGGAAGGGGAACCAATGAGAAGGAGGCTGGGAGCAGGGCAAGCTGGCTTCTCAGAGTCCTGGTGACTCAAAGCACCCCTGAGGGAGCCCCTTCTTTACATTACTGTGCCAGGAGGAGGAAAGAGTATTTTATTTACTTTCCACAAGTGAACTCCTATACATCCCTCAAGACCCATCCCCAAATGACCCCTCTTCCAGGATGCCTTCTCTGACTCCTCCTTTCCCAGGATGAAAGAGTCACAATGTCTTTTGGAGTTTCATAGCTGCCTATTGCCTGTCATGGTGTTTTGGCCCACCAGGTTTTTTTTCTGTTCATATGCTTACACTCTCAAGCCTCTTGAGGAGTAAGACTGTGTTTTACTTAATCTTAAGTCATACCCAATGCCTACAACAGTGTTTGGTGCCTAGTAGGCACTGATACAATGAGAACTTTCTCACCTCTAAGCATTTGCACAGGGACCACTTCTACCTGAAATCCTTTCCCTCCCTTCTCTACCTGTTGAGCTTTCCAGCAGGAATGACTGCCCCCTGCTTTATATTCCATTTACTTCTCCCCATGTGCCTTTTATTTTTGTCCCCGGTGTTGTTGGGTACATATTTATTTCTTCTATCAAATCATCAGCTCTAGACCTTTCAGAGGCCAGGGAAAGCATCTTTTCCTTCTGCTTTAGCCCTTCCCACTAGAGCACAGCCACTTATTACCCAATCCCCAGTCAGCCCTGGAGAGTCAACAGGGGTCAGATAAAGGTTGTGGTTTCTTAGTCACTTCTGTGAACCCTACTGTGCTTGGCACAGACCGTAGATGCTTAGAAAATATCTGTCTATTGAATTGGCCATTGGATGTGCTCAAATTCAATTTTTAAAGTAAACCACATCTTTTTCCCACTACTGATTTAATATTAGTAGCAGAAAGAAGCTTCATCTTTGTGTCTGATTGAGCCCATCTTATTATCTTTAAGTTTCTTTTGGTCCATTTCTCTTTAAACCTTTCCAATCTACCTTCATGCCCACTTCCCCACCTGTGTGTGAAATGCTAAAACAATTAACACTACAGAGTTCCAGGAACTTCTCTTCCGTGGCCTCTCTGGACTTCCAAGCCTCTTCAGCACAAATAGGTTGCAATAAAAAAGCATGGAGGGACCTCCCTGGTGGTCCAGTGGTTAAGACCCGTGCTCCCAATGCAAGGGGCCCGGCTTCGATCCCTGGTCAGGGAACTAGATCCCTCATGCTGCAACTAAAGATCCCGCATGCCACAACTAAAAATCACGCATGCCGCAGCTAAGACCCAGTGCAGCCAAATAAATAAATAAATAAATAAAGATTTAAAAAAAAAAAAAAAAGCATGGAATTGACCATCTATTCTTGGAGCTCCCACCACTAATAAGCTCTGTTAAACAACATGGACATCATGATTTTTCTGTTAAGATGAAAGCCTCTCTTGTATAACAGCCATCCCTTTCAGTTTTATTGAGTCAAACTAACAAAGAAAGTGAGGCTTAAAAACCAAATGACATATTTTTGTGGAATTCTTTTCCTAAATGAATAATCCTTTACCACTGTCCCCCTGCCCCCAGTGTGTTTGTCAAGTTTGCACCTGATTCTAAGGAATTTCTTGAAATGGAGAGTAACCTACAGATCATTGTTGTTTGCAAGCTGCCAGAAAACACACACACACACACACACACACACACACACACACACACACACACACACACACACACACACACACACACACACACACACACACACACACACACACACACACACACACACACACACACACACACACACACACACACGCCCTCTGGGCTGGTAAACAAGCTGCTTATCCACAAGGCAGTGATGAGCCGAGGGCCCCTACCCTCCGGGTACTTGTAGCTGTGGGTAATGTCCTCCCGCTCATCTCTGCCCACACTCTTTGTGCTGATCTTCTGCCCAACGACCAGGGAGCGGTTGATGGACTTGTGCATGGACCCATCATCCTGCCGGATCCAATCCACCACGTCGGCGTTGACCTCGGCAAAGACGAAAGGGGCATCGTACTTGGTGCTCAGGTTGCCCACCTTGATGGCACGAACGGGAACCGGGCCACAGCAGTATGTCCCTGGTTGGGAGGAGGAGGAGGGTAAGACAAGCCTGGGCTGAGGGGAGGGTGGTACCTCCAAAATCTTCCACAATTCAACCACACGTAGCTGAAAACCTGGAGACCATATAGCCTTTGACTCAGGGATTCCATTTCTAAGAAGGCAGCATCAGGTAAGAATTAAGAATTCCAGGGGAGGGAGTTCCTTGGTGGTCTAGTGGTTAGGACTCTGCGCTTTCACTGCCGGGGCCCTGGGGTTCAACCCCTGGTTTGGGAAACTGAGATCTTACAAGGCATGCAACAAGACAAAAAATGAAAGAAAAAAAAAAGAATTCCAGGGGACCCTGGAACCCAGCTTCTGGGGTTCAAATCTCAGCTCAGTCTCTTATTAGCTGTGTGACCTTGGAGAAGTCACTTAACTTCTCTGAGTCCTGGCTTCACGTGGGGATATTTGTACCTACCTAATGAGGATTGGCAAACACTTATGGCTATGTGTTTGATAAACAGAAATGTATCCCAAGGCACTTAAGGAAATGAGGAAGCCAACAGTAGGCAATACTTTACAAGGGTGTGTGTCTGTCTGGTTTCCTGCCCAGACTGAGAGTAGCAGTCAGTGTGTGACACTGACTCAGGGAGTGTGTGCTAACGAAATGAACAAGAGAGCTAGATGTTTATCTGGGTGTGGTTTACCACTGCCTGGTCACAGATTTAAACGTTGAGGACTAGAGGCTTGGTAGCTATATTACAGTGCGTCCATTTGATGGAATGTGGTAACATTAAATTAAAATCACAGAAAACTATCTGATAGAGAAATGCTAATGCTATATGGAGAAGTGACAGGGCCAGGATGAAAGGCCATGTGCAGGAACAGTTCTTTTTTTTTTTTTTTTTTTTGCGGTACGCGGGCCTCTCACTGCAGTGGCCTCTCCCATTGCGGAGCACAGGCTCCGGACGCGCAGGCTCAGCGGCCATGGCCCACGGGCCCAGCCGCTCCGCGGCACGTGGGATCTTCCCAGACCGGGGCACGAACCCATGTCCCCTGCATCGGCAGGCGGACTCTCAACCACTGCGCCACCACGGAAGCCCAGGAACAGTTCTTAACCTGGGGTCCATGGAACCCCCAAGGCACAGCAAATAGAATTCAGGAATTCATAAACTTGGATGGGAAAAAATTACATCATTATTTTCACTTCCTTCGACTGTGAAAGAAGACCAAAAACCACAGTCTTAAGTGCACTTATGACTTGTCACTCATAAGAACCACAGATATTTTTATATCTCTTTATAGTTGTTACAGATAACTGGAAATATAGATTGCGTTCATCTCTACCACAAAATTATGGAACTTATTGATTCTACTAATAAATCTTGTTATATAAAGCATATATTACTATATCACAAATTTATTTTAAAAAATTTTGATAACTATATTGCAATGTAATTGAACCCTAGGTGTTATATTGTGTGTATTTAAACTATTATTCTGACGAAGGATTCATTTGAAATTATTGGAAGCTGTGTGTGAATGTTAATGAAATTTCTTGGGGGGAAGAGGACAAAGATGCTATTTGACTTTTTTTCTTTGTGCTTCTCCATATTTTCTGTTTTCCACAATGTGCATGAATTCCTTTTCTAATTATAAAAGAGGTGTTTTATAAAATATCAGTGAGGTCCCCCAACACTCAATGTTCTTTGGAGTCAGCCAGAGCTGGGTTAGCATCCCAGCTCTGCCCCTCTCCAGCTGAGGAGCCCCTCTGCTGAGTGGGTCCCCTCCAGCCTCTGTTTCTTCATCTCGGTAATGGGGCCACACCTGCCTACCCACCTTCGCTCTTCTCCTGGGGCGTGGGGTCCAGGGCCTGCCACCCCTCGTATCCCGGCTGCAGGTCAGGCCTGGTCATCCACGACTCCACCCAGCAGTGGAAGTTCCTGTTGGGGAAACAAAGCAGAACGTGGACCAGGACTCTCACGCAGACGTTCACGGTCACCTCCTGCGGGCTGTCCACACTCGCCTTGTCCTAAGCTGACCCCGGAACATCCCCCCACACACTTTGCTCTTCCTCTGGGGGCCCCAGTCGGGTGCTCCCTCCTACACTGGGAGTCCTCAACCCCTCTCCCCTCCTCCTTTCCCCTCTCAGTGGCTCTGCAAGCCCAGCTGACCGGACCTCCTAATTTCTCGACTCTTCCTTCTTTTTCAGCTCACAGGCTCTGCCTGGATTCAGACCCCACCACCACTCACCTGGACCACAGCCCCGCCCCCTGCTTCCGATCTGTCCCCACGGTCACCAGCACACCCCTCTCCAGTCTGAAGTCTTTGGAATCAAGACCAGACCCCTAGCCCGGCAGTGCAGACCCCGGACGGTGTGTTCTCCCTGACGCCCTTTCATGCTCCCTGCATTGACTTTCCTTCCTCTTGGCCTTTGCTCCTGCCGTCCCCCTCCCGGAGCCTCTCCAAGGCCCACTTCCTTTTGTCCAAACACTGTTCAACTTTTAACCCAGTTCAAATGTGACCTCCTCTGAGAAATGGCCCCAAGTTTCCTCTCCAGGGGATCCTTCCCACTGAGTGCCCCCCTCACCAGATCATCTCGCTCTTGTCACTCTGGATCTCCCCAAACTCGTTGCGGAAGTACTCGATGAGCAGGTTGCTGTTCTGGTCGTGGGCCGAGTTATAGTTGGTCACGACGCGGGTGGGGACGCCGAGGCACCGCAGCACTGGGTCGGGGGACACGGTGGAGAGAGCTTAGATGAGCTGAGGCCCTAGAGACATCTGCTCTGCTTGGGCCTCCACGTGGGAGCACTGCACACTGGTAAGGGTGTGCCATCCCCTTGCCCGGACAATGGCACCCACCTCGCTGGTTGCCCCATGTCCACTCTTTCCCTTTCACATCACAGCTAACAACAGACTCTAAATGCAAATTTGACATTAACAGTCCTCTGCTAAACCCTCAATGGCTCCCCACAGCCCTCGAGGTCAAAGGCCAGACCTCCACCGTGGCCCTTGCCCTGCAGGGTCTGGCCCCTGACCACCTCCTGCACACTTTGCTCCAGCCACACTGGCCTCACTGCTCCTCCAGCACTCCATGCTGCCAACAGCCCCAGGACATTGGCATATGCTGTTCCCTGGGCCAGGAATGCCACCCGGCCAGGTTTAGATTACCCCATCATTTGCATTCATAGCAAAACTGGGGATTCATCATCATTCTCAATAGACAGGTGTGTGAAGGATTCTTTAATTTATCCTCTGAGGGCAGTGAGCGAGCTGTCTTATTTTATATCCCCAGAGCCCAGCACAGGCCTGGCACAGACTAATTTGTCAAATGGGATGAAGGAGTGGGTGAGGTAGAAAGAAAAGGAGGAAGGGAAGGAAA
Source organism: Mesoplodon bidens (assembly GCF_964165515.1). Lineage (NCBI taxonomy): Eukaryota > Metazoa > Chordata > Mammalia > Artiodactyla > Ziphiidae > Mesoplodon > Mesoplodon bidens. The sequence continues at coordinate 21,734,563 of NC_138171.1, read as the reverse complement.
GAAGTAATGACAGAGATTCAGAGTGAGGAGTGAACAGCGGGGCAAGCAGAAGAGGGAACAAAGGTCAGGAGCCCTTCCGTTCCAGCCCCAGCTGCTTCAGGCTGTGTGGCCTGAGGCCAGTCCCTTCGCCTCTCTGGGCCTTGTTTCCTCCTCTCTAGCCCGGGGTTCAGGTGCACTGGGACTCCATCGTGGACCAGGAGGGCCTGCATTTGTGCCTCAGCACAGTTTACAGAGGGCCCGGAGTAACTGGGAAAGGGACTGGTGTTGGAATGATAGGTGACAAAGAGGCAGGATGTCAAGTGGCATCTATAGACCGCAGAGGAGGGACGAAGACCCCGGGCACGAATCCTGCCCGAATGGTGATGCTAGATGCTCCTGACAGAGGGAATTATGGGTGTTCTTCCTCCTTCAGTTTTTTATGTTACTTTTTATGTAAAATGTAAAAGTAACATAGTCTCAGGGTAAGGTAAAGAAAGTAACATCTAAAAAAAGAAGTGAAACAGAAAGTCCTACTAAATATAATCAGTAGGACCTTTGTTTTACTTTTAGTTTTGATTGAGGTTGAGTCTTTGAGACGGGGGAGGGGCAGGGATGTGACCTTCGCCCTGTGCCCACCATCAACCAGGGCAAGAGCTTCCCCGATGGCCCTGGATTCTGGCCGGGAGACATGAGGGCACTGGGAGGAGGAAGGAAGGAGCAGCTGTGACCCTTCACCTCTTGCCTGGTTCCTGTGCCCTTCAACTTGGGTAGAGTCTGGACGCTCTGCTGCTCATGGCAAGGGCTGATGTCCCAACCCCAGGCCTTGCCCCACCATGTGACAGGCTTCAGAGTACAGACCTGAGGCTTGGGGAGGCCTGTCCCCACTGCCCAGGGAGCAAGGCTCCACTCCTGTCCCAGGGGCGGTGTCCCGGGAGGCCTCATCATCACAGTCTAAGGCCAGGAGGCTGTGCCAGAGGCGGGCCCACCTCGTTCCAAGCCTGGCTGTGCCACTCACCAGCTGTGCGACCTTGGCCAAGCCACTTCTCTTCTCTGAGCCTCCATTTCCTCCTCTAAGGGGAGCTAATAATAGCGGCTTGTAATGATTCAGAGAGGAATGGGTATGGGCAGGCTGGCCAAACAGAAAAGTGTGTCACTGTGCCCGTCACTGCAAACGTCCATCCAATCACTGTCAGCCGACTTATGGACACAGAGAAAATGCCCCAAGATCCAGCTGAGGAATCCCAGCTTCCCCGGAAACCCACAAACCCCACCTAACTTGAACCAGAGACTGTGCTAAGTGACATCTCCCCAGGTCCTAAGCGCTCCCTGGGACTTGGGTCAGCTTCTGCTCTCTCCAGTTTACACATGAGGAAACTTAGGCTTGGAGACACCAGTTCTCTTGCCCAAGTCCTCCGGGGGTCAGAGGCAGAGCTGGAATTCACCCCGGGCGGTCCGTCTCAAGTCCCTGGGCCGATCCACCATTCAGCTCCCTGCAGAAACCCCGTGACCACGGGGGTCAGACGCCCCCTTATTTGACCGAATCTCCCTGGCTCCGTTACACATCAGGCCTGGGAGAAGGCTGCAGGGACCCGGGCTCACAGAAGCCAAGGGCGGTTCCAGGCCCTCTCACATCCCGTGTGCCGCTCACCAGTGCAGGCCACAGCAGCAAAGACCCAGCACTGGCCATACTTGACGCGCTGGCAGCCGCCATTCTTCCAGCGACGCAGGATGTCCACGCTGCCGATCCAGAACATGGGGTTGATGCCATCCCTGTAGTTGTTGTCCCAGCGTCCCAGCAGCACGCCCAGGTCATCATTGCAGTTGACCTGCAACCAGCGAGAGTGTCAGAGGGACCAAGCCTGGGGAAAGGGTGACGGCTGCACTAGGGTGGGCATGAGTTCAGCACATGGTGAAAGGCAGGGAAGGGCGTTCCAGGTTGAAGGAACAGCAGGTGCAAAGATCCCAAGGTGTGACAGACTGGGAGGTTAGAGACGGCTGGCGCCAGAGAGAGAAGCGGGAGGGAGGAGGCAGAGAGGGGTCAAGGTCGTGAGGGTGATGCTGGAGATGTGAATTTGTCCACGGGGTGGCAGGGGAGTGACACGGCGTGACCTGAGTTTTACAAAGACCCCCTCTGGCCCCTGCCCAGATTGTGTCATTTGCCCCCAGACTCCCAGAACCTCGAGAATAAAATGCAGCCTCCTGACTGTGGCCCTGAGGCCCGCACCGTCTGGCCCTGCCCCCCCTGCAGCCCACCTGCATCCGACCCTCCTGCTTGTGCCCTGCTCCAGCCATACTGGCCCCCCTTTTGCTCCTCAAACCTGCCACAGTCGTCCCTCCTCAGGGAGCCTTTGCACACAAGCTGTCCCCTCCGCCTGGGATGCTCTTGTCCTCCCAGTTACTACGTCAAGTCGGGACTCCTCACTCAGGGAGGTCCCCCAGCCCCTTGCTGGGGTTAGGCCCTGTGTTCAGACACTGTCACACATCTGGCCGCTTTGGTGAGTGCATCGTAACTTACGACTGTGCGCTCATGTGATACTGTGGTTCCGCCTGTCTCCTCCCACACACACCCTAGAACGGAAGCTCGATGAAGTTAGAGACCATTCATGTCTTACACCTGCTTTTCCCTGGTGCCTAGGATGTGGGTGGCACTTGACGAATACTTGCTGGATGAGTGAGTGAATGAATGAATGAATGGATTGCTTTGAGGGACCACATGGCATTACCCGCATTTGTACCTTGTCTCTCCAAATACAAGGTCTCCTAGCTGGGACTCACCCATCTCTTGGGTTCCCCCACCATGCCTAGTGCGGGGCCTGGCAGGCCTGCTACTCACTCACCATGGCGCTCACCACCCGGCCCACGTAGACTGGACTGCTGCGGCGCGAGCAGTCGCGGCCAGCGTCCCTCAGGAACTTGGGGTTGACGTCCAAGAGCATCAGGCAGATGTCCAGAATCCCGTCTTCAAACTGTGTCAGAGGAAACAAGGGGAGGATGAGGGAGCTGAGAAGTCACCTCCCCCGGGAAGCCTGCCTTGAAGTCAGCAGCTGTGGGACCCCTCTGTTCTGTCTCACACACCAGATCGGAGGCTCGGAGGCTCGGGCTGGGTCTGTCACAACTCCGTGGTGCCAGCTTTTCCTGGCCCAGGAAAGGGGGGGTGAGGTGGGACAATGACTGAGTGTGTGAGAAAGGGGGAGGGGGTGTGACTGCATCCAGGCTGGGGGGGTCCTAGGAGCTTGGAGTAGAGCCCAGAGTGAAAAGCCCAGCGTCCCTGGAGCGTCCCTCCCCTCCGACTCACCTCAGGCCCAGCCACTGCACTCCCCCACCGCCAAGTCTTCACTTCCCTAAAGCCTGACTCACCCTGCAGAGCTGATGAGCCTCCCCTCCTTCCCCATCCCATCACCACACACCGTTCGGATTGGAACCAAAGTATAGACTGTAAAGATGCACCCAGAGTAAAATCTAGACTTTTCCCTGTGGCCTGCAAGGCCCATTAAGATCTGTGTCCCATAGAGAACAAACGTATGGACTCCAAGGAGGGGGAACGTGGCAGGGCAGGCGGAGGAAGGGAGGTGGTGGTGGTGGTGGGATGACTTGGGAGATTGGGATTGACATATATACACTAATGTGTATAAAATTGATAACTAATAAGAACCCGCTGTATAAAAAATAAATTTAATTTAATTTAAAAAAAAAAGCTCTGTGTCCCACCCCATCTTTGACCTCATCTCTCACCGCTCTCACCCATACTCATTCTGCTCCAGGCTCACTGCCTCAGGACCTTTGTGCTTGCTATTTCCTTTGCTTGGAATGCTCTTCCTGCCTCTCTCTGTGTGACACACACCTCCTCATCCTTGCAACTCAGATGTTAGGTTTTTCAAAATCTCTCCATGTCACCTTCCATCGGACCACCCATCTGTCACGTTCAAGGGCTCTCCTGTCTGCCCCCTGCTCCCCATCTCTGTGGTCTTGTCCCAAACCAGGCCTTATCGCAGGTTTCCCTCCGTGATGCAGAATAGCCCTCCCTGGCTTGAACCATTCATTTTGTGGCTCCCTATTGCCATCAGCCTGACATTCAGGGCTGTTCACAACCTGAACACTGCTGACTTCTCCCACGTCATCTCCTGGGGCCCCTTCTCATATAAGTGCTCCCCAAACAGTAACATCCTTCTTAGGTACAACATAAACTTTCCCACCTCTGAACTTTGGCTCATGCTGTTCCTTTTGCTTGGAATACCAGGCACCCACCTCTTCCAAAGCTCAGCTCAAATGCTGCTTACTTCAGGAACTGCCTGATTCCCTTCCTTCCTTTAGGTCTTATCATCCTGGCTAGTGATGACTTCTGGAAGTTTGCAAGGCCATGTCCCACGGCCCCGCACAACCTGGACACAGACCAGGAACTCAGAAAATGAAAGGGAGGAGTTAGCTTTGTTCTGTCTCTCAGGGGAGAATACAGAGCCCTGGGAAATAAGAGCCAATTCATTTTTTGATGTATTTTATGCATCACAGTCATATCACCATTTCATTTATATCCCACAGAGGGCTACAGGGTTTCTGCAGTTATTTGGAGGCAGACAGTTTTGCAATTATTATCCCCAATATTCAGAAGAGGAAACTGAGGCCAGAGCCCCAGATCTCAGGGATCATCTTATGATCCCAGGGCAGGACTCCCTAGTCTTGAACATGGACCTTGATCCAGGGGCTGCTAAGAGAAATCTCAAGGTGAACCCTACCCCAGGAGGCCAACACCCACTAATACAGCAGGAGGTTGAAGGGCGAGGGGTGTGATGGTTCTTGCTTCATGAGTTTTCTCAGCAATATCTCAATGAATTTTTATGGGGTGCTGGATAGCAGAGGAAATAAGAGTATTGATTTGGAGAACCAGCCCAGGCTGGCCTGCTGAAAGAGGAGGAATCACATGGTACAGTTATGAGCCAACCAGCTGAGATCAGCCAAGCCCAGCCTAGACAGTCATGTCCTGGTTGGCCCATAGATTTATGAGAAATAATGAATGATTGTTTTTTCAAGCCTCCAAGTTTTGGACTTGTTTGTTAGTCAGCAGTAGCTAGTTGATACAACAGTGATTCTCACAGTATCACTGGATCAATAGCATCAGCATCACCTGAGAGCTTGTTAAAAATGCAAATTCGCAGCCCATACCCAGACCTACTGTATCAGAAACTAGGGATGGGACCCAGGAACCTGTGTTTTAACCCATTTTTTTAGGTGATTCTGACATATATTCGAGTTTGTGAACCACTGATCTAGATAATGGTTTAAAGCCCCTCTCAGCATATGCCTAGCATATTGTAAGCTTTCTCCAGTGCTGCCCATTATTTTGATATATGGCCTTGAATGTTCCCCTTCTCCCTCATGGAGCACCTGCCAGCCCCATAACTCTCAGAGGCCCTCTTATTCTTTCCCACCTTGAATCCAGAGCTGCTGCTCCCACAGTGGTTAGGGCCACCCTTTGCTGTATGACCTCAGGCTTGGCCTGGGCCCTCTCTGAGCCTCTAACCATTTCAGGGCCCTTGAATCTTTGACAGCATGGCGTAGGTGACTCAGACCTGCTCACACTTCTGACTTTGATTTTGACTGTCTCAGACCGAGGACCCAGCACAAAGTGGGCCTAAGATGGTTGGGAGGGGCAGGGTGTGGCCTTACCTGCCCATAATTCCAAGGTATGCTCTTGATGAACTTGGCTGAGCCCTGGTAGATGAAGCCCTGTTGGGTGAGGATGTACTCCTGCCGCTCCTCCTCTGAGTCCAGGTACACAGCGTCCGCTGTGGGTGAAAAGGAAAGGGCCTCAACTCTAGGTCTGGCAAGGCCCAGGTTCCCCACAGACGTGGCAGCCAGGGTGCCAACTCCCCAGGGCCAGGTCAGTTTCTCAGAGGCCTTTCTCTCTTTTAATCAGAAAAACTAATAATTAATTAATAATCCCATATCAGTGAGATAAGGTATTATCAGTGACAACAATGTCTGTCTTTTATCCAACACTTGCCATGTGCCAGGACCCATGAGAAATGTATGACATATATTAACTTGTTTAATCTCTCCAAAAGTCCCATGTGGAAGGGATCCTTGGAACCCCCATTTTACAGATGGCAAAACTGAGGCTCAAGAATATATTACAGATGGGAAAACTGATGCCAAAACAAGAGACAGGCACACTCGCTGGGCCACGAGTCAGGAACCCCCTAGCTCTGAGTCTCCTTTGCTGTGTGACCCTGGGCAGGTCACTTCTTCTCCTGCCACCTGACTGTGTTCTCTAGGAGTAAACTGTGATCCCAGATCTGAAAGGTGCTTTGCAAGCTAAAGCCCTGAGCCAGTGCGAGGAAGAAGCATCATTCAGGCGGAGAGAAAGCCAAGAAAGGGTCACTGCAGCTCAGGGGAGGAGGGTCCTTGTCCAGCTTGGGGGGTCAGCTGGCATCTGAAGGTTGCCTGGATGACATTCTAAGCACAGGACCAGAGAGAGCAGAGGTGTGCCTGCTGGAAAACGCAGGGCACTTAGTTCCCTGTGGCTAGCGCCGACAGAAAAGGGCCTGGGGCGGTGGGGCCAGATGACAGGAAGGCAAAGGTTAACCTGGCCTTTCTAATCCTCACTTCACAAGTGAAGAAACTGAGGCTGGGAAGGGGAAATCCAGAGCCATGGTATGACTTTGGTCGGCTCTGGGCATTTTTGTCTCCGTGGGCTCCTTCCTCCACAAAAAAATAAAAAAACAAAAATATATTTTATGACTGCATTGGTATAATGATGAACATATTAATATTATTTGTTAAAACACATTCTCTGGCCTGAACATTCATTTTGTTTCTTCTGATTTTAAAAGAAATTAACACATTTTCATGGGTCCCTAAAAGTATGGCGGGCCCAGGCAGCGTGCCTACTGAAATCAGCCTGGGGAAACATGTCCAGTGCCTGGGATGCAGCTGCCCGGCCCCTCAGACCCCTGGGCTCCTCTACAGCAACCAGCAACCTTATAGCTTGGAGGAAGCAAATGTGAAAGTGGCTGGGTGTCTTTTGCATCCTGCCCTGTGGCTCTGAAGATTGCGCAATAAACATCAGCCTTCAGATAAATGAACTATGTGGCTGTAAATCAGCGGGCAGCGTGGGAGGAAGAATTTAAGAGAAGAAAAAGCCCACAGTACTTTCTCATCCAGTGAAAGCGTCAGCACATGTTGAATTGTCCCCACCGCAGCCCAGGAAGCTGGGACTATGATGTCCCCGCTCAGGTCTCTAGCTGGTAAAGGTGGAGGCCTTGGGGCCGCTAGATCCCGATCCCGACCATGTTGGAGCTCAGGGACGGGAGGCCCCCAGGTCACGGGCAGATCCCCCCTTCCCCCAGAGGGAGAGCAGTTTCCTCCCCTAGCGTGCCCACCCCCACTGAGCCCAACTTCCTGCCTCCGCATCACCAGTTCCCGTCCTGGGATGTGGGTCCCTTTAGTCACTGTGCTGCTTGGCTGACTGTCAGCCCAACCCTCCGGGCAGGGAGGAGGCCAAGCCACAGGAAGGGGACATCCCCCAGACCCTCACTCCCTGTTCCCTGAACTCTGAAACCCCACGGTGTTGGGGTCGGGGAGAGCACTGCCACGTTCCTGCCCTGCGGGCAGGGTTGCCAACTAGCTGTAAGTTCACATTGACTAAAATCAAAATGAGCGGACAGTGGGTCCAGCAAGGCCACTTCTGTCCTGAGAAACCATTCCGTGTGGCCACAGGGCATGTGATCAAGGGTGCTCCTCCCTCTGATAAGCCACTGGGAACCAACTCATGCCTGTGGGTGGGAGCCAGACTAATGAACCAACCACCCGGCAAGACCCAGGGCACTCCCAGCTCTTAAAAAGGATGAGCAGATGTCTGCAGACTGATGCAGAAAGAGCCTCAAGATGTACAGTAGAGGGAGAAAAAAACCAACCCAAGTTGTAGGCTGATGTATATGGTAAGATTCTTTTATGTTTAAGAAAGACAGGGAAACCCATAATGCAGTGAGGTCTTGTACAACATGATGAATGTAACTAACACTGCTGTATGTTACATATGGAAGTTCTTAAGAGAATAAATCCTAAAAGTTCTCAACACAAGGAAAAACTTTTTTCTATTTCTTTAATTTTGCATCTATATGAGATGATGGATGTTCATTAAACTTGTGATAATCATTTCACGATGTATGTAAGTCAGATCTTTATGCTGTACACCTTAAGCTTATACAGTGCTGTATGTCCATTATATCTCAATAAAACTGGAAGAAAAAAAATACAGCGACGTCTCCAGGCACATACATTGGAATCTAAGGAGATAAACCCCCCAAAGACATCTAATAATGGTGTTTCCCAAGGAAGAGAGTCAAGGGGGGGTTGTCTCTCTGTAGTGCTTAAAGCTTTTATAAAGAGGGTGTTCTCATGTCTTACTGTTATAATTAGAAATAAAAGCCAAAGTATGTAAAGGAGAAAATAAAAAAAAATCTTTCTGTTCAAATAAAATGCCCCAAAATGGAGAAAAAAGAAAGAAAGAAAGCAAGCAGTGGCCTAGTAAGAAGCTGGTTGTCTTGATGCTGGAGAGGCCAGAATTTCTGCCCTGGGCCCGGGCTTTGAGGAGGGACAGCCCATTCCCAGGTTGGGCCCGCCCACAAGGCCCCTCTCTCTGCTGGGCTCCATAGGAGCAGGAAGGAAAGAGAGCCCACTGTCTTGTAAATCACAGGCCCCTGTCTCCTCCCATCTGCTCGAGAGAGACTCAGCCCTCTCCCTGACTCTCTAGTTTTGTCCAGCATCGCCCACTTGCTCCCTGAAGGACCTGCCTAAAACCATTTATCTCTGAGCCTCAGTTTACTGTCTGTAAAACAAGGATGCTAACCTCTCCCCCTGGGGATTGTTGAGAGCCACACTGAAAGAATGTATAAGGAGACACCTAGGTGACCAAACTGCTCCTGCCCACCTCTCCTGGGTACCCCACCCCTCCACCTCCCTGTTTCCCTTCCCCAAGCCAGTCCGGTGGGATTTAAAACAGAGCCCCACGAAACAGAGCCAGGCATAAAGCTGCGGCCCTGGGCCTCCACTGGGCAGCCCTTTCCTGAACGGGGCTTCTGAACCTGGGTCACCTCCAGGCCCAGCTCACAGTGCCAGGGCCTCAGACACAGGGTGAGATCCCTTCGTAGCTATGTAGGCCGGGGCAAGTCATTTTGCTTCCGCGAGCCTGTCTCCTCCTCTGTAAATGGGAATAAGCGAGTTCTGACATCACAAGGTCTTAGGGAGGCTGGAGCACGGAACTGTATAGAGTAGGCCTCACTCAATTCAATTGGATGCCTCTTCCGCCCCATCCTCCCACCCTCAGTGGTTCCCATGGGTGGGTCCAGCCCTGCCCATCTCCCCACCCCGCGGATGAAGCACAGCTCACCTGGGCACCAGGCATTGAAGAGCAGGGTGAACTGACCCAGCACGAAGCTGGAGCCCTGGTAGCCAGTGGAGGCCTCCAGGCTGAGGCGGTACAGGCCAATGGGGGAGCTGGCTGGGGTGCAGAGCTGCAGCGAGAGGGCACTGCCCTGCCGGTCCACCACCGTGGCCACCCAGGCACCCTCCTCCACAGCATCGGACAGCCGGAAGCGGGCCTTGGTCCCGGCATTCTCGCTGGGGACTGGGCCTGCAGAGGGAGAAAGCAGGGGCCGTGAGCCAGGGGTGGTGAAGGAGGGTGAGCGCCAGGGCTGGCAGGAGCAGAACACATGTCTGGGGTCCCCTGGGCCTGGGTCTGAGGCCTAGTTCTGTCACTAACCATTGAGGGAACTTTGGGGACAGGTTTCATCTCTCTGAGCCTCAGCTTCTTCATCTGTAAAATGGGGATCAGACCCCAAAGTGTGCAGGATGGTTTTGTGGGAATACATGAAAAGCTGCAGGCACACAGCACGTCCTCAATCTCCTGGGAGATTCCTCCTGGAAGAGGGGACAGCGTGGCCTGGGACAGGGTCACAGTCACACTGTTCTGGACTGGCGTGACTTTGGGGAAGACCATTCTCTTCTCTGGGCTCAGTTTGCCCATCTGTAACATGGACAGGAATTAGGCAAGATACTCCCCGAAGGTCCTCCTCTCCTGCCTAAATCCTTTAACTTTCAGAAAAAGAAGCCGAGACTCTGAGTAGAATGGGAACTTGGTCCTCTGATGTCCCCAGTGGGGCCTGTCTGAAAGCCTGCTTGCTCTTGGCTAGCAGACGGTGCTGGCCAATGCAGACCTAGGTGTCTATCTCCCAAGGCCCCTCCAACTTTTTGCCTCTGTATCTCCATAGGCAGCCACGAAGAGCCAGAACTATCCCTCACCTCCCTACAGCCTTTTACACTTTACAAAGCACCTTGGCACTTACTGCTTCTCCAAAGACCCCTTGTACAGGAGGGAAAACTGAGGCTCAGAGAGAAGGGCTCTCCCAAGAACATCCCAGGGGTCTGCAGCAAAGCTAACATCTGAGCCCACATCTCTAGGCCCTGGGCTGCCCCCAAGGTGCCTCTCATTCCCAAAAGGGATGCTCCCTAGTCGGGGGGTTTCAGGGCTCAGAGTAGTGAGAGCCTGCCTTGAACTGGCTCTTTTTCAGATGGAGGGCAGGGCCTAGCCCATGAAGGCAGGTCTGAGTCATGGGGAGGGTGAGGGGTGCTGGTCACTCTTTCTGGACTTGGGCGGCGCAGAGGAGAAACAAAATCTTCTCTGCCTGGTTGGGCGGCTGCTTGGGAGGGTTTCTGTTTATTCTTGCATCTCCCTCCCTGCAGCTCTACCCCCCCACCACTACTGACAGTATGGGGGCCTGCTCACTGAGGGGCTACCTGCCAGCCCCACCCACTCCCAGGCCCAAATATAACTATGAGCTAACAGGCATGACACAGGCCTCTGGGGCCCTGTCTGAGTGCCAGGAGCCAGCTGTAAGCCTTCAAATGCTCCCTGTCTTCCGGAGCCAGTATTTAGGGGAGAAGTTGGGCAGCACTGGGGCCCGAGAGCCAGCCTAGGTCTGGTTCCACCACTTAGACCCTGAGTGCTGTGTGACCTGGGCTAAGTCACCAGGCCTCTCTGATCTGCGATTTTCTCATCAAAGAAGAAAACAGGCTTAGACTACATGCCTAGAAAGGTTCGACTCCAGGTCTGAAACTGGCTCTGTGACCTTGGACAAGCTATTTAGCTTCTCTGTGCCTCAGTTTCCTTACCTGTAAAATGGGGTCAATTGCAGTACCTCCTCATAAGGTCATTGTGAGGCTCAAAGAAGGTGACGCTTGTAAAGCACATTGCAAGGTGCCTGGCACATAGTAAGTGCTCAATAAATAATAGTTATTATTTATTATTGTCACTACCACCTTCTAATGCTGTTTAGAGGAATCAGTGAGAGTTTAAACCAGTGACTAGCACATAGTAATTATGCAGTAAATATGAGCTATCCCCAGTGTCATCCAAAGAGACCATTACAAATCAGAATTCCCAAGCCAAATAACAGATTTTGAGACTGGAGTGGAATGCGGTAATTGTCTAGTTCAATTGAATCACTTCACAGATATAGAAACTGAGACCGAAAGGGGTAAAGTTGGGGTGACTATACGTCCCAGTTTTCCCAGGATAATCCCATTTTATGCCTGTGGTCCCAGCATAATTCTTTTTTTTTTTTTAACATCTTTATTGGAGTATAATTGCTTTACAATGGTGTGTTAGTTTCTGCTTTATAACAAAGTGAATCAGCTATACATATACATATATCCGCATATCTCCTCCCTCTCCCAGCATAATTCTTAATGGCACCCCTTTCATTCTCAGAAAAGACTCTGGATGATCAATGATCTGGTCTCCATGGTAATGGCCTGGGCCAGGTACCATAGCCACCATCACTGTTGATACACCACCCTCGGGGACAGGCCAGGAAACACATTTCCCTTTCTCTCTGTCCCGCGGCAGCTGTGTACATACACGCACTTACACACCCCTTTCTTCTGAGGGGTCCTGGTGGATGGGAGGAGGACGGGCTGTCCCCCGGCCCCACTGCTGCTCACATAAACTGGCTTCGAAAACTCCTTGGCTGCGGTTCCACACGGAACCGTTTGTGGGGCTAGAGGTGCCACAGAGACCCCCCTGGGTAAATGGCCCTGGAGATCTGAGGGGTCCTGGCCACTACCCCGACCACGGCAGTGAGGGCCTGAGTGGGGTGGATGAGGGGAACCTTCCAGAGTCAAGCCTTCTATTAGCTGCATAAGGGTTCTCTTCACTGCTTCAGGATGACCTCACTCTCACCCAACCCACCTTCCCAACCCTGGCCCGCCTTGGGGGAAAGCAGAGCTTTATTCCTTAACAAGGATGGTGCTTGTCTGCTGTGGTCTGTACCCCACAGCAGAGCCTGTCCGGCCTCGAACTGTCAGGGTGAAATGCATGGCATCTGGGCATGGGTGGGGTCAGGTCACACACCCCATTTGCTGAGTGACCTTCGCCAGCTCTCTCTCCTCTCTGGGCCTCAGTTTCCCTGAAGAGGTAGGACAGGCTGATCATAAGCTAGAATGTTCCAACACTAGGGCAGGGTGCCCAGGCCAGGCCCAGGGTCGGGGGCTGACCAAAGCCAGGCATCAAGGCAGAAGGCCCCCCTTCCTGGTATTGTTTCTCAGCTTCCCCAGCCCACAGGAGGGTCTTGGTAGCTCAGACAGGGAGGCCGAGTGCACCCAGAGATACAGTGCCTTCTGTGGCTGCCCCGGGGGCTGTGGACATTACCAGGGCAGGTTGGCTATGGTTTGAGATAAGCTGGCAGAGACTGGAGACCAGAGATTAGTTGCTGGGGTAAAAAGGTCAGCTCCCCGCCTCCCCTGTGGCCCCAACCCTGAACTTGGGGCCTCGTGACCTAGTGTCAGGCTGCCTAGACAAATGGAGAAGAAGGAGAAAGAAATTTGGACGCCTTGAAGTTGAAAGAAGGAAAAAAAGATGGGAAATACCCAAGTTGGCAGTTCATCGACCATCCATTTCACAGAGGAATAAACTGAGACCGGCAGGCACTTGTGGTGAACAAGTAAATGTCCCTGCTCTCAGATCACATCAATGAAAAGCCTCAACTCTGGGGTCAGGGTTTCAGTTCTGCTGTGTCCTTAACTTACTGTATGACCTGGGCAAGTAACTTGACCTTTCTAAGCCTCAGAGTTCTCATCTGTAAAATGGGTGCTAGTTACACTTCTAGAACAGAAGGTTTCAGGATGAGTATGCACATACCATAGATGTGATTTTCATCAAGCCAAGCCTGCTCAGGGCACCACACCCAGCCCTTAACTGCCATGGATTCAGCCTTCCACTTTACAGAGGGGGAAACTGAGGCTGGAAAGATCAGAGACTTGCAGGAGGCCCCTCAGATTTATTGGAAGAACCCCAAGGATGCTGGGTATGTGTGTGGGGGGGTATCCTGGCTAGTAGGTGTGTTCCTGCCAGAAGGGAAGGGGGAGGGAGGAAAGGGATGAAGTGGATATCCGTGGCCGGTCTGCAGGCGCTGTGATAAGCTTTATCAAACGGCCTCCCAGGTAGTATGGGCCTCAGCCTGCTTGCTCTCTGGCCTCAGAGACCTCAGAAAGAGCTAAAGCTCACCTTTCCCACGCTTGGGCCAGAGTCCCAGCCAGGCGGCCCCTCTCTGACCTCGAGGGAGTGGTTCCCATCAGAAGCCAAACCCAGGGATTTAGCATTTAAGGCCACTTTCCTGGGAATAGCAAAGAAGACTGGACACTGGGCATCTGGGGATGGGGTGGTTGGGGCCTCAATGTCCCTTCATCCATCACTGGAGTCCCTGGAGCAAGACCAGCAAACAGCTGCTAACATCTGCAGGGCACTCCCTCATGTCAGGCCCTTCTCACCTAAGGACCTTCCACCAGGAGTGCTTTACCTCAGAGAGGCTAAGCAACTTGCCCAGGGTCACACAGCGGGTAGGCAGTCTGGTCCACACCAGAACCCAGGTCTGTCTGTCCAGCTCCTGAGCCTGAGGCAGCCTCCGAAGGCTTAGAGAAAGAACTAGGGGAACATAAAACTGCCCACTCAGAGGGCTGGAGCAGCGGGGGTTCTCTCCACCAACCAGACCCCCTTTGGGCCTGATACCATCAGGTTGTGTGGGTTTGCGGGGGTGGCTGTTGATAAGAATTGGGAAGTTGTTCTGATGTGGGAAAAGGCAGGCAGGACCTTGATGGACCCGTGTGGCGGCAAACCTCCCCTTCAACCCTGGTGACAACAGGTTGTCAGGAACCCAGGCGTCCAGAAGCACAGACTTATCTACAAGACTGAGCGGCCTGCGGAGACATCTCTGCACTCTCTGGCCTCAGTTCCCTCATCTGTAAAATGGGGTATGACTGCTGGGAATTTCTCAGGGGGCGAAGAGGAACGGCGTCACCTGTCCCATGGTCTGTCAGGGGACAACAAAATCACAGAACAGGGAGGTGCGGGCGTGGGACTCACCAGTCACGGCACAGAAGGTGAGGCTATCCACGCCAGCCTCGTAGTTTCGGCCCTCGAAGTGCAGCGTCAGCCAGAAGGGCTGGCCCCGTCGCACCACCAGCTTCTCCCTGCACAGCTCAGCCGTGTGGTGGTCACGGCCATTGGCCTCCAGCTCCAGGTCACATCTCTCCAGAACAAGATCTGTGGAGACAGTGAGGGGCTTGAGCCGTGGTTCCATCCCTCAGTCAGCTGTGAGCCCTGAGTTCCCTGGACGTGAGGGGTTCAGGGCACCCCCGGGAGCCAGCCTTCCCAATCCCCACCCACCCTGTCACCCAGGGGCTAACTGGGCCTGCACCTCCCCAACTCTTTTTTTTTTGGCCGTGCTGCGCAGCTTGCAGGATCTTAGTTCCCTGACGAGGGATCGAACCTGGGCCCACTGCAGTGGAAGCCCGGAGTCCTAACCACTGGACCGACGGGGAATTTCCTCCCCAGCTCTTAATCACAGGTTGTGCGCACTGCGGCAAGTGGGGAAGTCTTTGCACCTCCTAGCCGTGGGCCCTCAGGCAACTCAGCTTTTCTGGGCCTCACTTTTCCCCATGTGTCCACAGGTGGGGACAGCAGGATCCACCTAACAGGGCTGTGGTGAGCCATTTAGCCCGGTGCCTGGCTCATAATAAATGCCTACTAAACACGAGCTAGTCTACTGTGATTGGAGGGCTCTTTTGGTAAAAAGGGGGGTGGTATTCGGTATCGATTAATTACACAGGCTTTGCCTTTTAGGTTCAATTTCTAATTTCCAGAAAATACAGAGGACTGAGGAAGATGTAAACACAGAACCAGGAAGCAATCAACAAAATTCATACTCTGGGAAACTATAGGTAAAGTATTCGGTTTCTTTAACCAATAACTTACAAAAAAGAAAAAAGACAAGAAAAAAAAGTTGAAGGGATAACCTATAGACTAAGAGAAACCTAAAACACACTACAACCCACTGTGCTGTGTGACCCTTATTTGGATTTTGATTTTAAAAACTATTTATTACATGCATGAGGCAATTAGAAATTTGAATACTGATGTGTAATGGTGATATTAAGGAATTTTGTATTTGTTTATGTCTAAAAAGGAGTCCTTATTCTTTGGAGAGATATATTGAAATATTTACGGATGAAATGATGTGATGCCTGGGATTTGTTTCCAAATAATGGGTTGTGGGGTGTGAGGGCAGGAGGCAACAGTAGCCATAAGTTGGTGGTAGTTGGGACCAGGTGACGAGAACATAGGCATTTATTCTACTGTTCTCTCTACTTTTATGTATGTTCAATTCTCCATAATAAAATTTTTTTTTCAATGACAGAGGTTTTGGAGTCTTCTGGACCTGAGTTTCAGTTCTGCTGTGCCGCTGTGTGATCCTGGGGAAGGTGTCTCTCCCTCTCTGTGCCTCCTTTTCTGAAGCGTCAAAGGGCTGCTGTGAGGTCTAGCAGAGGACACCCTTTCCCCAGGGCTGAGCCCAGGGCAAAAGTTTGATATGTGAAAGTTCTCTTTTCCCATATTTTCAGAGGGAACTGAAGACCAGGGGAGGGATTGGGGTGATGGGAGAGAGAGGGTCAAATCTCATAAACCTTGGCAAGCTCAATCTGACCTAATCAAGGTCAAGATTAGGGGGACCGTAGGGTGAGAGGAGTGGGCAAGGGAGATGCTCAGAATTATGGGACCCTTAAGAGTATGTGGTCCCACTGAGGCCCAGGGTCAGGGATTTACCAAAGTCACCCAGCAAGTGGGTCCTTCCACAGAGACATACATGCAGGTCTCCTCCCTCCCGCCACGGAACAAATTGCCCAGTAACTGCCGAGGGCTTTGACATGGATTATCTCCACTTAAACCTCACAACTACCCACCTACACAGCTACTATCACTACCTTCACTTTGTAGACAGAGACATTACACGGCCCCAGGTCTCACGGCAAGCACAAGCTGAAGCTTTGGGGTTTGAATCCAGGGCTGTAGATTCGGGAGCCCGCACTGGTAACAACCTCACTCACAGCTCAAGACTTTGTGGTCCATCCCCCTGCCCCCCTCCACTCCTCCCATCCCCCGCCCACGTCCTGTGTTGTTTCAAGCCTAGGAGGAGACCTGGGAGAAGTTGAGGCCCCTGCAATCACAGCAAGAGAGACCTCCGCTAGCCACAAGGAACAACTTCCTGCTGGCCTGCTGGGGTGAAGAAACACTGTTTTGGGAAACTTCAACTCCAGAGAGCTTAAGCAAGAAAGAGGCCACTGTTGTCCCCCTAGGAGACCTTAGAGAGATGGTCAGTCCCTGGTCTGGGGCAGATGCAGCTCTTTCTCACTCTATTGTCTGAAGAAAGATTGCCAGAAATCATGCCCAGCTCTAGAGGTGCAGAAACACTGGGGTCTAGGGTCTTAGGATTTCCACACTGAGAAAGGACCCGAGGTCTTCCAGGCCACCGGGACCTCTGTAGGAAGTGGCCACTCTGGCAGTGGGGCAGGGGGGCTCATCATAATTGGCATCTCCAGCGTCCCCCAGGTCTACTGAGCCCCACTCCTGGGGACAGGGTGGGAAACTGCATGAGGCACAAGTGGGCCGCCTAGGTGACGCATCACAGCCAGCCCTGAGCTGGCTTTCGATCGCATGTGCTGGGGAGCTGGGTCCCAGAGAGAGACAAAGATGGCCCGAGATCACACAGTAGGTCAGGCACGTCGGTGGTTCCTCCTGCTTGTTCCTGCTCCACGTGCCCCGGGTCCCTCTCCATGTTCGCTCTGCCCACCCTCCCTCCTGGGGGCTGTGGTGGTGCAGAGGCCACCTCCAGATGGACTTGACCCAAGAGTCAGCCAGGATGCTGAGTCCAGCAGCATTAGTACAGGCGTGTCTCCCATCGTAGAAATCCCTCTGAAATGGTAGCCCTGCCCGTGTGTGTTTGTGTGTGTGTGTGTGTGTGTGTGTGTGTAGGAAGTGAATTGAGCCCCTTCTCCAGTCCTCTCACAGATGTACCGAGGACTGGCATTACTGTCCATGTTTTACAGGAGGGGAAACTGAGACTCAACCAGTGGCCAAGGACCAGGTTTGCAGAACTTGAGGGCAGGGAGGGACCTAGGAGAGCAAGTGTGCTCTCAGGCCTTTCCTCCATAGGATGCTGGGAGCTCCTCTCTGGCCCCCGAGGCCAAGGAGACAGCCGGGCTTGGGTTACACACCACCACGGACTAACCAAAACTAAGTACTTGAGTCCAGGCCAGCACCCTCTGTACAGCTTCACGCCTGGCATGCAGCAGGGAGCCAGCTTCCACTAACGGCCGGAGGACAAGTGACAATGGTCTGCTGACACAGTACTTTACCGTTCATAGCACGCCTTCGTGTTCCATCGCCTCATCTGATCCAGGAAGGCAGAGGTTAATGACTATGCCCTGGGCCAGGACTGGGAGCCAGGCACCTCTCACCCAGCCCAGCCCACTTGTTGCGCTCCAAATCGGGGACTTAGGGATTGAGCCCATCCCGGTCCTGACCCCCACTGCACCGGTGGGACCACAGAGACCAGGTAAGGATGGCTGGACCCGGGGCCCCTGAACGGTCGCAGCGGCGCTGACCCTGATACTGCGCTGACCCTGATACTCACCCTCGGCCATGGTCGGGTGGTGGCTGTGCTCCTCAGACCGGTGGCAGGACTCTCCAAGTGCAGACCACTAGCGACGGGCAATGCAGAGGCTGAGACCGACGGTGAACTTATGGCCCGTTTAGGGGCGGGCTAGGGGCGGGGCCTCGCGGGAAGGCGGGGACCAGGCGGGGACCTGGCGGGGAGGCGGTGCCCTGTCTGGGTCCACGCTCCTCTCCACCAGCCGGCTGGGGCGCACCCAGGGGTCAGGAGACGAGGGAGGAAGTGAAGGTTGGGCAAGGGCGCCCCCTGGGGAAACAGCGCAGGGCTGGGACGGCAGCCACAGGGACACACAGACCAGGACACCCAGACGCACCTGGATATACAGAGTCAGATCTTGGGTAACAGAGAAACCTGCATACAGAAACACACACACAGATACAGACACACAATTGCACCAGGACACACAGGCGTACTTCGATACACAGACATGGACCCGCAGTCAGGTCAGACCCGGGATCAAGAAGACACACACACCGTCAGATAAAGATACATATGGAGCAGACACAGACACACAGTCAGGGACGTAGGGTTGTGGACGCACAGAGACACAGACACACCGTGACAGATACGGCAAATAAACCTGGACACACAGACACGGTGACATGGACAGAAAATCGGATTAAAATCCGAGACATGACTGCACATAGTCACAGCCAGGCACACACGGACAAGGTACCCACCAAGACCCACACACAAATAAGCAGGTGTCCGGATGCACCCAGCTCATAGACACACAGACCACACACCACCAGAGGTGGACACAAAATCAGATTGGGGCACTTACAGACACACAAAGGTGCAGATACTGGGAGACGGACACACAGACAGACATGGCCTCATGTACAAACATGCAGACACACCCACAAAGACAGACACAATACACCTGACTCTGTCACAAAATCCAGAGACATCCCTCTATCTCATCCATCCGTCTATCCATCTAATCATCCATCCATCTCATCATTCATTCATCCATCTACTCACCCATCCATCCATCCATCCATCCATCCACTTACCCCTCCCCTACTCCCTCCCTCTACTGATGATGTTCCTTCAAGTCCAGCCTGTGCCAGAAGGAAACAAAGCCAACGTCCCAGGGACTCAACCTCTGACCTCTCACTCCTAGTACCCTAGGGGGTGGGGGGATCACCCATTCTTCTCCCTCTGGTCCCCCAGCCTCCTATGGTTCTTAGCCACCACAAATCCTGAACAGGGAGGGTCCTTAGAGAGGCAGGGGCCTGTGAGCCTCCTCCAGCCCTTTTTCCATATTTATGGATGGATTAGGCTACACAATTGGCCCCAGTTTCCATTCCTGTGTGACACAGCGCAGGGAACAAACCTGTGTTGTTTTCGTAGATGCGTGTCCCTGAGTCAAATGGAGCCTGCCTGAGGTCTTAGTGAACCAACTTACAACAGTTTTGGGCCCTGCGGACCCATAAGATAGCCCAATGGGTGAACCTTGTCATTGCCCCATCTCATAGATTGTTGTAGAAACTGTTTCCTACAGCTAAAAAGAGCTCAAAGGAAGGAGTGAGTGCGCGAACATCAGTCAAGAAGCCAGGGTTTGAGATCCCGCTATGTAGTCCTGGGCAGGTATTTTGGCTCTGCAGGCCTCAGTCTCCCACTCTGCAAAATGAGGACAAGAATTCCTCCCTCACAGGCCTGGAGGAAGACTCAACCATAATGACTGAGTTTGGGCACCTAGTACATAGTGATCACTCAATAACTGGGGCCTCTGAGTTTTGGAGCAAAAATGCCATGTGTCCCAGAACCTGGCTCTGAGAGTAGGGACCTCAAAGAGAAACAGGAGGCCCCGGGGACAGTCAGGCTCTGCAGAAGGAAGGCTGCAGGCTCAGCGTTTCTACAAGAGTCAGACCTGCCCCACATGAAAGGATGGGTTTTGCCTTTGTCCATTCTTTTCCGTTTGGAAATGACATTTCTTCTCCACTTGGCACTAATCTCCCCTTATCACCCCCACCTTGGAGTTCCCTGGAGGGCAGGAATACACTGGAAGCTTTTTACCCATCAGGTTGTTCCTGGTGCCCTGCATGGGGCTTGGTACAGAGTCCCAGACCCATCCCTGACCACGCCAGCTTCCGCCTCTTCCTTCCTCTCCCTGTTTCTGTAGAACTATGACCACCTAAGTGATTCAGGCTCTTGAGCAATCCCAGGGAAGTCCAAATCAGAACTGGCTTCCAAGAAGTGACAGGTCAAGACCAGACCACAGGCTGAGCCCAAAGACCTGGATTCCAGGCCTGGTGACCAGGGGACCCTTGCCTCACGCTGGGCCACAGTTTTCCCATCTGCTCAGAGGGGTTGGGAAACTCTGCCTTGTCTTACCTTACTGTGCAAGTAAAAACTCAAAAACCATTTTACTGAGGGGGAAACTGAGGCCCAGGGAGGGTGGTTGTGAGCTCAAGGTCCCCAGACAGTGCAGGAGGTGACCCTTCATCATCCCTTACAGGGGACGTGCAGGGCAGGGCACAGCTGAGGTCATTCTTCACTGTGTGATCCTGGGTAAATTACTAGACCTGACCAAACCTCAATCTCCTCATCTATAAAGCAGGTATAATAAGAATCACCACTTCTGGGAATTAGAGATAATGTCTGTGCAGTGGGGGGCACATAGTAAGTGCTCAGTAAATGTCACCTAAAACTTTTTTATGATGATGTCATCAAGAGTCAAGGCTCCCGTTCCCCACAAAAGGGAGATTCTGACGTGCGTAAGTGAAGCAGGTTGCAAACAAGGTAGAATATTTGCATATTCTCTAATATTTGGGGGCTTCTTAGAAGAACTCCCTGCCTCGTAAGTAAGTCTTGGACTCAGGGTCACTGATGGATGCCTGAACTCCCCCATTCGAGGGATCAGTCCTTCATTCCATAAGGATTTCCAGGCCTTGAGGTGGAGACAGAGGTGCATGTTTAGAACTTTGGAATAACCCATTACCAGTCAGATATTCTGTTTAAATCTCACAATATGATTTTAGTCATTTATTAAATGAGGAAACTGGGGCTCAGAGAGGTGAAGTGACTTGCCCGAGGTCACACAGTCAGTAAGTCGGGGCATGGAACTTGGGCTTGGTTCAAAAGCCTGGGCTGGCTCTTCCAGGGTTCAGAGGTCAGTCCTATCCTGCACCCCCCAACCCCATTCCTGCCCACCCAGGGGTGGGGTCTCAGGGGCCTGGGGCTTGTCTAATCTTACAGCTCTTGGCAAGTGAGGCCTCCAAGAGCAGTGGTCCATGCTTGTGACCCATGGGTGTCTGGTGTACTGTAGATGTTCAATAAATGTCTATGGCATGAGAGAGGGAGGGAAGAGTCAGAGTAGAAGGAAGAATGGAAAGAAGGAAGGAAGGGAAGAAAAGGAAAAGGATTAAGGTTCAGAGAGGTTGGGGAAACTGCCTGAGGTTACAGCACAGCTGGGCTCCCAAGCCCTGGCTGGGCTCAGCTATTCCCTAAGGACAAGGGACCCCCCAGACCAGAGATGGCCCTGGATGGCTGAGCTGGGAGGGGAGGGAGGGCTGGGCGGTAGTGGGTGGGACCGTAATAAGGACATGGTCTCAGCTTTTCTACCAGCTGGTGACTAATGGCAAATGAGCAAAGTCTAGCATGAAGCCCATGGAGGGCAGGGCCAGAATCCCCTGAGGTGAGAGGGGCTGAAGTAGGGGTGTTAGGACAGGGGACTTAGGGAAAGTGTCAAGGGGCAGGCATGACCTTTTAGGCCCTTTGAGAGGGAGTATGGTGGGTGGCCTCTCCGAGATAGGACCTGGGTGTCCCAGGCTGTGGGGAGCAGAGAGCAGGGCACCTGACTGGGGAGGACCCTCCCAATGTGTCCATTTTGCAGATGGAAAAACTGACCTGGCCATGGTGTCCTCAGCTCCACCCTTAGAATGTGCCCCCCTCCTAACTCCCTGCCCCCAGCATAAGGTCTCAGCCCCAACTCTGCCACTTAAGCTCTAGGGACCATGAGTACTTTAGTTCATTTCTCTGAAACTTCAGTTTCTGTTTCTGTAAAAGCAGGAATCACAACCCAGCCCTCCTGGGGCTGATGTGAGAAAGAGAGGAGGTATGGGGTCAAAGGGAGCCTTCTGAGAAGTGATCTGAGCTTGTCCCTCTCCTTCTGAAACCCCTGGGGGAAGGTATGAGCTCTTCAGCCTGGCATTCGAGGCCCTGCAGCTCTGGCCCAGCTTACCCTCCAATCGCATCTCTCACATTTGTATCCTCCAGCCTCACCAGACACACTACCGGCCCCCAAATGCACCCTGCAATTATCTACCTCCAAGTCTTTGCTCAAGGTGTGCCGTCTGAGATGCCCTCCCCTCTTCACCTATCAAAATTTCACCCAGGCTTCACGCCCCTCCAAAGGCCACCTCCTCCTAGAGCAGGATTTCCCTTCCCTCATGCCCAGTACCTGCAGGACACAGTCACAGTCTGCGTTGTATAAGGACCAATGTGTGCGTGTGTGTGTGTGTGTGTGTGTGTGTGTCTGTCTGTCTGTCTGTCTGTCTCCCACTGCCCACCTGGCTCTTAGTGGCTGCTCAATCAATGTCTGTTGAATGAATAAGTGACCTGCGGCAGAGAGAGAGAAACAGAGACACAGAGAGAGAGAGACTTGTTCAAGCTTGTGCCAGACTCAGGGGGTTACCCCCAGAGCCTTGATTGGCAGGATTTGTGGTGCCTGGGGCAGGATCAGGAGCCAGGGCATGGTGCTGGGGCATCTTTCAATTCTTGTTGCCTCCACCAGAGATGAGAAGTCTGGGCCCAACTTACTCTCCAGTCATATCTCCTACAATCCCAGGAGTAGGCAGACTCACTGCTGAGCCTCAGAGAGGGCAAATAGCTTTCCCCAGATCACACAGCAAGTTAGGGCAGAGTCAGGGTGGGGCCTCCAAACACAATAGAAAAACAAGTCCTGGCCTGTACCTCTACTCTCCATTTTGGAAAGGTAGAAAGCTGCTTTTATTTAACTTGGCAACAGGGCATTGCGTTGTAACTGGGAGTGGGGTGAAACAAGAGACTTGTACAATGGAACCAGGGTGAGTTGGTGTGGCAGGGGCTGACGTGGGGTCCAAGAGCACTAGGCTCCAACCCTGCTCTCCCTCTTACTGGCTGTGTGGCCTCAAGTCTTAATCTCCCATAAAAAGGGACAACTCCCCTCCACCCCCCGCTCACTGGCTCAGAGGAGGAGACCCAATAGACGTGAAAGCCCCTCCCAAGGAGAGTAACTTGATTCTATTATTGTTGTCACAGTTATGTGGTTACAGTTCTTAACTCTCCAGACACCCCGGGGAATGGAGAGTTTTAGGATTTTGGGGGAGTGGAGTCCTGACCATTTCAGGAAGCAAGATTTGCTTTAATCATAGGAAAACCCACTTCAGACCCTTACTCACAACCAATTATCACTTACTTGGCATACAATCCTAGCAAAGATGTAACACCGTCACGGAAGTAACAGCCCCTAAAGGTTAGACGTTAAGACATTAGGACTGGAGAGAAGAAACACTAGAGGTGGGAAGTGCCAAGAGAGAGGGAGACGACAGAAAAGCTGCACAGGCGGGTGCAGGAGCTCTGACGTTGGTAAGGTCTAGGGCCATTTGGAGTTGGGTAAATAATCCAGCCTCATGGGGCAATCATCAGCGGTCATGATAGTGACCCAGAGGCATCCTGTGAGTAGAAGGAACTGTCTGCTCTGCCCACTGAGCCCCTGAGACACTTACCACTCCTTCCCTGCTTCTTTTAGCAGCAGTGCAATTCAGCTGCAAGGACACAGGTATGGGGGCTCAACACACCTGGGTTCAAAGCCAGCTCTGCCATTTACTTTCCTGTGTGTGATCTTGGCTAAGTCACAGCACTTCCAAGCCCCAGTTTCCTCATCTGTAAAATGGGCATGATAATAATCGTGCCTACTTCTCAGGCTTTTTGTGAGGATTAACACCATGCCTGGTAGAGAATAAACACTCAAAAAAGGGTTATTTGACAATTTAAGAAAATGAAGTAGTGATGCATCTACAACATGGAGGAAATTCCAAACCATTATGCTCAGGAAAAGAAGCCAATCTCAGAAGACCACATATTCTGTGATTCCATTTATATGAAATGCCCAGAATAGGCAACTCCACAGAGACAGAAAGTGGATGATGAGTGGTTGTCAGGGACTGAAGGGAGGGGGGATGGAGAGTGACTGCTAATGGGCTTGGGGTTTCTTTGGGAGGGTGAGGAAAATGTTCTACCATTAGATTGTGGTGATGGTTGCACAAATATGTGAATATACTAAACACCATTGAATTGAACATTATAAATGGATGAATTTTATGGGGTGTAAATTATATCTCAACAACATGGTTTTTTAAAACGAAAGTGGATTTAAAAAACAAAACACAAGAATAAAGCTCTGAAAGCCTTTGCAAATACTGTCCCATTTTCAAATTAAACCTAAGAGAAATACTTGCACTTGTGCCCAAAGAGTCTGTAAAGGGAGGGTCTTTACATCATTTTTCCTTCTGGCGAAAACTGGCCACAACCTAAGTGCCCAGCAAAGGGGGATGAATAAATAAGCCATGCCTGGGAATATTATATGGCAGTTAAAAACCAGAAGAAGTAGTCCTCTGTGTATGGACAATGAAAACAATTCCAAGCCGTAATGTTGAGCAAAGAAAGTAAATTGCAGGACATTACGTAGGTTATGATTCCACAAGACTGTTCATTTCCCATGAGAACAAATAAGTAAATATATGTAAAATATGTAAACAGAAGTATACAAAAGAAGGTTTGGAAAAATTCTCTCCAAATTGCTGATGGTGATGGGAGGAGTACTGTGGCCATATTTAGGGGGTAAGTAGTGGTGATTAAAGGTGGTTTCAGTATTTCCTGGAAGGTGGAAAATTTTTAAGAGGGGAAGTGTTTTTATGTATCCCTTTGGTAATTAAAGATTAATTTTTCAAGAGAAAAAGAATAACCTGTTTACATTTAGAATTGAGCTTTTATAAAAATGGAAATACTCCAAAATAAAGAAATTCTGGCAAAGAAGGTAGAAAAAATATAGACTGAGGAAAAAAAAAAAAGAACAGAAATCTGCCCCCCACACCCTTCCAAAAAAAGAACAAAACAAAATCCACAATCAGCCCATAAAAAAAAAAAAACTTTTGTTAGTACTGGCACAATCTTACAAAACCAAACCCACGATCACAGCACATGAGTAAAGGAGAAATTCACAAGTGTTCCCACATCTGAAATTTGGAATTTTGAGAACGGTACACTGAGTTTCTGTTTACTTCACAATCCTGTTTATGTCTTTAAATGCTTCTGGAGTGCTTAATCCCAGTGAAATCCAAGAAAGTGCTTGAAAAATTTTTACTGTGTTAAAAGGAGGATCAGAGAGGTGAAGTGACTAGCCCAAGGTCACACAGTTTAGAAGCGGCAGAGCAAGTGCTCTGAAGTCCATACCTGTAACCCACACTGCTGGAACTCATGCCAGGGGAGTTAAGCCTTGGCATGGGGACCTGGTTAAGCCCCCATGGCCGTTTGGGGCTGTGAAGACATGGGGGATGAACCACTGGATTCGGTAGCATTACCCTGCCTCTCCCCCACTTAGGCTAGGTCATTGGTTGTGTCTGCTTGACACACCCCACTCAGTCAATAAGAATCAAACACACTTTCTTTCATGGAAATAAATAACCGTCTAGGGCAGTGGCTGAGCTTGTCCAGCTAAATTGAACACTTGTGTGGCTGAACTAATCGTTGTTTCTCCCGCCTGTTTGATGAGCCACTCAAGAGATTGTCCGAAGCCAGTGTTTGTAGGTCTGAAGCAGCACTCAGCTCGACCCCATTAGTCTGAAACCCAACTTTCACATCTGAAGGGAGTCTGCCATCACCATGTCCCATCGTCACAGAAGATGCAAGTTTTAGTCTCATTCCTGCAAAGGCAGAGCTCAGTATCCAGGATAATATACCCCAAGGCTACAGGCCTCTGCAGTTGATGGAGTCCTCTTTGTAGACACAGCTCATTTGCCTCTGGGTAAACTGCCCTTTTCTACAGGCTTGATGGGGCTGTCAATCAGATGGCCCTGCCCAACTCTAGTTAAGGTGGGCCTGGGACCCAAACTCAGCCAATCAGATGCTCTCCTGGGACTTTGAATCTTCTGGCTCTGACACAAGTTATAAACGATGGTTAAAGTTCGCTGGTTCATTCCTAAAACTACGTCACTTTTTGTCTTTTCTGAAGCTAGGCTTTTTAGCTTTTGTTTGACTTTTTTTTAAGTCACATTTATTGAGTTACAATTTACATGCAATCCATTTCACCTTTTTGAGTGTACAGTTCAATGAGCTGACAAACATATACTGTCCTGTTACTATATCACAACCGTGATATAGAACATTTCCATTACCCCCCAAATTTCCCTCCTGCCCTCTTCCTGGCAATTCTCTCCCCACTTCCTCTGTCCCTGGCAACCACTGACTGATTACTGTTCCTACTGTTTTGTCTTTTCGGATTGCTGTATGAATGGAATCATACAATAGATACCCTTTCGAGTCTGGCTTCTCTCCCTTAGCATAATGCATTTGAGACTCATCCAGTTGTTGCAAGTATTGGCCGTACCTTCCTTTGTGTTGCTGAGTAGTAAATACTCCATTGAATGAATACATCACAGTTTATTTCTACATTAACCAGCTGAAGGACATTTGGGTTGTTCTGGGTGATAATAGATAGAGCTGCTATAAACATAGAGGTACAGCTCTTTGTGTGGACATATATTTTCATTTCTTTTGTGTAAATACATGTAAGCCATTCCCATGTCCTTCCAAGTGATTTTTTGGGAAATTGTTAAGCTGCCCTGAGTCTGTGCCTGTTCATGTAACCAAAGACTGGAACGGGCATTTCTCTTATTTAATTCTCCCAGCGACTCTATGGGGTTTAGGGATTGTTGTCCTCATTTTACGGAGGAAATCGAGGCTCAGAGAGCCTAAATAACCTGCCCTGGACCACGGAGCAGAGACTTGAATCCAAATCAAAGTCATGAAGGGAGGAGCCATAGCTGCCTTTCTAAATCACTGGTCACCTTGGTGGGAGGGGAACAACTTCATAATGCAGGTTCTAACACCTGTTGATTGACTGACGGTTGGTAGAATAAATGCTTTACTCCCTTTCTCTGGCCTCAGTTTGCCCATTTGAGAAATGACAAGGTTGGGCCAATAATGAATTTCTGATGCTCTAGATTCTGTGATTTTGACATGCTGTGACTAAGATGGAGTCGTCTGATAAACCATTCCTGGGAAATGGAGCTGGTAGGGGAGTGGAGCCCAGCGCTCACCCCACAACAGCCACACTAGATGGCTTCCTGAGCTTGCACCCCAGCTAGCTGACCCCCAGAAGAGCAATTTGCACTCTCTGCCTTTCTGGCCTGAGAAAAAAAATACCCCTGTCACACTGGATTAGCATCACCCCTCTCACTGAGAATCTTCTCATGGATGCAGTCCCCTCTCTTCGTCAATATTTTCGCAACGTTCAGGTTTCTAAATAAGACCTGACAGGTTGAGTTCTTTTTTTTTTTTTTTAAGCTTTTAAAAATAAAATGAATCACCTTGTGCATGGTCTGGAGGCTCAAATTAGATTAACCCTGTCCTTTCCTAAGCGACAGTCAGGCCGTTGGCCTTGCTGGGGGGATGGAGAGGTGGGAGGAGGGAAGTGGCTGATGCCTCATCTCAGATCAAGTCCTGCATGAAGACCCACCTTCTTCCTAGGTCCCCATTCTACCTGGGTGGTACCCAGGCTTATCAGGAAGCCCAGAGGCAGAGTGATGGAGAGCTTCCGGGTGCAATAGCTGCCCAACCTCGTGCAAATAACTTCATGTCTCTGCACCTCAATTTTCTCACCTGGATAATGGGTATAATGACAGTTCCAGCCTCCCAGACTTGAGAATATATGCGCTATTGTATGGGATAGCATAGGTCACAGCAAGAGCTACACAAGTATTGGCTGTTTTAATGACTCATTATTATTTTCAAGGGCTTCAGGTGCCTCAATTCCATCTGTACCTGCAAGTCAGCTCTGGGGTGTGGGTGAGAGGGGATGCTAGCATCTTGTGCACCTACTGTGTGCCAGTTCTGTGTGGAGAAGACTTATGCATGTTCTTGCTTTTTGTTGATTTGTTTGCAGTCCCGTCTGGCCCTACAAAGACCCTAAGTTGTCATTCTCTCCGGTAATTCTCTGTCTGCGTGATGAATGGCTCCACCCACCAATTTCCAATGAGAAGAGTGAGGTTGAGAGAGAGCAGCAAGGTTGCCTGCGGTCACTGGATGGAAATTCTGGAGCTGGGCTGAACCCAGGGGTCAGTCGGGTGGTTTCACACTTGGTCTGCCCATTCCCTGTGGATCCCAGGATCCCAGCCCCATGTTTTTTTGGTTTTTTTTTGCCACGGTGCACAGCATGTAGGATCTTAGTTCCCTGACCAGGGATCAAACTCACGCCCCCCTGCATTAGGAGCACAGAGCACAGAGTCTTAACCACTGGACCGCCAGGGAAGTCCCCCAGCCCTGCGTTCTGACACATCCCGCCAGCTGAACACAATGGACCACCTCCACACACCACCCCCCACTCCCACCCTTTCTCAGCTGCCATCTGGCAGCCCTGGAAAAAGTGCATCTTTCCAGACCAGCAGCTCCAAGACCCACTGGGACTGCCTTGCTGGAGCTCAGACGGGACATTCACTGCGGTGCCCTGAGGACCAAGAAGCCAGCCGGACTTTGGCCTTCATTAACCCTCCCTCCCAGGTTCACAGAGAACAGCCAGCACCAGCTCAGCAGCTCAGCCACCTCCAATGGCTTTTGTTAAAGCCTTTCAGTGCCAGTCCCTTACCCGCCCCCCGCGCCTTTTACCGATGGGGAAACTGAGGCACTTGCCCAGGACCAGGTCCGCCTAGCTCTGAAACGCATGCTTTTTGCAAAATACCTTTCCCTTGTCAAGGGGCCAATTGCTCACTGGGGTGGGAGCTAGGATGTGGGGAGAGCAGAGAAGAGGCTGGTGTTACAGTCCAGGCAGGAGAGGATGGAGGCCCAGGCTAGCGAGGTGGTGGGGCCCTGTTCACGCCTTGGTGCCTTTGCCCTCTGTTCTTTGTGCTTGTCTATCCTTCACATCTACCCCAGGGTCACATGTCCCAACAATGGCTGCCACATCAACATCTGCACGGCCATCGCTCGCTAAGCGCGCGCTGTGTGTAGGGACCTGCGCTTTCCATCCACCATCTCCATTCCCTTCCTGCTCACTCAGCTCCCGTCATGCTGGCCTCCCTGCCACTCCTTCAGCTTGCCAGGCATGCTCCCAGCTAAGAGCTTTGGCACTGGCTGTTCCCTCTTTCTGAGGTGCTCTTCTCTGGTGTGGTGACCTGGGCACAATGTGGGTGCCGAGAAGGGTGTGCTGTATCTGAATGGGGGGCAGTGATAAGCTTGGAGGAAACTCAGTGAAAGAAGGGGTGAAGAGTTGGCCCTAACCCTAAACCTAACCCCACCCCCAACCCCACATTAGATGCTGTAAGACCCTGGAGATTGCTTAACTCTCTTCTGTCTCAAATCCTCTTCAGTTCTTACGTGAGCTGACCGCATCCCTGGGGTCTCTGGCTCATCACAGCTTGTGGGAGAGAAGAGGTCGTGTCCTCAGAAGCCAACCGGTTCAGCTTTGTCATTTTATAGCTAAGGACACTGAGGCCCAGAGAGGGCTCTCTTTGTCTTGAGACCCATAAAACATTAGAGACAAAGCTGTGGGGTTTTTTTTTAAGTGATTACTTTACTTATGGGATACTTTATTTATTGAACATTTATTGAGCACCTACTATGGGGTGAATCATGAATAAGACACAGTTCCTGCTGTCAAGGAACTCTCAGGTCAGTGAGGGAAACAGGTTAGAAGACACTCACTGTGTAAACATTAATTCCCATGTACTGTGTTCAGGGCTGTGGTGGAGGAAAGCTTGGGGCCTCAGGGAACCCAGATGGGAGAGAGAGTCTCTCTGTGTGGCAGATCAGGGCAGGCTTCATGGAAGAGGTAACACTTAATCTGGGTTTTGCAGTATGAATAGGAGTTTGTCAGGCAGATACCGTAAAGAGGAGCATTTCATGCAAAGGGGCCTATCTGTGCATACCGGGGCAAAGTCATAGGGGTGAGGAAGAGTGGAAAATTCATGGGAAGGGGATGTCAAATGGAGTGGCTGGAGTTTAGGGGTACTTGGAAGGAACGTTAAGGCTGAAAAGCATGGAAGGGCCCAGACCACATGGAAGGGCCTTGAATTCCAGGCTCAGTTTAGGCCAAAGGGAGCCATGGGAAAGCTTTTAAATGGGCGAGTGGTGTGGTTAGGGCTGAGTTTGGGAAAGATAATGAGGTAATCATTAATCATGGAACTTTAGAGCTTGAATTGAGTGATTATCATGATCCCTGGGCCCTATTTTACTTATTTTTATTTATTTATTGGAATTTTGGCTTTTTATTTTATTTTTTTATACAGCAGGTTCTTATTAGTTATCCATTTTATACATATTAGTGTGTATATGTCAATCCCAATCTCCCAATTCATCCCACAACCACCACCACCACCCCACCACTTTCGCCCCTTGGTGTCCATACGTTTGTTCTCTACATCTGTGTCTCAATTTCTGCCCTGCAAACCGGTTCATCTGTACCATTTTTCTAGGTTCCACATATATGCATTAATATACAATATTTGTTTTTCTCTTTTTGACTTACTTCACTCTGTATGACAGTCTCTAGATCCAACCACATCTCTACAAATGACCCAATTTTGTTCCTTTTTATAGCTGAGTAGTATTCCATTGTAATATATGTACCACATCTTCTTTATCCATTTGCCTGTCAATGAGCATTTAGGTTGCTTCCATGACCTGGCTATTGTAAATAGTGCTGCAATGAACATTGGGGTGCCTGTGTCTTTTTGAATTATGGTTTTCTCTGGGTATATGCCCAATAGTGGGATTACTGGGTCATATGGTAATTCTGTTTTTAGTTTTTTAAGGAACCTCCATACTGTTCTCCATAGTGGCTGTATCAATTTACATTCCCACCAACAGTGCAAGAGGGTTCCCTTTTCTCCACACCCTCTCCAGCATTTGTTGTTTGTAGATTTTCTGAAGATGGCCATTCTAACAGGTGTGAGGTGATACCTCATTGTAGTTTTGATTTGCATGTCTCTAATAATTAGTGATGTTGAGCAGCTTTTCATGTGCTTCTTGGCCATCTGTATGTCTTCTTTGGAGAAATTCTCTGAAGTGACAAATTTCTGAAGACAGCAGTTACCAAGCTTCCAGGATGTTGTAGGGGCAGCAGCTCCCATAGGTAGACAGTACGGTGGTGACTTACGAGTCATTCCCAGAGACACAGCCCACTCACCAGGTCTTTCAATAATTTTTCAAGAACCCAACTTCCAGTATTAAGTCTCTTTCTGTTTAAAGCAGAAAATGTGGTTTCTGCTTCCTGCAACTGAACTCTGAATGATATAAACTATGC
Source organism: Mesoplodon bidens (assembly GCF_964165515.1). Taxonomy (NCBI): domain Eukaryota; kingdom Metazoa; phylum Chordata; class Mammalia; order Artiodactyla; family Ziphiidae; genus Mesoplodon; species Mesoplodon bidens. Next base: position 21,703,024 of record NC_138171.1, on the reverse strand, counting down.
TTTTGAGCCTGTTGACAATGATTGCCTCAGGATAAATTTCTAATCATGGAATCAAGGATTCAATCTTTGTTTAAACAGTTTTATTGAGATATAATTAATGTACCATAAAATTCATCCATTTAAAGTGCACAGTTTCATGGCTTTTAATATATTCAAAGTTGTGGATTCATCACCACAATCTAATATTAGAGCATTTTCTTCACCTCCCAAAAGAAACTCCATACCCATTTGCAGTCATTCTCTACACTCCTTCTCATCCTAGGCAACTACTAATCTACTTTCTGTCTCTATGGATTTTCCTATTCTGAACATTTCGTATAAATAGAATCATACAGTACGTGGTCTTTTTGACAGGCTTCTTTCACTTGGCATAATGATTTCAAAGTTTGTCCATGCTGTAGCAGATATCAGAATTTCATTGCTTCTTATTGCCGGATCATATTCCATCAGTGGATATATCATTCATCAGTTGATGGACATTTGGGTTGTTTCTAGTTTTAAGCTATTGTGAATAATGCATCTGTGAACATTCGTGTGCATGTTTTTGTGTGGATGTATATTTTAATTTCTCTTGGGTATATACTTAGAAGTGGAATTGTTAAATTACATGGTAACTTTTTAATTTTTTGAGAGACTGCCAAACTTCTTTCCAAAGTTGTTTCACTATTGTACATTCCTATTAGCAATGGTTGAATTTCTATTTTCTCCACATTCTCCCTGGCACTTAATATTGTCTCTTTGTTTATTATAGCCATTAGAGGCTGTCATGGTTTTGAATTACATTTCCCTAGTGACTAACTATGTTAAACATCTTTTCATGTGCTTATTGGCCACTTGTATATCTTCTTTGGAGAAATGTCCATTCAGATCCTTAGCCCATTTTTAAATTGTTATCTTTTCATTATTTATATAGTTCTTAGGGTTATTTATATATTCTAGATACAAATCCCCTATAATACATGTGATTTGCAAATATTTGCTCCCATTCTTGGGTTGTCTTTTCATTTTCTTGATGATATTGTTTGCAGCACAAAAGTTTTTAATTGTGATGAAGTCCTATCTATTTTTTTTGTGCCATTTGTGTTTTTGGTGTTATATCTAAGAAGGCTTTGCCTAACCTAAGGTCATGAAGGTTTACTCCTGTATTTTCTTCTAACAGTTTTATAGTTTTAACTCTCGGTTTTTAAAAATAAGTATATTTATTTATTTATATTTATATTTTTTTATTTTTGGCTAGGTTGGGTCTTTGTTGCTGTGGGCGGGCTTTCTCTAGTTGTGGGGGGTGGGGCTACTCTTCGCTGCAGTGCGTGGGCTTCTCATTGCAGTGGCTTCTCTTGTTGCGGAGCATGGGCTCTAGGCGCACGGGCTTCAGTAGTTGTGGCACGCAGGCTCAGTAGTTGTGGCACACGGGCTTAGTTGTTCTGTGGCATGTGGGATCCTTCCGGACCAGGGCTCGAACCCATGTCCGCTGCATTGGCAGGCAGATTCTTAACCACTGTGCCACCAGGGAAGTCCCTATAGTTTTAACTCTTGCATTCAGATCTATGATCCATTTTGAGTTGATTTTTTTTTGTATGGTGTGCATGTGGATATCCAGTTGTCCCAGCATCATTTGCTGAAAGATTTCTTTCACCTATTGAGTAGTCTTGGCATCCTTGTTGAAAATCAATTGACCAAAAATGTAAGGGTTTATTTCTAGACTCTCAATTCTATTCTCTTGATCTACATGTCTGTCTTTAATGCCAGCCAACATTGTCTTGATTGCTGTAGATTTGTAGTTAGTTTTGAAATTGGGAAGAGTGAATCCTCCAACTTAGCTCTTCTTTCTCAAGATTGTTTTTAATATTTGGTGTCCCTTGCAATACCACGTGAATTTTAGGATAATCTTGTCAATTTCTGCAAAAAAAAAAAAGTCAGCTAGAATTTAGATAGAGATTGCACTGAATCTTTAGATCAATTTGGAGAGTATTGCCATTTAAATAATGTTAAGTCTTCTGGTCCATAAACGTGGAATGTCTCTCCATTTATTTAGATCTTTCATTTCTTTCAACAATGTTTTGTAGTTTTCAGTATACAAGTCTTGCACATCTTCTGTTAAATGTACTCCAAAATATTTGATTCTTTTTGATACTGTTGTAGGTGGAATTGTTTTCCTAATTGCATTTCATTTGTTCATTGCTAGTGTATACAAATACAATAGATTTTTGTATATCAATCTTGTATACTGGAACCTTGCTAAAATCATTTATTAATTCTAATAATTTTCCAGTGGTTCCTTAGGGTTTTCTCTATATAAGATTATGTCATCTACAAATAAACATAGTTTGACTTCTTTCCAATCTGGATGCCTCTTATTTTATTTTCTTAACTGATTGCTCTGGTTGGAACCTCCAGTACAATATTAAATAGAAATGGCAAGAGAAGACATCATTGTCTTGTTCCTGATCTTACAATGAAAATATCTAGTCTTTTGCCAGTAAATATCATGTTAGCTGTGGGTTTTTCATAGATACCCTTTATCAGATTGAGGACTCACCCATTTTTTAAGACTTCTGCTTTGTTATATGAATCATGCTCCACTGACATGCCAATCATCTTCCTCTTGGCCACATTATTCCAGTGAAAACCTGAGTCACTATCAAGGTGTAACCTCTAGAAATGACCAGAACTCTCCAGGTGATGACTAATCAGCAGAGAGAGAGAGAGAGACTGAATGAATCACCTCCCTTGATCTAGTTACAATACTCCTATTCATGGAACTTAATGTAGAACTGGATTTATGATTGATGACTGTAATCATACTGTGGATTTCTTTATGAGCTTCAGCTAAATTAGTGGCTCTCAACCCTGTCTGTCCAAAGACACTGCCCCCAATAGCTTTTTACTGAAGTAAAACATTGTTATGTGTCAACTTGGCTGGGCTACAGTACCCAGATATTTGGCCAAACATTATTCTAGGCGTTTCTGTGAGGATATTTTTAGATGGGATTAACAGTTAAATTGGTAGACCTTGAGTAAAGCAGATTATTCTCCATCATGTGGGTGGGTCTCATTTAATCAGTTGAAGGCTTTAATAGAAAACAACTGCCCTTCCCTGAGGAAGAGAGAACTCTACCAGCAGATGGCCTTTGGACATGAACTGCAACATCAGCTCATCTCTGAGTCTGCAGCCTGCCAGCCTCCTCTGCAGATGGAGGACTTGCCAGCCTCCACAACTCTATGAGTCAATGCCTTAAAATACCCCCCATATATGTAGACAATATAGATG